>NC_136297.1:4291999-4891999 GCF_964198595.1 Lampetra fluviatilis
AGCAGCAGGTGCAGCAGCAGCATGTGCAGCAGCAGCAGGAGCAGCAGCAGCAGCATGTGCAGCAGCAGCAGGTGCAGCAGCAGCAGCAGCAGGTGCAGCAGCAGCAGGTGCAGCAGCAGCAGCAGGTGCAGCAGCAGCAGCAGCAGGTGCAGCAGCAGCAGGTGCAGCAGCAGCAGCAGGTGCAGCAGCAGCAGGTGCAGCAGCAGCAGGTGCAGCAGCAGCAGCAGGTGCAGCAGCAGCAGCAGCAGGTGCAGCAGCAGCAGCAGCGTTAGCCACCGATAGGAGAGCCCCGCCCGACGATTGCCCTCACCAAGACTCTGCAGCTCCTCCTGGATCTGATCGGCGTTCAAACTCCTCCTTAGAGACCCTGGGGGAATATCGGGGTCAATGGGCGGAGGGAGGGGGGGGCGGGGGGTGGGGGGCAGAGGGTGGGAGGGTCACGCGTGGGCTTAGGTTGTCAAAGGTCACTCACACAAGAGAGAGGTCGCTTGGGGCCCGATCGGGGCAATGGAGACACCCCCAGAAATCTGAAGCTGCCAAATCTCTGGGAAGCTCACCCGTGGTGGGGGAAAGGAAGTGGGGGGAGCTGTTAGCCCCGCCCATTTTGTATAGCCACACCCAATCAGCAACTAGCACAAGCCATTTTGTTCATGGCCCAGTTGTAGCCAACCATGCTTTTGAACTCACATTTTTTTTATTAAAATTATTTTATAAACTATTTTTTATTTTACTAGGAAAGACCCACTGGAGCTACGTAGCTTTTTTTTTTCAGAAGCGATCATGGCCATCACAAATGATATCTCAACGAAGTGGCTCATCACCACGTGGAAATTTATAGCAGACAAAAACTCTGAATGCGTGATGTTGATCCTGAATGTGGAGGACCCGGAGAAAAATCCACGCGACCACGGGGACAGAGAGACACCGCAAAACTCCAAATGTACAGAAGCAGGCGTCAGAGTCGGGATCGAACCCACGAACTCCTGTAGACCAGGCGAGGGAGTTAACATCTCCTAGCCACCGTGATGATGATGAGAGAGACACGCAAAACTCCAAATATACAGCAGCAGGCGTCAGAGTCGGGATCGAACCCACGACCTCCTGTAGACCAGGCGAGGGAGTTAACATCTCCTAGCCACCGTGATGATGATGAGAGAGACACGCAAAACTCCAAATATACAGCAGCAGGCGTCAGAGTCGGGATCGAACCCACGACCTCCTGTAGACCAGGCGAGGGAGTTAACATCTCCTAGCCACCGTGATGATGATGAGAGAGAGACACGCAAACTCCAAATGTACAGAAGCAGGCGTCAGAGTCGGGATCGAACCCACGACCTCCTGTAGACCAGGCGAGGGAGTTAACATCTCCTAGCCACCGTGATGATGATGAGAGAGACACGCAAAACTCCAAATATACAGCAGCAGGCGTCAGAGTCGGGATCGAACCCACGACCTCCTGTAGACCAGGCGAGGGAGTTAACATCTCCTAGCCACCGTGATGATGATGAGAGAGACACGCAAAACTCCAAATATACAGCAGCAGGCGTCAGAGTCGGGATCGAACCCACGACCTCCTGTAGACCAGGCGAGGGAGTTAACATCTCCTAGCCACCGTGATGATGATGAGAGAGACACGCAAAACTCCAAATATACAGCAGCAGGCGTCAGAGTCGGGATCGAACCCACGACCTCCTGTAGACCAGGCGAGGGAGTTAACATCTCCTAGCCACCGTGATGATGATGAGAGAGAGACACGCAAACTCCAAATGTACAGAAGCAGGCGTCAGAGTCGGGATCGAACCCACGACCTCCTGTAGACCAGGCGAGGGAGTTAACATCTCCTAGCCACCGTGATGATGATGAGAGAGACACGCAAAACTCCAAATATACAGCAGCAGGCGTCAGAGTCGGGATCGAACCCACGACCTCCTGTAGACCAGGCGAGGGAGTTAACATCTCCTGGCCACCGTGATGATGATGAGAGAGAGACAAGCAAACTCTAAACATACAGCAGCAGGCGTCAGAGTCGGGATCGAACCCACGACCTCCTGTAGACCAAGCGAGGTAGTTAACATCTCCTGGCCACCGTGGCGTCCAATCAGAAGTGCCCTGGGTTGTGCGTCTTAACAGCCTCCGGCGTGTCGCGTTACCTGCCTGTCTGCCGCCCAGTAGCAAACCAGCCAGTGTGCCGCCACCAACAATAAGAGGGCCGCCACACCATTTGAAACCATTGGGAGTTTGACAGCAGCACGGCGATGATGACGATGGGTGGGTGTTTTCACACGAGTGTCTTGTCGGTGGGGAGGGGCACGCACGTCAGTGGGCCTCAGCTCTGTGGTCGTCGATACATTGAGGCGAGGAATGATGAGCGTTTGTTATATGCGCGGGAGGAAAACGGAGCGCCCAGAGAAAAATCCACGTGTACGAGAGGGGGCAGCGCTGTATCCCGCAAACGGCCCCACCCCCACACGCCCCACCTCCCCCCCCCCGCCCCCTTTGTGTCCCCCGCCACTGCTCCCCCACCCTGAGCGACGAGCACGAGTTGTCCGAGCAGCACCTTGGGCTCCGGCAGGCCCAACGCAAGTCCCTCCAAGCGCCCAAACAACTTCTGCGCCTGCAGACACCACACACGCACCACACGCACATCACACATGCACACCACACACACCACACGCGCACCACACACGCACCACACGCACCACACGCGCATCACACACGCACACCACACACACCACACGCGCACCACGCGCGCACCACACGCGCACCACACGCGCACCACACGCACACCACACGCACACACCACACGCGCACACCACACGCGCACACCACACACGCACACCACACACGCACACCACACACGCACACCACACACGCACCGCACACCACACACGCACCACACACGCACCACACACGCACCACACACGCACCACACACGCACCACACACGCGCACCACACACGCGCACCACACACGCGCACCACACACGCACCACACACGCACCACACACGCACCACACACGCACCACACACGCACACCACACGCACACCACACGCACGCACACACACGCACACACACGCACCACACACGCACCACACACGCACCACACACGCACCACACACGCACCACACACGCACCACACACGCACCACACACGCACCACACACGCACCACACACGCACCACACACGCACCACACACGCACACCACACACGCACCACACACGCACCGCACACGCACCGCACACGCACCACACACGCACCACACACACGCACCACACACGCACCACACACGCACGCGCATCCACCACACACACACCACACACGCACCACACACGCACCACACACGCACCACACACGCACCACACACGCACCACACACGCACACCACACACGCACACCACACACACACCACACACACGCACCACACACGCACCACACACGCACACCACACACGCACCACACACGCACCACACGCGCACCACACACACGCACCACACACGCACCACACACATGCAACACACATGCAACACACACGCACCACACACACACCACACGCACCACACGCACCACACGCACCACACGCACCACACGCACCACACACGCACCACACACGCACCACACACACACCACACGCACCACACGCACCACACGCACCACACGCACCACACACGCACCACACGCGCACCACACGCGCACCACACGCGCACCACACGCGCACCACACGCGCACCACACGCGCACCACACGCGCACCACACGCGCACCACACGCGCACCACACGCGCACCACACGCGCACCACACGCGCACCACACACGCACCACACACGCACCACACACGCACCACACACGCAACACACACATGCAACACACACGCACCACACACGCACCACACACGCCCCACACACGCACGCACACACACGCACACACACGCACCACACACGCGCACCACACGCGCACCACACGCGCACCACACACGCACCACACACGCACCACACACGCACCACACACGCACCACACGCACCACACGCACCCCACACGCACCACACATGCACCACACACACACCACACGCGCATCCACCACACGCATACCAACATGCACCACACACGCATACCAACATGCACCACACACATGCAACACACACGCAAAACGCACACACACTTACACACTCCACATGCACACACACACGCGCGCACACACAAAGACAAAGATCCCCCCATGTAGCCCACGCAGGCCGCTGGGGCAAGTCCTCTTAGCAAAGGGGGATGCTGGAGGGTGACCGCCTCCGACAGCAGTGGAGGGTGATTGTCCCACCCAACAAAAGACAAAGATCCCCCGTATAGCCTGAACAGACTGCTGGGGCAAGTGCTGTTAGCGAGCAGCTATGAAGGCCGGCATGGCACACGAGGGGGTGGGTGGCCAGCCCGGCCGCCTTTGTCTCCCCAGTGGCGATGTTTACACACTGTCCCACCCTCACACAAAGACAAAGACCCCCCGTATAGCCTTAACAGACTGTAGGGGCAAGTGCTGTTAGCGAGCACCTATGAAGGCCGGCATGGCACACGAGGGGGTGGGTGGCCAGCACCACGCCCGACCGCCTTTGTCTCCCCAGTGGCGATGTTTACACACCGCACCAGGGGCTCGTGTACCTGGTCAGGGTGCGTGAGTAACTCCAGAGCCAGGGCCGAGACGTCCGAGAATTGCTGCAACAAAATTAACAACAACAACAAGAACAACAAGCTTTACAGTTGATTCTCTGTACTAATTTGCAAGAGTGAGTGAATGGGTGGGTGGGTGAGTGAGTGGGTGAGTGGGTGAGTGGGTGAGTGGGTGGGTGAGTGAGTGGGTGGGTGGGTGAGTGGGTGGGTGGGTGAGTGAGTGAGTGAGTGGGTGGGTGAGTGGGTGGGTGAGTGAGTGAATGGGTGGGTGGGTGAGTGGGTGGGTGAGTGAGTGGGTGGGTGGGTGAGTGGGTGGGTGAGTGAGTGGGTGGGTGGGTGAGTGGGTGGGTGAGTGAGTGAGTGGGTGGGTGAGTGGGTGGGTGAGTGAGTGAATGGGTGGGTGGGTGAGTGGGTGGGTGAGTGAGTGAATGGGTGGGTGGGTGAGTGAGTGGGTGAGTGGGTGAGTGGGTGAGTGGGTGGGTGAGTGAGTGGGTGGGTGGGTGAGTGGGTGGGTGGGTGAGTGAGTGAGTGAGTGGGTGGGTGAGTGGGTGGGTGAGTGGGTGGGTGAGTGAGTGAATGGGTGGGTGGGTGAGTGGGTGGGTGAGTGAGTGGGTGGGTGGGTGAGTGGGTGGGTGAGTGAGTGGGTGGGTGGGTGAGTGGGTGGGTGAGTGAGTGAGTGGGTGGGTGAGTGGGTGGGTGAGTGAGTGAATGGGTGGGTGGGTGAGTGGGTGGGTGAGTGAGTGAGTGGGTGGGTGGGTGAGTGGGTGAGTGAGTGAGTGAGTGGGTGGGTGAGTGGGTGGGTGAGTGAGTGAATGGGTGGGTGGGTGAGTGGGTGGGTGGGTGAGTGGGTGGGTGAGTGAGTGGGTGGGTGGGTGAGTGGGTGGGTGAGTGAGTGAGTGGGTGAGTGAGTGGGTGAGTGAATGGGTGGGTGGGTGAATGGGTGGGTGAATGGGTGGGTGGGTGAGTGAGTGAGTGAGTGGGTGGGTGAGTGAGTGAGTGAGTGGGTGAGTGAATGGGTGGGTGAGTGAGTGGGTGAGTGGGTGAATGGGTGGGTGGGTGAATGGGTGGGTGGGTGAATGGGTGGGTGGGTGGGTGAGTGAGTGGGTGAGTGGGTGAGTGGGTGGGTGAGTGAGTGGGTGGGTGGGTGAGTGGGTGGGTGGGTGAGTGAGTGAGTGGGTGGGTGAGTGAGTGAGTGAGTGGGTGGGTGAGTGGGTGGGTGAGTGAGTGAATGGGTGGGTGGGTGAGTGGGTGGGTGAGTGAGTGGGTGGGTGGGTGAGTGGGTGGGTGAGTGAGTGGGTGGGTGGGTGAGTGGGTGGGTGAGTGAGTGAGTGGGTGGGTGAGTGGGTGGGTGAGTGAGTGAATGGGTGGGTGGGTGAGTGGGTGGGTGAGTGAGTGGGTGGGTGGGTGAGTGGGTGAGTGAGTGAGTGAGTGGGTGGGTGAGTGGGTGGGTGAGTGAGTGAATGGGTGGGTGGGTGAGTGGGTGGGTGAGTGAGTGGGTGGGTGGGTGAGTGGGTGGGTGAGTGAGTGGGTGGGTGGGTGGGTGGGTGAGTGGGTGGGTGAGTGAGTGAGTGGGTGAGTGAGTGGGTGAGTGAATGGGTGGGTGGGTGAATGGGTGGGTGAATGGGTGGGTGGGTGAGTGAGTGAGTGAGTGGGTGGGTGAGTGAGTGAGTGAGTGGGTGAGTGAATGGGTGGGTGAGTGAGTGGGTGAGTGGGTGAATGGGTGGGTGGGTCAATGGGTGGGTGGGTGAATGGGTGGGTGGGTGGGTGAGTGAGTGGGTGAGTGAGTGGGTGGGTGGGTGAGTGGGTGAGTGAGTGGGTGAGTGAGTGGGTGAGTGAGTGGGTGAGTGAATGGGTGGGTGAGTGAGTGGGTGAGTGAGTGGGTGGGTGGGTGAGTGGGTGAGTGAGTGGGTGAGTGAGTGGGTGAGTGAATGGGTGGGTGAGTGAGTGGGTGAGTGGGTGAATGGGTGGGTGGGTGAATGGGTGGGTGGGTGAGTGAGTGGGTGGGTGAGTGAGTGAGTGGGTGGGTGAGTGGGTGGGTGAGTGAGTGGGTGAGTGAGTGGGTGAGTGAATGGGTGGGTGAGTGAGTGGGTGAGTGGGTGAATGGGTGGGTGGGTGAATGGGTGGGTGAATGGGTGGGTGGGTGGGTTAATGGGTGGGTGGGTGGGTTAATGGGTGGGTGGGTGGGTTAATGGGTGGGTGAGTGGGTGGGTGAGTGAGTGGGTGAGTGAGTGGGTGAGTGAATGGGTGGGTGAGTGAGTGGGTGAGTGGGTGAATGGGTGGGTGGGTGAATGGGTGGGTGAATGGGTGGGTGGGTGGGTTAATGGGTGGGTGGGTGGGTGGGTTAATGGGTGGGTGGGTGGGTTAATGGGTGGGTGGGCGAGCGGGCGGGCGGGTGGGTGGGTGAGTGAATGAGTGGGCGAGTGAATGAGTGGGCGAGTGATTGAGTGGTTGAGTGAGTGGGTGAGTCAGTAGCATCGTCCACAGCTTACAGGACCAACAGCAATGGCAACTGTTGTTCGCCAATTCCACTCCCACAACAGCAGCAGCAGCAGCACCAGCAACAAGCCACATCAGCTGTCACACCACAGCTGCTGTATCAGCAATCTACCGCTAGGCGGTGGTAGTGGCGATCTCGCCACGTGACGGCGGCACTTTGTGCCAGGCTAGGTGCACTTTGAGAACACGTGAAGTGTGGGTATTATACCTCAACTTCACACACGTGCTGCCCTTCTGCCCCCTTCCCTTCCCTCTCCTCCCCTGCCCTTCCTTCCCTTTCCTCCCCTCCTCCGCTGCCCTTTCCTCCCTTCTCGACCCCTCCTCTTCTCTCTCCTGCCCTTACCTTCCCTCTCCTCCCCTGCCCTTACCTCTGCTGCCCTTCCCTCTCCTCCCCTGCCCTTCCCCTGCCCTTCCCTCTCCTGCCCTTCTCTTCCCTCTCCAGCCCTTCCCTTTCCTGCCCTTCCCTTCCCTCTCCTCCGCTGCCCTTTCCTATCCTCTGCTGCCCTTTCCTCCCTTCTCACCCCCCCCGCCCCAGAGTACCTTGACAGTGAATTCCCTTTCCCCCCGCCCGTGCCAACTCTTCCCTACCCTGCCCTTCCCTCTCCCCTCCTAGACCCCCGCTGCCCCCCCCCCCTGCCACCCGCTCACCTGCACCGTAAGCCCCTCCGCCATGGACTTGGCCGCGTCCGCCACGCTCGACGCTTCGGGCCCGGGGCCTCCTGCGGGGCCCAGGCGCCGCGGGGCCGGGACGGGCCGGCTCGCCTCGCTCATAGCGAACACGAGGGGGGGGGGGAGCACGTGGGGGGGGGAGCACGTGGGGGGGGGGAGCACGTGGGGGGGGGGGAGCACGTGGGGGGGGAGCACGTGGGGGGGGGAGCACGTGGGGGGGGGGGGAGCACGTGGGGGGGGGAGCACGTGGGGGGGGGGGAGCACGTGGGGGGGGGAGCACGTGGGGGGGGAGCACGTGGGGGGGGGGAGCACGTGGGGGGGGGGGAGCACGTGGGGGGGGGGGGAGCACGTGGGGGGGGGGAGCACGTGGGGGGGGAGCACGTGGGGGGGGGGGGAGCACGTGGGGGGGGGGAGCACGTGGGGGGGGGGGAGCACGTGGGGGGGGGAGCACGTGGGGGGGGAGCACGTGGGGGGGGGAGCACGTGGGGGGGGAGCACGTGGGGGGGGGGAGCACGTGGGGGGGGGAGAAGGTGGGGGGGGGAGCACGTGGGGGGGGGGAGATGGGGGTCTTAGGGATAGGGGGAGCAGGGGGAGACGCAGGGAGACTCAGTGAGAGACACAGTGAGACACAGGGAGAGACAGTGAGAGACACAGGGAGACACAGGGAGAGACAGTGAGAGACACAGGGAGAGACAGTGAGAGACACAGGGAGACACAGTGAGACAGAGAGACTCAGTGAGACACAGAGAGACAGAGTGAGACTCGGGGAGACAGAGTTAGAGACACAGGGAGAGACACAGGGAGACACAGTGAGACACAGGGAGAGACAGAGTGAGAGACACAGGGAGAGACACAGGGAGACTGAGTGAGAGACACAGGGAGACAGAGTGAGAGACACAGGGAGACAGACAGACACAGGGAGACACAGTGAGAGACACAGGGAGACTGAGTGAGAGACGCAGGGAGAGACACAGAGGGAGACACAGAGTGAGACTCGGTGAAACAGAGGAAGCGTGTACCCTGACAGCTGACTGGTCACGTGGCCCTCCGAGTCACGTGGGCTGCAAGGAATCGATTCATGCCAACTTGGGCGATTCAAGTTGACTCGCCTGGGTTTATGGAATCGATTAAGAATCGATTATTTTTTCGATTGTGACGATTTCCAACACAAGACGGAACCCCAGAAAGACAGACTTTTTTATTTTATATCTAAATACAAATAATTAAGACCTTAATCTGTCTGTCTCAAAACCCGCTGGGCTACTTCCCGACATGGACACAAACAACAGGGAGAGAAAAATCAGAAAATCCAAGATTTTCTGAAAATCCAAGATTTTCTGAAAATCCAAGATTTTCTGAAAATCCAAGATTTTCTGAAAATCCAAGTTTTCTGAAAATCCAAGATTTTCTGAAAATCCAAGATTTTATGAAAATCCAAGTTTTCTGAAAATCCAAGATTTTATCATTTTAAGGCCCCCAAATCTCGATTTTAAAGTGCCCCATAGACACGTTTGTGCCTGGTGTATGTCTCTCTGTCTCTCTGTGTATCTGTATCTCTCTCTGTCTGTCTCCATGTATGTTTCTCCGTCTGTCTCCATCTCTGTGTTTCTCCGTCTGTCTCCATCTCTGTGTTTTTCCGTCTGCCTGTTTTTACACGCTTTTTATTTAACTCACTCCCGTCTGTTGCCGTGTCCTTAAAAAAATCTTGTAACTCAATTTTAACCCACTTCCCAATGTGCTATCGATTGCAAACTTGGTAGACGTATGTCATACTGATGACAAGACTATATGTTATCATAAAAAAAATTACAAAAATATATTTTTTTACATTTTACCCGACTTTATTTAACTCACTGTTGTTGCATCCTCAAATCTTGCAACTCAATTTCAACCGTCTTCCCAAAGTCGTATCGACTGCAAACTTGGTAGAGGTATGTCATACTGATGACAATACTATATTCTATCATTAAAAATGTAAAATATATTTTTAAACAATCTTTTTTACGGGTCTAATTGTCCACGCTCAACTCACGTTGCCTGTAAATCACCACGTGGTCCCTTACGCTGTGGCAAGCTGAGGGGCCACTTCCTGGAGTCGTGGAGTTCTGCCATTACGAGTACATTTCATAGAAGCGTTGTTTTAAAAAAGTTATTTAAAACAGGTCCCTGCGGGGTGGGCTGGTAGGAACGAACAAATGAATGGCTATAATAAAATGAAATGGCGGGGGTACGATACGGAGGGAGAGTTTGAGGCCTAGTTCTAGGCTTTAGGCCTAGCTGTAGGCTTTAGGCCGCTGTGAGTTAATTTTTTAATTTAAATGTTTTAATTAAAAACTATCTCAGGGAATTATAAGGGAATGTTACACTTGTTTAGCCAGGAAAGCCTCCCTGAGTCTAAAGGTTTTTGTAGGGTCCTGCCAAGTGTTTGCAGTAGGGGGCGATGTTGCTCCACCTAATCGGACATCGGACGGACGGACGATATAATCTATTGTAGGCTGGTTCACTTCGTTCCTACCAGTATAATTTTTTTTCCTGTCTGTGTCTACCGATGTCTCCTCTGCCTGTTTCTCCGTCACGTTTCCCCCTCTGTAACGAGGAGGGGTGGGGGTCACGATGGCTCGAGTAGGGACGATCCGAACAAGATGAATGGAGTGTTATCGTGAATGTGCACTGCAGGGAAGTGTTCATACGCTGAATAATCAGAATCAGAATATTTATACGGGAGGAATCCGATGAGCTATGAAGCTCTTTTGCACTGATGTGCCGTAGAATAAGTCAGGAAAGGATCCATGACCGAGGATTCACGTGGAAAAGGCAAGGACGCACTGACGGGGTGGGGTGGCACGTGCCCCCCCCCCCCCCAATGATCCGATCGAAATCCCTCATTTCGATCGGATCA
Organism: Lampetra fluviatilis; assembly: GCF_964198595.1. Classification (NCBI taxonomy): domain Eukaryota; kingdom Metazoa; phylum Chordata; class Hyperoartia; order Petromyzontiformes; family Petromyzontidae; genus Lampetra; species Lampetra fluviatilis. The sequence continues at coordinate 4,302,713 of NC_136297.1, forward strand.
TTGGGGTTTATTCGTAATAAATCGGCATTTTGCGACCCCCACTGCCACTGCATAGCATATTATTACGGGCCAGGGACTCTATGCGATGATAGGACAATAGACTGAGTCCATAATTGGCAATAAGTAACGGCAAAGCAGTTATAAGCGACTCACAGAATTGTGCGCAGTTGCGTGTATACAGTACACACGACTTCCCTGAAGGCATCAACAGCTTCAGCGAGCGCGATGCCGATCACACGACGCGGTTCGAAATCGACCCTCGGTCGATGGCTGCGCCATCGCCGCACACGCGTCGAATCAAAAGCAAGGGACATGTCCTTACTTACATACAACTCCGAGCATTTTTCATTGCTGGAGGGATTGCCTCCCCTACCTGAAGGGAGGATATTGAGAAAAAAGTAATAAATGTGTAATGACGAATTGACACACTTCTCTTGAGATGGCACTTTACTGAAGACACGTTCAATTGACACCAGGCGGAGACCCCCACCGCAACAGCCCCGAGTCTCCAGTGCAGCTCCTCCTTTTATACCCACACGAGGCCACGCCCCCCTTCTCGATCATTCTCGCTGACTCTGAACGCTCGCTCCACCGGCAGACTCCACTGTCCTTTTCCGTCACCCGACAGCTTTCTTTAGAGCATACAGTTTCATATGGTGTTCGACCAGATGACGCCAAAAGGCGCACTTTTGGCTGTCTCTGGTGTGGACCAATCAGTTTCAAAGACAATGCATAAATTATCAGAGTATTTTTTTTGTTTGCATTTGACTGCAAGTATTGTGGTTAATGTAAGCATGATTCCTTGCAAAAGGTGTCAGTTTTGTTGCCAGAAAAAAAGGGGAAACCCCCTATTAGTATGCGGCCACTCCTTGACCATATTGGCACAGTATACAGAGGGAAGTGGACGCACATGACCAAACGCGCAGTGGACACCCACGACGGTCTGTCCGCCCATGGACCGTGACGACGATTAGGGACTCGCTCGAGAAAACACCGGGCTCATTGATCAAAGCGTCATTGCGCCAAATACGTGAAAATGCAATTTAAAAAAAACAACGCTAAATAGATCAACCTTTTCCGGCCAAGCCAATGACGCCATGATAGTTCTGGAGGATTCTAGATTTGAAGCTTTCGTGACTGCAAGGATTCATACTCTTAGGTTTTTTCGGTAAAGTCACGTAGGTAAAATTGTTTTTAAAATTAATTAAAGTAAAATAAAATAAAAAATCACGACGTTTCGGAGGCAACACAAGCTTCCGTCTTCAGGTGGAACCGTCACAGCACGATTGCTGATACAGCTGATACAGCTGATACAGCAATCGTGCTGTGACGGTTCCACCTGAAGACGGAAGCTTGTGTTGCCTCCGAAACGTCGTGATTTTTTATTTTATTTTACTTTTATTAATTTTATATTTATTTTTTACCGACGTGACTTTACCGAAAAAACCTAAGAGTATAGTTCTGGAGGATGTGGATTTTGCCGATGACCGGTAGCGGTGGTGTCAGGATCGTCCTCTGTACAGGAGGAGATTCGTGAAGGACGCTGCAGCTGCTGCTACTGGGCAGTTGGAGGCAGCTGCCCACCAGCAACAGCGGAGGGCAGAGGAGCGACGCTCACAACAACGAGCGTGAGCGCCGGGCGGATAAAGTTGGCAGAGTTGGGGGCACAGTTGGTGAATCTGCCAGTCATTTCAGTCAGTCAACCCATGGCACCGAGGTCTTTCCCGTGACCTCCTGCATCTATCCGTGCACAGCAGTCAACCCATAACAGCTGAGTCTGTCGCGTGACCTGCCAGAGGCGAGCCTTTGCACACGTGACGTGACGGACTCAAAGTACACCTAGCCTGGCACAAGTGCTGTTGTGATGTCACCGCTACTTCGTGGTGATCTTTACACACACCGCACCAAGTGGCGAGTGTCTGAAGGATTGAGTTATATTATGAGTGGGGTGCTCGATGTGTATAAGATGTGTATTCAGATAACACGGGAACGTGTGTGTTCACGTGTATGTGTGGGGAGCGGTGGCGCAGTGGTTAGCGCGCTGCGCTATGAACCCAGCGACCCGGGTTCGATTCCCGCTCACGGCCACCAACACCCAGTGACGATTATCTGAACCGGTCCTGGGCCTCCCCTAGGTCGACTCAGCCTCAAATGAGTATCTGGTGCGGCGTGTAAATATCGCCACTGTGGGGAGACAAAGGTGGCCGGGCGTGTTGCTGCACAGCCACCCATAGGGTGCTCGCTAACAGCACTTGCCCCTACTGGCTGTTACAGGCTACACGGGGGGCCCTTGTCGCTGTTGCATAGTCCATCATGCACGTTCGCTCTTTCACAAAGAACCCGTCTGACCGTTCATTGTGACGCTCGCGCCGAACCTGGCTGATTAACTCTTCTTTAGCTTCACTCAGAATATCACAACGCGCTCACATCAGCACCGGGGGAGACAAAGGTGGCCGGGCATGCGCCGTTCCAGGCCTTGTTAATAGGTGCTCGCAAACAGAGCGCACGCACCTGCAGACACGTGTGTATGTGTACAAAGACAAAGATCTCCCCCCCCCCCACCCCTATAGCCTCAACAGACGGTGGAAGCAAGTGCGGTTAGCGAGCGCCTTTTGAATGCCTTTGTCTCCCCGGTGCTGAATTTGACTCCACACTGCATGAACCGGGTACTCATTTAAGGCGGAGTCGACCTAGGGGAATGCTCGCAGTTGCGTCGTGCACGTTTACACACACGTGACCACCCACGGACGTGTACACACACACACGTGAACACGTGTACACACCCAAGGACGTGTACACCCACACACGTGAACACACGTGTACACACGGATATACATACATAGCACACGTATGCATGCTCACGCGTGCGCAGTGCTACAGATGTGTGCGTGTGTGTGTCACCATCACAATCATCATCAGCAGCGGGAGCCGTGAACCATCGTCCACTACTGGATGAAGACTTTTCTGACCGAAGCGCACGGGAGCGGAATTCGTCGCTCCATCTCCACTTCCCTTCTACGTGACTTTACCGAAAGAACCAAGAAGATGAATCCCTGCAGTCACGGAAGCTTTAAATCGAAACTCCTTACTTACTAACAAGTCCTTACTAACAACTCCTTACTTACTAACAACTCCTATCATTTTTCATTGCTGGAGAAGGTTTCCTCCCCCCCCCTCTACTTGAAAATCCTGGCTCCGCCATTGGGGCGACGAATATCCGGACCGGTACTTGGGCCTCCCCTAGGTCGACTCAGCCTTGGATGAGTACCTGGCGCGGTGTGTGGTATAGATAGCCGTGAGGGAGACAAAGGCGGCCGGGCATCGTTGCTGGCCATCCACGCAACCTCGTGCGCCGTGCCGGCCGTGATGGCTGCCGAACAGCACTCGCCCCCACAGTCTGTTCAGGTTCCACGGCACGAGGGACCTTCGTCTTTGTCGTAAAATAAATATAATAGGCGACGTTTCGGGCAATGGCCCAAGTCCCTCGGAGCTAATAACTCGTGAAGAGAGGTCCATTGTCCGAAACGTCGCCTGGTAAATATTTGTAGTCCTTCTAAGGCCACACGCGCGCGGGCACACGCCGTTTTATTATGCGTCGAATTGTGTTTTTTTTATTGTATAAGAAAACATCTGTAATATATTTGTTTTCAATAATCCACGTTTTTTTGCGGGGGGTTATATCGCGTAAATATATGAATGTGTCGTTAAACCCGCCACCACCCGACACAGCCAATTAGTAAGTGGTTTGTCACGTAAACAGAAGATGCCAATTCGTTACGAGTATACAGTGTTGGAGAGTAAATACACAACATTACAATCTCAATACGAAGTTTCTAAATGTATCTTAAATAAATATAACTAAATATCTATATTTATTCGTATATATTGAAATATTTTTATTTTACTTTTATTAATTTAAATTAAAAAAATGTACCTACGTGACTTTACCGAAAAAACCTAAGAATATAATAAAAATAGTGAGGTAATTTCCTTTTTTTCCGGGTAAAAGGGTAAAGGTAAAGGTGTCGACATGCCAAGGTGTAAGGTAAAGGGTAGGGTAAAGGTAGCTCGGAAGAATTATCTGGTAGGGTAAAGGTAGCTTAAGTATTACCCGGTAAAAACGGTGCCTTGTTTACCGCTAAAAGCTCCGTGTCGCAGTCCGTGGCCTCCATTTAATAAGTAATATTTAAAAAAACTTTTTAAAAAACACGCTTTTATGAAATGTACTAGTAATGGCAGAACTCCACGACTCCAGGAAGTGGCCCCGAAGCTTGCCATAACGTAAGGGACCGTGGCCAATTACAGCCAACGTCAGTTGAGCGTGGACAATTAGACCCAAGCCGAAACATAACATATAAAAAATAATGTTTTAAAATATATGTTTTCTATTTGTTATGATAGAATATAGTATTGTCATCAGTATGACATAGGTATACCAAGTTTGCAGTCGATACAACATTGGGAAGTGGGTTAAAATTGAGTTACAAGATTTGAGGACACAACAACGACAACAGACAGAGTGAGTTAAAAGAAAGCGTGTACAATTGGAATAATCGAGAATATGCTATGTGAATGAAGCGCTCTACCTAGCATTTACCGTTGTAAACCTTTTTCATGTGTTGTAGTACCCCAGTAATTACCCTGTAATCGGGTAATTTGTATGGGGTAAGGGTAAAAGGTAGGGTAAAGGTAGGCTCGTTGCTTTTTACCTTTTAACTTTTACCTTACCTTGCCGAGGCCTACCCTCCCCTCGCCCCCAACCCCTCCCCTCGCCCCCAAACCCTCCCCTCGCCCCCAACCCCTCCCCTCGCCCCCAACCCCTCCCCTCCCCTCGCCCCCAAACCCTCCCCTCACCTCGCCCCCAAACCCTCCCCTTCCCCTCGCCCCCAAACCCTCCCCTCCCCTCGCCCCCAAACCCTCCCCTCGCCCCCAAACCCTCCCCTCGCCCCCAACCCCTCCCCTCGCCCCCAACCCCTCCCCTCGCCCACAAACCCTCCTCTCGCCCCCAAACCCTCCCCTCGCCCCCAACCCCTCCCCTCGCCCCAACCCCTCCCCTCGCCCCCAAACCCTCCCCTCGCCCGCACCCTTCCCCTCGCCCCCAACCCCTCCCCTCGCCCCAACCCCTCCCCTCGCCCCCAAACCCTCCCCTCGCCCCAAACCCTCCCCTCGCCCCCAAACCCTCCTTTCGCCCCCAAACCCTCCCCTCGCCCCCAAACCCTCCCCTCGCCCCCAACCCCTCCCCTCGCCCCCAAACCCTCCCCTCGCCCCCAAACCCTCCCCTCGCCCCCAAACCCTCCCCTCGCCCCCAAACCCTCCCCTCCCCTCGCCCCCAAACCCTCCCCTCCCCTCGCCCCCAAACCCTCCCCTCCCCTCGCCCCCAAACCCTCCCCTCCCCTCGCCCCCAAACCCTCCCCTTCCCCTCGCCCCCAAACCCTCCCCTCTCCTCGCCCCCAAACCCTCCCCTCCCCTCGCCCCCAAACCCTCCCCTCCCCTCGCCCCCAAACCCTCCCCTCCCCTCGCCCCCAAACCCTCCCCTTCCCCTCGCCCCCAAACCCTCCCCTCTCCTCGCCCCCAAACCCTCCCCTCCCCTCGCCCCCAAACCCTCCCCTCCCCTCGCCCCCAAACCCTCCCCTCCCCTCGCCCCCAAACCCTCCCCTTCCCCTCGCCCCCAAACCCTCCCCTCTCCTCGCCCCCAAACCCTCCCCTCCCCTCGCCCCCAAACCCTCCTCTCCCCTCGCCCCCAAACCCTCCCCTCCCCTCGCCCCCAACCCCTCCCCTCGCCCCCAAACCCTCCCCTTCCCCTCGCCCCCAAACCCTCCCCCCTGCCCCTCCCTTTATAGAAGCTCCTCCCAATTTTCCCAGCCCCTCCCCTCACCCCTCCCCCCGCTCACTTGCAGCTCCTCCCCTCATCTCCAACTCACCCCGCCCTTCCATAGCCCCTCCCTTCACTTCCAGGTCTCCCCCCCACCCCCCGCAACTCATTCCCCACCCCTCCCATTGCTTCCAGTCCCTTCCCTCATCCCCCCCTCTCCCCCGCCCTCTGATTGATGGCTGCGCGAGCGCTCGAAAACACCGCGCTCGACCAATCAGAGCGCGCGACACGTCTCGGGGCGTTGCGCCCACCTCACGGACCAATGGGGAGCCGCGTCTCACTGCGTGCGCATCGGCCCGCGCGGCCTGGTGTGAACTCAGTGCGGCGACCTGCAAAAAGTGGTGCGCGGACTCCGCAAAGCGCGGATTCGAATATTCACTCCCGCGAGGTTCAATGTGCAATTTACCTCACGTTTGTGAATATTATTGAGCCATCTTAAAGTCTGCATTGATACGCATAATCTGCGTGCGAAATTTTAAGATCTTTATGGTTTAAATAATTATATGGCATTGTCTCACGCCTCTCCAGGCTCCGTAATGGATTCGCCTATGGGTTTCCGGGCGACTAACAAAACCCGGAGCGCGGATCAGCCAATGCGCGCGGAGCGGACTAGGCACTCTCACGCAAATTAAACACGCAATTTACCTCACGTTAGTACATTTTAACGCACAATACATTCACTCACATTGGCACCTACCGCCTGCGTACAAGTAAAATTCAATCGTCTCAACGTTTCTACGATTCGATTTCTTTTCATTGACCGCGCCTGCATCTCCGCACCGGCTTTTGCGGATTTCTAAAGCGAACGGACGCGGAGGGGGGGGGCGTTTGGCGGATAGCGGGTGGGGGGAGGAGTGGGGGGGGGGCTGTGAGAGTGGGGGGCTTGGGGGGGAGGGGCTTGGGGGGGGAGGGGAGGGGGTTGGGGGGGGGTCGTTAATTGAAGGCAGCGCGCGCTCTGCTCCGCGCGCATTAATTGGCGGTGCGTGCGTTGCTGCTGCGCGCACGTGGACGCAAGGAGCGAGAGAGGTAAGAGGCATCTCTGTCGTCAACGCAAGTGTGTGTACACTACAACACTACACAACGACAAGACGAACGCGTGCACAATACACACAAACAATTGCAACAAAGCTGTCTCTTGAGTGTTGGAGCGCGCACGCGACCACACGCTTACCACGTCAACAACACCAGGCCACGCCACGCAAAACACACCGCATATACGACACACACACGCAGACACACACATACCAAGGCCACACCACGCTAAAACACGCGGGAGAAACCGGTCTGGGTGTTTTTTTTATTGTTTTCCCGCACTTTTACATCCAAACAACCCTTGCGGCGACATCGCTGGAGCGCTCTTGGCCGTGACTTTTCCTCTTTTCCGAGATGTTCCTCGTCGTTTTTCCTTCTTTGCCAGCTGATACTTTTAGTTTTTTTTAATATATAAACGCGGTACGTACGTCGGCGAGTTGTGGCCGCGAGATACCGCGGTTGTTGTTGTTGTCATTGTTGTTGTTGTTGCGCTTAAAAGATTAAAAAGCGCGACTTAATAGAAGAGACGGCGTTATAACGAACGTAGCAGTCTGTTGTAGAAACGTAATGCAAAGATTAAAGCGCAGCCCTGCAAGTGCTCGTTCACGCCATTGTCTGTGTAGAAACGTAATGTAAAGATAAAGGTGCAGCCCTGCAAGTGCAGGCTCACGCCACCGTCTGTGTGGCAACGTAATGCAAAGATAAAGGTGCAGCCCTGCAAGTGCACGCTCACGCCATCGTCTGTGTGGCAACGTAATGCAAAGATGAAGGCGCAGCCCTGCAAGTGCACGCTCACGCCATCGTCTGTGTGGCAACGTAATGCAAAGATGAAGGCGCAGCCCTGCAAGTGCGCGCTCACGCCACCGTCTGTGTAGAAACGTAATGCAAAGATAAAGGTGCAACCCTGCAAGTGCGCGCTCACGCCACCATCTGTGTAGAAACGTAATGCAAAGATAAAGGTGCAGCCCTGCAAGTGCGCGCTCACGCCACCGTCTGTGTAGAAACGTAATGCAAAGATAAAGGTGCAGCCCTGCAAGTGCGCGCTCACGCCACCGTCTGTGTAGAAACGTAATGCAAAGATAAAGGTGCAACCCTGCAAGTGCGCGCTCACGCCACCGTCTGTGTGGCAACGTAATGCAAAGATAAAGGTGCAACCCTGCAAGTGCGCGCTCACGCCACCGTCTCTGTGGCAACGTAATGCAAATATAAAGGTGCAGCCCTGCAAGTGCACGCTCACGCCACCGTCTGTTGTGGAAACGTAATGCAAAGATGAAGGCGCAGCCCTGCAAGTGCGCGCTCACGCCACCGTCTGTGTAGAAACGTAATGCAAAGATAAAGGTGCAGCCCTGCAAGTGCGCGCTCACGCCATCGTCTGTGTGGCAACGTAATCCAAAGATGAAGCGCAGCCCTGCAAGTGCGCGCTCACGCCACTGCTTTCGGAAGGCGCCTTTTCACGTGAGGGCCGCTCTGGAGAGTATTCGGCCTACTCTTCCACGATGACCAAGACGTCTTTAGAAACTGAGGTGGTAGTTAACCCAACACTTTACGTCACACCGCACGCGACTAAACCTGTCCCGGTGGACTAACGGTGGCTTGTTGTTACTCGTGTAAAATCGATAAGCGGTGTAAAATCGATAGCTGTTGCCGACTATGATGCCGCACCGGGAGATCGAACCGAACGGGGTCGAGCAGCAGCGACACCCGTGTTTATGAATGTAACCGCGGTTGTAAAACTTAATGGGCCTCGATTTGCGTCTGCGAATCATCGCATTCGTAATACACAAAGTCCTGTGTGACGAGAGAAAACCCGGTCATCGTAACGTTAAGTGGCATATGGCAAGTTTCAAACAATAGTCGCAAGCGACTCGAGTTGCCCTCCCAACAACAGTTGAATGCGTTGCAGGGAGGCGTTCATAGTTGCATTTCTAGGTGCACCTAGCCTGGCACCACCACGCCCTGTGGTGATGTGCATCGAAGGTGCACCGAAGCCTGGCACCACCAACCCGCGTCTGTGGAGACCGTCCATCGGGGCGTGCACCTAGCCTGGCAGGACCAACCCGCGCTGTGGTGACGTCTATAGGAGGGTGCACCTAGCCTGGCACCGCCAACCCGCGCTGTGGTGACGTGACCACACACTTAGTGGCGAATGGCGGAGTTCCTACATGGGGTGTAACGATCCTCGATTAAACAATCCAAGTCAATTATTCTGGAATCGATTCTCTTCAATGTTGGAGTGTATTTAAGTTGCTTGCTTACAGCGGTCTAACGAAACGAAGCCATTCATCAGTAGCCATGGTCAGTCCACTGCTGGATGAATACGTTCTTTTTGTGTCTGTTCCCAAAGCTGTCGCAGTCTCTCGCAATCTGGCACCCCGACCTCGTTCCATCGCTCCATCTCCCCGATCGAGGGGCCATTCGCTCGTTCCACCGGAGGGCATTGGTTTTAACACAATGCGATTCGAGTTTCCATACTGTTCAAGTAATCTACGCGTCGTTACACTCGCAGTGATCACTGCTGTGCAAACGCAAGTTTCACGAGACGTGTAACGCAATGTACATAAAAAGGTGGGCGAGAAGTTCCTATACCCCCTATCCGACAGTGCGCCATCGTGATTGCGTAGGTAAAAGAGAGGGGGGCTTTCCACTAGCCCGGCAGAAGCTTTATGTTCGTCGATGTACGTGTAAAAAATGTTTTGCCCCCTATGTAAATCCACTGCTGGATGAAGGGGCATTTGGTTGGGGTGGGGGGAGGGGTTTTGACCATACTTCACGCTGGTCAGATTTTTTTGGGATGTTAATGCGAGTTAATTGTGGCGAATGCTTGTATGGGTGGTAACCCCCAACTCCCTTCATGCATAAAACATGGGTCAGAGGCTGCTGCATTGGGTAAGGGGCCATCAATTTAGTACGCAAAAATCTGTCAAAACTTGACCCTTCTCCCGTGAGCACGCGGACTTTTTACACCCTCACCTGCGTACGTACGCTTGACGCACCCCCCCCCCGAATCCTATAGAACGGCCGATATTTAATCCACGCAGAAACGATCACGGATTAAGAATATTAAGGTGTTTATGCAAACATAGTCCACCGCCGGACTAACTCATTTGAAGGCCAATGTAGACAAATTATTATCGAGGCTTCACCCTCCCCCCCGTCTCCTATGCGTACGTACATTGTCAGTAGACCCCCCATACGCAAGCGTACGCATTTGGGTTAACCCCCCCCCTCCATGCGTACGTACTAAATGGATGGCCCCTAACGTTATCTGCAGAGGATGGGTGCAAAAAAAAGTATCCATTGTTATGGTGCTATGCTCCTAGCATTTATGCTTCAGCCCTTCACCAATCTGCCCTGAACAAAGTGGTGAAGTATGGTCATTATAAACCCCTTGACTCGCATGGCGTCGGGGAGGCCTTCATGGATTAATTAAAAGAGATGTACATGCGCATCTGTTTGATAATAAAGCAGAGTAAAGTATTGTACGTAGAGTGTGCTCTAAAAATCAAGTGATGCCGAGGGTTATTTAATGAGTTAAACAATCGTAGTTAATATCTCTTTGGGATTGATGGTCCAATTGAGACTCGTGCTCCACTACAAGTGAGATATTTGTGTCTACAGTCACCCAGAATCAGTGTTTATTTTTAAATCCTTTATATTAAGTTAACTTGCTTGCTTGCTTGCGTGCTTGCGTGCTTGCGTGCTTGCTTGCTTGCTTACGACCGTGCAAATCTTTCAGTCGTTTTTTAACCCACTTCCCGTGATCCAATCGAGCTGACATTTTGCACACAGACTCGTTGTGCGTGACAATTAATTTTCGTGAAAATTTTTTTCCAAAATTTTACACTTTTTAGGGATTTTTTTTTAATATTTAATTACCAATTGCTTAATGGTGGCAGACAATCATCTGGCCCATAGGTGGCAGCCATCTCAAGCCAGAGGACGAGAGGACTCTAGCCGCCCCGATGCCACGCATATAAAGGATTTATAGTGAAAAACGTTGTTTTTACGGGTTAATTTTTTTATAGAAGTGTATTATCCGAACAAAAAAAAATATTCAGTTATGTACGTTGTTAGATTGGTGGGAACAGTGGTTAGTTAGTTGTGTGAACCCTGTGGTCTGAGTTAAATTCTTGCTCACGGCTTATTATGCTTGTATAGTCAAAGAGAGCCTCACTGAGTCTCGGGACTTATTTTTTCAAGCGAGTACTGCACAGTTTTTTTCACAGGTACAGAAGGGGAAGACATTTGCTGCGTGCAATTCCAAATCAGTATTTTGCAGGTATTTCTTTTGTTCAGCATTAAGGACATTCGGCCAATACCAGTTACATTGTTTTTTTTTGCGATGGGAGGAACTGGAGAACCCGGAGGAAACCCATGCAGAATGGGGTGGGGGGGGGGAGAAAGATGCACACTCAACACAGGGGGATGCTCCCGTGTCCACGAGTCAAACCAACCCAAGGCAGGCGGCAACCTTACTGCGTAAGGCACTGCGTCACCATGTGCCGCCAGTTTCAGTGGCGAGTGATATCCGAACCGCTCCCTGGGTCTTCAGCAAGGTCAACTCGGCCTTTAACATAAATGGTACCAGGTGCGGTAATGGCCTGTGGGTCTAAAGAATGGAACCTGCCCTCACTTTCCACAGCACCAGTTAGATTCGTGATTTAATGCTGAAAAGTGACAAAGTGATGAAAGCGTTGTTGTAAATGTTGCCGTGAAAAAAAGTCTCGACAATTGGCAAGTGGTAAAAGCCATGCTGCAACACGGATCAAGAAAACGTGGGCATTGCAACAGGAGCTGAAATTGCACAAAGAAGCATGGGAGAGGTGAATGCTTGGAATTACGGAGAGATGTGATTTTTAGTTACCTACACAGGTTAAAAGCATCATTATCAACGGTGGAGTAGAGTGGGCTTGTGCAGGGCACGTGAAGGGGATGATGGCTGGTGGTTGAGACTCCATAACGGAGTGACAGCCAAGGGGTGGGAAACGCACCTGAGATGGAGCGATGACATCGGTCTCGTGCGTCGGAGCTAAGGGCCGTTATATCGCAGGACCCTGAGAGATGGTGACGATTTAGGAAGGTCTTCAACAGTGGATTGATCATGGATGATGATGGTGCTGCAGATGAGTGCTACGGGCTTTCACAGCAAGTTGCACGGCGCTGGTGTCGGATTGAGGTGGCACGTGTTACGTTGACACTGGTTGTGTTCGTACGCCGCCACGGTGGCTAAGAGATGTTAACTTCCTCGCCTGGTATGCAGGAGGTCATGGGGTTGATCCCGACCCCGACGCCTGTATATTTAGAGTTTGCATATCTCTCTTCCCGTGGTGGCGTAGATTTTTCTCCTGGTCCTCCGGTGTTTTTCGCTCCACATTTAGACAACATGAGAAAAAAGCTACCTAAATAGCTCAGTGGGCCTTACCCGGTAAAATAAAAATTAGTTGAGGAATTAGTTTTAGTTAGTGCGGTCGAGAGCGTGATCAATGTGTGGTGAAATAATACATGAACACGTGCAGGTCTTGTGTTGACCGCTCGGCAATAGTATATGATCTGCTGGGTCCCATTGGCCAAACAAAGACAAAGATCCCTCGTATAGCCTTAAGAGATTGTTGGGGTAAGTGCTGTGAGCGAGCACATGATGAAGGACGGCAAAACACCCCACCCCCCAACCACCACCTCTCAACACCAGTGGTTTCCAGCCTCTTTTATACAAGCAGTCCAAGGGATGGACTAGGTTATACTGGTAGGAACCTCCTGGTTACACCAGCCCACAGGGGATTATTGTGTCCGTCCGTCGTGCAGGGAGGGGAGGGTGGGGAGGGGCTGGGTGGGGAGGGGTGGAGGGGCTGGGTGGGGAGGGAGGGGCTGGGAGGGGAGGGGCTGGGAGGGGAGGGGCTGGTCACCCCGTGGTGCCTTTATAAAACCCAACGTTTAACGTACTCACGCCGGCTTGTGCCCGCCCTCAGAGTCGGGCATATTTGCGGAATACACCACGCCGCCGTTGACCCTGGCCATTGACCGAGCAACCCAACGTTCCTACCAGCTCTCTCCGCAGGAATGTGTTCAGCAGTGCGGACACATTGAGAAAAATTATGGCAGTTGTATCAATGACCATGAAGGAAAACAGAGGCATCGGTTTTCAGTTGGCAAAAAACACACATCCTGGACAAATAATTTCCAGCCACATTTAATCAATCAAAGATATGGACTTTCTACACTCATCAGCAGTGTGACATGTTAAACAAATACCGATGTCTTCGCCAAACAATAACAGCACATTACGTGTAGGTGTATCAGCTTAAAAAATATATCCTTTGGATAATCATTTGAAAGCAGCATTAAAGTCGGTAAACCAGTGAGCCGGTTTCGCCTTTCAGAGTGGAGTCGGGAGTGCATAGCCCTTTAAACAAATGCTATTCGGTAAGGGCCAATGACTAAAATGCGTTACAGGTGTTATAGGCTGCACAGGCTGTAACAGTAGAGGGCGGTGCAGCACAGTTCGTTTTTGGACTGCTGCTATGTTCCCAGCTTTGAGCCTCCACTGACCCAAGTATGGTTAAACCATCCCTTTGACAGGTTAGGGTAAGGTGGTAGGGTTATGAATAGGTTTAGGTTTTTATTTTATTTAAACTATATTATTTTAGCAGGTAAGACCCACTGAGCTGTATATTATTTTTTCAGAAACGACCTCACTTGTCATGTGGAAATTGATCGCAGCCAAATACTCTAAACGTATGTTTCTAAACATGGAGGGAAAAAAACCAGAAGCCAGCGACTAATCCACACGACCACGGGGAGAACACGCAAACTCCAAATGTACAGCAGGCCTCCGGGTCAGAGATCGAACCCACGCCCTCATGAATATCAGGCGAGATAGTTAACATCTCGTTATCGTGGCACCCGGTTCATGAATGGGTTTAGATTTGAAGATGGGGATATGGTAAGGTGATAGGAGTAGGTTTCCGGATAGGCGTAGGAATATTGATAAGAGGTGGAATTAGGACTGGGTAGGGTTTTTGTTTGTTTGTTATGGGTAATATAAAGGATGTGGTTAGGCTTAGGGGGGGTAGGATTAACGGGGTAGTGACAGGGGTTGGGGTTATTCCTCTTCTCTACATCATCGTTAAGGGCCGTCGTAATGATGATGTCGCTCATCGCCCCGCATCTGTGAACTCAGCTGGTGCTCCTGTACTCGTAAGTGGGGTTTACGCTCCGTGAGCATTGCCTCACCCTGTGAGGATTCTAAACATCTGTGGCTGTTGGTAATTATACACAGCCGCTGAAATGATGTAACCTCGCGGCTCGCCACCAACCGATGCTGTCTTTCCGCTTTCACGAGTTTATTCCCCATTCAAATAAATTAACTCGTTCGACGCTGCACGCGCCTGATGATTGCTTAACCCGTCCCACGAGACGCGCTCAGGAAGCAATTAACTCCGCCTGTGTCGTCACGTGGTACAAGCGCACGGAACACGTGTATGGACACGTGCGCGCACACCGAGATCGCAATCTTCATTTGAATCATCGGCTCTATTAATGCAGACAGCGTTAATTGCTGAGCGCGTCACGCGGGACGGTGTTTAACAATCATTTGGCGCGTGCCGCGTGGAACGAGTTAATTTTTATTTGAATAAGTGGGGGGGGGGTAAATTGGTAAACGCCTAAAGATGGAGCGCGGAGGGGTGAGGGGTCGCCAGGATTGGAGTTTTGGAAACTCTGAAATTGTAACCTACGGGTCCAATTGGCAGTGAGACCTCTGCTGGTAAGACAGACTCAGCGGTGAGACCACGTGCTCCTTCCGCATGTTACCTTATTCGAATTATAATAATCTCTGTTATCGTATTATAGGGCGCTCCGGAAAGTAACATGCATCCCACAGTTGTTGACCAGTATCATTACAATTACTGTATACATATCTGGTCTCACACAAGCACACGTATTTTCGTTCGTTTTTGTTTAAAAACACAAAGGAATAAGTTCGTCGTCTAATCTGGAGAATATGGGAAAAGCTGTTCAATGTACGAAGTACAACAGATTCTTGCATTGTGCACCATGTTGAACTTCTTTCGCATCGTACGTAGCCAAACATGTTAATTGTAGGTGCGGGGGAAGGACAACAAACTATGCCAAAAAAAACAGTTCTGAAGAAATAAGTTTTTTTCAATCTAGATGATTAAAACAACGTTACGTTAGTGCAGCAAAATCCATCGTCGTTTCGTGCTGTGCTCCAACGTCTGTACTCCTCGCCTTCGCCAACCCGCAGTGACCAGCGTGGTATGGTCACATGCTCAGACCGTCACCCATTACTGACATGGCACGGAGAGGCCTTCGTCCAGCAGTGGATTGACACTGCTGGATGGATTATTGATGCTGCGCCGTGATGTTTTGTTTCGGTGAGCTATTCTCAAACGCGAATGGTTGCAACGGCTGTGGGAGGGGATGCAAATTGATTCTTTGTCTCGCGCTGTGAGCCAGTAGCTCGATTGGGATCAGGTCGGCTGCTAATCCGATAATGTAGACTAGTGGTTCTTAACCTGGGGTGCACGCACCACCTGGGGGTGTGAGATGCCTTTTCTGGGGGTGTGAAACATGCCAGATTTTTTGTTAAGAAGGTAAATCATCGAAACACAAATCAAGCACGGCCACGTACCTATGTGTTTATTAACATACATTTTTTTTTTTACTACGAATGAGGCTGCAGTAAAGGTTGAGGAACCACTGATGGTAGAGTACTAGTTTAACGCCGAAGTATTGCTTGTGCTACAAAGATGATAGCACTTAAGTAGAGATGGCACCTGCGATGAGCACGGTTGGTTATGTACGGTGCGAAAGAAGTTCAGCGTACATGCATACATACCAAGAAGGGTCGTTGTGCGTATGTATGTTGAACTCCTTTCGCGCACCATACGTTGCCGATCGTGCTATCCTAGGCGTCGCGCCACCCTATGGGTTCGATCCCCAACCCGGGCACCTGTCTGTGTGCAGTGTGTACGTTTTCCCTTTGTTTCGCGTGGATTCCCTCCTGGGGTTCTCTGGTTTCCTCCCTTCGTCGCAAAAGAAACGCATCGTAAATATACAAGCCTTGTAATCGCAGCTTGAGAAATCGTACAATGTAACTTGGGTATTGGCCAATACATCCCAATGTTGTAATATTGCCTGTAAATTAGTCAATCAGGAATTGTACATTGCAGCATCTGCATCGACTGAAAAAAACGGTGGCGGGACCTGGCTGAAAATCAGCCTTGAGACCGAGGTGAGGTTTTCCTGGATGAACAAACGCACAAAAAAATAGGCGTTGGTCATTACCATTCTGCGGCCGTCTGGAACGCTCTCTTCCTTCCAGCATTATGAAGCCACTCGGGCCGTGTTCTTTTAAATCCACTAGATTGTAAACTAATTTGTTTACAACTGCTTTGTGTGTTTAGTTTGTCGTCCTTCCGCCCCCCACATCTCCGATTTAGAACGGTTGGCTACGTACGGTGAAAAATAAGTCCACGCATGCATACATTGGAAGCCACTGGAGCTTTGCACTTTTAAATCTAGATTGAAAACTCTTTTCTTTAGAACTGCTTTTAGCGTGTTTAGTTGGCTGTCCTTCACCCCGCACCTCCGATTTATCACGGTTAGCTACGTGCGGTGCGAAAGAAGTTCAACACACATTCATACCTACCATACCGTACACAAAGGTAGAATTTCAGTCGCGTCTGTTTGGGTAGGCGGCCTGGAGCTATTTCACCCCCCCCCCGTCAAGCCACATCCAGTATGCCTCTTGCTGCAGGCTTTGGCTACCAGTCAAGTGCCACCCACTCCGATACGCCAGCAACTCGGAAATACATTCAGTGACGAATGTAACGATTATTAAAGCTTTTGCAAAACACGTTGCATTCTGCAGAGCCCACTTGGATGAGGCAAAATTAGGTTTTTACCGATTACTCAACGAGCAGCAAAATATTTTTTCACGGCGACGCCCTCGTATGCGGCGTTCGCGCGCTGCACCAACTCTCCCAAGGTGTGCGCGAACGTGTGAATCGCAGGAAGTCCTCTCTTCTCTCACTCGCTAAAAATACATAAAATCACACTGTACCTGAAACTCCTTTTGACGCCTTGCAGTTCATGTTGAAAGCGTCAATGCACGTCCAATAGTCCGACAAACGCCCGCACACGATGTCACAATTTGATTTCGCGCAATGGGTGCCGGGTGGCTGAGGGTTATACAGCAATTTAGCCTGATAATTCTGTGGTCTAGCAAAAAAAAAAAAATGCAATTGTGAATTAAACTGTTGAATTTGACCCCTCACTCTCTCGTGTGCTGTACAAATAATCTGGTGGCGATGCTGCTGATGCGTTGTCAGTGGTGCACAAGCACAGCCAACAAAACAACTCGAAACGTTCTGTGCCAATAATACCACGTGTGTGTGTGTGTGGGGAGTGGCAGTGTAGCGGTTAGCGCTACGCTGCGCTACGAACCCATCGATCCGGGTTCGATTCCCGCTCGCGGACAACATCAGTGAGGATTATCTGCAACGTTCCTGGGCCTCCCCTAGGTCGACTCGGCCTCAAATGAGTATCTGGTATGGTGTGTAAACATCACCACTGGGGAGACAAAGGCGGCCGGGCATGGTGTTGGCCACCCATTCCCTCGTGTGCTGTTCCGGCCTTCATAGGTGCTCGCGAACAGCACTTGCCCGAACAGCCTGTTCAGCCTATATGGGGAATCTTTGTCTTTTGTGACCTTAAACATAAAACATGAAATGCAACGTTTCGGATAATGACCCTTTTTGTATGTATGTATGTGTGTGTTGAACTTCTTTCGCACCGCACGTAGCCAACCGTGCTAATCGGAGTGTGCCATCTCTATTTCCGTGCTGTAATATTCGCAGCGCATAAACAGCGGTGGAGTGGGCAAGAAAAGTTTGGAGACCGCATTTGGCACCATGGGACCTGCCGATAATTGTTTTGCTTGGACAATAATTGCGTATGAAGCTTCTATGACTTGCAGAGCGAGGTTTTCACGAACAGCGGTGCGCAGGTTCGAGAGCTGCACAAGAGAGAGAGAGAGACGCGGGGCGAAGAGCACGCCTCATTTCTTAAGAGGCACATCCAGTATCTCTCCTCCCTGTGCGAACAGGTTGATTGACGCCAAGCGACGATGGAGCTGGCAGCATTGACGGAGCCCGTGCACTTGCGACGTTGGAGCTGAGGAGTGGGAGGGCGCTTGTGCAGGGTGGTGGCAGCAGCGGTGGTGGCGGCGACAGCGTCTCATCGTGTGACCTTTCGACCCCCCCGGCAAACCGGGAACCCGACGCAAATCTCATTCTACCGACCCTCCTCACCGCCACCTCCCAGCAACCGGACCTCTGGACCACCCTGCGTCCACCCGCCTTTGTACCGTGACGCTCGACCGGTGAGAGAGAGTTTGAGGGATGGCGACGCTTTGCTCGGAGCCGAAACGGCGGGCGGTGTCGTCAAGCATTGCTGTCCCTCATGTAAGGTACGATTCACGATGGCGGCCCCCGCACCCTGCTGACGGTCATCTCTGCGAAGTCTAAACTGGTCCGCGGTTTGTCTCGCTTTTAAAATGAATGTCGCCGCCGGCGTGCTGGATTGACTAACGTCGCGCGTGATGAACGCGCCATAGGCCCCCCCACCCCTGGCCCTGCTTGGCCCCTGAGCCGCATTCAGGTGTTTTTGGTGAGGCCACATTCAGGCTCAGGTGTTTCTTGGTGAGGCCCTGAATGCGTTTCTTGGTGATTCCACATTCAGGCGCAGGTGTTTCTTGGTGAGGCCCTGAATGCGTTTCTTGGTGATTCCACATTCAGGCGCAGGTGTTTCTTGGTGAGGCCCTGAATGCGTTTCTTGGTGATTCCACATTCAGGCTCAGGTGTTTCTTGGTGAGGCCCTGAATGCGTTTCTTGGTGATTCCACATTCAGGCTCAGGTGTTTCTTGGTGAGGCCCTGAATGTGTTTCTTGGTGAGGCCACATCCAGGTGTTTCTTGGTAAGGCCACAGTCAGATGTTTGGTGAGGCCGAAGCCTGTCACGGTTTGTTCCCGCCTCAACACCGCAAACGGTTGGTGGGAAAAAAAAATCAACCGTACCACGATGGAAAGTGTTGGTTCTGATGGACCGATATGTTTATTTGGGGAAACGGAGATTTTTTTCTTCCGTTTGAGATGAATGGGTCTGGCCAAGTGTGTTTTGACGCTCTTCCAGAAATTGCTTTTAGACGCTCTCCAATTAAACTTGGGAGTGTTTATGCGTCAGCTCTGTCTGCTCATCTGTAACAGGAAGCGAGGAGGCAGGGGGGCACTGTAACTCTCGTAGAGATTATCCAATATGAATGGGATCGCAGTGTGAAGTTGCTTTGCTGTGAAGAACTAGCCCTGGCTTAATCAAAGGGTTAATCAAAGGATTAATGCCTCGAACTTTCGAGACCGAAACCAACAATTTCGATTTAAAGCTTTCGTGACTGCATTCAGACGCTGTCTTCCCGACAGACCTGTTCTTCACCTGAGGACGGCTGCTTGCGTTGTGGCCGAAACGTCGTGAGAATTATTTTATTATGTTTTATTTTTATTATTTTATTATTTCCCTTCTACGTGACTTTACCGAAAGAACCAAGAAGACTAAAAAGGACAATTTGCAAATATGCAAACGCATTTCTTTCCAACTGCTACTCGTCGGATTCCTTACCGCCAATAAACAATATACTTCCGAGGATCAGTGCATGTTGTAAATGTTTGCAGGATTCATGCGTGTTCATGATTTGTATTCCTTGTTGATGCACACAACATGCGCTTATGATGACAGATGAATGTTGCTCATTGATATTTGTTGGCGTTGTGCAATGTCTGCTACTGTTCGCCACGATTAGTGTTGGCTGCTGTGGCTTGTCGTGTGTGTGTGTGTGGCGCTTGCCTTGTGTTGTATCATGTGCGTGGTGTATCGTGTGGTGTACTCTCTGTGTGATGCGTATATTTGCGTGTGTGGTGTTTCTTGTGTGGAGTATTTCTGTAGTGGTTTATTATTTGTGTCAGGTATTGTGTGTTTTCGCGTACATGTTCTGTATTATGCGTGGATGTAGTGTATTTTGTTCGTGGTGTGTTGTGTGGTTTATAGTGTCTGTGTGGTGTATAATGTGCGTGTTTTATTATGTCTGCATTGTTTGGTGTGTTGGTGTCTAAATACGACTGCATCTCAAGATGCTGTACGGAAATGGTGAAAAATTGTTGGAAGAGAGAGAGGCAGTAAAGGAAAACAAAAGGAAGGTCATGAACTTGAACAGGGGCAGGAAATCGACAGCACGAGTGACTGGGGGAAGGAATTTGTTCGATAATGGGGTAGCATAGGAGAACAAGTGAGCTCACATTGAGTGAAGGTTGACTTGGAGGGTTGCTTGAGCGGAGAGCGCATGGAGGGGATTAGGGTGACATGAGAGTGCGTGGAGGGGAACAGAGGGAGGGGGAGAGGAAGGAGAGAGTACCTGGAGGGGGAGTAGAGTGAGATCAGAGGGGTAGGCAGGGATCGGATCTACGTAGGATCTTGGAGATATCGAGTGGCAAAGTCAATCCTGGGTTGGATCGGGCGTCAGTGGAGGGATCGCAGTGATGTGGTGGTATTTGTAATGAGCATCTGTTTCTGGAGCTCGGAGACTAACACCTCCGTTATCCAGCCCGCGGGGCCGCGAGCTCCGCACGCCTGGGTTGAGATGTCGCCGTTAACGTCCTTTGATAAACGACGCAGCAGCATCATCTCGCTCGCACCGGACACCAGGGGGGCTCTTTTGTTAGTTGCTAGGCAACCGGTGAAATTGGCTTTTGGTGGTCAGTCATGTCACCGGGTTGTGGAGAAGTCCATTCTGGCACGCCACGCGTGCGTGTCTTTGTGCGTGCACGCGCATGTACACTGCTCGAGGCAGCTTCTGAGGCCCTGGTGCGGTGTGCAAACATCGCCACGAGAAAGACAAAGGTGGCCGGGCATGGTGTTGGCCACCCACCCCCTCGTATCCTCTGCTAGCGTTCATAGGTGCTCGCTAACAGCATGTAACCCCAACAGTGTTAAGGATATACGGGAGGGATCTTTGTCTTTGACGTTGCTCGGGGCAGATTCTGTTGAGCGAGGGCCGAAAGGGGGGTGCAGCATGGGCTAAAAAAGAGATGGGCTCATGCGATACGGGAGGTTTTAGATTTTAGAGCTAAGTGGACTTGCCGATGTCTGGTATCGGCGGCATCTCGATCGGCTACTGGAGAGGGCTGCGTGAAGGACGCTCCTGGACAGTTGGACACATTTGTCTTCCGGCAACAACGGAGGGCGGAGGGGCGAGGCTCGCAATAACGGGCAGAGCGCCGGGCGGCTAAAACGCAGCAAGATGGAGCACAGGTCATACATCTGACAGTCGTCTCAGTCGGTCAACCCACGGCACCTGGGCCTGTCCCATGACAGTCGTTGAAGTCAGTATGATGCCCTTGAAAACGGAGTGTTCCATGTTGCTTGGGACTGTTCCATGAGCTGCTAGCGAACCTTCGTCACTTCACGATGATTAAAAGTGCGTGCACATCACCGTCATTCGCCATCGTCACTTGTTGTTTTACGTACGTCGTGGTGTAGTGGTTAGCTCTCTTAAGAACAGTCCTTGGAGGATTAGTGTCAACTTTGCAACAATTGCAGAATGTGGTGGTGGTGGTGTGAATCGACGGAGAGATCTGGCCAGATCAACAGCGTTGGGGCATGATGACCTCTTCTTGGCTTTGACCTTTAAATTTAGAAGCACAATAAAAAAAAATACTGTCGTATTTAACCAAGCGAGAGCCCCTTGAGATTTGTTTTATTTCATATCCAGATTGATGCTCTGTATTTAATGAGCTGAAAGCCATTAAGATGCATGACTTATTTTGATTGAAGTCCTTTATTTAACAAAATGAGAGCTCATTGAGATTCGTTGTCCCTTCCCTGAGTAAGATCTGAAATGCCCTCAGGCAGTAATTGTGTGTGTATATTACATTTAAATTTTTTTTATTTCGTTTAACCGCAAAAGCCAGAATAAGTCTCGATACTTCTTATGAGGAGGGTCCTCCTACCTTGGGATGTTTGGCCTTCAATGCCATCATTGAGTTTTTTTGGCTTCATGTTGGAGGACACCATAGAATCCAGAGTAAATTCACCATGCGTAAGAGCAGTTCACAATCAAAGGTCCGCACAGATGGAGTCAATCCAACGCATTCCTGCCTCCTGCCATCTCTTGGCCACCTCGCAGAGGTCATCGTCTCCCATGATTGATCCGCTGCTGGATGAGGGCCTCTCCAAGCCTTGGCCATCTTGTATCACCCTGAGATTCCATCGCTCCATCTCCTGCGGTGGTCGTATTCTCTCGAGAGGAGCATCCCACCTCGTTGGTCTCGACCACATTGCTTGCCCAAGCTCACTTGACCCTTGTAAACAATCGACGTGATGTCTCTAATTAAATCCTTTATATTAAGTTCACTTGCTTGCTTGCTTGCGCGCTTACGACTGTGCAAATCTTTCGGTCGTTTTTTAACCCACTTCCCGTGATCCAATCGAGCTGACATTTTGCACACAGACTCGTTGTGTGTGACAATTTATTTTCGTGAAAATTTTTTTCCAAAATTTTACACTTTTTAGGATTTTTTTTTTTATATTTAATTACCAATTGCTTAATGGTGGCAGGCAATCATCTGACCCATAGGTGGTAGCCATCTCAAGCCAGAGGACGAGAGGACTCTAGCCGCCCGTTTCAAAGACCAATGTCCTTATATACGACTTTCCTTATATTTAATTTAAAATACCAATGTCATAAAAATGAAACTCTTACTCAAGAAAAACAGAAATGAATAATAAAATAAAACCGATGCCACGCATATAAAGGATTTATAGTGAAAAACTTTGTTTTTACGGGTTAATTTTTTTTTACCTTGCTGATCTTGTCAATGAGCATAAACCATCACGCAGACTCTGGACGTCCTCGCAGCAGTGGCTTTTAGCCGGACATCGAACAAAGACGGTCACCGCATCGCACGCGTTCAGATGCACTTCTGCGGACGTTTGGAAGCCACTGGAGCTATGCAATTTTAAATCCAGATTGAAAACTAATTCCTTTAGAACTGATGTTTGTGTTTAGTTTGTTGTCCTTCCCCTGCACCTCCGATTAACATGGTTGGCTACGTGCGGCGCGAAAGAAGTTCAACATATCTTCTTGGTTCTTTCGGTAAAGTCAATAAGAATGGAAATAATAAAATAATAAAAATTAAACATAACAAATGCCAGTTATGTATGCAAGTATGTTGAACTTAAATTTCGATTTAATAAAAATAAAGCATAATAATAATTATAATATAATGTTTTATTTTTATTATTTCCATTCTACGTGACTTTACCGAAAGAACCAAGAAGATGAATCCCTGCAGTCACGAAAGCTTTAAATCGAAATTTAAGTTCAACATACTTGCATACATAACTGGCATTTGTTAGCTCATTCGTGTGGCCCTCTATACCTCTCTCAGCGACGATGATAATGGTGATTAACCCTGCATTCACAGCAGATACAATTTATTACGTGGCATTGGTGGTGCAAGATTAGCAACGCTAGATTAAGTCTGAGAGAAGCACACATGGGATCTAAAATCCACGAACGGAAACCTGTATACAGTCCCCTCTGCTCCATCACCATGTTGGAGCAATTTAATTATTGAGTTTAATGGTGGTGGTGTTGTTCTGCCATTTGGCTCCGCTTTGCATGTGTTTTGTGGAAATGGTGTTGCGTGTTATTTGCTGTAATAACGCTTTGATGAACCCACCCCCCACAAAAAGCCCCATATTCACAAGTTACCAGCGCTGCATTCAGTTGGTCGCACGGGCCGGTGGTCAGTAGAAAAAAAAAATGGCACGAATTATTCATGGGTGCAGTATTTTTCAGGGATGCATCTGTGCCACAGTGGTGGTGTGACGGTCATCACCGCGCTGGACTTGCCAATCCAGAGGCCGCCGGTTCTATTCCATCTCCCGGTGCGGGCCGTTGAAACCAATAGAGCAAGTTTCTTAAATCCCCCCCCACCACCTTCCCCCGTCCCACCACCTCCACCTCTGTTTACCCAGCAGTCTAAATGAGTTTACAGTTATTCGAGTGCGGTTAAAGTGTGGGTACTCCAACTTCTGCCAAGATATCCAGTCGGCGTGGAATAGTAGGCCAAATATCAATTTCTATAAGGGCTAATTCTACCTGCAGTGAAACGGCACGAGCGAGTAATCGCAGGGGGCTGCGCCGTTATCTTCGGTATTGTCAGGGGAGCAGTGGCTCGGCGGTTAGCGTGCTCTGCGCTAGGAGTCTGGAAAAATCTGTGATCGATCGCCGGCCACGGGCCAACATCAGTGGATCGACTGAGGGAGGTAAATAATGTAATAGAAATTTTTTTTTTATTATTGGGAGTATAAAATGTGCCTTGGATCTAAATCGCCAGGAACCCGTCAGATCTCATCGGATCTCGGAAGCTAAGCAGAGCTTGAGCCCGAATAGCGCTTGGATATTCGTGAACTATCGCGCGCAAATAGGTTGCCAATAGGGTTTTGGGGGGGGGGTTACCGGTTGGGCGGTAAGAGTGCTGCGAAATCCATTGGTCTAACCAATGTCAAGGCCGTCATCCAGCAGCGGATTAACAAAAGCCGTGGATTTAACAAAAGGCACTCAGTCACTTATTCACTTTAAGATGTGTTTTGTTCATGTTTTTGTTTTTTGTTTGTTGCGGTTGCACCCGATTCAAGAGCCGAATGGCTCACAGGGCTACACCTAATACATGAACTTGAACTTGATGTACAACATATGTGTCCACAGTGTGTAGAAGAGTGTTCTTCACTAATTTTCCGAGGTGAGGCGGGCACTTTCGTCAATAAGACATCATCAATGTGTGAGAGCCACCACACATTTGAAACCATTGGGGTTTGACATCATGATGATGGGCGGTGTTTTCGCATTGTATGTATTGTCACGCTGGCGGGGGGGGGGCGCACATCAGGGGCCGCACTAAAGGCCATCAGGGGCCGCTAGTGGCCTGTGGGCCTTCCAATAAAAAAACACTGTAATAGAATATTGACACACATGTAGAACTGTCATCACGTTTGCGCATAATAAAGGTTTTTTTGTTGTTTAGATAGCGTAAATATATAAATGTGTCGTTAAAACCCACCACCACCCATTACAGCCAACTAGTAAGGGTTGTCACGTAAACAGAACATGCCAATTCGTCACTAGTAACAGCACACCGGTGTGTTGGAGAGCCAAGCCACAACATTTACAATCTGAGTACGACGTTTCGCAGGTAATTACAACAAGCTTCATCAGGCGACAGCCAAATTTGTGGAGAAGTCGTAACTGTTTGGGCAGCTGAACCCTTGGATTCTCTATCCTCCCCAGGCAGTCAGCAGTCAGTGCCGGCTGAGCGCTTTGACCTCTAGCCCACCCGGCCAACCTCTAGGAAACCGTTATTGTCTTTTTTACATTTTTAAAGTGCTCCAAATAGTTTATTTTACGGGAGATAACTTGTTTTTGTTTCATTGAAACCGGGCCGGTTGAGGTTGTCACCTTGACGAGTACGGCAAGCGGCAGTGGACTTTTCCCACATTCCTTTGGCTTTCCCATTGCACTCCATGGGAGGCAAACTACTGACAGAGCACCACAGTGGTGAGATGGTAACAACCTTGCCTGGTATAAATGAGGTCATTGACTCGATCCCGACCCTGACGCCTGTATATTTGGAGTTTGCATGCTGTCCCCGTGGTCACGTGGATTTTTAAATCCTTTATATTAAGTTCACTTGCTTGCGCACTTGCGCGCTTACGACCGTGCAAATCTTTCGGTCGTTTTTAACCCACTTCCCGTGATCCAATCGAGCTGACATTTTGCACACAGACTCGTTGTGCGTGACAATGTATTTTCGTAAAAAAAAATTTCCAAAATTTTACACCTTTTAGGAAATTTTTTATATATATTTAATTACCAATTGCTTAATGGTGGCAGACAATCATCTGACCCATAGGTGGCAGCCATCTCAAGCCAGAGGACGAGAGGACTCTAGCCGCCCGTTTCAAAGACCAATGTGGGCTGGGTTGTGGCCCATTGAACACGCATATAAAGGATTTATAGTGAAAAACTTAGTTTTTACGGGTTAATTTTTTATTCTCCGGGTCCTCCAGTTTTTCCCTCCACATTTACAAACATGCATTGAGAGTAGAAATTTCCACGTGATAAGCCACTTAAATGGTGCTATCATTTGTGGTCAGGTTCTGCAAAAGAGCTCAATAGCTCAGTGAGTCTTACCTGGTAAAATAAAAATAGTTTCTAGTTTTTCATTGGGCTGACCTTGCTTTATGAACGAAATAAATCAGTCTTCACAACGTAATTTTGGGGTCCCTGATTTTAAAAAAAGTTTTTCGTATTTTGTAATCATTATAACAATTAGCATAGACTCTACTATACTTGTGCCAAAATGCAGATTTCTAGCCCTTCCAGAACATCACTAGAATTTAACATCGGTCACTCGGCTCTCTAGCCCTTCTAGAACATCACGAGAATTTAACATCGGCTACTCGGCTCTCTAGCCCTTCCAGAACATCACGAGAATTCAACATCGGTCACTCGGCTCTCTAGCCCTTCCAGAACATCACCAGAATTTAACATCGGTCACTCGGCTCTCTAGCCCTTCTAGAACATCACTAGAATTTAACATCGGTCACTCGGCTCTCTAGCCCTTCTAGAACATCACTAGAATTCAACATCGGCTACTCAGCTCTCAAGCCCTTCGAGAACATCACTAGAATTCAACATCGGCTACTCAGCTCTCAAGCCCTATAGAAGGTCAGCCGTTCAGTGTCGTCTATCGACCACGCTTTGACTATACAAATTTAAAAAAACCCCTTCTTGATTGGGTCATGGCATTCAAGGTCAACCTTGGGTCATTATCCTGATCTGACATATCTCACCACCCATGGTGAGTGAAACGAGGCAGTTTGCCTCTCATTGTCCTTGCAAACGGGGAGGGGGGGGGAGACCTCGATTTGTTATAGCCCCCCCCCCCCCCCTTTGTCCCCGTACCGGAGATGAACCAGTCCTCGCGCTCGCCTAGTTATACACGAAAAGTGTACACGAGCATAATATGACTTTGAGATCCCCCCCCACCGCCTACACATTCCACAACGAGTGACTAATCCCATATCTGCATTTGTCATCAATATGCTAAATTCCTCTGTTGATATGTAAACTCCTTTGTCAAGGCGCTCTCCTCTTCCCACCCAGCTGAAAATACGCTGCCAAGCTTAGCAGCGTCCATTAGGACGCTGTCTTTCCGACGGCTCTGTTTCTTCACCCGAGGACGGCTGCTTGCGTTGTGGCCGAAACGTCGTGAGAATTTTATTATGTTTTATTTGTATTATTTCCCTTCTACGTGACTTTACCGAAAGAACCAAGAATACGAATCCCTGCAGTCACGAAAGCTTTTCATCGAAAAATGAAACGAAAAGTGTCCACACGTGTGGGTTACCTCCTGGTATGAACAGAGAATAGCACATTACCACGGTAATAACAATTGTGTAGACGATGCGCATGCACGTAATATTGTACACGCAGCGAGCCGTCATCTCTCGCAGTCTGCATACTGGCATGTGCTTATCAGTTATGTGCATGCGCTAGTGAGTTATTGTACATGCACGCTTTAATAATTAATGATAATGTTTTACATTTTGATATTCTCGCCATTCTCATCGCGCAGGGCTAGCAGGAAAGAATTGCTCTGGAGGAATCCGATGAGGCATGAAGATCTTTTTCACAGATGTCGGGGCGGGTAAACAAGTTACAACAACAAACGATATAAAAACACGATGGGAGTGCAAAGTCCAATGTAAACAAATCACCCAAACACATGCAAATAAAATGAAACCATCCCCATCCTACCAAGCCCACCGAGGTATTCACTTATTTTTCAAAAGAGATCTGCCCACAAATGATGAAGCTCAACAAAGTGGCAAAGCATTTGGACAAGTTTCGATTTAAAGCTTTCGTGACTGCAGGGATTCATCTTCTTGGTTCTTTCGGTAAAGTCACGTAGAAGGGAAATAATAAAATAATAAAAATAAAACATAATAAAATTATTCTCACGACGTTTCGGCCACAACGCAAGCAGCCGTCCTCAGGTGAAGACCAGGTCTGTCGGGGAGACAGCGTC
Organism: Lampetra fluviatilis; assembly: GCF_964198595.1. Taxonomy (NCBI): domain Eukaryota; kingdom Metazoa; phylum Chordata; class Hyperoartia; order Petromyzontiformes; family Petromyzontidae; genus Lampetra; species Lampetra fluviatilis. The sequence goes on from NC_136297.1 coordinate 4,330,840, forward strand.
TGAGAATTATTTTATTGTTTTATTTTTATTATTTTATAATTTCCCTTCTACGTGACTTTACCGAAAGAACCAAGAACATTTGGACAAGTATAGCAGCAAAAATAATCGAATTATTCTTAAGCGCATATTTCTCAATGTGGAGGGGAAAAAAAAACGGAGGACCCAGAGGCGCGGACCGATATCGGACTGCCGGTAGGGGCCGATGTTGTCCGCGTGCAGTCCCGTTTCGAGTCTATTTACGGTGTCGTTTTACCGAATTTCTCTTAAAATGTAATCGCTTGGGCGCCCGGTGCGGGTAACGGAGGCACGCCCGCTTCCAGTGACGTCACGCCCGCTTCCAGTGACGTCACGCCCGCTTCCAGTGACGTCACGCCCGCTTCCAGTGACGTCACGCCCGCTTCCAGTGACGTCACGCCCGGGGATCTTTAACGTCCTTTGTGAATCTTCTTGGTTCTTTCGGTAAAGTCACGTAGAAGGGAAATAAAATAATAAGAAAAAATAAAACATAATAAAATAATTCTCACGACGTTTCGGCCACAACGTAAGCAGACGTCCTCAGGTGAAGAACAGGTCTGTCGGAAAGACAGCGTCTGAATGTCTTTCCGACAGACCTGTTCTTCACCTGAGGACGGCTGCTTGCGTTGTGGCCGAAACGTCGTGAGAATTATTTTATTATGTTTTTTTATTTCCCTTCTACGTGACTTTACCGAAAGAACCAAGAAGATGAATCCCTGCAGTCACGAAAGCATTTAAATCGTTCTTTGTGAAGTCTCACCAATGGAGACTAGGCTCTAAGAAAAGCTGTCTCGGGTGTGGACCAATCAACTTCAAGGACAGTGCATATCATTATCAGAGTTGTTTCTTTTTGTTTGCATGTTGACTGCTTGTGTTGTGGTTATTGCAAACATGATGCCTTGTATAAAGGTGTCAGTTTTTGTACCAGTCGAAAGGGTAAAAACCTATTACTATGTCCTTTGTGAAGCACACGGCGCGTAACCGGACGTTGTTACAGGCGCCGCAGTATTGATCAGGGCTGGCTTGCGGGATTCGGAAACCCACAGACCTCTGTAAACAAACGTAAAACTAAATCTTTCAATAAAAAAATTATTACCGGGTAAGGCCCAGAGGTCGCAACCGGGTACCCGTACCCTACCCGATACCCGGCTACCCGTACCCGGCCGGGTACGGGTACCCGTTTGCGACCCTGGTGCGGCCGGGTACGGGTACGGGTAGGCCGTGAGTCACTGGTGAGTCACCGTTTGTCACTCATTTCCCAACGTCTTGTCTCTTCTCACAATTAAAGTTCCTAGAATCAATCCACCCGACCTGCAACATGGCTTCATCCCAGAGGTTGCAATCGGGTACCCAATACCCGTACCCTACCCGATACCCGGCTACCCGTACCCGGGTACCCGTTTGTGACCCTGGTGTGGCCGGGTACGGGTAGGCCGTGAGTCACTGGTGAGTCACCGTTTGTCACGCATTTCCCAACGTCTTGTCTCTTCTCACAATTCAAGTTCCTAGAATCAACCCACCCGCGCCTGCAACATGGCTTCATCCCAGAGGTCGCAATCGGGTACCCATACCCTACCCGATACCCGGCCGGGTACGGGTAGCCGGGTATCGGGTAGGGTACGGGTAACCGTTTGCGACCCTGGTGCGGCCGGGTACGGGTAAGGAATCAAAACCCGTTTGCGACCTCTGGTAAGGCCCCCAACTCTTTTTTTCAGAAGCGACCTGACCTGGCTATCATAAATGTTCGCTCAACCAGATGGGCTTAACATCATGCGGACATTTATCGCAGCCAAATACTCTAACCGCGTGATGTTGATTGTAAAATGTGGAGGGGAAAAACAGGAAGAGGATAAATATTAGACACGACCACGGGGAGAACATGCAAACTTCAAATATACAGCAGCAGGCGTCCGGGTCGGGATCGAACCCACGCCGTCCTGTATACCAGGCGAGGCAGTTCACATTTCCTAGCCACCGTGATGATGAGAGAGAGAGAGACACGCAGACTACAAATATACAGCAGCAGGCATTGTCAGGGTCGGGGTCAAACCGACGATCTCCTGTAGACCAGGCGAGGTAGTTAACATCTCCTAGCCACCGTGATGACGATGAGAGAGACACGCAAACTCCAAATATACAGCAGCAGGCGTCAGGGTCGGGATCGAACCCACGCCGTCCTGTACACCAGGCGAGGGAGTTAACATCTCCTAGCCACCGCAGCGCCCAGAAGTAGCGTGTTTGTGTTCTTTGATCGCTTGCATTATTTAATGCGCGCGTGTCTTGTGGAATTATAGTGTCATATCACGTGTGTGTGTACGTACGTACTGTATTGCGTTGGGAAATGCGCACGCAGCGGTGGTAATACTCGATGTTCTGCACGTGCCTGCTGTGGACACGCGCGCATCGAGTACACGCGCGCATCGAGTACACGTTGGCGCGTGTGTTTGGTTTTGCGCTATCACCTGCGGGGTGGCGGGAGGCGGCCTTCATCCAGCAGTGGATAGACATTGATCGACGATGCTCGCTTGCTCTAGGAGTCTAGGATGTGCGTGTCTCTCACGAGTGTTCAGGGCGCGTCTGCTGCCAGTCGTGTATGCACGTGTACACGCCCGTCGCGCAAGCAAGCGCAGTGGACGCTTTTGTGCAAAGACAAAGATCCAGCCTTGAACAGACTGTTGGGGGCAAGTGTTGTTAGCGAGGGCATGGCACACAACGGGGGGGGTGGGTTGCCAACACCACGCCTGGCCGCCTTTGTCTCCCCACTTGTGATGTTTTACACACCGTACCAGCTGCTCGTTTAAGGCTGAGTCGCCCAAGACCGGTGACGGGTCAACACCAAGACTGCAAGCGCGGGTCGCCGGGTTCGTGACGCAGCGCGCGAACCGCTACACCACCGTTCGTGTACACGGTGTACACGGTGTACACACACACACACACGCGCGCGCTGTTGTCCACAGTCGTGGTGTACACACTCGTGGTGTACACACGCACACGCCAGCGCAGACCGCGTGTACCCCCGGCTCGTGCGTGTACGTACATACAGACAACCAAGTGCGTTGTGCACGCATTCGTTTCGCGCGCGTGTCCACGCGCGTGTGTACACGCCGCCTCGGGCGTGTGTGTGTGTGTGTACACGTTGCGCGTGTGTGTGTGTGTGTACACGTTGCGTGCGTGTGTGTACACGTTGCGTGCGTGTGTGTACACGTTGCGCGTGTGTGCGTGTGTGTACACGTTGCGCGTGTGTGCGTGTGTGTACACGTTGCGCGTGTGTGCGTGTGTGTACACGTTGCGCGTGTGTGTGTGTGTGTACACGTTGCGCGTGTGTGCGTGTGTGTACACGTTGCGCGTGTGTGCGTGTGTGTACACGTTGCGCGTGTGTGCGTGCGTGTACACGTTGCGCGTGTGTGCGTGTGTGTACACGTTGCGTGTGTGTGTGTGTACACGTTGCGCGTGTGTGCGTGTGTGTACACGTTGCGCGTGTGTGCGTGTGTGTACACGTTGCGTGCGTGTGCGTGTGTGTACACGTTGCGCGTGTGTGTGTGTACACGTTGCGCGTGTGTGCGTGTGTGTACACGTTGCGCGTGTGTGTACACGTTGCGTGCGTGTGCGTGTGTGTACACGTTGCGTGTGTGTGTGTACACGTTGCGCGTGTGTGCGTGCGTGTACACGTTGCGCGTGTGTGCGTGCGTGTACACGTTGCGCGTGTGTGCGTGCGTGTACACGTTGCGCGTGTGTGCGTGCGTGTACACGTTGCGCGTGTGTGCGTGCGTGTACACGTTGCGCGTGTGTGCGTGCGTGTACACGTTGCGCGTGTGTGCGTGCGTGTACACGTTGCGCGTGTGTGCGTGCGTGTACACGTTGCGCGTGTGTGCGTGCGTGTACACGTTGCGCGTGTGTGTGTGTACACGTTGCGCGTGTGTGCGTGCGTGTACACGTTGCGCGTGTGTGCGTGTGTGTACACGTTGCGCGTGTGTGCGTGTGTGTACACGTTGCGCGTGTGCATGCATCGAGAAATACTCGAGCCACAGCAGCAGCGGCTTACAAATTAAAAACACGTCTCCCTGTCCTCATGTAACCCTGATCCCCCCCCCCATTCAGCCCCCCACTCCCAGTAACCCCCCCCCCGCTTTAGTACCCCCCCACCCCTTACACCCCCCCTCCAATCCCACCTGCTATTCCCCTCTCCTTGGCCGCTCATTGGCTGGGCAGTTGCCAGCTGAAAATAATGGACTGTACCATTGGACTCACACTTGAGGGGGTGGGGGGGTGAGTTGGCAAGGGGTTGTTTATGGATGACGTAATTATTTTTTGCCCTTTACCGGTCGAGTCCATTCCGTGCGTTCCAGGGCATTCCTACAAGATAGCATTTTATGTGATGGAGTGTGTGTGTATTGCTGGCTGACTGGGGGGGGAGGCGGATTGAGTGTGTGCGTTGGTGCTTGGGCGGGTGTTTGAGGGGGTGGGGGGGGTATAACTGTGTGTGTGTGAGCTGGGGGGGGGGAGATTGTGGTTGTGAGTGTGAGTGTGTGTTGGGTGGGAGTGATGGCGCAGTACTTAGCATACTGCCACACTGCCCCACAAACCCAATTCAATTGTCGGCCACCAATAACAGCGGTGGCAAGCGCGGGCAATATGCGTGTGTGTGTGTCTCTCTTTGTCTATGTGTGTACGAGGACTGTGACGCAGTAGTAAGCTCGCTGCGCTACAAATCTCTTCAAACGGCTACAGTTCTCAACCACGGCCAACATCAAGTGCGATGTCTGAACCAGTCCTGAGAACCTTGTATATTGACTTGGTCTCAAATGAGTACCCGGTGCTGTGGTGTAAACATCGGCACTTTGGAGACAAAGACGGCTGGGTGTGGCGCTGGTCGGCCTTCAAATGTGTTCATTGACAGCCTCTTTGCCCCCCCCCCACACACAGTCTGTTAAAAGTCTGCACGGGGGGATCTTTGCGTAAGTGGGGTATGTCTTGTGTATTTTTGTTTGTACGCATGTGAAAGGTGCGGAGAGTAAAATGTTGGCGCTGGATATGCACTCGTGTGTGTGTGATGGGAATACGCGTGTGTAAGAGTGTTTGTGAATGTGAATGAATGTGTTGAAAGAGTGAAAGTAGGAGAGTGCATGCACGTCTTTGTGTGTGTGTGTACGTGATGCGGGGAGTGGTGGTGTAGCGGTTACCGCGCTGCGCTACGGACCTGGTCACCCGGGTTCGATCCAGGCTCACGGCCAACACCAGTGACGATTATCCTAACCGGTCCTGGGGCCTCCCTTAGGTCGATTTAGCCTAAAATTAGTACTTATTGTGGTGTGTAAATATTGCCACGAGGGAGACAAAGGCGACCGGACATAGTGCTGGCCACCTACCCCCTCGCGTGCCGTGCCGGCATTCAGAGGTGCTCGCTAACAGCACTTGACCCAACAGTTTGTTAAGGCTGTGCGGGGGATCTTTGTCTTAGGAGAAAGGGTGTCAGAGGGTGAGAAGCGGTGATGTAATGCTTTGCCCACCACACATTTCTTAACATCCCGACAACATATCTTTGATTCAAAGGCTGAACACATAATCTGAGCACTGCCAAGGTCTCCACCTTCCCCGCCCCCGTAGGTTGACTCGGTGTGAAATAAGTACCTCGTGCGATGAGTCAACGACGGAATCAATGGGGAGACAAAGGTGGCGAAGCGCGGGAGCTCCCAAGTACCACGTCGTTTGCGTGCCTTGCCTGCCGTAATAGGTGCTCGCTAACTGGGCTCGCCCCCCCCTATATTGTGCAAGGTTAACCTAGGCCACGGTGGATTAATGGAAATAAATCAAATGTTTAGCCGAAGTTGAATGGACAAAGGGCGGGCGGGTGGTTAGGAGTGGTGGCGCAGTGGTTAGCGCACTGTGCAGTTAGCAAGCCACAGCTAACATCAGCGGCGAGCGATATCCGAATCGGTCCTGGGCTTTCTCCTCACCCCGCCACCCTCACCCAGCACACACCGCTTCACAAACCCGCACTCGCCAGCGTGGTGAAGTATGGTCAGAACAACAGCGCGGGAGAACCCTTCAGCCTTTTGCCAGTGGAGTGACAAAGGCACCGTGCGTGCATTTAACGTTCTACAAAACTAAAATTAACTCCCGACTATTGCGGTTGCTCAATTCCGGAATTCATCCTATGTTAGAACAACAACGAGTGAGAGGGGGACATGCGAATAACGGGCATCCTTCCCATTCGACCGATCAATTCATTCGGTAGCACTCGACAGCACTCCTGGCAGTGAATTCCAAGTGCGTAGTATGTGCGCCCCCGTGTTTTGTGCGCGTGGGGGAGCGGTGACGCAGTTGTCGGCGGGCCGCTCTTCAAACCTGACGGCCCGGATTCGATTCCCGCTCGCAGCCAACAACGGTGACGAAATATATCTGAACCGGTCCCGAGAAGCCTTGCCCCTAGGTCGACTCGGCCTTAAACGGCTACCTCGTGTGGCGTGTGTAAAATATTGGCACTGGGGAGACAAAGGCGGCCGGGTCACGGTGCTGGCCACACACACACACACGCGCGTGCCTCCTTAGGTGGTGCACCGTGTGCCGGCCTTCTTCACAGGTGCTCGCTAACAGGAACTTGCCACCCAACGTTCTGTGTGGCTACTACACAGGGGAGCGGTAGGGAGCGGGTGGTGGGGGAGGATCTTTGTCGTCTTTGTGTGCGATGCCGCCGCGGATCCCATTGGATTTACCCGTCTCGGTTCGGTGAAGTAAGGGTTAAGACGGCGGCAAAGTGGCTGTTTTTGTGGGCAGCTGGACCGGTTCCGACCGGTTCTCGGCGCTTTTGAGGGACGCCTTGGGTGTGCCCTGCCCCGCGCGCAGCCGCCACCACCACCACCACCGCTGCTGTGCCCCCCCTCTCTCTTCAGTGCCCCCCCCCTCTCCTCAGTGCCCCCCCCTAAACCACGTGTTGCCCTTCTGTCCTCAGTGCCTCTCTAGCCCTTCGCTCCTGAATGCAACTAACCTGAACGCTTCCCCTCCTCGTTGCCCCCCTTATCCCTGCCCTTCCCCCCTTTAATTGCCCCCTCCCCCCCCTTAACTCAAGTGTTGTTCTCCGCTTCTTCATGCCCCGTACCAGAACTGCCTTTACCTTCGCAATAACCCCCCTTATCCCACGATTGCCCTCGGTTCTCAGTGCCGCCTACTAACCCTGTCTTTCCTCTCCTTGGTGACACCCCTCGAACCCACGTGTTGCCCTTTCACTCGTCCTCAATGACTTTTCTATCCACAGAGTTACATCCAACCCATAGATATAATTGCCCATTGTGCCGTTAACCATCATTTACAATGTTTACGCCTCGTGCGGGAAGTTTACACCGATACATACCGCAAAACAAACAAACATCGTTTTTTTTTCTTACCTCTCATAAAGAAAAAAACAGCGCCCAAGCCCGATTACATTTCTCCCCACCCCTTTCACAGGGATGTATCATTTGTTTGCGTGCGTATTGGTGGTGGTGGGGGGGAGGTGGAACCAAAGACCAACACGAACATAAAGAATCGACCTCGATTCAGACAAGATGCAGCCAACGTTGATGCTAGAATGTGTTTGTTGTCCATCTGCCAATCTTGGTTTGGAGGGGGGGGGGGCGTGACCAAAGAAGGGGGGGGGTGCCGTCCTTGGCTATGCCTGTCCCCATGTGTGCCCCCCCCCCAGCCGAAACGTGGGGGGGGGGGCACGGCAAGGAGGCGTTGTCCTTCGCTGAGTCCAGTTTCACATGTGCCGAGTGGGCGAGCTGTGTTGTCAAAAATCTCCACCTCCTAAAACACCCCCCCCCACTGCCGCCCCGCCGCCAATACGCTCCCCACCACCAACCCGGGCAGCCGAGAACTTTCCATGAATGCAGTAGTGGTAACGGTAGTGCCTTGTATAAAGGTGTCAGTTTTTGTACCAGTTGAAAGGGTAAAAACCTATTACTATATTTTGCCACTGGTAAAGGAGATGTCTCATAGTAAGTGGCTGGGGGTTCAATTCCCGACTGGACGCGCATTTCCACGTGGAGCTTGGTCTGTTCTTCTTCTGCATGGGATTCCTCCGGGTCCTCCGGTTTCTCCACTGTACCTGTAAAGATACAAAACATGTACCGGTAATTGGCCAAAAACATCCTGATGCTGAAGAATTCTCTGGAAATTAACCCAATTTGGATTTAAATAAAGACAAAGATCCCTCTGTCTAGCCTTTACAGACTATTGGAGCAAGTGCACCTCCAATTGGTATCACACAGCAGCAGCATCCCTCCCACAAATTGCAAATACGTGGCAGGACCCTCCTTCCAAGTTCCGTGAGTCTTTCAGAATAGGTAAACAGTAATAATAAATACATCAGTGACGGTGCGTCCTTTTGCAACATGAGCTTTGGAGGTGTCGGTCTATCACTGAAACCCTAGCTGTCAATACTCGCACTGCTGTGGTTTACTTTGTGGTGGGGCCCCTGTTTCACGCGACGCCCCCCCATGACCGTGTGCGGAGTATAACAAGGATCACTGCCAGTATACTGCAAAATAATGGCGTTTAACTTTGAATTCAACAAGTTTGCTACTTCTCCGGAGGAGTGAAAATTTCACCAGCCATTATAGCAACCCAAATAACCCTCATAACAGCAACAACAAACAATACAATAATACAACAACCCGACCAATACCGGTTTCACGGATCTCCTCAAACACGAACGCTGACGGGAGACAGCTGCGGAGCAACCATCCAGGGTACGACCTATGAAGTGTTCCCTAGTTCTGGAACAGATTAAATAAAACGATCCAGGGACAACCTCACAGTCCTCCGGTGGTCACCTCCCCTCTTCCCCGCTCGTGTCCCAGCTTCCGACGCCCCGTAGTCTCCAGCATTTGCGGAGGGCCACCTTCACGATGTTGGCATTGTGGCCAATTAATTATCTGTAAATGCTGGGACACTGTGAATGCCCCCACACACCTGAATGCCCATCATTTCCAAAAATGTCCTTTGGTTACTCTGCTCCGTCTAAATCACAATTTGATGCTCAGCTGTTGATTTTTCATGATACTTTCACTTTCAGTTGCATTTTACATCATACATCTTTGTTTATGCAATGGTGCAATAAACCCCTAGATCTATGTTGACGTTTCTGTAACTTAATCACCCAAGCTATCCCCGCTGCCCGCCGACGTCTCTTCTCAGTCCTGCCATGTGACAATGCGCCTGGCTCTTGATGAAATCAGTCGCGAGTGACCGAATTCCAGGCCGGCGCCACCACTACAAATCGAAAAGAAGTGATTCTCATGTACACGACCGTGTCCCCATTTGTTTTTTCAACGGAGAAGTTCTTTTGCTGCCGCTACTACGTTGCCAGTGGTGCACAAACACGAACAACAGCAACTCGATACGTTCTGTGCTAATAACACCGTGTGGCCTTTAAAATACAAAAAAATATATAATAGGTGAACCTTTCGGACAATGTCATTTTTATCTTACCTATAAATGTAATTTTTTGTCTGTCTGCGTGTCTGTGGACGAAACTTGTGAAGGATTTTGCTCGCAAACCGTGGGGTTTACGTTTAAAAAAAAGTAGCCAGGTACCACGCGATAAGCCCCGTGGTGAGCCAGCGCTATTCTGATTTTGCATCCGTCAACTTTAAAGTAGTTTAATGAACCATTTAGTACTATTCTTTATTTCCTTACGCCGCTGAGCACTCGCCGAAGCATGCATTTTCGCATGCGCGACACAGCTGACCGGGGGTTGCTCCTAGCAACGCACACGCCTTCGTTGGGAGGGGGTGGAAAAGTCTCTTTCACGTTAAAAATGCAAAAAAAATACACACAACGCTGAGGTAAATTCTTCAAAGTGTCATGTCCTCTTCCCCCCCCCCAACTCCAATGTGTGCACTTACTGATGTAGAGGAGTAATGGGAGGAAGTGAGGACATCGGCAGGAAAGAGCTGGATGACGTCATAGGGTGACGTCATGTTACCCAGAGGGGAAGGGTACTTAAGGGGGACCCCGGGCAGAGGGGCGGGGTCGTTGTGGGGAGCCGACGGAACGGAGGTCTCGAGGGAACGGAAGACACGCTGAACGGAAGACACGCCGCTCGGCACCGAGACCCTAGGCCGAGGAAAGAGTGGGATTAGTGGGGAGCTTAGGTGAGGATAGGCCGAGGAGTTAAGCGGGTACCGGGACAGTCCATGGGAAGGACCAAGTGAGGAAGTGTCTACCTCTGGTGTGATCCGGTGATTCTGTACGTGAGTTAATAAACTGGCAATAGCCCTTACAGAGAATCTTGTCTCCGTGTGAGTTGACACCACTACACTACTATAGGGTAGGTAGATACTAATATTATAGCGCTTAGATCAGACATGGGCAAAGAACAGCCCCCGGGCCGTATACGGCCCGTTGGGCTTTTTAATCCGGCCCGCCGAAATTGTCCAAATATTATTATTAAATTAAATTTGACCTTCCTCCTGTAATGCCCCCATTTCCCCATTAGATGGCGCACTTTGGCCGGGAGTGTGGTGTATAGGGCTCGAAAGGGCACATGATCTCGCAATGCATTGTGGGCCGTCAGCGCCATTTTCAGGGTTTGTTTACATTGCTGAGTTAGATACGGTGCTCCCTTCACTTTTTCGCTTTGCCCTGTGAGGCCTTCTGTAAAATGAGCGGATCAAGGAAACGCAAAGTGGACAATGAGTGCCAAGTGTTTAACACGGAGTGGACAACAAAATACTTTTTCACTGAAGTCCAATCGAAGGCTGTATACCTGATATGCCGAGAAACTGTCGCAGTTTTCAAGGAGTACAACATCAGCCGTCACTTTGCTACGAAGCATGCTAACTACGCTAGCAAGCAGTCAACGCAAGAATGGGCGGCTACAGCTCAGAGGTTGGCGGCTAATTTACAGACTCAGCAACATTTTTTTTACCGACAAACTGCGATTCAAGAGTCAACTACCAAGGCAAGTTTTTTGGTGCGTTCGAAATAGCAAAGGCTAGCAAGCCTTTCTCCGAAGGCGAGTTTGTAAAAGAATGCATGGTACAGACAGCAGACATCTTGTGTCCGGAGATCAAAAGCAAATTTGAAAAAGCCAGTATATCACACAGGACTGTGACTTGCCGTGTGGAACTGATTGATGAAAATATAGCCAATCAATTAAACAAAAAGTCTGATTCCTTTGAATTATATTCACTAGCACTGGATGAAAGTATGGACGTAAAAGACACTGCTCAGCTCCTCATTTTTATCCGAGGCATTGACGACAGTTTTGCGATAACAGAGGAGTTTTTGACCATGGAGTCCCTGAAAGGAACGCGGGGAGAGGACTTGTATAACCAGGTATCTGCTGTCATCGAAAGAATGAAGCTACCTTGGAGTAAACTTGTCAATGTCACAACGGATGGATCACCAAATTTAACTGGAAAAAATGTTGGGCTGCTGAAAAGAATCCAGGATAAAGTGAAAGAGGAAAACCCTGTCCAGGATCTTATTTTCCTTCACTGCATCATCCATCAGGAATTCCTGTGTAAGTCTGTATTGCAGCTTAATCATGTCGTGAATCCAGTCGCAAAACTTGTGAACTTTATACGAGCAAGGGGACTTCAGCACCGTCAGTTTATTACGTTCCTGGAGGAAACTGATGCATGCGGATCATCAGGACTTGCTGTACCACTCTCGTGTCCGCTGGTTAAGTTTGGGGAAAGTGTTATAACGAGTGTGGGAGCTGAAAGAGGACATCATCACATTTTTGGAGTTGATGGGGAAATCTGACGAATTCCCTGAGCTAAGCGACAAGAACTGGCTTAGTGACTTTGCGTTTGCTGTGGACATGTTTTCACACATGAATGAGCTGAATGTGAAACTGCAGGGGAAAGATCAGTTTGTTCACGACATGTACAAACACGTGAAAGCCTTCAAATCCAAGCTCACTTTGTTCTCCGGACAAATTGCGAACAAAACTTTCGCTCATTTCCTCACACTTGCCATGCAGGAAGAGGCACCGCGAAACGCAAAAAAATACAGCAAATCACTTGAGGACCTGCACGGAGAATTTTGCCGTAGGTTCTCTGATTTCGAAGACATTGAACAGTCACTTCAGCTAGTGTCCTGTCCCCTGTCACAACACCCTGAAACAGCACCACAGGAGCTGCAGTTTGAACTGATAGATCTTCAGTCTGACTCCGTCCTAAAGGAGAAGTTCAACTCTGTTAAACTGAATGACTTTTATGCTTCACTTAACAGAGCCACGTTTCCAAACCTCCGGAGGACTGCACAGAAGATACTGACTTTGTTTGGCTCGACTTATGTGTGTGAGCAGACATTCAGCATCATGAACGCCAACAAAGCCCGTCACAGATCAAAGTTAACGGATTAGCACCTCAGATATTTCCTGAGAATTGCCACAACCAAAATAACTCCAGACTTGGATCCACTGGCAAAAATGGGAGATCAACAACACTGTTCCCACTGAACTGAAAGTGATGATGTGTTGCTGCAGCGAGGTTGGAGCCAAATCTCTGACACACAGCCTGCGTGGCTGCTCTAACCTGTTAATGTAGATAATAAAGAAGTTCAAGTGAGGTAATTGGTTTGGGCGCAGGCCTCAGATGTTTTCATGATGTTTGATCAGTCACGTTACGACATGTTTTTGTATTCATGTTCGTGCAATTTGTTAAATTGCCTTGCAAATAAATGCTTTGCTACCTGTTAAAGGCCAAATCCTTTCATGTAATGATTTTTACATGTCATTTATATTAGTTCACACAAACACTCCATCCATCTGTTCCTGGCCCGGCCCCTCTGTCAAATTTTAGAACCTATTGTGGCCCGCGAGTCAAAAAGTTTGCCCACCCCTGGCTTAGATAGTATTTTTGTAGAGTGGGCAGGGGGATTGTGGGGGAGGGCGAGGGTAGCGGCCCAGCCCCAGCCTGCCAAGGTGCCACCTCGGCTGGCTGGGCTATGTAGGCGAGGCCGGGGGCTCTGCACGAGACTAGGCCTCACGACGGCACTGTCAAGTTAGTAGTTTGTGCTATAGAGTCGATATATACTGCTATAGAGTCAGCATGTACTACTGTAGTAATAGCAGGTACCACCACAGTCAGTGTGCACTGCTGTAATCATAGAAGGTACCACCACAGTCGGTATGCACTGCTGGAGTGATAGCAGGTACCACCACAGTCGGTATGCACTGCTGAAGTGACAGCAGGTACCACCACAGTCAGTATGCACTGCTGTAGTCATAGCAGGTACCACCACAGTCAGTATGCACTGCTGGAGTGACAGCAGGTACCACCACAGTCAGTATGCACTGCTGTAGTGATAGCAGGAACCACCACAGTCAGTATGCACTGCTGTAGTGATAGGTACCACCACAGTCAGTATGCACTGCTGTAGTGATAGATACCACCACAGTCAGTATGCACTGCTGTAGTGATAGTAGATACTGCTATCGTGTTGGTAGATACTACTATAGAGTTAGCCGATACTAAAACAGTCAGTATATACCACTACAGTCAGTAAATACTGCTACAGTCAGTAGATACTACTATACGGTCAGTAGCTACTGCTATAGAGTCAGTAGATACTACTATAGAGTCAGTAGATACGACTATAGAGTTAGTAGTTACTACTATAGAGTTGGTAGATAATACTGTAGGGCCAGTAGATACTACTATAGTCAGTAGTTGCTACAGTCAGTAAATACTCTTATACAGTCAGTAGCTACTACTGGCTCAGTAGATACTGCTGTACAGTCAGTAGATACAACTACAGAGTCAGTAGATACTATCTACTCTGTTGTATGTAGGGTGTGTAGGTATATATATCTAGGCGGGGTTAAAAATATTTTTTGAGGGGGCGGGGGTCGACAATTTTCGGAAACCTTTTACATCAACTATTTACCTCCCACTTTCTATAAATCTTTGGACTTCTGCAAGGCTCTTATCATTTTGTTGGTGGAGAAATGGACAAACGGCCCACCGGGCTTTGACAATAGCTTAGTATCTGTGTATGTATATGTAATGTTTTTTAAGTTTTGAAATATATTTTTCCCCCGGGCAATGCTGGGTACTTCCCGCTAGTATATTCTTTTGTTATTTCGCCAGGTAAGGCCCACTGAGCTACGTAGCTCTTTTTCAGGGAGTGACCTGGCCCGCGAATGATAGCTCAACAAAGTGGCTTATCACGTTGAAATGTATAGCAGCCAAATACCCTAAATACACGTGAAGTTGATTAAAAATGTACCGGGAAAAACCGGAGGACCTGGAGAAAAATCCAATCGACCACAGGGAGAGAGACGCACATTCTAAATATACAGCAGGCATCAGTGTAGGGATCGAACCCACGACCTCCTGCATACCAGGCAAGGTAGTTAACATCTCGCCACTGTGGCGCCCATGAAGGAGGACCATTGCCCAAAACATTGCCTATTATATATTTTTGGCGAGTGACATTTGAATCAGTCCTGCCCCTCCCCCTCCTTTGACCAACCTCCACTAACCGTCGGCGGTGAAGTATGGTCAAACAACGCGTACGACTCGCACATTGCGGGGAGGCCTTCATCCAGCAGCGTACTGACAAAGAGCTGTACATTACTATCATGAGCTTAAGGAATCAATATTCATCGCCGAGTTGAGTCACCTAATCTGTGCCATCTGCAGCTCGGCATTATTCCTCGAGTAGGGGCTAACGGGGTTTTTTTTTTGGTAGATGTCAAAATCCAGGCACCTGCCATTTGTAGCAGCAGAGCTCCCACGTCACCGTCAAAAGGATTTCGTTCAAATCCTGGTCCGTGATGGACTCGGCCCATCAGCTCTTCAGGGTCCATTAAAGTGCATAATCACTTCCAGCAGCCTTTCACGCCAAGCACGCTTCGTTTGGTTAATTGTCCGAGCGTGCACCTCTCTGTTTCTCTGCACACTTGTAAGCATAACTTGGATATTGTTGTTTGTCATTGTCGGTGTGTTTGTGTGATCCATACCAGGTGAATGCACACAGAGTGGTTCTGAATTGTAACGATGCGCTGGATCGTCGATACTAAATTTCTACTTCCCACTGGTTCCGAAACTGCCATAAGAGTTGTTGTTGTTGCTGTTGGTGGTGATCACTTTTTTAGTCGCTATGCCGCCTCCTACGCAAGCAACTCCGTGTGGTTCCCCCTGCTCTCTGATTTCAAGTCTCTACTCGAGACCTTCCCCTTCAACCGCCGTACCTTCGGACCCTCTTAATTACTTCATTTCTGTGAGTGGTTGAGTGGGTGAGGTGGGTGAGTGACTGATTAGGTGGGTGAATGAGTAGTTGAGTGATTGATTGGGTAGGTGAGTGAACGATTGAGTGGTTGGGTGAGTGAGTGGGTAAATGATTGGGTGAGCGCATGAGTGAGTGTCTGGGTGAGTTGCTTACTTTTTCTCCTTGCTCGCTCCCCCCATTCCCTCCCCGCCCTTCCTCTATTTCCACACTCCCGAGACGTTTGTTGTATTTTGGGCGCTTCACAAATGTAGGTTGTATCTTTCAGGAAGAAGTCGGGTGAAGCGGATATGAACGAGGTGATGGCTGCGATGGTGCTCAGCAGTCTGTCGACCAGCCCTCTCGTGCGGAGCCCGCCCGGCCTCTCTGGGCCTCCTGGCCTTTCCGGTATGATGGCCGCGGTGCCAGTTGGTCACCAGCAAACACCATCACCGTCATCGCCATCACCATTTTTGCTCCTCCGATTAGCACTTACAGTTGGCTACGTACGATGCGTTCGTACATACATACATACATACGTCGCCCTCATCAATATCGTCATCACCGTACTTCACCTTTCCCCCTCACCCCCCCATCTCTCGCTTCTCAAGCAGACGCCCAGTCGTGGCACGATGCGGCCGTGTCGGCGGGCATGGCCGCCGTCTGCGGCGCCGACCTCGCCGCCAGCTTCGGAAGCAGCAGCGGCGTCTGGAGCTGGGATCTCCCCAGCGACCGGTCCAACCCCTCTACGCCCTCGCCCCCCCTTCCCGGGGACTCCATCCCGCTAAGTGGCGCCCCCCTCGGCAACGCAACCACCTTTGCCGCCGCCGCCGCTCCTCCGCGGAGCACCGCTGCGTTCACCGCGGCCGCCGCCGGTGTGTTCGCGGCCGCCCCCTTCCCCGTCCGCCACGGCGTCGCCACCGAACTGGCCCGGAAGGACCTGGACTTTTCCCGCGGCGACGTCGGTGTGGAGGGGCGCAAGGTAAACGCTGCAGTTGCAGTTGCCGCCGCCAATGCGGCTGAGTTGCAGAGTGGCGCCAACCCAAACCGTGACGCCGCCAACCCCGCCCACAAAAAGAAGCCATCCGGCAGCGTTGGCGGCGGCATTGGCTGCGGTGGCGGCAGTGGAGTGAAACCGGGCTTCAAGCTCGGCTCTTTGTCCATTCCCACCACCACCACCGAAGTCCCCGGTCCCTTCGACTTTGACTGCCTGTCATCATCTCCGTCGTCCGCTTCTCCACCGTCGCCGCAGTCCCCGCCGGCGCCGGCACCACCGGACGGCGTGTGCCTAAAGCGCGCGGCCCTTTCCCACGTCTACTCGTCGCAGCTGGCGCGGCTGATGGTGCAGCCGGAGGGCGGCGGAGGCGGCGGGCGCGGGCACGGCGCCGCTTTCGGCGAGGCAGCTCGTCCCGGTCGCCACGAAGGCGTCGCCGTGGGGGGGAACTGCGTCGGCAAACTGGCGCAGGAGGCTAACCGCGGCGGTACGACGCCGCCCGCTCCCGTGAGCGCGCACCACCCGGCCCTCCCGTCCTCGAAGCCCGTGAGCGTCCCCGCGAGACGCGGGGTGGCGCGGGGACCGGCCCCTGATGGGCCCGACGGAGCCGGGACCGCCGGTGCCGCCGCCGCCGCGGCGTTTTCAGACGACGGGCACGACGGGCACGCGGCTCAGAGCGAGCTGCTGTTCGAGGAGCCGTCGCCGCGCAAGCGCAAGGTACAGCGGCGCGGAGCAAAGCGACCCTCATC
Source organism: Lampetra fluviatilis (assembly GCF_964198595.1). NCBI lineage: Eukaryota > Metazoa > Chordata > Hyperoartia > Petromyzontiformes > Petromyzontidae > Lampetra > Lampetra fluviatilis. The sequence continues at coordinate 4,347,802 of NC_136297.1, forward strand.
TCGGGGTGGTGAGGGGGTGGGGCGTTACAAAGTTGATTTCTGTCTTAGCTGCGAAACAATTGGACAGCTCTGGGGTGACGCGGTGGCAAGATGTTAACTACCTCGCCTGGCATACGGGAGGGTGTGGGTTCGATCCCGATCCTGATGCCTGCTGTTATATTTGGAGTTTGTGTGTGTGTCTCTCCCCATGGTCTCGTTGATTTTTCTCCGGGTCTTCCGGATTTTCCCTCCAACATTTAGAAACATGCCTTTAACGTATTTGTCTGCTCTAAATGTCCACGTGATAATCCACTTCGCTGAGCTGTCATGTGCGGCTAGGTCGCTTCTGAAAAAGAGATTGTATAGCTCCGTGGGCCTTGCGTGGAATAGTATTAGTTATAATGTAACCCATGCCTTTTATTCCGATTTGTGTTAAAGTAATGTGGGTGTTGTAGATTATTATTATGACTACGAGTTGTAGTAGACATTGTGTCTGGCGTCCCACGCCAGGCTGTTGAGGGTTAGCGTGAGGAGAAAAAGATTGTGGGGGAGAGACGAAGGGAGTAGCCAAGCCCATGAAGCATCGTACAGTTGGGGGGGGGGGGTGGTGGGCAGTGACACGGCTAAGCTGTCGCGCTCGTCGCTTCATTGTCGGCGTGTGTGATTGGAGCCTAGCGGGCGACCCTCGTTAATACCTGTGGGATTATCGGAGCAAAAAAAAAATGCCGTCTCCTTCACAGCAGACGAAAAAAATCCCACAACGACACGCGATAGAGAGTAGTAGTACGCAAAGTGCACCGGTGTAAATATTTTAAATATTACTCCTAAATTACTGAATTGGGTAAAAGCAACATCGCCCCCTACTGCGAAATTACTGTAGACCTTACGTGTTTGCGAACCATAGCAGCGTCGTGACAGCCTTGCGCTCTAATCAAATGTGTATGTTGAACTTCTTTCGTACGTAGCCAACCGTGCTAATCGGAGGTGCGGGGGAAAGACAACAAAGTAAACACGAGCACAGTTCATCTTCTTGGTTCTTTCGGTAAAGTCACGTAGAAGAGAAATAATAAAATAATAAAAATTCTACAGAATAAAATAATATAATGAAGCTCACTTCTTAAGTTTTTTTTTTATTTCCCTTCTACGTGACATTACCGAAAGAACCAAGAAGATGAATCCCTGCAGTCACGAAAGCTTTACATCGAAAAATACAAGCACAGTTCTAAAGAAATTAGTTCGTCAATCTAGATGATTTAGAAGTGCGCAGCTGCAGTGGCTTCCTAATATTGGAAGGAAGAGCGTTCCAGACGGCCGCAGAAAAGCGTGGATATCGAACGTACAGGCGCTCCTTGACATACGCAATAGATGAGTTCCTTGAAAAGCGTGCGTATGTCAAAATACATTTTCCCACGAGAAATAATTGTAAAGGAGTGGGTTAGGGGATTTCACTCGCAGACATTATCGCCTCAGTTATCCTAGCCTATATCAATACGTTACATGTACACGCAATATAATACTTTTAATTAAAAAGAAAATCATGTAAACTCTAATATACATCCTATAAAATAAAAATGCAAATAAGGAAATACAGAATTACTTAATGTAACTACGCCGCAGTTGCGTTGTGGAGAGGGCGCTGTACAGTAAAGCACGCGAGTTATCATACTCTTAGCTCTTTCGGTAAAGTCACGTAGGTAGAAAATGAAATTAAAATTAATAAAAATAAAAACAATAAAATCACGACGTTTCGGAGGCAACACAAGCTTCCGTCTTCAGGTGAAACTGTCACATCAAAACATCTGTATCACGTGACAGTTTCACCTGAAGACAGAAGCTTGTGTTGCCTCCGAAACGTCGTGATTTTATTGTTTTTATTTTTATTAATTTTAATTTCATTTTTTACCTACGTGACTTTGCCGAAAGAACTAAGAGTGTGAATCCTTGCAGTCACGAAAGCTTCAAATCTAGAAACACGAGTTATCGTACCGCACTGGCTGCTGGCAACGCCATTGTGTCGCAGCGCCAGGCTAGGGGTGGTGCGTACCACCACAGTCAGTATGCACTGCTGTAGTCATAGCAGGTACCACCACAGTCAGTATGCACTGCTGTAGTCATAGCAGGTACCACCACAGTCGGTATGCACTGCTGTAGTCATAGCAGGTACCACCACAGTCGGTATGCACTGCTGTAGTCATAGCAGATACCACCACAGTCGGTATGCACTGCTGTAGTCATAGCAGGTACCACCACAGTCGGTATGCACTGCTGTAGTCATAGCAGGTACCACCACAGTCAGTATGCACTGCTGTAGTCATAGCAGGTACCACCACAGTCGGTATGCACTGCTGTAGTCATAGCAGGTACCACCACAGTCGGTATGCACTGCTGTAGTCATAGCAGGTACCACCACAGTCAGTATGCACTGCTGTAGTGATAGTAGATACTGCTATCGTGTTGGTAGATACTACTGTAGAGTTAGCCGATACTAAAACAGTCAGTATATACCACTACAGTCAGTAAATACTGCTACAGTCAGTAGATACTACTATACGGTCAGTAGCTACTGCTATAGAGTCAGTAGATACTACTATAGAGTCAGTAGATACGACTATAGAGTTAGTAGTTACTACTATAGAGTTGGTAGATAGTACTGTAGGGCCAGTAGATACAACTATGGTCAGTAGTTGCTACAGTCAGTAAATACTCTTATACAGTCAGTAGCTACTACTGGCTCAGTAGATACTGCTGTACAGTCAGTAGATACAACTACAGAGTCAGTAGATACTATTTACCCTGTTGTATGTAGGGTGTGTAGGTATATATATCTACGCTGCTGGCAACGCCATTGTGTCGCGGTGCCAGGCTAGGGGTGGTGCGTACGTCTCATTGCGGGATGACGTTATTCGGGAAATTGTCTCGCTCATGTCAATAAAAGGTCTGAATACAAAGCGTACGTTATTCCAAAATGGCGTACCACAAAAGCGCGTAAACCGAGGAATTGCCTGTACCGATGTTTTTTAAAATGGGGGATGTTGGTTTTTGTGTCGCCAGAACTCAATGAAGGTGATGTTCAAGTGCATGTGGCCAAACTGTGAAAAGGTCCTGAGCACCTCATCCGGGATACAGCGACACATCCGCACCATCCACTTGGGGTGAGTGAGCGAGCGAGCGAACGAGCAAGGGAGTGATCAAGAGAGTGAGTGAGCGAGCGAGCGAACGAGCAAGAGAGTGATCAAGAGAGTGAGTGAGCGAGCGAGCGAACGAGCAAGGGAGTGATCAAGAGAGTGAGTGAGCGAGCGAGCGAACGAGCAAGGGAGTGATCAAGAGAGTGAGCGAGCGAACGAGCAAGGGAGTGATCAAGAGAGTGAGTGAGCGAGCGAGCGAACGAGCAAGGGAGTGATCAAGAGAGTGAGTGAGCGAGCGAGCGAACGAGCAAGGGAGTGATCAAGAGAGTGAGTGAGCGAGCGAGCGAACGAGCAAGGGAGTGATCAAGAGAGTGAGTGAGCGAGCGAGCGAACGAGCAAGGGAGTGATCAAGAGAGTGAGTGAGCGAGCGAGCGAACGAGCAAGGGAGTGATCAAGAGAGTGAGTGAGCGAGCGAGCGAACGAGCAAGGGAGTGATCAAGAGAGTGAGTGAGTGAGCGAGCGAGCGAGCGAACGAGCAAGGGAGTGATCAAGAGAGTGAGTGAGTGAGCGAGCGAGCGAGCGAACGAGCAAGGGAGTGATCAAGAGAGTGAGTGAGTGAGCGAGCGAGCGAGCGAACGAGCAAGGGAGTGATCAAGAGAGTGAGTGAGCGAGCGAGCGAGCGAACGAGCAAGGGAGTGATCAAGAGAGTGAGTGAGCGAGCGAGCGAGCGAACGAGCAAGGGAGTGATCAAGAGAGTGAGTGAGCGAGCGAGCGAGCGAACGAGCAAGGGAGTGATCAAGAGAGTGAGTGAGCGAGCGAGCGAGCGAACGAGCAAGGGAGTGATCAAGAGAGTGAGTGAGCGAGCGAGCGAGCGAACGAGCAAGGGAGTGATCAAGAGAGTGAGTGAGCGAGCGAGCGAGCGAACGAGCAAGGGAGTGATCAAGAGAGTGAGTGAGCGAGCGAGCGAGTGAGTTGGCGAGCGAGTGAATAAGTGCATCAACCTGCTTGCAGGGCCTGTGGAAGGGGACACGGACACATGGACATTAGTCGTGTTTGCATGGTCGGTCGTGCGCGCACACTTTTTATACATGCTTTGTCTCGACACCGTACGTACCCGTCATCCCTGCTGTGTCCGCACACGTGCACGCACACAGCCGTAACGGTGACTCGGATCTCAGCGACGGTGAGGAGGACTTCTACTACACGGAGGTGGAGGTGAGCGTGGAGTCCGTGACCGACGGCCTCAGCAGCCTGTCGGCCGTGTCGCCGACCGTGTGCCACCTGCCCTCGATGGTGGCGCCACCTTACCCACACCACAACAACAACAACCACCACAACAACAACCACCCGCACCACCTGCAGCAACTGCAGCAGCAGCAGCAGCAGCTGCAGCACCGCGGAGATGGCCGTGGCGTCCTGCCGCTGAGCCATTCGGCACCAACGGCAGCCGCATTCTGGCACGTGCGCGCCGATCACGCGTACCAGGTGTGTGGCGAGGTGTGGGTGTCAGCTGTGTGTGTGTGGGTGTCTGTGTGTGTGTGTGTGTGTCTGCGGGTGTCTGTGTGTGTGCGTGTCTGTGTGTGGCGAGCTGTGTCTGTGTGTGGGTGTCTGTGTGGGTGTCTGTGTGGGTGTCTGTGTCTGTGTGTGGGTGTCTGTGTGTCTGTGTGTGTGTGTGTGTGCGTGTCTGTGTGTCTGTGTGGGTGTCTGTGTGTGTGCGTGTCTGTGTGTGGCGAGCTGTGTGTCTGGGGAGCAGTAGTGTAGTGATTAGCGCGCTGCGCTCTGAACCCGGCGACCCGAGTTCGATTCCCGCTCACGGCCAACACCAGTGACGAATATCTAAACCGGTCCCGGGCCTCCCCTAGGTCGACTCAGCCTAAAATGAGTACCTAGTGCGATGTGTAAACATCGCCGCTAGGGAGACAAAGGCGGCCGGGCGTGGTGTTGACCACCCACCCCCTCGTGTGCCGTGCCGGCCTTCATAGGTGCTCGCTAACAGCACTTGCCCCTACAGTCTGTTAAGGCTATACGGGGGATCTTTGTCTGTGTGTGGCGAGATGTGTGTGTGTGTCTGTGGGTGTCTGTGTGTGTGCGTGTCTGTGTGTCTGTGTGGGTGTCTGTGTGTGGCAAGCTGTGTGTCTGGGGAGCAGTAGTGTAGTGATTAGCGGGCTGCGCTGAGAACCTGGCTACCCGAGTTCGATTCCCGCTCACGGCCAACGCCAATGACGATTATCTGAACCTGTCATGGGCCTCCCCTAGATCGACTCAGCCTCCTATGAGTACCTGGTGTGGTGTGTAGTAAACATCGCTACTGGGGAGACAAAGGCGGCCGGGCGTGGTGCTTGGCCACCCACCCCCTCGTATGCCGTGTCGGCCTTCACAGGTGCTCGCTAACAGCACTTGCCCCAACAGTCTGGTAAGGCTTATATGGGGGATCTTTGTATGTATGTGCGTATGTTGAACTTCTTTCGCGCCATACATAGCCAACCGTGCTAATCGGAGGTGCGGGGGTAGGACAACAATCGACACCCACTTGTGTGGCTGTCTATTTGGGTGGGGAGTGGTCGTGCGATGGTTAGCTCAACGCAGCTACGAATCCATAACCCTCGGTTCGATTCTCGCTCATGGCCATCACCGGTGACGAATATCTTCACAGATCCCGGGTCGTCTCCCCAAGGTCGACTCGGCCTTAAATTAGGACCAGGTGCAATGTTTAAACATCAGCGGTGGGGAGACAGAGACGGATGGGTGTGGAGCTATGCACTTTAAAATCTAAATAGAAAAGATTTTCTTTAGAACTGCTTTCTGTGTTTTAGTTTGTTGTCCTTCGCCCGCACCTCCGATTAGCGCGGTTGGCTACGCAGGGTCCGAAAGTTTAACACGTACGTACATATCGGCCTTATTAGGTGTCAATTAACAGCACTTGCCCTATCGGTCTGTGTTGGCGACACGGGGAAACTTTTGACTTTTTTCGTGATGCAGTGGGCTAGCTCACCACTGGGTGGTGTACGTGCGTTCCAAGTTTTGCTTTGTTTCGCATTTTTAAACTGAACTCATGATCTCACTTTACGTCTCATCTCATTTAACCTCTGTCTCACCCGACCTCTCTCATCTCACTTGACCCCGACTCTCATTTGTGTATTCCCCTGGTCTCTCCCCCTACGTTCCTGACCTGTGACCCCTGATCCCTCAGGCAACGCCCCCCTTGTCGGTCCCAGTGGGCGAATCTGGTCGCGGTGTCGGCATGAGTCTCGGCAGCGTCTCCTGGCAGAGTCCTTCCTTCAGCCCACCAGTACAGGTACGGCTCTCTTCTCCTATAACGCGGTGGTAGTTTGCGTTGCTGAAATCCCGTTATAATACATAATATAGGGTGTCAAGCACTGTTCCGCGATAACGCGTGGGATGTGTAACGCAGGCTGAATAAAGACTGGCGCGTGGGTAGCGTCTAGAAGCATCCAGTAGCATCCTGATGCCTTGCGCGATGCTACCGTACGACCGCTTATTCCTACTCGCTGCGACGTAGTTCCATTCGCTCGACGGCGTTATATCCAATTGGCATCCTCGTGGAAAAAAACGCGTTCCCTAATGCATTCAACGCGCTGTGTCCAATTCGCGTTATGAAAACAACATGCGGCGTTAGAGGAGAACGCGGACTGTGCACTGAGACATATTCTCATATTCTCAGGTTTTTTCGGTAAAGTCACGTAGGTAAAAACATTAAAATTAATGAAAGTAAAATAAAACAAAACAAAAATAAAATTCACGACGTTTCGTAGGCAACACAAGTCTCCGTCATCAGGTGTGCACTGAGAACTCGGCGCGAACAGCTCATGCAATGTTTTCCGCCTCAACCCCCCCCCACTCCACTGGTGTCCTCAAAGTACGCTTTGGTGTAGTGAGCCATCATTTGTTTACAGCGCGAGTTAATCGTCGCCGCCTGCGGTAGTTTCAGAGCAGGGGGTGATGTCACTGTTGGGTGTAATTCCAAACAGTAATTTTTGCGTCTTCTTGGTTCTTTCGGTAAAGTCACGTAGAAGGAAAATAATAAAAAAATGAAACATTTTATTATTTAAAAATAAAACATTTTATTACGTTTTATTTTGTATTATTTTCCTTCTACGTGACTTTACCGAAAGAACCAAGAAGGTGAATCCCTGCAGTCATGAAAGCTTTAAATCGAAAAGTAATTTTGCGGGTCAGTTTTCCGGTTTTTCTCCTTCACATTTAGAATCGACATCATGCGTTTAGAGTACTTGCCTGCTACAAATGTCCACATGATGATAGGCCACTTCGTCGAGCTATCATTTGTGATAGCCAAGTCGCTTCTCAATAAAAGATCTGCATAGCTCAGTGAGCCTTACCTGGTATGAAAGAAATTGTTTAGTTTAGTTAACTTCGACTTTGTCCAATTTGGACCATGGCGCCCAGCACATAATGGCCATCGTTGTTTCAAAATGACGTTAGGGATCTTTTGAACGTCCGCCAAAGTGGATGGCGTGCATTTAACGGTTAATACGCCAGCAGCAGTAACCAGCCTCACTGAGTCTAAAGACTTCTTTTTAAAGGAGGCTCATGCTACGTTTTTTTCGCAGTTGCCGTGCTTCATTCTCAGCGAGCAATTTGCTGGTAACTTTTCAGCATTGGGGACACTTGGCCAATACCAGTTACAATGTATGTTTTTTATGAACTGGGAAGAAACCGGAGAAATCTGGAGGAAACCCATGCAGAACAGAGGTAGAGAGAATATAAAACTCCACACACAGAGGGCGCTTGAGTCAGGAATCCAACCCAGTGACTGCTTGCTGCGAGGCGCAAGTTGCTACCCGTGTTGTTGTTGTTGTTGTCATGTTCCGTGTTTATCTCCACGGTATCCGCATGGCGTCTCCGGTCCTGTTTGGGGATGCAGGTATCGCCGACGCGCCCGCGCGTGGCTACGGTTGCCGAGCACCGCCTGCAACATCACCACCACCACCACCACGCGCACCACCCGCACCACCCCCATCACCCACATCACCCACATCACGCCGCCTCGCCCAAGGCCCACGTTCTACTCTCCTGCTCGCCCAAGTCTGGGCCTGGTGTCAGGTGCGTTCTCTCTCGTGGCTCTGGTTCCAAGTTGATTTCGTGTAACTGGGTGAGCGAGAGCTCGGAGAGACCAGAGATGAATCTCAATTGCAAGGGTGACCTGTGGGGGTCAGTGGGTGAGTGTGTAAATTAATAAGTGGGTATGGAGTGGGTGGGTGATTGATTGATTGATTGAGTGGGAGAGAGTGGATATGTAAGTCAAGTCAAGTTAATTCTGTGTAATGAGGTGAGCACTCAAGAGACCAGGATAGTCTCATTTGTCGAAAAATTCTGAAAGCACTCGCGAAACATCTTGAGTACAACATAAAAGCAAATAGAAATCCGGACAAAAATAATCAAATGGAGACCAGTGCAAACACAATTGCGCGAAAGAAGAAATTGAAAAGGGTGCAATAACTTAAATCAATGTGAGATGAAGGTACATAGCCAGTAACAGAAGTTGGCTTTTAACAAATATTCTTCGTACAAAAAATACATTCCTGTAAACACAAAAATAGAGTTAAGGTTATTATTGCACTCGTGTGTTAACAGAGATATGGACAGACATCCATAACTCCACTCGGCCAGGCGGGTGAGCTGGCGGGTGCTGTGGTACAATAAAAGCGGACTTCGACGGAATCACTGATATTAGCCAATCAAATAAAGGGAGTGTCACACCACGACTCGATCCAATTAGTTGCTTGCCAATGAGTTGATTGCCAATGAATCAACATTTTCAAGAATGCCGCCCTATCAACTTTGAGTTACTGCCGGATCGGCTGAGCTGAATCGATACGACGATTAACCTCGATTCACGATCCAAAATGACCATATATGGGCAAAGACAACGCCCCCATCGGCCAACACCACACCCTACTTCCATATACAGGAACTCGACTTACAAACGAGTTAGGTTCCAGAGGTCTGTTCGTAAGTCAATTTGTTCGTAAGTCCCACTATACTCTTGGTGATTACAAACACGTTGTACGGCATGTACACTCTATATGGGGAATGGCTTTAGAAGTTATATAATCTCCTGTAGATGTAGTTTCACACTGGTTCTTCAGGTTCTGCAGATGTAGATGCCGCCACCACCGCCGTCTATTGCATGGCGGTTGAACTCGCGACGCTCGGTCCGAACAGGCAAACTGGACATACGGACAGGTTTTGTTCGTATCTCTGAGAGTTCGGAAATCGAATGTTCGTAAATAGAGGGGTCCCTCTATGGGCAAATCTCTGATCGTTGATTTCGTCGGGTGTCCGATTACATCGTATTACAGCACAGCGGTGGCGAGATTTTAACGACCCCGCCTTGTATACAGGAGGCCTTGGCTTTGATCCCAAACCTGACGAGCCTTTGTTGAGCGATCATTTGTGGGCCAGGTCTCTTCTGAAAAAAGAACTGTACAGCTCGGTGAGCCTTACCTGGTAAAATAGAAAATGGTTTAGTTTATCTGAGTCGAGGTGAGCTTTAAGCTGGTGAGGTTTTGCGAGTCAGGAGTGGTGAAACCAGTTGCGGTGAGCGACACCCACGTGATTTGCGTGTGGTGAGAAATACCCATGTTAGACAGGTGTGGTGAGTGAGTATTTATTTCTAGATTTTAAGCTTTCGTGACTGCAAGGATTCATATTCTTGGGTTGTTTCGGTAAAGTCACGTGACTTAAAGTCACGTTACGTCATTTTGGAGAATGTGTGCATCTCTGCTGCACCACTGACGCCTGTGTCCTGTTGCATGCACACTTATATACAAAACCAAGATTCCCCATGCAGCCTTTAAAAAATTGTTGGGGAAACTTCCGTGCGCGAGCACCTACTAAGGCCGGCACGGCGCACGAGGAGGTGGGTGGCCAGCACCACTCCCGACCTGACCGCTTTTATCTCCCCAGTGTTGATGTTTACTTACCACACGAGGTGCTCGTTTAAGGTTGACTCATCCGAGGACTGGTCATATATTCGTCACGAACGTTTGACTTTTGACCGGGAATTGAACTGGGGTCACCAGGTTTTTATTGCAGCTCGCTGATCATTGTGCCACCGCTAACCACTGCGCTACTGCGCGCTCCTACACATGCACACACACACACATGCACACACACACATACATGCACACATGCATGCACACGCGCATACATACATACATACACACGTGCATGCATACGCACACTTACATGCACGCACGCATGCACATATTCATACACCCACGCACACACGCATACACGCACACGCAGGAAGATCCGCGGGGAGGGGAAGAAGTGTCGCAAGGTGTACGGCATGGAAAACAAGGACATGTGGTGCACTGCCTGCCGTTGGAAGAAAGCCTGCCAGCGCTTCCTCGACTGAAATCTCACCTCCACAGCCCAGCCTAGTGCAGCCCGGCCCAGCCTAGCCTAGCCTAGCCCAGCCTAGCACCATCTGTCTCTTCGTTCCCCACTCCTACAGAGATTCCCTGACCCCCCCCCCCCACCATCTGCTGTGGTGGTTTGGCCCATCACCCGTCAAGTGACTGGGGTCCCATCTCTGTGAATCGTCTGGAACTGCCGAATCAGCCTTCGTCAGTTTGCTCCGTCGTTTGGTGGTGGAGGTGGTTGTTGGTGGTGGTGGTGGTGATAATGGTCAAGACACGGGCACGGTTTTGCAACAAAGATGTTGGGTGAAGAGGGAAGGTATTAAGATCCGGCTGCGTGAGTGAAGTGGGGGTCCACACAGCTCGCGAGGACGAAGGTTGACATCAGGGGGGGACACCTCCGTTAACGCCGCGTCAATCTCGATGGTGGAAACCCTCCCAACGATGCAAACCATCGGGGAACGATCCACGCTCAATTTATTTTTTTCTCCCCCTTTTTATCTGCGACCGGCAGAATCGTAGAGGAACGGATTGTGTCCCACGTGGGTAATTTGGAGCTGTGGGGGGCGTGGTTTTTTCTGCCACGGTGGAAGGTGGCCCTCTGGCTCGCACGAGCCGCCCGCGGTGGCATGAAACCACTTTGAGGGATGGGGGGTGGTGGGAGACATCTAATTTTACAGATTGCCACGGGATAATGGGAGTTTCCACGTTCCTAATTCCAGCCTATGACTCGAGACTAGTTCATGATGAAGATTAAAAAATAATCAGCAAGATCCTTGCGCGACAGTGACGGCGAGAGAGCAAATTTCTGTTTGAACAAAAAAATACGAACCCCGAGTTTTTATTTCGGAAACTGCAACGTCGCACGCTTAGCGCTGTTTCGACGCGAGAGGAAGTCGCAATTTGTGCGGACAAAAATGCGACCCAAAGCATCGCGCTACCACTCTCTCCGTTTTACCTTCCATACATAGAAGTGTCCACATTCAGAACACGATAAAAATACGAGAAACACTCCGTGGGATAAGTATTATAGGACGATACGATCACAATACAACTCTATGATTTATAAAGTAAGCTCTGCGATTCATATTCCTGCAGCTGACTAGGTAGGAACAGCCTCAGAACACGAAGACCCCTGTTGGTGGGAAAACTTCCATTTGTACTCGTGACAGAACAATGATTAATACGTGAGACTCTTCAAACTTTTTAATCAAGAGTTCAGCTCACTCCAGAAGTCGGCCAAAATCTTCCCTCTCCATTCATAAAAAAAGTAAAGCCTGCTCCAGTTCACACAATTGCTCCTTTCCTCACTGAAATTAGACAACGGGAAAGCATTGGACTAGGTAGGAAATCGATTTTTTTTTATTGACGCAGTCATTCAAATTCTCACGAACCGAAATGGAACAAATAAATCAATTCTTTTTTTGTTTTTTTAAACATGTAACGTTGACACAAAAGTAACGTGCAGAATGAGCAAAATGCATGTGAAAAGGGAAGTCTGACAAGGTGGGTCAATATTAGCACAGGTTTTGGCACGAACAAAAACAGCTGCCGGAGATGAAGATCCAGCGATCAAGACGTCACCGTGGCCAAAGCCGCCGATAGCCGCAACCACCACCACCACCACCTTAGCCAACACAGCTCACTACTAACAACCCTTTTACCCTGTAATAGGTCCCCTTGTTGCGCAGGAGAGACGCGCAACCTCTGTCTCTCAGATTTACCCGAACCAGTATCCCACTATCTGCTCTTGCGGTCTTCTCCTGGATCGCCGGACTTTGTGGAGACCACTTCCCAATTCAATCAAGAGGTTGTCTCGGTACGGCTCAATTACCACCATTGGGCCATGGCAGTGAACCCTGATGTGGGCCCTAGGCGACTCCCCCTCATCACGACCATGCCCCCCCCACCGCCACCTCTCGGCTTCCCAGAGTTCCCGGGGCTCTACTGCAAAATGTCCTCGGTGCGATGACGTAACAACGAAAACCGGCCCTTCACTGCAGTCGTCCGCATCTTCCGTCCATGCCGCTACGTCTGTCGAACCAGCAGCTAAATAATTGAGAGATTTGAAACTTTCACGGTTTACTGTTCCGCTCTCTCTCGGAGAGAGAGAGAGAGAGACGGAGTGATTCTGCGTCGCGGGCATAACCACAGACAAGCGGGGAAAGAGGCAGCCAACAAAGAAACCGGCGCCAACAATCGTCCCAAGCTCTGTGTCGCTATATACTGCGACGAATGGCGAAGTTCCATTCGTGAGTGCGCTTAAAGGGGGCACCACTGGCTGCTCGGGAAAAAACTTCACAACCAAATCTCGGCAGTTTGGGGGGAGTAGGAGCTTGGGACGACACTGCGGAGTCGTAAGGATTTACTTTGGGTTTTTATTTTTTTATTTGTGCCGAGACTAGAGAGGGGCGGGGGGGGGGAGAGCAAAAAAAACTGATGTTAAAACGTGGAGAGAAAAAAAAATCTTCCCCCTACCCCCGCACCACAAACCCACGAGACAAAAAAATAACCGACTGAAACTATGCGTTTTGAGGAGTGTGCTGGAGATTGGGGATGTTGGCGTGGAGAGTGCAGTCGACGTGGTGACTGATCAGGGGGAAGTGTAGACAGAGCAAAGTAGAATAACTTTTGGGGGGGGGGGGTGGCAGCGAGCGACGTATTGGTGGCAGCAAGAGCGGGGGCTAGATGCGTCCCAAGGGGTCGCGAAGACCCAGGGGATTGAAGGAGAAGAAGACGACGATGATGATGATGATGCTGTTGATGGGACGTGAGCGATGGGGGGAACATTAATGTGCCGGACGTGGAGTCGCTGGGGTTGCCACCTTTGTGCTACAAAAAGAAACCAGAGACATTTCATGGGAAGAAGAACAACAATTTCACCCAATACTGGAATAGTGGAGAACTACATTTCAACGCATTGTCTCAAGTGGTATCTTATTAACGCAACTGACAAAAGGGGCAGGACTTTGTTTATCAACGTCTGTTCCCCAGGGGGAAATATTTGACAGATTGCCACAGTAACGAAATGGACAATCCTGGGAAATCCGGGACGGGTCGCAACCCCGTGGAGGAGTCACGAGTTACACAGCGTGCCCACCGTGGCGTGGGCCTCGAGGGTTGCACCACGTGCTTGCTGTCACGTGTCTCGTCTCACACGCCGTGAGTTTTCCTCTCTCTGCCAATCTCCTTTCTGTGCTCCTTCGATGTTGTGCTCTACCCTTCATCCGGGCCCTCAAGGTGGCTTCGTGATGGATTTGGGGCTAAGGTTTGAGAGGTGCTTTAAGAACAAATGACACGCTGCACTTACAAAAAAAAATAGGGCAACTCATTTGTATAAAATACTACAGCGGTTTAAAATTAAAAAAATGTGGTTTCAGCGAGACCATTTACATGTTTGGGTCCTCGCTTGTTGGTGCACAATAGTGGTGTCTATCGCAGCCGGTCAAATGTTAAGGTAAAAAAGCATACACGTTAACGAGTAAGCATACAGTTTCTTTCGTTCGGATGTTTTTTCGTTACCAATTTACAAAGCGTTGAGTGAGTAGGGTGCTATATTTAATTACTTTTGTTAGCTGCCACACAAGGGCTGAGTTTAGTAGGTTTAAAGCAGGGCACCCACCGCCATCCACTTTTTTGCTGGGGACGAGATGATGATGATGATTGTTGAGACGTGAATGTCCAGAGACGTGGCCAGTAAACTTTGCCCGTGCAATGAGAGCAAGTCGCGGGAGAGTGGTTGGTGGTCGCTACTTTTTGCGCATTGAGCAAGGGCCGGATTTATGGTGGAGGGATAATCTCTTTGCTCCAATCGGATGCGGTTTCCTTAAGTATGGGGGTACCTCCCACCCTTGGCAGCCTTGTGGGGAGGGGGGGTGGCAAGGCTTTGTGATATCGCCCCGTGGTCCGTATCGGTTGGCATGCTGGATTTGCAAACCAGAGGTCGCCGGTTCTGTTAGATCTCCCGGCCACGGAATTGGTGGCAGTGCGGAAAAGAGTTTATAAAAAAAAATTGCTCTCTCTCTCTCTCCCGCCCCACACCCCCAAACCATCCATCCTCCGTCCACCCATCAGTATAAAACGGGTACATCACAAGTTAGTCGATCGGCAGGTCGTGAGCGGTGGGGGTCAAGTGTGGGTGTACTACCTCTTCGGAGAGAGACGTGTGTATGGCCGGCTTGGAGGAGTCGGCCAGAAATCCCCCACTGAGCAAGTTGTTGGTTCCCGAACCCTTTTCTGGCCACACGTTGGGTGGCAGTGTCAACAACTCAAAACAAAAATTCGCGGAAACCGCCATGCGGTAAACAACAGCTAAAAAATAATCTGCTGGTGGGAAAATGTTTTTTGTATCTGAACCAGGTCGCCCTGGACCACTTGCCCCCACGCGGCCTCGTGGACCACAGTAATTGGGGGAAATCGCTTCTGTGCAGGGCCCCGTCTCGAACGGGCTCGAGAGCTCCCTCTAGCGAAGGCATTTGGGTCGGCGTTGGCGCGAGCAGGCAAAGTGCAGGGCGACAGCACCGTGACGAACAACTTTTTTTTTATAAAATGCCCACCCTGATTACCGTTTCACTGGGTCGTGGTCACATCATTGGCAAGTGTTTGTCCGTGGTAGGCTTCCACCACCCGACGTAGCCAAACTAATCGATGCGTCACGCGTGCAAGCGTTTTAACAACGCGTCAATTCTTGTCGTCGTTGTTTCCGTCTTCCCCCGGTGAGTTGAAGCATTGTCACGACCAGAGTGGGCGATTGGATACGGGACGTTTCATTCCGACTTGCTAGTGACGCAAGTGTCTCCCAGTCTTCTGGGTTTTTCCCCTCCACATTTAGAAATGACATCGCGCGTTCAGATTATTTGGCTGCTATAACTTCCACGCGATGATGATGATGATTTCAGCTACTTTGGTTGAGCAATCATTTCTGATAGCCAGGTCGCTTCTGAACAAAAAGCTTCATAGCTCAGTGGGGGGGGGGAGTCTTAACCGGCAAAATAAACGGTAGTTTATATCGTCGATGTTAAGAGGACGTCATCCGACATCGCCTTCTGGGCCTATTGGGGCACTTGCTCACACAACACCACGGATCTCTCTTGGGAAAATAGCCAGTAAACTCGGGGGGGGGGCTGGGTGGTGGTGGTGGGGGGGATTGGGCAGAGATCCCTAAATCCGGCCCTGCCAAGCGAGTGACTGGCAGAACGGCGACGCCACTTCCGCGACACGATGCCAAATATTTCACAGCGGGGAAGTCCAACTCTCTCGGTTCGCAGACTCAGGAGTGGGGGGAAGGGTTAAAAAAGTGGCATTTTGTGGTGTAACGGCAGGAGCTGACTTAGTTTTCGTGTTGTTTGAAAAGGATGAAAAGTTGAAGGTTTAAACGGTGAACATTTTGTCGCGAGCGAGGCCCAGCAAGCGGCTGCAACGTCGTCGAGGTGCTTTTCCAATGTCGAGTTACGCCGTAAACACGGCGTGGTTAGTAATACAAAAGTAAAATTGTGAAATAATGACTACAATAGTAAAACAAAAAAAATCGTTCATACTACTGCGCAGGGTTTATTTTTTCCCACGGTTGTGCCGATGGTTTTTTTGCGGGGTTGTACGGCCCGCCCATTTCGGTCCGGCGTCTTGTCCCGACGTTTCGCTCCCACGTCCTGCGTTGAGGGCCCCGGGGTGGGTGCCTGGGAGGTTCGTCTACAAACTGCATTTTTTAGTTGCTGCTGCTCTTGAACAAGGCTCCCGAATTCTAGATTTGAAGCTTTCGTGACTGCAAGGATTCATACGCTTAGGTTTTTTCGGTAAAGTCGCGTAGGTAAAACAATTAATGAAATAAAATAATAAATCACGTAAGGCTCCCGAAGCACGTGGAGGCGAAAAGTCGGGCTTCGGGCCGAAACGGGCTCAACGACCCCCCGAAAACACGTCGAGAGAGAGAGATCGCAGCTAACTGAAATTCAAACTTCACGCCCACGCGCCAACGTCATCCTCGCCGCGCAAACGTTCAGCCGTTTTAACGTCACCTTTTTATCCCCACAAGTCGCTTGTTGGAGAGTTGGTTCTCAATCGAGCCTCTCGCTCGCTCGTTCACTCCGTTGGCTCTGCTATGAATGTTGTTCATCGTTTGCGGCGATAAGAATGGTGGTGAGTGTTTAAAAAAACAAAAGGGTTCCAGGTGATGGCAGTAGAGTTGTGAGTCGATTGACGGGTGGGAGGGACGGTGGGGGTGGTGGTGCCCCCCACTCACATCACATGCCCACTGCCAAACCATCACAGGGGACCCACCCACCCCATAGGTGACACGTAGAAACTTGCAACGAACGTATGGCAGCACCACCGTCCCCCCCCCACCGTCTCCCCTTTACAGACGCAGGCGTTGTCCATGGTGGTGAGGTGGAGGGGGGGGATTCCCTCGACCGTGTGTACTCCAGCACGGTACACAACTACACTGTGGATAGTTTAATGGGTGTCTTGTAAAGAAAAACTGCAGAAAAATTTGATAACCCACAAAAGTGAAATGTAAAGTTAGCTTTGAGATGGGTTTAAGTGGGCGGCGAAGGGGGGGGGGGTGAGTATTGATCACGGTGGAGTCATCTGTCAAAGGGGGGGGGGGTGTGTGGAGATTATTCAATGAATATTGACATGGTTTTTCAATAGGTGGTCAATCGTTTCAGTGAAACCAGGTGGGGTCGGATTTTAATAACTAAAGTAGCGTGAACACAAGAAAACGAGTTTTGAGAAATTGGGCACACCGGGCGGGTCACTCGCAAACTCGATCTATGCCGCTCTCAACCTGGTTAAACAAAGTCGGCGTGAGACTCGGAATCGTCTTCACCAGAGTTCCCGTGTCCCGAGCCTCACCCGCCGCGTTACACGGGAGAGACGGCGGGGTACGGGCAGAGGAGGTGCTTGCTTCTTCGTTTAACGAAAACAAAAATCAACGCTGGGCTTGTCGGCGTGCGTCAGTGACGAGCCGGTGTTGTCGAAAAAGATACATGCGGGTTGTCGATTTTAATGAAAACATCATGTGTGGGTTCTCGAGTTTTTTTCTTTATCTCTATCGCCAGCTAACACCCCCCCCCCACCCCCCTCAATGATTCCCCTCATCATCAAAAGCGTGGCCTGCCTGCGGAAGATGCGTGTCCGAACGTGTTTGTGATATCGTTTTTGGTTTGTCACAGGAACGCACTTGAGATGATGGTCGTGAAGAGCACGACTCAGGTTATTCCAAACTCCAGTACTCGCGCCTTTCCGCGACTATCACCCGACTCCTCCCGTTCAGTTACAAATCAAATTCGTTTCGCGCTTCATGCGCCCGATGATGGTTAAACACGTCCCACGTGACGCGTAATTAACGCTGCCCTCCCTCATGTGGAGCACGTGCGTGCGTGCGCACACGGAAAACGTGTACACACATCCACACGGAACACGTGTACACACACAAGATGTCTACACACACGGGACACGTGTACACACACACAGAAGATGTATACACACGGGACACGTGTACACACGCAGAAGATGTCTACACACACGGGACACGTATACACATCCACACGGAACATGTGTACACACACAGAAGATGTATACACACACGGGACACGTGTACACACATCCACACGGAACACGTGTACACACAGGAGATGTATACACACAAGATATATACACATCCACACGGAACACGTGTACACACACAGAAGATGTATACACACACGGGACACGTGTGAACACATCCACACGGAACATGTGTACACACACAAAAGATGTCTACACACACGGGACACGTGTACACACATCCACACGGAACACGTGTACACACACAGAAGATGTATACACACACAAGATGTAAACACACACTGAACACGTGTACGCACACCGAAATTTCAACCTTCATTTGAATCGGCTCTGAACGCGGTGCCGCGTGGAACTTGTTTAACAATGATCAGGCACGCGCAGCGCGCGACGAGTTGAATGGGAGGAGTCGTCGTTTGGTAAACGCGGAGAGACGCAGCGCGTTGGTGTGATGGCGGTCGTGGTGGTGGTGCGCCGCGGGGGCTGGAGTTTGGCAAACCGTACGTACTTACGCAGTGAAAACGATGATTTTTAAGAGGGTGGGTGCCCTTAGTTCATCAGGAGTGCTCGGTGCTTTAATCATTCAGCGGCCCCGTCGTTTGCACGGGAGGCCGCGATCACAAGTGTCGATTGACTTGTCGCGTGGGCAATCAATCCACCCCACCCCCCCTCCTCCGTGCTACCCCCCCCTCGCCGTCCCGTTTGCAAAAACAACGACAACAACAAGTGCTCGCGGCGGATTCACGTCCGTCGGCGGTTTGAATTGGAATTGAACAAAACGCATGCGCTTGGATCGATCCTTCAAGTGCAACCACACACACTTGTTCTGAACGATGAGACCCCCCCCCCCCATTCACAAGAGGGGAGGAGAATGCCGGGACCAGGAGCTTTGCTTTGCGGTGGGCCGCCCTTGCAAAAAAAACGAGAGATGCCCTCCGTATAGCCCCGATGGGCCTTAAATTCGCGCGTCTTGACGTGAAGATTTTTACCGACGCGCAAAGCTCCGCTTTTCACAAAACGTGCACGGTGCTGCCTTGCCTGCATGCCCATACGACCCGCTCCACATTGCCTGTTACAAGACGGTTCTCTGCACTCGTCTCGAGACCACCAAACTCCACGCGCGCTGTTGGTGTGGTGTAATCAACAACAACAATAATGGAGATGATACGGCCTCACTCGGCTCTCTCTCTCTCTCTTCCAGTTTCTTTTGAAATGCCTTTGGCCCGCCAAATGTATTTGAAACTTCTGTTCGGCCTTCAGTAAGGGGAGAAGGGTTCCCCCATCCACCCCTGGTTTAAGGTTTATGAAAGTACAAGTCAAAAGTGAATTGTTCCATAAATCACCATTTCAGGCATTGGTGCTCGATATGTTCAGTCCTGCGGCTAGAGCAAGTGGTGGGAATTCTACTTTCCTGTGACGGGCGGGGCGGAGGGGGAAGGCGAGTTTATCCTTAGGACAAGCACTGTTGATGCCTCCCACAAAGTGGTACGCAATTTATCGACCCCCCCCCCCCCCTCAGCGTGATGATGGGCTGAGTCAGCCCTCCAATCTGGAAGTGAACTCGCAACGTGCTGGTTGTGAGCCGCTCGCTCTCCAGTTGAGCGACTTGGCCGGCAATGTTTATATGTCTCACCCATTAACCCCCCCCCCCACCCCCCCATCTAAATCAAATCTGATTAGCCGAAACAGTATTTTTCAGAGAGTGGGGTTTTCATTACAGCAAGTAATGGCCTCTGTGGTTCAACATTGGTTTAACTTTGAAAGCGCTCAAAGGAACCAAAGGCCCCTCCTGAACGTTGGGCTGTGTTCTGAGCGATTTGCTCAAGGGGCCCAGCCCTCCCAACTGATGAGACTCAAGAGGTCGAAACCAATCCGCAAGTTTTCCCCCGCGGGTTTGGTGCTTTGACTGAGCTGCGTTTGTCGTTACACTTAAGACGCGCGGTGTTGTGTTTTCCATGCTATTGTTTTCGACCGATAACTGGACTCTCTTGTGAGCGTCGTTTCAGTATTCCCAGCTTACGGATTTAACTTTTATAAATGCAGTATCCGTCATTCCATTGCAAAGTGCGCGTGTTTCGGTTACTTTAACGTAATAAACTAAAACAAGACAGATGCAATGCAACGTTGGGCACTATTCGCATGACATCTCGCTGCCGTTGAGAATCTCCAATGGTCGCGCGATCTTGGCCAATTTTTTTGTTTAAACGTTCGCAGTCGCTGCCCCCTTTGTTGTTGTTGCCAGTTCACTGCTGGATGAGGGCCTCTCCCCGCAGCTCGAGTACGACCATACTTCACCGCGCTGGTCCCATCAGTGCGGGGTTGGTGAACGAATGCATGCGGGAGGCATCCATTAACCGGGTTTCAGACGTCGGTCGTTTGTTGGCCGTGGCGCTGGAAATCGAACTCAGGTCGCGAGATATACGAGCGTTACATTGGCGGCAGCGGTTGCGTTCTGAGTTTAAAGCAAACAAAAGCTTGTTCATGGCTGTAGCTGTTTCTTATTAATATACTCTCGGTTGTTCGACGCGCGCAAACGAAGAGTCTCACTTCCCGTTGCCGTGTTCTGCTCCGCGAGATCGCAAATGTGAACCGGAATCGTGTCGTCCTGGATTGATTTTTTTTTTGTGTGTGCGGCTTGGGTTGGGCCGCTCAAAGAGAGTCGGAGCCAAAGCTTCGAGGGGGCGGCGGGGGGGGTGGGTCACGGAAAATTGCATGAAATATGAACAACTTTCTTGGTTTTCTTTCGGGGGGGGGGGGGGGGTAGGCCCAGTTTTAAACAGGCCGTGAAGCGCGCGTACGACGCGTAACGCTTCAACACACGCGCACGTGCGCGAGCGAGCCATATGACCGACCGATGGTGACGATGGTGACGATGATGATGACAATTTACAGGGTTTATTATCATCGGCGCGGGGTTGCTCTCAAGAGATGGAACGCTCCGTTCTCTCGATCGCTCGGCGGGCGAGGAAGCCCCCGAGCCCCGTCTTTAAGAACCGCGAATCGAGCGGCGCCGTTCACGAGACATATTGAATGTTCGATGACCGACGGAGACACTGGTTGAACTAGAGAAGCTACTTCGAGAGTCTGCCCCGCACCCTCCCCCCATCATCTCAACATCCCTGAAAGTTGTTGTTACACGGGTCGTGAGAAAAGAAGATGTAAGGGGAAGAAGAGGGGAGAAAAAGCGTTAAAAAAATATTTGTAAATCGACGCGACAAAAAAAAACAAAAAAAAATATTTAGTCGGAAATAATTCGCGCCGTCGTCTCTTTTGTGATGTTCTCTTCCCCTGGTCCGTAATGACACGCCGCCTCTTGAACTTACTCCGTGACGCGGGGGGGCTTAGCGATGGTGTGAACTTTTAGTCTCGTGGTGTACCGTGATGTCGTTAGTCTCGATAATGTACTGCAGTTAGTTCGGCGATGTTAGTGAGTTCGACGGTGCAGCAGCTGGGCTTGTTTGCGGCGAGGTGGTCGAGAGAGAGAGAGGGACACGGGAGGGCCAAAACCACTCGCTCGAACTCGGGGGTCATATGACGACCCTCGGAATTCCGCACAGACGGGGTTCACGAACCCTCTCGTCGTGCTGCCGTCTCGAGGCCAGGTCTCAAGGCCCCCGGCGGGTTTATTAGAGAGTTTTGACAAATCTCTGCGTAATCTGGCGGTGGTGATAATTTGTAAAAAAAAAAAATGAACGATTGAATTGGACCTTCAAATTTGACTTTTAAGTCGCGCTGCCCAGAGCTCTAATGACGTCACCGCCATGTGAAATGCCATACCCTCTTAATACAGTGCCAGTAAAGTGACGTCATTGGAGTGCTGAGGTGGCGCTGCTGAGAGCCACCTTCAGGCGTTATCATCAAGGAGGCTTCGTGCGACAATTTTAAGTATTCCAGTCAGATTCAGAGCTGCGTGCGTTTTCCCTCCGGAGCGGTGGTTCTTAACCTGAGGTGGCACGCCACCCCCTGGGGGGGTGCGAGTCATGGCCAGATTCATAACCGAAAAGACAAATTCGGCACGGGCGCGTTACGTTACAACTTACTTTGTTTCATCAAACTTACGTATTTATTAACGTTGTATATGTTGTTGTTTTTTTACGATTGAGGCTGCAGTCAAGGTTAAGAACCAATGCTCCAAACAACCCAACAGAATATCGGTTTGATAATTGGTTTTGTTACCCTTCTATCTGGCAACAAAACTGACACCTTTTTTTTACAAGGAGTCATGTTTGCATAGACCACAATACCTGCAGTCGTAATGCAAACAAAAAACATAACTCTGATAATGTATGCACTGTCCTTGAAGTTGATTGGTCCACACCCGAGACAGCTTTCCTTAGAGCCTAGTCTCACATGGTGTTGGACCAGGTGACGCCAAAAGGCGCACTCGATTTCTCAAACTCTCCAGTGACGTCACTGCAGTGCCGCGTTAAGGCGGACAGCAGGTCTGGCGCAACTGTGGCTGGACCTGCGTCCTGATTGGTCAAATCATCGGCAGTGGAGTTGTCGACGTCTTATGGACATGGCAACATTGTACAGCCCCTTTTGTCAAACCCGCCGCTGGATTAAGGCCTCCCCCGACCCCTTGCCGTGCCAGTCAGAGCGTGGTGTTTGACCATACTTCACCGCACTGGATCGTGCAAATTGGTGAAGTCCTGGTGGGTGGTGGGTGGTGGTAGGGTCTGTTCAGATATTACCCACCACGGGTTATCACACTCCGGAGAGCAAGCACGCTGAGAACCACTGAGATCCACAGGGCACACACACACTCTCTCTCACTGCCCTAGGGGACAATGAAAACATTCTGAAATAGCAGTTGTGACTTTGGGGGGGCACCATATGGATCCTGGAGTTCCCCCCCTCTCGTTGTGCACCTTACCCACCCACCCCGCACCCCCCTCCACCCCCACTCCCCCCCCCCCTCTCGATCATCAGACCCACCTCTCGTTGCCCAAGGGGTTACTTCACCCCCCCCCTCCCCAAAGTGGTCTCGCCGGACAAGTTTTCCGAATATTCCGAACGTATTTCAACGGTAGAGTAATGCTAATGCATGCCCGCGTGTTTTTTGCTCCTCCCGTTGCATGCATGCAGTGTTTTCCCCTGTACATAATCTCTTACCCCCCCCTACCCCCCAGTCGGGAATTGTATTCGGCAGTGTGTGTGTGTATATAGGGTGTACATATAGTGCAGCTTGGACGCGGTTTCGTCGCAGGCGTTTTCCTCCAACCCGTATCGCCGCGTTTCAACGCGTGTCTCCTGGTGCCGGTCGCGGTCGCGTGCACTCTTCCTTGCTGTTGATGTGCCAATGAGCAGAAGGTCGACTTGAGTTGGGATTGGAACGCCTGAAAGGGGGGAGGAGGGGGCGTGTTGTCTTTGCAAGTCAAAGATGTCCTCACAAGGTGTAGCGTTTGTGGGCCCCGTGTTCATCTTGGGCCGTCACTTAATCTCCACGCAGCCCTCCCCTCTGCGCACCTTCTGTGGCGGCTGATTTGCGCACTTGGTCATTGTCACTATTCAACCTCGTCCAATTCCTTGTTTGTCGGAGAAGCTTCAGTTCTGTGAAGCCCCCACCCACCTCCAGAACGTGAAGCGAAACGTCGGGACATCGTGCCGAACAACGCGACGCAGGAAACGCAATCGGAGAGAGCCATAGAAGCAGACCGACCGCGGAAAACTTTCGCAGGTAGAACAACAACAACAAACCAAACAATGGGTCGGCGATAATACCGCGCGAGCCCCCAAAAGAATGAATATCTTAATAGGCGACGTTTCGGGCAATGGCCCTTTTCATAGGACAGGCAAGGTGAGAGACTGATATTAATACGAGATAGCGATGACAGTATCGGTGAAAATGGTCACGTTTTTTTAATGTTGTAAAGTGACGCCTGCCATGGCGACAGAAGCCGACTTTGAGTCGGTGGGCGCGCACTGAAGAGACCATCTGGACCCCCCGTGCTCGCCGCGGCACTGTCGAGTGGGAGGGTTTTTAGCTGACCGCCGATGACCCCCCCCCAGCACCCGGAGCGGACGGCAGTGGTTCATCTCAAAGCGACACGCACTTTGTGAAGAGTCGACGCGTCGTTCCGGGTGGCTTCGCACTCTCACGCTCTCTCGCTCGCTCTCTCACGCTCTCTCACGCACTCTCACGCACTCTCACTCACGCTCTCGCTCACACTCGCTCTCACGCTCTCACGCTCTCTCACGCACTCTCGCTCGCTCTCTCACGCTCTCACGCACTCTCACGCACTCTCTCGCTGTCTCACGCACTCTCACTCACGCTCTCGCTCACACTCGCTCTCACGCTCTCACGCTCTCTCACGCACTCTCGCTCGCTCTCTCGCTCGCTCTCTCACGCTCTCTCACGCACTCTCTCGCTGTCTCACGCACTCTCACTCACGCTCTCGCTCACACTCGCTCTCTCTCACGCTCTCTCACGCTCTCTCGCTGTCTCACACGCACTCACTCTCACGCTCTCTCATACTCTCATACTCTCACACTCTCACACTCTCGCTCTCTCACGCACTCTCTCGCTGTCTCACGCACTCACGCTCTCGCTCACACTCGCTCTCTCACGCTCTCTCGCTGTCTCACGCACTCTCACACGCACTCACTCTCTCACGCTCTCTCATACTCTCTCACGCTCTCTCGCTGTCTCATGCACTCTCACACGCTCTCTCTCACGCTCTCTCTCACGCTCTCTCACGCACTCTCGCTCTCACACTCTCGCACTCTCACACACTCTCTCGCTCTCTCACGCACTCTCACTCTCTCACGCTCTCTCATACTCTTTCACGCACTCTCGCGCTCTCTCTCACGCACTCTCACACACTCGCTCACACTCACGCTCTCTCACACTCTCACACTCTCTCACTCGCTCTCTATCGCTCTCTCACGCACTCTCACACTCTCTCACGCACTCTCACACTCTCGCTCACACTCACGCACTCTCACACTCTCTCACGCACTCTCCAGCTCTCCCTCGCTCACTCACTCTTGCTCGCGAGCGAGAGAGCGAGCGTGTGTGAAGCCTTTTACAGTGGCGAATCTCACGGGACGGTGGTTCGGGATTTATGCGTGTGGTGTACATAATAAATAGTGTCCGTGGAGTCGCACTACAGCTCTCGAGATGGTATTCCCATATTAAAAAAAAATCACAATTATTACGCCTCTGTTGAAAGACAAAACCAAACTGAAGCACCTTAAAGGACGAAGTAAATATTAAAAAATACAACAAAAATCATAAAAATCATTTTGCCACGGTCGAAGATGCACTCGTGTTTTGTAAGGAAAAGGAAACCAAACTGAAGTGTGCGTCAGTTGTTTTTTTTACATATATAGCAAGAGAGATTTGAGCGAGCGCGCATTGTGGCCCTTTTGATGTGAGGTCTCGGAAGCGAGAGGATGCAGATGTAGCGGGGCCAGGTGTGTGGGTGGGTGCCTATTAACACCGGTGCTGGAGGTTATTGATGTTGTGGTTGTTGTGGTGAAGAGAGGTGCTGGTGGTTATTGATGTTGTGGTTGTTGTGGTGAAGAGAGGTGCTGGTGGTTATTGTGTTGTGGTGAAGAGGTGCTGGAGGTGATTGTGTTGTGGTGGAGAGGTGCTGGAGGTTATTGATGTTGTGGTTGTTGTGGTGAAGAGAGGTGCTGGTGGTTATTGTGCTGTCGTGAAGAGGTGCTGGAGGTGATTGTGTTGTGGTGGAGAGGTGCTGGAGGTTATTGATGTTGTGGTTGTTGTGGTGAAGAGAGTTGCTGTTGTGGTGGAGAGAGGTGCGATGGGGGAGGGATGGGGGGCGGACGTTTTGTCTTCTATCGTTCGCCTGCCCTGCTCGCGTGCCCCCCACAAATGGATGGAAAGGGGGGCGGGGCTCTGAATGAACATATTTGTTGAGTAACCTCCACTCACGTCGGATGGTGTTGCCTGGTTGGTGTCTATGGTTTACTTTGCTGGGGGGTAGGGTGGAGCAATAGCTTTGGGACTGTGTGTACTCAATGCAAGTTGGGCCGGTGGTATATTGTTATTACAAAAAAAAACACTCACTAGTAAGAGAGTATCATGAAAGCAATGCATGCGTGTTTGTAAAATGATGGATTTTTACACCGCGCGACAGACGTATGAAGTGCAAAGCGGTGGTGAAATGATGATGATTATACACTAACATTGAAGCGTACATGTAAAAAAAACCAAGACGACCGGACCCACACGAGACCAAAAAAAAATAAAACAACTTTTCGTTCAATACTTTGCATGTTATCGCAATGTCAAGCCAAGTTTCGCAAAAAAAACTTAAAATAATATTTTCAGAGGCAATAAGAAGGTGGTGGGAGTTTTGTTATGGTTCGGGTATTAGGGTAGTTCTGAAACAAAGACGATGTTTGTTCTTCATCTACCCCCCCCACCCCCCTTTTGTTTTCCACCGCCATGCACACCCGAGCCGTGCCAGCACAGGACCCCCCCCCCCCGCTCGCGGATCCGTTTGGGTTTTCCCCACTGGTTCGTTTTTAGCCGGAAAAAAAAACGGAACTGTTGAAACCGGACAACGTGAACAAACAAAAAAGACCTCGATCTCACAAACGTAGAAACCCTCCTGAATACGATTGGCCGGACGCCAAACGGAGCCAGGGCCCCACCACACGTGTGGTGCGCGTTCGAGTGTGTGAGGAGCGGTGGCGCAGCGGTTAGCGCGCTGAGCTACGAACCCGGCGGCCCGCGGTCGATTCCCACTCAAAGACCGGTGACGATTATCTGAACCACGGGCCCTCCCCTCGCTCGACATTATTGAGTACCTGGAGCGGTGTGTTAAACATCGCCACTGGGGAGACAAAGGCGACCGGGCGTGGTGCTGGCCACCCACTCCCTCGTGTGCCACAGTGCCGGCCTTCGTAGGTGCTGCTCGCTAACGGCACTTGCCCAGACAGTCTGTGACAGGCTACACGGGGGGATCTTTGTCTGACGTCGGTCACCGCGGCGCGTGTGGGGTGGTGACGCAGCGTCACGCCGGCGTCATCGACGACACCCTTCGCCCTTCAGTAAATACATAATAGCCTGGCCCCCCTTCCTGAACCGTGCCGGGCTGGTCCCTGCACGGTGCTGGCGCGGCTCGAGTTTTTTGTGCGGTGGAACGGGGTGGGGCGAGGGAGTGGTGTTGGGGTTACCCGAGTGGGTGTCTTTTGTTTTTAATATACGCTCTTACTATCGTTAAATGTGCATTTACCTGAGTGTTTTCTTAGCGATGGCGCACAAACATATCTTAACACGCGGGATTTTTCACCGTCTGTTCGTTCGTTCGTGGGTGTTTTGACGCGGTTTTTTGTGTTCGTTTGATGGGACATGGGGAGGGGGGAATGGGTGGGGTGGGGGTGGTTGTGGTTAAAGTTCACAAAACTCGTGCATGTTCTTAAAATGGGCCGCGCGGCCTCCGCTAGATGTTCAAAACTTTGCTTCAGTGTCGGGGTCAACTCGGCTACGCACCGTGTATTTAAAAGCTTGTACTCTTTAACACAATTACGCTCGGATGCTACTGTATATTGGACAAGGTGTTCACGAGATATCGATCACAAGTAACTTTGATGATGATGATGATTTAAACGATCTCTTTATTTTTCAGTTATTGGAATTTTATGGGGTGTACACCGGCCGCTCATTTTGAAGACGCATGTGACTACGATTCCACTCTGAGATCATGGAGATCATCATCGAGATAATCATGGAGATCAGGTCATCTCGATGTTCATGGAAATGGCCATCGAGATGATCATGGAAATGGCCATCGAGATGATCATGGAGATGACCATCGACATGACCATGTAGATGACCATCGACATGACCATGTAGATGACCATCGAGATGATCAAGGAGATGACCATCGAGATGATCATGGAGATGATCATGGAGATGATCATGGAGATGACCATCGAGATGATCATGGAGATGACCATCGAGATGATCATGGAGATGGCCATCGAGATGATCAAGGAGATGACCATCGAGATGATCAAGATGACCATCGGGATGATCATGGAGATGACCATCGACATGACCACGTAGATGACCATCGACATGATCACGGAGATGACCATCGAGATGATCACGGAGATGACCATCGAGATGATCAAGGAGATGACCATCGACATGACCACGTGGATGACCATCGACATGATCACGGGGATGACCATCGACATGATCACGGAGATGACCATCGAGATGATCAAGGAGATGACCATCGAGATGATCATGGAGATGACCATCGAGATGATCATGGAGATGACCATCGAGATGATCAAGGAGATGACCATCGAGATGTTCATGGAAATGACCATCGAGATGATCATGGAGATGATCGTGGAGACGTTAATGGTGATGATCATAGACATGATCATGGAGATCATCTCGATTATTATGGAAATGACCATCGAGACGATCGTGGAGACGATCATGGAAATGACCATCGAGATGACTATCGAGATGATCATGGAGATGATCATGGAGATGACCATCGAGATCAACATCGAGATGACCATGGTAATGACCATTGCGATGATCGTGGAGACGTTAATAGTGATGATCATAGATATGATAATGGAGATCATCGAGATGATCATGGAAATTACCATCGGGATGATCATGGAGTTGACAATCGAGATAATGAAAATGACCATGGAGATCATGGAGATGGCCCTCGAGATGATCGTGGAGAGGACCCTCGATATTATCGTGGAGATTATAGACTTGATCATCAAGATGGCTATCGAAATGATGACCGTGGAGGTGACCAAGATAATCAGAGGTGACCATCGAGGAGATGACTATCGAGATGATAACAACGGAGGTGACCAAGAGATGATCAGTGGTGGCCTTTGACTCGATGACTATCGAGATGATGACCATGGAGGTCGCCAGCGATAATCGGAGGTGACCATTGAGATGACTATCGCGTTGATGACCATTGGGTCGACCAGAGATGATCAGAGGTGGCCTTCGATGAGACGACTATCGAGCTGATGACCACGGAGGTTTAGGCTCTCGGTATCGCCCCTCCACCACCTCCGCCCCCCCCCCCCTCCACACGTGGCCACGCGTGGCCGTGTATGCGCACGGGCGCGTGTGGCTGTGTGCCTCTGTACACGTGTGTTCGTGGCGGCGTCGTCGTCCGTCCAAGAGTCTCGTGCCGCCCTCATCTCAGCGCCGTGACCGTCGCCGCAGCCCGTCGCCGCTCTCGTGCCGTCTCGTGTTGTCCGTCCGTGCGTGCGTCTCTCGCGTTCTCCAAGCGCCTCTTTTTTTACACCACGATCGCTCTCGCCTTCAATAATTATGAAACGCGCGGGGCGGGGAGGTGGGTTTTATACCGTCGACGCAAAACTTTCGAGGGCGCGGTATCGTTTAGCTGTAGGAGCTTGGGTGGGGTGGGGGGTTGGTTTTTTAAATTGATGATGATGACGACGATGGTAACGATGATGGGTTTTGTTACACGAAGGCTGCGTGCGCTCAGCACTAGAAATGGGGTTAAGGGGGGGGGTTTGTATCGTTTTTTTAAAGATGGCGCTTCCAAAAATAGCGTGTTCTCTCGTCTGTGTTTTGTACATATTCTGTTTCGAATAAAAAGTACACACGCGTCCCGCAGAGTCTGTCGTCGTGGTGGTGGCTGACACGGTCGCATCGCAAGGCTCCTGTTGCTCACTCCTCCTTGATGGTCATTCCCAGGCGTGGCAGCACGCTGCTGTTTGGCTGTCACAAGTCGTGGAACCAATTCTGAATTCACGGCCAATTTATTTTTAACACGCGAGGAGAGGACGCCGCTTTCTACACGGACCAGGGGTCGGCAGCCAAAATAACAAGACGGGCTGTTGTTTTTTTCTAATTTGGTAAATTACATTAAAAATTTTCTATCTAAATTTCAAGAGACGGTGGGTCCTTCATAAATAACGGCACGAAGCGGTCGCTTAAAGAGCCGCAGGTTTGCCCGACCCCTGAGGTAGACGAATATGACCTCGCAAACTCCCTTGCATGGAAGAAAACGAGAAATACACGTTCCCAAAAAGGCTTTCAAGAGGGGGACACACGAATGTTGACGGCTAATCCCCCATTACAGGGGGGCAACATCGGAGACTTCTGCACGGTGTAGCCAACGCTCCCCTCGCCAACACGCGGAGACAGGGAAGGGTCCCAGTCAATTGTTTTCACCTTCACCGTCACACACAGCTTCCTCCTTCACACACAACTCTCCTCTTCACACACAGCTCCCTCCTTCACACACAACTCTCTCCTCTTCACACACAGCTCCCTCCTTCACACACACCTCTCTCCTCTTCACACACAGCTCCCTCCTTCACACACAACTCTCTCCTCTTCACACACAGCTCCCTCCTTCACACACAACTCTCTCCTCTTCATCCACAGCTCTATGCTGCCGACGGGCCCTCGTAATCCCCATGGCCTCCTCTCCCATTCCCTCCCTTCAAACGCACCGCTGCGACATTGGCGTTTATCGCATGTTTCGGTGGAATTTATCCGAATTTAGTGAAAATCCTGATTCTAAAATGTATACACACATTTCATGGGTGCAGTCATTGTTAGCTGGGCCAAAGCCATCCACTCGTTCAACTCGAGAACCCGGTTCAATCACAGGCAGTGGCTGCAGCCCTCACTCCAACCCACGGTGTCAGTGGCGCGAGCTCGGCGCTAGGACCTCTGAGCTGCCCCAACCTCCTCGTGGCATCTCGAGCGGTGTGCCGCCGCAAAGTTGTGCTAATTAGCAGGACCGACTCTTTGGTTCGGTGCGCCGTGAAGATCGAGCGAGCTCGAAAGTCTCCCGTTGGAACGAAACGGGTTGAGAAATCGCTGCTATCGAGTACGTGGATGAACCTCCGATTGATCGGGGCTGTGGCTCTCGCACAGATCTGGAAGATCGCCGGCGAACGGTGGAACAGCGCGGACGTGCGGAATGAACGCCTCGTTCGAGACCCAAGCGTCAACCACCGCACACCTCCTGGCATGGACAATCCTCCGCAAATACACCGCTGTCACCATGAACCGCGCCAGAACATCAAAGGAACGATGCTCACGTTTTAACGAATGGAACATTAGAGACGAGACGCAACACGCAGCAGCAGTAAAAGGACCGTAGAGTAAACCCACACACACGTTGTGATACATGGAGACTCGTAAAGACCCATAAGAGACTCGCAGAGAGAGAGGTACATTAAAGACAAACCACAGTGCGACTCAAGCTGTGGACCGTAGAGCAAACCCACACACACGTTGTGATACATGGAGACTCGTAGAGACCCATAAGAGACTCGCAGAGAGAGAGGTACATTAAAGACCAGCCACAGCGCGACTCAAGCTATGGACCGTACAGTCAACCACCGTCGTCTCTTGCTCGAGGGCAAATGAGCTGACGTGACTGCAAGGCCACCTCGTGAGTCCTGTGTCTGTAGACAGACCATTGCCTGTGCAGGAGCATGCAGCTCAATGCGAAGCAGTGCTGGTTGAGATTCTAAACGAAACTAAAATATATTCTTGGTTCTTTCGGTAAAGTCACGAATAAAGAGAAAATAAGAAATTAAATACTACCATACGACGTTTCGATTGCAACACAAGCAATCATCATCAGGTATAAATGAAATAGAAACACAAATCTAGTATACTTAAAAATGTAATGTAATACAACAGAGAGTCGGATAACATAACAGTCAACACCCTACCTGGTTGATTACGTTCATCCTGAGAATGCTAAATTTGAGAGAGAGATCAAACACAGAACCAGAGACATATAAACAGACATATAAGCAGACAGATATCAGAGATACATAGAGAGAGACAAACATCAAGTTTAAACTAAAATATATTCTTGGTTATTTCGTTAAAGTGACGTAGAAGGGATATCATTAAATAATAATAAATTTACATTATACAATTTAAAATTCTTACGACATTTCCACCACAACACAAGCAGCCATCCTCAGGTGAAGAAACAGAGCTGTCGGATAAACAGCGTCCCAATGTTGCTTGTGTTGTGGCCGAAACGTCGTGAGAATGTTTTATTTTATTATGTTTTATTTTGATTATTTTATTATTTCCCTTCTACGTGACTTTACCGAAAGAACCAAGAAGATGAATCCCTGCAGTCACGAAAGCTTTAAATCGAAATTAAACTAAAATATTTATTTTATATTACCAGGCTATATAGGTTTTCTTTCAGCAGTGACCTGGTTATCACAAATGAGAGCTCAACGAAGTTGCATATCACGGAGACATTTATGGCAGACACAAATACTCTAAACGCGTGTTTGTTAAATGTGGAGGGAAAACGCGGAGGACCTGGAGACAAATCCACGCGATCACGGGGAGGGAGACACCGTAAACTCCAAATATACAGCAGCAGGCGTCAGCATCAGAACCGAACCCACGACCTCCTGTGTACCAGGCGAGGAAGTTAACATCTCCTAGCCACCGTGGCACCCCACACAAGTGAACGCCTCGCCTGTCTCACAGTGGTCGGAGGTTATCGAATAGAAACAGATCAAGTGGCGTAGTCTCTTTCCTATCTGTCTCTCCGCATACACTACATACATCATGAGCTACACATCCACGGGACCAGTTGTGTTGCCGGTATCGACATGGCGATGTAGGCAGAAGAGCCAAGAAGACTGAGCCTTACACTTCAATGTGGGGTCAAATATTCCTGGTTAAGAGTATCAGCACGGGTGCTGGATGGGGCAACTGAATCCAGTGCCATGTTTATCCAGTGTGAAATGTAGAGCCGTGTGTTTGTCCGCAGTGTAAAATGTGATCGCCCGAGGCACGGCGCGGGTCGCCGTGCCGGAGCTGACGGGAGCCGCGTCTGAGGGCGGAGCCTCAGGTGAGGGGGAGGAGCCTCGGGTGGCGGGCGGGGCCCGCTGGCGCCGCTCAGCCAATCACAACGCTGGGAATGCACGAGTGGGGGCGGAGCCTCAGGTGAGGAGCCCCGGGTGGCGGGCGGGGCGGGGCCCGCTGGCGCCGCTCAGCCAATCACACGCTGGGAATGCACGAGTGGGGGCAGAGCCTCAGGTGAGGGGGAGGAGCCCCGGGTGGCGGGCGGGGCGGAGCCTTCATAATCATACTCTCAGTTTTTTCGGTAAAGTCACGTAGGTAAAAAAATGAAATTTAAATTAATAAAAATAAAATAATAAAATCACGACGTTTCGGAGGCAACACGAGTGATTTTATTATTTTATTTTTTATGAATTCTAATTTCATTTTTTTTTTACCTACGTGACTTTACCGAAAGAACTGAGAGTATGAATCCTTGCAGTCATGAAAGCTTTACATCTAGAACCTTCATAATCAGTTTAACACGTAGCAGGCTTTCGCGACCAATATTATTCATAATCAACGTTTTGGGGTTAGATCGCGTTATTTATAAATGTGTCGTAACCCTCCACCACCCGACACGGCCAATCAGTAAAAAAAAGTGTCACCTTGACAAGACAAATATTTCCCCACAGACCTGTTCTTCACCTGAGGACAGCTACTTGGTGTGTGGCCGAAACGTCGTGAGAATTATTTTATTATGTTTTATTATTATTTTATTATTTCCATTCTACGTGAATTTACCGAAAGAACCAACAAGAAAAAGACAAATAGTTCACTACTTTAGCCCACCGGTGTGTTGAAGCGTGAAACCACAACAATTACAATTTTTGAGTAGCACGACGTTTCGCTGGTAATTGCATCCAGCACCATCGGGCAATTCGCCAGAATGGTGAGGCTCTGCTCTTGCTCCCGGTCTTAAATAGAGCAGCAGCAGCGTGACGTCATCACGGGGCCTGCTGGCGCCGCTCAGCCAATCACAACGCTGGGAGTGCACGGGGGTGGGGGAATTGTCACAGGAAAATGATAGGAGACGTATCAGGCAATGGCCCTTCTGCAGAGTGCATCAGTTTTTTCCATTTTCATAACGTCGCCTATAGAAGGTTGCCCCAAAAGTAGGGACACAGTTACCGTATTTATTTGAACAAGTCACAAACGATTTGTTACCGATATTAGTAATGATGATAGTCCAATTGTTAACTTTAAAAATAAATAATCGGAACGGTGTAATGTCAGTGTTAAGATAAATTAAGTAACCCTGTGGCTTAACTTTTGGGCCAACCTGTATTTTGCACGCCTATCATGTTTGTGTTGTTCGTTGTTGTAACGTTCTTACCCGTGCCGACTGGACATGTGAAAAATTAACCCGTAAAAACAAAGTTTTTCACTATAAATCCTTTATATGCGTGGCATCAGTTTTATTTTATTATTCATTTCTGTTTTTCTTGAGTAAGAGTTTCATTTTTATCACATTGGTATTTTAAATTAAATGACATTTTTTTTTTCCTAAAAAGTGGAACATTTTGGGAAAAAATTTTTCACGAAAATAAATTGTCACGCACAACGAGTCTGTGTGCAAAATGTCAGCTCGATTGGATCACGGGAAGTGGGTTAAAAAACGACCGAAAGATTTGCACGG
Organism: Lampetra fluviatilis; assembly: GCF_964198595.1. Taxonomy (NCBI): domain Eukaryota; kingdom Metazoa; phylum Chordata; class Hyperoartia; order Petromyzontiformes; family Petromyzontidae; genus Lampetra; species Lampetra fluviatilis. The sequence continues at coordinate 4,382,359 of NC_136297.1, forward strand.
TCGTAAGCATGCAAGCAAGCAAGTGAACTTAATATAAAGGATTTAAAAAATTAACCCGTAAAAAAAAGTTTTTCACTATAAATCCTTTATATGCGTGGCGGCTAGAGTCCTCTCGTCCTCTGGCTTGAGATGGCTGCCACCTATGGGTCAGATGATTGCATTGCACCATTAAGCAATTGGTAATTAAATATAATATTTTTGTCCTAAAAAGTGTAACATTTTGGAAAAAAATTTTCACAAACATTAATTGTCACCCACAACGAGTCTGTGTGGAAAATGTCAGCTCGATTGGATAACGGGAAGTGGGTTAAAAAACGACCGAAATATTTGCACGGTCGTAAGCAAGCAAGCAAACTTAATATAAAGGATTTAAAAATTAACCCGTAAAAACAAAGTTTTTCACTATAAATCCTTTATATGCGTGTTCAATGGGCCACAACCCAGCCCACATTGGTCTTTGAAACGGGCGGCTAGAGTCCTCTCGTCCTCTGGCTTGAGATGGCTGCCACCTATGGGTCAGATGATTGCCTGCCACCATTAAGCAATTGGTAATTAAATATAAAAAAAAATTACCTAAAAAGTGTAAAATTTTGGGAAAACATTTTCACGAAAATAAATTGTCACGCACGAGTCTGTGTGCAAAATGTCAGCTCGATTGGATCACGGGAAGTGGGTTAAAAAACGACCGAAAGATTTGCACGGACGTAAGCGCGCAAGCAAGCAAGTGAACTTAATATAAAGGATTTAAAAAGAGCTGTATAGCTCATCAGATTCCTCCAGTTTAAATATTCTGACTTTGATAATAATGTGAATTACATAAAAAAAAGTATTATTAAATATAGAAAAGCGACGTTTCAGTCAATGCCCCTTCTTCAGAGCACATCACAGTTGGCCCTTCATAACGTCGCCTACAGAGGGTGGCCCAAAAGTAATGCCACATAGAGCTGTCATGTTTACTTCAACAGGTAACAGAGCTTTATTTGATTTGTTTTAACAAATGTAAAAAAAAATACATCTATGAACATTAATGCACGTTTCACGAATTACTTATTTCTTTAAATTAATTTAGGCCTTTAAAAAGATCAATCACTTCTGCCTCCTTTTGCATACAAATGACAATCGAACTCGTTCGTCTACGATCAATTTCCTTTACATTTTTAGAAAATTTCACCTGAGAAAGCAAAATATTTTCCCGCATATAACCCGCGTGGTATACCACTTCATACAAACAAAACAAGACCCTGCGGGGTATATGGAGGTGCGGGCTATCCCAAAAATATTTTACGTGTAATTTTTTCATCGTAGGACTATCCACTATGCAACACTTACCTTTGACTAAAGCACTGCTGAATAAACCACTCACACTAAAATTGCACACGTTATCACGTTTTAAAGGATTCGAATTGTTTGTACAATGAAACGACAATGTTTGAAGTGGGCGCACTTTGTTTACCGTAATACTTTCAGTGGCTGAAGGGGGGTGCGAAAGTTTCAGCTGAGGCTATGGATTGCACAATGGGAAGGGCCTTAACAAGCGTCTACCAGACGCGGAATCATAATTGCTGGGTCCCTTAGGCCGCTGCTATTGGCTGAGCACTATACAGTCGCGACCATGAGCTTTGTTTCAAACTTCAAATGGCTTTAATTCTAGATTTGAAGCTTTCGTGACTGCAAGGAATCATCTTCTTAGGTTTTTTCGGTAAAGTCACGTAGAAAGTAAAATAAAATAAAAAACAAAAATCACGACGTTTCGGAGGCAACACAAATCTCCGTCATCAGGTGGGACCGTCACAGCCAGATTAGCTGTATCAAGTAAGGCAATGATTCAAGATGTAATCCCTTAAAAGCGAGTTGAGGGGGGAGGGAGAGGGAGGGGGGAGCTCATCAGACTATGGTAGCCAATGAAAGGAACGTATCGGGAGGGAGGGGGGGCGAGGCCAAAAGGGTGGGCGATGGACGTGGAAGCGCTTGTGCGCAAGCGGCCAATTACTGCACACGCCAACACAATGGAGCGATTGTGCGCTAGCGGCCAGCCACTGCACCCGCCAACACAATGGGCAGAGCGGAGGAGGGGAGGTCTAATACACATGATAGACAAAAGAACGAAAATGATGATGGGTACAAACTTAGGGGGAGCTCATCAGACTATGGTAGCCAATGAATGGAACGTATCGGGAGGGAGGGGGGGGCGGGGGGGGGCGGGGGGGGGGCGAGGCCAAAAGGGTGGGCGACGGACGTGGAAGCGCTTGTGCGCAAGCGGCCAATTACTGCACACGCCAACACAATGGAGAGAGAGGGGGAGGGGGGGTCTGATACACATGATAGACAATAGAACGAAAATGCCCATGTTTATACCAATGCTGGCTGAACAATGAAGAGAGTACTGTTAAAATAACTGGGGATGTTAACACTCGGTAAAGTACAGTAAAATAGTGCCTGTCAGATAAGATGGTCCAAAAAATTTGTGATTAAGTCTTTTTTGCGTGGTTGATAACATCTTTCCAATGATTACTAAGTTTGTACCCATCATCACGGTTGAAATTATGTCTGTGTTTGTATATTTGTATGGCTTCGTGTACAAACCTTTGATGGTAGCCGGGAGGTTTGCAGAGAACCTTGGTCTCGGAAAAGACAATTTCATGAGAGCTCACCGAGTTGTAGCAATGATCGGCCACGGCAGAAGAATCAGTTCTGCCGTGTTTCAGATCAGCACAAGTCAGATCTGAAACACGGCAGAACTGATTCTTCTGCCGTGGCCGATCATTGCTACAACTCGGTGGGCTCTCGTGAAATTGTCTTTTCCGAGACCAAGGTTCTCTGCAAACCTCCCGGCTACCATCAAAGGTTTGTACACGAAGCCATACAAATATACAAACACAGACATAATTTCAACCGTGATGATGGGTACAAACTTAGTAATCATTGGAAAGATGTTATCAACCACGCAAAAAAGACTTAATCACACATTTTTTGGACCATCTTATCTGACAGGCACTATTTTACTGTACTTTACCGAGTGTTAACATCCCCAGTTATTTTAACAGTACTCTCTTCATTGTTCAGCCAGCATTGGTATAAACATGGGCATTTTCGTTCTTTTGTCTATCATGTGTATCAGACCCCCCCTCCCCCTCTCTCTCCATTGTGTTGGCGTGTGCAGTAATTGGCCGCTTGCGCACAAGCGCTTCCACGTCCGTCGCCCACCCTTTTGGCCTCGCCCCCCCCCCGCCCCCCCCTCCCTCCCGATACGTTCCATTCATTGGCTACCATAGTCTGATGAGCTCCCCCTAAGTTTGTACCCATCATCATTTTCGTTCTTTTGTCTATCATGTGTATTAGACCTCCCCTCCTCCTCTCTGCCCATTGTGTTGGCGGGTGCAGTGGCTGGCTGCTTGCGCACAATCGCTCCATTGTGTTGGCGTGTGCAGTAATTGGCCGCTTGCGCACAAGCGCTTCCACGTCCATCGCCCACCCTTTTGGCCTCGCCCCCCCTCCCTCCCGATACGTTCCTTTCATTGGCTACCATAGTCTGATGAGCTCCCCCCTCCCTCTCCCTCCCCCCTCAACTCGCTTTTAAGGGATTACATTTTGAATCATTGCCTCACTTGATACAGCTAATCTGGCTGTGACGGTCCCACCTGATGACGGAGACTTGTGTTGCCTCCGAAACGTCGTGATTTTTGTTTTTTATTTTATTTTACTTTCTACGTGACTTTACCGAAAAAACCTAAGAAGATTCAAATGGCTTTGTTGCCAGGAGGCAACGGCGTTACCGTAGTGCCGCTATCAGAGCCGGCCCAGCCACTAAGCGACCCTTGCAATTGCAAAGGGCCCCGTGGCCAGCAGAGGGCCCCCTAGAGTCACTGCTAGCGAGTGGGTGAAAAAAATCATACATCAAAGGGGCCTCCAACCAAATTTTGCTTAGGGCCCCCAAAGGTCTAGGGCCGGTTCTGGCCGCTATTGTCTGCGCAGTGCGCAGTCTACCAGTGCTAAAACTGTACAGGGGTAACTACCGGTCCAGTAGCTGTAATATGATGAGGTCGAACGCTGGTAAGCCTCACAGTACGCTTTCTTACTTATCTACCAGTTATGTTACATATGGAGATCCGGGCTATCTGAAATTTGTTTTACACAAAAAACGCTATTTTGCCCCGATTTTACGTTGAATGTTTTTTTAAGCGTATTTTTTTAAACAGAGGAAAATGTATTCGGTTTGTCTGTACGCCCATCTGTCCAACCAATACATTCTCAGGAATGTTGAAAAATTAATTCTAATTCATAGACCCTCTGTACGTTGCACGGGAATGGAAATGACATCGTCGTTAATTTATTTGTATTTTTTTCCCTCGAATTTTTGGCGCCCCACTTAACTTGGCGCCCCAGGCAACCGCCTCGTTCGCCTTCATGGACGGGTGGCCGCCCCTGTTGAGTTACAATAACTTACTGGGTCCTAATTTGATGTGAATAAAAAAAAAAGTGTCCGTTCATTCTAGATTTGAAGCTTTCGTGACTGCAAGGATTCATATTCTTAGGTTTTTTTCGGTAAAGTCACGTAGGTAAAACATTAAAATTAATAAAAGTAAAATAAAAATCACGTTTCGGAGGCAACACAAGCTTCCGTCTTCAGGTGGAACCGTCACAGCCACGACAGCTGTATCAAGTAAATGAGAGATTACAAGAGCTACCACTCCGTATATATAATGGTTGGAGAGGGGGGAAGGGCCAAGTACGGCACACTTTTTATTAATATGGTAAGGTGAGGCTTAAGAGGCTGAGCCTTTGTTATGGAGAGGTACGGTTTGTGACTAAGCCTGGCCTACATAACAATAGTGTGAAAAAATAAACAACTAAACATGGTAAAACAAGCATGGCTGTCTATCAATAACCTGTAATAGTTGTCTGTCAAATAAGATGGTCCAAATAAGTGTAGTTAAATCTTATTTTGCATGGTTAATCACATCTTTCCAATGATTACTCAGTTTGTAACCATTATCACGGTTGAAATGATGTCCATTCATTATTGATCGCAAGGGGAGATGTCGGTGTTCACCAATTGTCACAAATGTTTTCACCGTAAGTGTGAGCAAAAGTCATCAAAGTGAAATTGCACAAATTAAAAGCGGTTTCTGCTTCTTTATTTCAATTTCTATTCGACGTTCAAAAAAGAAATATTGTCACGCACAAATGAACTGAATAGGTTATTTATTATTATTCACAAACAATGGTGCACAAAACGCAAATATAAAATACAAAAACAGGGGGCAGACATGGCTCTTATCATAAGAGCTGCTGGTATATTTTGGGAGAAAATTAATTGTTCTGGTAACAACTGATAATAAGTTACAATTTTAATCTAAGCCTTTCGTGCAAATCAAAAAATTGCATGGAAATGCACGTAGCCTAGCCACCGTTACCTGCAGCGTGCAGTCAGGCGCTAGGCACAGATCATCAAGACTATACGTATAAAGTTAACTTTTAAAATAAATAATGAAAACGTTGTGAGGGTTAATATATATGAAATAACCCGTGTCTTTACTTTTTGGCCACCCTGTATAATAATTTGTAATACATTTATACTGTATGATTAAATATTTAAAATCGACGTTTCAGGCAATGGCCCTTCTTCAGGGCACATCACAGTTGGCCCTTCATGACGTCGTTTGTAAGAGCACGGCCGAAAAATCAGGATACATCGGGTTATTGTATTTATTTGAACAAATCACGGAGGATTATTTCGTAAAATTTTAACAAATGTTAAGAATGAATTTGATTAACATTAATGCACGATCTATATTCTGAAATGCATATAGAACCTCTTTTAAACTACAGCTGCCTTCTCTCTAGCATGCATAACAACAAATTGACTTAGTTCATCTTTAGTCAATGGCCGTTCTTCATGTAATATTTTAAGAGTTCAAGTGAGTTTGGGGATCCTTTAAAAATATACTGTAAATATATATTTACTTCTGAGACATTTTATACAGATCGCCCATAGGTTCATGGACTAAAATTGTATATCTTTTGGTGATAAAACAGTCCCACGTGTGTTGGGATCCCAGTCCGGATGGGAGGAGTAATTGTGGATGTGTTGACTGCGTTGCTGTGGCAGGGCCCAACCATGACTTTGGCAGCTGGAGCGGAGGGCACCTCGTTCGGTAACGACCTCACGGTCTTGGCCCTTGGCCCCCACCTCGTCCAACGAGGTGCTGGTGGCGGCCGACGAGTGGCTCTGCACGCAACCCAAGCTGCCTTCCCCATGGCCGACCGGAACCCTCCCTGGTGCCAGCCACAGCACGCGAAAACATCAGCGTGTCTGTGCTGACTGCACCCCAAGGTGAGTGTGCGATCACGCGACATCGTCACTTCTCGTTAGGGTGGCAGCCACCAACAGAAGGGCCACTTTGGAGCCACTGCTGTTGCCGTTAACGAGTAACACGGGGAGCTCAAAACTCCCAGCAGCCAACGTGACAGGCAAATCATATTTTTCGCGAACTTGAGCCTGACACTTCAATGTGGAGCAAAATCTTCGTGGTTAAGAGTAGCAGCACGGGTGATGGCTGGGGCCACTGAATATCCACGCCAGTCCCATCGGCAGTGCGGCGCTCTGCGATGACGCCGGCTTCCGCCACCACCGTGCCCTTTGTGCAGACGAGGACGACGGCATTCCGGCGGCACGGCTCTCGCTGTTTGCGCCGGAGCGGCTGAAACTCAGGTGGGAGAGCGACGTCTGCAAGGGTGCCGGCCTGCGCAACCTGGGGCGCACACGCTTCCTCAACGCCGCGCTGCAGTGCCTCGCCTACACGCCGCCGCTCGCTAACTACCTGCTGCTGCAAGAGCACTGCAGCACCTGTAAGTACCCTCCCCCCTGGCACTCTCGTTTACCCATGGGCTCGGTTATTATGTCAGTTATTTTGCTGCGATACATTTCCCACTTGATGAGCCACTTCGTTGAGCCATCATTTGTGGTCCAGGTCGCTTCTGGAGAAGCTCATAGCTCAGTGGGCTTTATCTGGTAAAATATATAAAATCGACGTTTCAGGCAATGGCCCTTCTTCAGGGCACATCACAGTTGGCCCTTCATGACGTTTGTATGAGCACGGCCTCAAAATCAGGATACATCGGGTTATTGTATTTATTTGAACAAATCACGGAGGATTATTTCGTTAAATTTTAAGAAATGTTAAAAATGAATTTGATTAACATTAATGCACGATCAATCTTCTGAAATGCATATACAGTAATCCCTCGCCACTTCGCGGTTCAAGTTTCGCGGCCTCAGTGCATTGCCGATTTTTCGAACTGATTTAAAGGCCTCATTATACCTGTGCAGTAACACCATCATCATTCATCATCACATTCATCGAACTGCACAGGTCTGTCATCGTCGACATTGTCATCGTCGTCATTACTGGAGTCAAGTCTCAAGATACTACTGTCATTGGTGAGTGTAGAACACCATAATACGTATCGTATGAGAGAGAGTGAATGTATAATATTAAGGTTTTAAAATTAAATAGATTTAAGTAAAATATATATATAAAGTATAAATATACATATTTTGAACATTCTGGTACCCACACACACATATACGGAAATTCCTAGGGGGCCAATCCTACTTCGCGGATTTTCACCTATCGCGAGGGGTTCCGGTCCCCATTAACCGCAATAAACGAGGGATCACTGTAGAACCTCTTTTAAACTACAGCTGCCTTCTCCCTAGCATGCATAACAAATTAAATTAGTTCATCTTTAGTCAATGGCTGATCTTCATGTAATATTTTACGAGTTCAAGTGAGTTTGGGGTTCCTTCAAAAATTTACTGTAAATATATATTTACTTCTGAGACATTTTATGCAGATCGCTTATTGGTTCATGGACTAAATTTGATTCATTTTGGAGATAATTCAGTCCCACGTGTGTTCGGATCCCAGTCCGGATGGGAGGATTAATTGTGGATGTGTTGACTGAGTTGCTGTGGCAGGGCCCAACCATGACTTTGGCAGCTGGAGCAGAGGGCACTTCGTTCGGTAACGACCTCACGGTCTTGGTCCCCACCTCGTCCAACGAGGTGCTGGTGGCAGCCGACGAGAGGCTCTGCACACAACCCAGCTGCCTTCCCCATGGCCGGCCGGAACCCTCCCCGGTGCCAGCCACAGCACGCGAGAACATCAGCGTGTCTGTGCTGCCTGCACCCCAAGATGAGCGTGCGACCACGCGACCTCGTGACCTCTCGTGAGGGTGGCAGCTACCAACGCAAGGACCGCTTTGGAGCCACTGCTGTTGCCGTTCACGAGTAACACGGGGAGCTCAAAACTCTCAGCAGCCAACGTGACAGGCAAATCATATCTTTCGCGAACTTGAGCCTGACACTTCAATGTGGAGCAAAATCTTCGTGATTAAGAGTAGCAGCACGGGTGATGGCTAGGGCCACTGAATATCCACGCCAGCCCCATCGGCAGTGCGGCGCTCTGCGATGACGCCGGCTTCCGCCACCACCGTGCCCTTTGTGCAGAGGAGGACGACGGCATTCCGGCGGCACGGCTCTCGCTGTTTGCGCCGGAGCGGCTGAAACTCAGGTGGGAGAGCGACGTCTGCAAGGGTGCCGGCCTGCGCAACCTGGGGCGCACACGCTTCCTCAACGCCACGCTGCAGTGCCTCGCCTACATGCCGCCGCTCGCTAACTACCTGCTGCTGCAAGAGCACCTGTAAGTACCCTCCCCCCTGGCACTCTGGTTTACCCATGGGCTAGGTTATTGTGTCAGTTATTTTGCTGCGATACAATTCCCACTTGATGAGCCACTTCGTTGAGTCATCATTTGTGGTCCAGGTCGCTTCTGGAGAAGCTCATAGCTCAGTGGGCTTTATCTGGTAAAATATATAAAATCGACGTTTCAGGCAATGGCCCTTCTTCAGGGCACATCAGTTGGCCCTTCATGAAGTTTGTAAGAGCACGGCCGAAAAATCAGGATACATCGGGTTATTGTATTTATTTGAACAAATCACGGAGGATTATTTCGTTAAATTTTAACAAATGTTAAAAATGAATTTGATTAACATTAATGCACGATCTATCTTCTGAAATGCATATAGAACCTCTTTTAAACTACAGCTGCCTTCTCTCTAGCATGCATAACAACAAATGTAATTAGTTCATCTTTAGTCAATGGCTGATCTTCATGTAATATTTTACGAGTTCAAGTGAGTTTGGGGTTCCTTTAAAAATATACTCTAAATATATATTTACTTCTGAGACATTTTATGCAGATCGCCCATAGGTTCACGGACTAAAATTTTATTTCTTTTGGTGATAAAACAGTCCCACGTGTGTTGGGATCACAGTCCAGATGGGAGGAGTAATTGTGGATGTGTTTACTGCGTTGCTGTGGCAGGGCCCAATCATGACTTTGGCAGCTGGAGCAGAGGGCACTTCGTTCGGTAACGACCTCACGGTCTTGGCCCCCACCTCGTCCGAGGTGCTGGTGGCGGCCGACGAGTGGCTCTGCACGCAACCCAGCTGCCTTCCCCATGGCCGACCGGAACCCTCCCTGGTGCCAGCCACAGCACGCGAGAACATCAGCGTGTCTGTGCTGACTGCACCCCAAGGTGAGTGTGGGACCACGCGACCTCGTGACCTCTCGTTAGGGTGGCAGCCACCAACGCAAGGGCCGCTTTGGAGCCACTGCTGTTGCCGTTCACCAGTAACACGGGGAGCTCAAAACTCCCAGCAGCCAACGTGATAGGCAAATCATATTTTTCGCGAACTTGAGCCTGACACTTCAATGTGGAGCAAAATCTTCGTGGTTAAGAGTAACAGCACGGGTGATGGCTGGGGCCACTGAATATCCACGCCAGCCCCATCGGCAGTGCGGCGCTCTGCGATGATGCCGGCTTCCGCCACCATCGCACCCTTTTTGCAGAGGAGGACGACGACGGCATTCCGGCGGCACGGCTCTCGCTGTCTGCGCCGGAGCGGCTGAACCTCAGGTGGGAGAGCGACGTCTGCAAGGGTGCCGGCCTGCGCAACCGGGGGCGCACACGCTTCCTCAACACCACGCTGCAGTGCCTCGCCTACACGCCACCGCTCGCCAACTACCTGCTGCTGCAAGAGCACTGGAGCACCTGTAAGTACCCTCCGCCCTGGCACTCTCGTTTACCCATGGGCTCGGTTATTGTGTCAGTTATTTTGCTGCGATACATTTCCCACTTGATGAGCCACTTCGTTGAGCCATCATTTGTGGTCCAGGTCGCTTCTGGAGAAGCTCATAGCTCAGTGGGCTTTATCTGGTAAAATATATAAAATCGACGTTTCAGGCAATGGCCCTTCTTCAGGGCACATCAGTTGGCCCTTCATGAAGTTTGTAAGAGCACGGCCGAAAAATCAGGATACATCGGGTTATTGTATTTATTTGAACAAATCACGGAGGATTATTTCGTTAAATTTTAACAAATGTTAAAAATGAATTTGATTAACATTAATGCACGATCTATCTTCTGAAATGCATATAGAACCTCTTTTAAACTACAGCTGCCTTCTCTCTAGCATGCATAACAACAAATTAAATTAGTTCATCTTTAGTCAATGGCTGATCTTCATGTAATATTTTACGAGTTCAAGTGAGTTTGGGGTTCCTTCAAAAATTTACTGTAAATATATATTTACTTCTGAGACATTTTATGCAGATCGCTTATTGGTTCATGGACTAAATTTGATTCATTTTGGAGATAATTCAGTCCCACGTGTGTTCGGATCCCAGTCCGGATGGGAGGATTAATTGTGGATGTGTTGACTGAGTTGCTGTGGCAGGGCCCAACCATGACTTTGGCAGCTGGAGCAGAGGGCACTTCGTTCGGTAACGACCTCACGGTCTTGGTCCCCACCTCGTCCAACGAGGTGCTGGTGGCAGCCGACGAGAGGCTCTGCACACAACCCAGCTGCCTTCCCCATGGCCGGCCGGAACCCTCCCCGGTGCCAGCCACAGCACGCGAGAACATCAGCGTGTCTGTGCTGCCTGCACCCCAAGATGAGCGTGCGACCACGCGACCTCGTGACCTCTCGTGAGGGTGGCAGCTACCAACGCAAGGACCGCTTTGGAGCCACTGCTGTTGCCGTTCACGAGTAACACGGGGAGCTCAAAACTCTCAGCAGCCAACGTGACAGGCAAATCATATCTTTCGCGAACTTGAGCCTGACACTTCAATGTGGAGCAAAATCTTCGTGATTAAGAGTAGCAGCACGGGTGATGGCTAGGGCCACTGAATATCCACGCCAGCCCCATCGGCAGTGCGGCGCTCTGCGATGACGCCGGCTTCCGCCACCACCGTGCCCTTTGTGCAGAGGAGGACGACGGCATTCCGGCGGCACGGCTCTCGCTGTTTGCGCCGGAGCGGCTGAAACTCAGGTGGGAGAGCGACGTCTGCAAGGGTGCCGGCCTGCGCAACCTGGGGCGCACACGCTTCCTCAACGCCACGCTGCAGTGCCTCGCCTACATGCCGCCGCTCGCTAACTACCTGCTGCTGCAAGAGCACCTGTAAGTACCCTCCCCCCTGGCACTCTGGTTTACCCATGGGCTAGGTTATTGTGTCAGTTATTTTGCTGCGATACAATTCCCACTTGATGAGCCACTTCGTTGAGTCATCATTTGTGGTCCAGGTCGCTTCTGGAGAAGCTCATAGCTCAGTGGGCTTTATCTGGTAAAATATATAAAATCGACGTTTCAGGCAATGGCCCTTCTTCAGGGCACATCAGTTGGCCCTTCATGAAGTTTGTAAGAGCACGGCCGAAAAATCAGGATACATCGGGTTATTGTATTTATTTGAACAAATCACGGAGGATTATTTCGTTAAATTTTAACAAATGTTAAAAATGAATTTGATTAACATTAATGCACGATCTATCTTCTGAAATGCATATAGAACCTCTTTTAAACTACAGCTGCCTTCTCTCTAGCATGCATAACAACAAATGTAATTAGTTCATCTTTAGTCAATGGCTGATCTTCATGTAATATTTTACGAGTTCAAGTGAGTTTGGGGTTCCTTTAAAAATATACTCTAAATATATATTTACTTCTGAGACATTTTATGCAGATCGCCCATAGGTTCACGGACTAAAATTTTATTTCTTTTGGTGATAAAACAGTCCCACGTGTGTTGGGATCACAGTCCAGATGGGAGGAGTAATTGTGGATGTGTTTACTGCGTTGCTGTGGCAGGGCCCAATCATGACTTTGGCAGCTGGAGCAGAGGGCACTTCGTTCGGTAACGACCTCACGGTCTTGGCCCCCACCTCGTCCGAGGTGCTGGTGGCGGCCGACGAGTGGCTCTGCACGCAACCCAGCTGCCTTCCCCATGGCCGACCGGAACCCTCCCTGGTGCCAGCCACAGCACGCGAGAACATCAGCGTGTCTGTGCTGACTGCACCCCAAGGTGAGTGTGGGACCACGCGACCTCGTGACCTCTCGTTAGGGTGGCAGCCACCAACGCAAGGGCCGCTTTGGAGCCACTGCTGTTGCCGTTCACCAGTAACACGGGGAGCTCAAAACTCCCAGCAGCCAACGTGATAGGCAAATCATATTTTTCGCGAACTTGAGCCTGACACTTCAATGTGGAGCAAAATCTTCGTGGTTAAGAGTAACAGCACGGGTGATGGCTGGGGCCACTGAATATCCACGCCAGCCCCATCGGCAGTGCGGCGCTCTGCGATGATGCCGGCTTCCGCCACCATCGCACCCTTTTTGCAGAGGAGGACGACGACGGCATTCCGGCGGCACGGCTCTCGCTGTCTGCGCCGGAGCGGCTGAACCTCAGGTGGGAGAGCGACGTCTGCAAGGGTGCCGGCCTGCGCAACCGGGGGCGCACACGCTTCCTCAACACCACGCTGCAGTGCCTCGCCTACACGCCACCGCTCGCCAACTACCTGCTGCTGCAAGAGCACTGGAGCACCTGTAAGTACCCTCCGCCCTGGCACTCTCGTTTACCCATGGGCTCGGTTATTGTGTCAGTTATTTTGCTGCGATACATTTCCCACTTGATGAGCCACTTCGTTGAGCCATCATTTGTGGTCCAGGTCGCTTCTGGAGAAGCTCATAGCTCAGTGGGCTTTATCTGGTAAAATATATAAAATCGACGTTTCAGGCAATGGCCCTTCTTCAGGGCACATCAGTTGGCCCTTCATGAAGTTTGTAAGAGCACGGCCGAAAAATCAGGATACATCGGGTTATTGTATTTATTTGAACAAATCACGGAGGATTATTTCGTTAAATTTTAACAAATGTTAAAAATGAATTTGATTAACATTAATGCACGATCTATCTTCTGAAATGCATATAGAACCTCTTTTAAACTACAGCTGCCTTCTCTCTAGCATGCATAACAACAAATGTAATTAGTTCATCTTTAGTCAATGGCTGATCTTCATGTAATATTTTACGAGTTCAAGTGAGTTTGGGGTTCCTTTAAAAATATACTCTAAATATATATTTACTTCTGAGACATTTTATGCAGATCGCCCATAGGTTCATGGACTAAAATTTTATTTCTTTTGGTGATAAAACAGTCCCACGTGTGTTGGGATCACAGTCCAGATGGGAGGAGTAATTGTGGATGTGTTTACTGCGTTGCTGTGGCAGGGCCCAATCATGACTTTGGCAGCTGGAGCAGAGGGCACTTCGTTCGGTAACGACCTCACGGTCTTGGCCCCCACCTCGTCCGAGGTGCTGGTGGCGGCCGACGAGTGGCTCTGCACGCAACCCAGCTGCCTTCCCCATGGCCGACCGGAACCCTCCCTGGTGCCAGCCACAGCACGCGAGAACATCAGCGTGTCTGTGCTGACTGCACCCCAAGGTGAGTGTGGGACCACGCGACCTCGTGACCTCTCGTTAGGGTGGCAGCCACCAACGCAAGGGCCGCTTTGGAGCCACTGCTGTTGCCGTTCACCAGTAACACGGGGAGCTCAAAACTCCCAGCAGCCAACGTGATAGGCAAATCATATTTTTCGCGAACTTGAGCCTGACACTTCAATGTGGAGCAAAATCTTCGTGGTTAAGAGTAACAGCACGGGTGATGGCTGGGGCCACTGAATATCCACGCCAGCCCCATCGGCAGTGCGGCGCTCTGCGATGATGCCGGCTTCCGCCACCATCGCACCCTTTGTGCAGAGGAGGACGACGACGGCATTCCGGCGGCACGGCTCTCGCTGTCTGCGCCGGAGCGGCTGAACCTCAGGTGGGAGAGCGACGTCTGCAAGGGTGCCGGCCTGCGCAACCGGGGGCGCACACGCTTCCTCAACACCACGCTGCAGTGCCTCGCCTACACGCCACCGCTCGCCAACTACCTGCTGCTGCAAGAGCACTGGAGCACCTGTAAGTACCCTCCGCCCTGGCACTCTCGTTTACCCATGGGCTCGGTTATTGTGTCAGTTATTTTGCTGCGATACATTTCCCACTTGATGAGCCACTTCGTTGAGCCATCATTTGTGGTCCAGGTCGCTTCTGGAGAAGCTCATAGCTCAGTGGGCTTTATCTGGTAAAATATATAAAATCGACGTTTCAGGCAATGGCCCTTCTTCAGGGCACATCAGTTGGCCCTTCATGAAGTTTGTAAGAGCACGGCCGAAAAATCAGGATACATCGGGTTATTGTATTTATTTGAACAAATCACGGAGGATTATTTCGTTAAATTTTAACAAATGTTAAAAATGAATTTGATTAACATTAATGCACGATCTATCTTCTGAAATGCATATAGAACCTCTTTTAAACTACAGCTGCCTTCTCTCTAGCATGCATAACAACAAATGTAATTAGTTCATCTTTAGTCAATGGCTGATCTTCATGTAATATTTTACGAGTTCAAGTGAGTTTGGGGTTCCTTTAAAAATATACTCTAAATATATATTTACTTCTGAGACATTTTATGCAGATCGCCCATAGGTTCATGGACTAAAATTTTATTTCTTTTGGTGATAAAACAGTCCCACGTGTGTTGGGATCACAGTCCAGATGGGAGGAGTAATTGTGGATGTGTTTACTGCGTTGCTGTGGCAGGGCCCAATCATGACTTTGGCAGCTGGAGCAGAGGGCACTTCGTTCGGTAACGACCTCACGGTCTTGGCCCCCACCTCGTCCGAGGTGCTGGTGGCGGCCGACGAGTGGCTCTGCACGCAACCCAGCTGCCTTCCCCATGGCCGACCGGAACCCTCCCTGGTGCCAGCCACAGCACGCGAGAACATCAGCGTGTCTGTGCTGACTGCACCCCAAGGTGAGTGTGGGACCACGCGACCTCGTGACCTCTCGTTAGGGTGGCAGCCACCAACGCAAGGGCCGCTTTGGAGCCACTGCTGTTGCCGTTCACCAGTAACACGGGGAGCTCAAAACTCCCAGCAGCCAACGTGATAGGCAAATCATATTTTTCGCGAACTTGAGCCTGACACTTCAATGTGGAGCAAAATCTTCGTGGTTAAGAGTAACAGCACGGGTGATGGCTGGGGCCACTGAATATCCACGCCAGCCCCATCGGCAGTGCGGCGCTCTGCGATGATGCCGGCTTCCGCCACCATCGCACCCTTTGTGCAGAGGAGGACGACGACGGCATTCCGGCGGCACGGCTCTCGCTGTCTGCGCCGGAGCGGCTGAACCTCAGGTGGGAGAGCGACGTCTGCAAGGGTGCCGGCCTGCGCAACCGGGGGCGCACACGCTTCCTCAACACCACGCTGCAGTGCCTCGCCTACACGCCACCGCTCGCCAACTACCTGCTGCTGCAAGAGCACTGGAGCACCTGTAAGTACCCTCCGCCCTGGCACTCTCGTTTACCCATGGGCTCGGTTATTGTGTCAGTTATTTTGCTGCGATACATTTCCCACTTGATGAGCCACTTCGTTGAGCCATCATTTGTGGTCCAGGTCGCTTCTGGAGAAGCTCATAGCTCAGTGGGCTTCATCTGGTAAGATTAAAAAAAGTTTAGTTTTATTTGTACTTTGTACTCTCATCGTTTTTGTATTGTTTGATGTTGTAATGTTCTGACCCCGTGCCCCTACTGGACATTTTTGAAACAAAACTTCTTAGCTTATCGGATTCCTCCAGTATAAATATTCAGATTTTGGTAAACACGAGCACATGTGGCGATCGTGTTTAATAGGTCGGACAGATGTTGCTTTGGCTTGTAAAGCATCTCGCGATGCAATTAGTACGTAGACGCAACATTAACTGCGATTGTTGCTGGTGCCAGGATTCGAGCCTTTGTTGTTACTCCCCAGCCGGGCTGAGTGCGAGTGGCGTGCGCTGACGGATTGTGCCACCTGTGCTCTCGTTCACAGGCCAACAGAGCGACTTTTGCCTGATGTGCGTCATGGAGCGTCACGTCGTCAGCACGTTCAACAACTCGCAGCGAGTGTTGACACCCAAGGTCATCACTAAGAACATCATGCCTGAGTCCCACAACTACGTTAACACTTGCACTCGGAGGAGACGTTATCCCCGCGATCTTTCTCCATCCGTGTTCCAAGTCCTTTGCACCACTCCTTTTGACATATCTGTTGGGGAGCTCTTGAAGGATGTCATCAGATCCTGTACCTGTCACTTTGTCCCCATGTCAATTTCTCTGCAGGCATCGCCAAACACCTGCGCATTGAGAGACAGGAAGATTCCCACGAGTTTCTGCGCTACGTGGTAGATGCCATGCAAGCCTCATGCCTCTATGGCCACAGCGAGTGAGTACTGCGCGCCAGTCAACATGCGGCAGTCGTTCTGCAGTTCGGTGCCTCACGGCTTCCTCTTGGTTTTCTGCACGATTGTCCTTCAACGTCTGTGAAAAGCTACTCACACTTTTGTGTGAAAACCTGGGAGATGCAGAGGACCGGCCCTGCTGGCACCACGGTTCTTTCACCTTGTCCCTGACGTGGGCCATCTTTTGTTTGCGCATTTCACGTTGCCGATAAATATCGGTAAATCGATGTCTCGATGTTCGGTGGCGCCGTGACGACATTCCTCGTGTTGACGAGCGGCACGTGGCACGCCGAGCACAACAAAAGCGCCGGGCAACAGCACCACGTGATGGCTGCCAGCTTGCCCCCAGCTCTGTGGCTGTGCCGTGAAGGTGGTTGCCCTGTGCAGACGCGACCACGTTTCGTTGCTACAGAGCACGCGTTGCAGTACTGAAGGGAAAGAGTGAATCGACAGCTCGGGCAATGGTGTAACTCTCACACACGCGTGTGCATCCGGTAAAGTTGCTACTACTGCTGCTGCTGTAACCACCGTGTGGTGTCGTTCTCTGTGATGTGGCAGGCTGGACAGATACACGGAGGCTACCACCCTCATTTACCAGATCTTCGGGGGTTACCTTCGATCACGTGGTGAGTTGTGCGCATTCATCTACAAACTTGTTCACCGTGAGCAGCAAGCGCACCATCACAGTGTAGACGCGCTCGCGTCGCAGCGTTTGCACACTCTCACGCACGTGCTACACAGAATAACCTTTTACCAGTTGGTGAAAACTACCAATTACCTATGTCAGTGGGGAGCGTGCATTTAGTTTTACTAAGTTACATGTGACGTCCCTTCCTAATGCGTGTGTGCTTGTGTTTTGCAGTGGAGTGCATGCAGTGCTGCAACCACTCCAACACCTTTGACACGTCCCTGGACATTGCACTCCATATTAATGTAAGCAATGACGAAGCCATCGCTTAACAGTTATACATCTACATACGGTGCGAAAAAGTTAAATGTACATACATCACAAACATGAACAACCGCCATTCGCCACTAAGTGGCGGTGACGTCACCACGGTGCTCGTGCCAGCCTGAGTGGACATTAAGGCCACGTGAAGTGTCGAACGCCCGCTGGCAGGTCACGGGACAGACCCAGGTGCCATGGGTTGACTGACTGAGATGACTGGCTAATGCACCACCTGTGCCCCCTTCTGTGCCAACATACATCATACATCACACACATACATGAATCAGCCACTTAACATCCAAACACACTGCCGGTAGTGTGCGTGATCTCTCCTTTTGCGGTCGTACGATTTCATACAAGATGCGGGTTTTCGGAGTTGCCGTCACAATATAATTCTGCAGATGTTCATGGAATGCTTCTTAGAGTCCTCATTTGCGTTTCACTCTGTCGGCCAACAGAACTCATCAGATCTTGTGGAGGCATTTGAGGAGTTTTTTAACAAGGAGGCGCTGGACGAATACACCTGCAGAATGTGAGTGGGCATCGTGTGTCGACACCCTGGATTCATTTGTAGCTTCAAAAGTCTGCAGATTAAATCAAATTCTAATAAAAGATAGTAATACAAATATTATATAAATAATACATAAAAAATAACTTACAATATATAACATAAATAAGTAACATTTTTTATCTTAAGAAATGAATACAAAAATAACGAACAACAAAAAGAGTAGACTTGTTGTTTGAAAGTTGTGGACCGCGTGCGATGGCTGGCGTTGTTGTCGTCGTGCAGGTGCTGTTGCAAGGGGGAAGTGACGAAGACGATGGCTCTCCACCGCCTGCCCAACGTCCTCACCGTCTCCATCAAGCGGTACAACCTCTACGGCGTCAAGATCAACCGGGTAACGATTCTGCCCCTCCACATCGTTCGAATTAAATTAGTTATTGACAGCCCTTTGGCAGTTCAACGCTGGAGAAAATGCCTCTCCATGCTGGAATAGGTCCGACAGAGAGACTCGCCCCCCGTCATGTGACTGTAGAATTTCCATCACTTGCTCAGGGCTATAAACAGGAGATGAGCACCGTCTTCAACGCTCAAATGAGCGAGACATCACGTCATCACTTTGACGTGTAACTGAGATGGTGCCCATCTCTGCTGCCCACCCCACCACCCCTGCCGTTTCCTCTCCTAACGTTTGTCTCTGTGCGCTGCCTGTAGAACATCACCTATCCGGAGCACCTGGACATGCAACCCTTCACCTCAACGTCTCAGGGCGAGCCCGCGATCTACTCCCTGTACTCGGTGCTGGTGCACAAGGGAGCCGACTCCAACAGCGGCCATTATTATTGCTACAATAACGTAATTCCACTTGTCACCATCAAACAATAACAACGCACATCTGAAATGCGCCCATAATGTTACAAATATCCGATAGGGAAGAATAAATAAAAGTCTTGCGTCTGTTCTTGCGTCTTGATGTACTTATGCAATTTCTACTTGCAGTATACTTTATTTATTTGTATTTAATGACTTCCTTAGCATTCCTACACTTTGCACTCCATTCAGTGTTGTAATGTTTGTTGTTGTAACTTTCTGACCCGCCCCGAGTGGACATCTGTTTAAAAGAGCTTCGTAGATCATCGAATTCTTTCAGTACAAATAAAGATTCTGATTAAATTGTTCCAAGGTCAACCATGCAGTGATATGTTCAGGCAGATCGTTCCGTAACTTCAGCACCATCATAGCAACTGTAGCACGCTCTGCAGCTCTGACGATGGGGTGATGCTCTTCACAAACTTGTTGTCTAGAGTGTGTATTGTGTGTTGTTATTACATGAACGGAAGTTGGGTGCAGTTGTGTAAACATTGTAACCGAGTGTAGCTGCGCTCTGACTGTGCGCAGATCAGCGATGGACAATGGTGCTGCATGAACGACTCCATCGTGCGGCACGTCGACACCAAGGCAGCTATGAACGAGCAGGCCTACATGCTCTTCTACATTCGGTAAGTCGCCTTCTCTCCCCTCCACTTTAACCTGCACTTACAATCGTCCCCCAGACCAGCTAACTGGAAAGATATTGTCTTGTGCGAGCAGCAGCAGTGTCTCCTTTAAAGGCAGGTGTTAACGGTTTGCGACGCGTTGGTGCGTGCATGCAGGTCCCCAGAATTGAACGCGCCGCCAGCGGACAGCTACTGCCCGCTGGAGCACGTCAAGGCGACGTCCCGGCAGTGCCTCAAGCGGCCCCACTCGGCGAAGGTAGACCCTGGACCCCGTCTCTGGACAGCAGCTCTCCTCACCGGCGCGCAAGATAAAGGATGGATTTGAAACGTCGCACCGTGTGTGTGGAAATTCCCGGGAAGAATGTACACCCTGACAGCGCGTCATTTTATATTAAGGGAATGGTGAAGTACAGCGATCTTCTTGTTTATACTTTAGACCGGTTTTGTTTCATTCACCCAATGACGAGCGGTTTGGACTTTAGCGCCATCATCTTCTTTATCTCCAGAAACACAAGATGTCGGACCGCCCCAACAGGAACAACTGCCGGAGCCACTGCAAGTGCGACGGCAGGAACAGCAGCAGCAGCTACCGGCAACGCCAGACACGCAACAGCCGTTGCCGCTAGTCCCAGAGCAGCCACCACCACCACCCCGATCTCACCGCAGCCATTGCCATTCCACCAGCAACCACCGCCAGTCCTGCAGCAGCCACCACCACCACCGCCGGTCTCAAAGAAGCCGCCGTCAGCACCACAGCAGCTGCTGCCACCGCGTGTCCCACAGCAGCCAGTCCAGCAGCAGCCAGTCCAACAGCAGCCAGTCCAAGAGCAGCCACCGCCACTAGTCCCACCACAGCCACCGCCACTCTGGTCGCAAAGCAGCCACCACCAAGAGAAGTCGGTTCTTAAAATCCACGATCACATGTCTAACCTTTTGCTTCCTCTCAAGATCAAACTAATTTTGAGAGACATTTTACGAAGGCACCAGGCAGCGGCTCACCATGGCGTCGCCCGCCCCCCAAAATGTACTCGTCGCCGGCTCCACCACCAGCCCCTGAAATCACTTGAACATCATTGGAATCACCTTGGACTCGACATTCTCACTCGACGACCACATTCTCAACACAATAAAGAGCTGCAATCACTAGCTCAGGGCCTCATGGCACGCCCGTCCAATGCTGACAGCCGTCCAATGAGATGGAGAACATTTAAAGCAACTCCGACCTCAAAATCCACGAAGAAAGAAAATGAATTATATAATACCATACGACGTTTCGATTGCAACACAAGCAATTGTCATCAGGTAGAAAACAATCCTAGTAAACTTACAAATAACAATGCAATCCAACACAGATGGAGACACAGAGAGACACATATGTTGTGTCTCTCTGTGTCTCCGTGTTCTCTCTCTGCTTGTGTGTCTGTCTGTGTGTCCCCGTGTCTGTGTTTTGTCTCTCTCTCAAATTTAGCAATCTTTGGAAGAACGTAATCAACCAGGTAAGGTGCTGACTCTTGTGTTAGCAGACTCTCTGTGTTGGATTGCATTGTTTTTCCAAGTTCACTAGGTTTGTTTTTTTACCTGATGACGATTGCTTGTGTTGCAATCGAAACGTCGTATTCTATTATTTAATTTATTTTCTTTCTACGTGACTTTACCGAAAGAACCAAGGAGTAATTCCTGCAGTCACGAAAGCTTCAAATCAAATTTTAACACCAGCCATTCTGGGAAACAGGAGCCAAGATCCATGCAGGTGGCACCAACCCAGTATGTCTTGGGGTTGCTGTTTATTCCCTGGCCAATCGTCAACAGAGTTGGCATCAGGAACGTTAGTGTGATGGTGACCGTACAATGAACTGTCCCATTACAAATGAAGACAGTTGGTTGTGTCCTCCGCAACGCGAGGCCGGAGTGCGGTCTCAGTGAGGTCGTGCAAGGTATTCCCGTACGCTTCTTGTCTCTGTTCATTTAAAATGCAGGGCTTTTATTTTGCGTTGTGTCGGGGATTTAAAAAGTCACCGCTGTTGCAAAGTATTTCTTTATTTATTGAACTGTGAATACGTCGGCATTTTTTAACTACATATCTGTTACTTTTTTTACGTACGAGGCGTGCACATTTCAATGGACACGCTAACCGTAGAGCCAAGACGTTAACACGTGAAATGTACGGATAGATGATGAACTTCGCCAAGCACTTTATTTCCATCGTCCATGATGCCTCCAGAAACAGCGGTTTCTGAACTCGTGAATGTAGATCGGTGACACTTCGGTCTCCTCGGGGTTTTTATCGTTTGTACAAAAGCAGCTCACAGTGTGGGAAGGAAAAGCGAGATTAATGTTTTCCACAGATTTTGTCTACCTCGTTTTGTATTTGCACTTGACATCAATATGTACTTGTCGTGACAAAACTGGTCTCGCTTCCATTTCTTACTTTGCCATCGCAGTGTGTGTGTATGTATGTGTCTTTGTGGGTGGGTGTATGAATGTGGATGTGTGTGTATGTTTGCGTGTGTCTATGTGTTTATGTGTGTGTGTATGTATGTGTGTATGTATGTGCGTGTGCTCGCTAACAGCACTTGCCCCAACAGCCTGATTGTCTATACGGGGGATCTTTGTCTTTATGGGTGTGTACGTGTTTGTGTGTGTGGATGTGTGTGTGTGTGTATGTTGAACTTCTTTAGCACCACACACAGCCAACCGTGCTAATCTGAGTTATGGGGGAACGACAACAAACTAAACACAAAAAGCAGAAGTGGCGTGCAACTAGCACAGGAGTACACTTGTGTACACGTGCACTTGCTGTACTTCTCAGAAATGTTTGTGGGTAAGAGGTCAAGACCGCGTTGCTGACCTAATTAAATGTTGAATATGAAAAGTGGATAAAAGATAAAGGTACAGCCCCTGCGGTTGTTCACGCCACTGCCGGCAAATGGGGCCTCCACGAGCGGGAGCTGCAGAGAGCCCCTGTGAGGGTAATTGGCCTACTCCTCCACACGGGCCAGGACGTCTTGGAAGAGGAAGTCGTCAAATATGAATTAGATAAACCTGCCGCTTACAACATTTGACCATAACGCGTTTGGTGGCGACGTACTTCTTGCCGGGCCCAAATCCAGGGCGGCGTGCGAAGAAAAACGGGGTCCAGAGAATGTTGACTCCAGCACTGGGGGGTGCCGGTACACTGGGACACTGCTGTGGGTGTGGTTTCTCAATCGCCCAGCCACGTGGGGGAGTCGCCACTGATATGAAACGCAACGCCATCGTCTCATCTAATCAACCCGTTCACCAGTGAAGCGGTGGCCCGGCCGTTAGCGCACTGACCACTGCCAGCTAAGTTCGATTCCCGGCCACGGCTAACGTCGGTGCTGAGTGACATCTGAACAGATCGTTGGGCTGCCTCACCTTCACACCAACTCATCCTGACCAGCGTGAAGTATGATCAAATACCCCCCCCCCCCATTTACTGACACAGAGTGGGGGGCTCTTACCTCCGCTGTGGATTGACAGAGGGGCGCCGTCGATGCTTAGCCCACGCCAGTACAATCGCAGCATCCCTCTGCAATAGCTCTGCTGTGACACCTGAAGGCACACAAACAACACAAGTGGTTGGCCAGGGGCAGGGAGGGTGACGTCCTCATTCAATGAACAAAAAACGAAAAGGAACCCGCCACGAATATTCACCAAGCGGCAATGAGAGCTTCGTGGTGATGCTACTGCTGTCAGAAACCCGCCACACGATGCAGTGCGGGCACCAGTTGACAATTTCAACCCCACACATCCGCTACTTTTCTTGTCAACACCTAGGCCTCGGCAAGGTAAGGTAAATGACCCTTTTTACCGGGTAAAAGGGTAAAGGTGGCGACATGCCAAGGGGTAAGGTAAAAGGTAGGGTAAAGGTAGCTCGGAAGAATTACCCGGTAGGGTAAAGATAGCGCGAAGTATTACCCGGTAAATACGGTACCTTGTTTACCGCTAGAAGCTCCGTGGCGCAGTCCGTGGCCTCCATTTAATAAATAACATTTTAAAAAACTTTTTTTAAAAACACGCTTTTATTAAATGTTACTAGTAATGGCAGAACTCCACAAATCCAGGAAGTGGCCCCGAGGCTTGCCATAACGTAAGGGGCCGTGGTGATTTACAGCCAACGTCAGTTGAGCGTGGACAATTAGAGCCAAGCCGAAACATAACGTATACAAAAGATCGTTTAAAAATATGTATTTTTATTTATATAATATAGTATTGTCACCATTATGACATACGTATAACAAGTTTGCAGTCGATACCACATTAGGAAGTGGGTTAAAATTGAGTTACAAGATTTTAGGATAGGACAGTGACGACGACGACAACAACAATGACAACAACGACAACAACAATAACGACAACAACAGACAGAGTGAGTTCAAAGAAAGCGTTTAAAATGGGAATCATCAAGAGTAATCTATATGAATAAAGCGCTCTACCTAGCATTTACCGTTATAAACATTTTTCATGTCGTAGTACCCCAGTATTTACCCTGTAATCGGGTAATTTGTATGGGGTAAGGGTAAAGTTCAAGTATTAGGTATAGCCCTGTCAGCCATTCGGCTTTTGAATCGGGTGCAACCGCAACAAACAAAAACATGAACAAAAAACATCTTAAAGTGAATATGTGACTAAGTGCAAACAGAAATCCAAGAAAAGACAGCAAAACATTGCAGAAAAAAAATCACCGTACACCAACGCTGTGTGCAAAAATCCCAGTGGGATGCAAGTCAAACCAACAACAACCACAAGACAACTTAGATTAAGGCTATCAGTCTAACTCTGTACTACAACAAACATGGCTAAACCAATATACTTTTCGAAATCACCAAAATAAGGCCATGAAAGCAATGAAACAGTGATCATAGGAACTGTGACGGAATTTTCACAATAAATGGCATAAACAACATGTACTACCAAAACCCTGCAGCCATAGCTGGCTGCATGAGTCACCTTACTTGCTAAAGGGTAAAAGGTAAGGGTAGAGTGATTGTATTGTGGTAAGGTAAAAGGTAGGGTAAAGGTAGGCTCGTTGTTTTTACCTTTTACCTTACCTTGCCGAGGCCTATAAACACCCTCAGCATGAAATTAACACTGCAGAGTTTTATAGTTCAACATTCAATGATCGTGCTACACTAAGTGCTCATTTAATTATCGTTTTATGAGTCATTCGATTTAACAACTTAAAATGTGAAAGATCGTTACTCAAACGCTACAGCTATTGAGAGAGCTATTGTGGAATTCTGCTAAATCCAAGAAAAGTAACTTCATGGCAAATTCTGCATTTTTATAGTAATGGTTTGAAAATGATTTCGCACGGTTAATGATGCAACTACTGGCACAGGACAACCGCAGCTCAAGTGTGAACGCCTTCACTATGAGAGGGGTCACCCTGCAGGGTTGAGTAGAGATCTCTATCCCACCCTGTATAGAGCAGTCAACGCGTGTTTAATACTGAGAACTACTCAGCGCACACGGCGGCAAGAGCGCACTTTATGAATGGAATCGGTCATCATTGACGAATGTTGGGCTCTTTTTCGATTTAAAGCTTTCGTGACTGCAGGGATTCATATTCTTGGTTCTTTCGGTAAAGTCATCACGTAGAAGGGAAATAATAAAGTAATACAAATAAAACAATAACATTCTCACGACGTTTCGATTGCAACACAAGCAATCATCATTAGGTGTGAAAACCACTGCAATACAATTTTTTAAAAAGTGGCGGTAAAAAAAACCCGCCACTTTTTTCAAAAAATTTCTTTCAAAAAATCCCGCAACTTTTTCAAATTTTCTTGCTGTGGTTTTCACACCCGATTGCTTGTGTTGCAATCGAAACGTCGTGAGAATTTAATAGTTTCATTTTTATTTCCCTTCTATGTGACTTTACCGAAAGAACCAAGAATAAATCGCAACACTTTTTTATTTTTATACATCCCACGGTCAATCCACTGCTGGATGAAGGCCTCCCCCGCCCCATTGTGGTTCTTTGACCATATCCCACCACGGGTGCTCGATGCTGGTCGGTGAAGGTCGCGGGCAACCAGACATCGCTCCCCAGTGGGGTCGTTGTTGGCCCTGGACAGGAATTGAACTCGGGTGGAGCCGGTTCGTAGCGTGGCGCGCTACCCACCTGTGCCACTTCTCGTCACCCTCTTTGGCTGTTTACTCAACGACCCCAACATTCATATTCTTGATTCTTTCGGTAAAGTCACGTAGACAGGGAAATAATAAAGTAAAAAAAAAATATGAAATTCTCACGACGTTTCGATTGCAACGCAAGCAATCGTCATCAGGTGTGAAAACCACGGCAAGAACATTTGAAAAAAGTGGCGGGATTTTTTTAAAGAAATTGTTTGAAAAAAGTGGCGGTTTTTTTTAACCGCCACTTTTAAAAGAAAATTTTAGAAAAAAGTGGCGTTTTTTTTAACCGCCACTTTTAAAAGAAAATTTTAGAAAAAAGTGGCGTTTTTTTTAACCGCCACTTTTAAAAGAAAATTTTAGAAAAAAGTGGCGGTTTTTTTAACCGCCACTTTTAAAAGAAAATTTTAGAAAAAAGTGGCGGTTTTTTTAACCGCCACTTTTAAAAGAAAATTTTAGAAAAAAGTGGCGTTTTTTTTAACCGCCACTTTTAAAAGAAAATTTTAGAAAAAAGTGGCGGTTTTTTTAACCGCCACTTTTAAAAGAAAATTTTAGAAAAAAGTGGCGGTTTTTTTAACCGCCACTTTTAAAAGAAAATTTTAGAAAAAAGTGGCGGTTTTTTTTAACCGCCACTTTTAAAAGAAAATTTTAGAAAAAAGTGGCGGTTTTTTTTAACCGCCACTTTTAAAAGAAAATTTTAGAAAAAAGTGGCGGTTTTTTTTAACCGCCACTTTTAAAAGAAAATTTTAGAAAAAAGTGGCGGTTTTTTTTAACCGCCACTTCTTTTTTGAAGAACATTTTTGAAAAAAGTGGCAGTTTTTTTAAACCGCCGCTTTGATGATTGCTCGTGTTGCAATCGAAACGTCGTGAGAATTTAATAGTTTAATATTTGTATTACATTATTATTTCCCTTCTACGTGACTTTACCGAAAAGTACCAAGAATATAATGTTCAAACACTTTACCTGTAATAGGGTTCCAATTATTGATGACAAAAAATCATCACCGTCTGCCAAAGTTGCAGCAGGCGTCGGGGTCGAACCCACGAGCTCCTGCACACCGGGCGAGGTAGTTAACATCTCCTAGCCACCGTGGCGACCCGAAGCCTTCATCCAGCAGTGGACTGCCAACACGGCATGGGGCATCACTGCGGGTCTACAAAGGTACCTGGTTGGAGGATGTGGAGCTGAGTGGACTTGCCGATGAGCGCTACCGGCGGTGTCAAGATCGGCCTCTGTGGAGGAGGAGGCTCGTGAGGGACGCTCACAACAACGAGCGAAGATGCGGGCGGCTAAAACGCGGCGAGTTGGCACAGCTGGTGGCGTCTGCAACCATCTCGAGTCGGTCAACCCCATGGCACCTGCAGGGTTCTGCCCCGTGACCTCCTGTCAGCGAGCCTCCGACACTCCCCGTGGCCTAAGAGTGCACCTAGCCTGGCACCAACGCCGCGGGGACGTCACCTGCTGCTGTTGTTGTTGATGCCGCTTGTGTGGACTGTCCTAACTGTACGTTGACTTCGATGATTTTCCGTGGGGGAGGTGGGACCAGCGATGGACGAGTCCATGGTTGGTGTCTGACAGGGGGGCGAGGGAGCTCCACTTGGACAGACCAGTCCATGTTGGCAGTTGGTGTAGGGGGGGGGGCGGTTTGTTTGTACTCCCCTGGGCCACGTGACCTCGTGGTGTGAATGCCCCTCCCTCTCTCTGTCTCCACGTGACATGGGGAGGAGGAGTTCAAGTTCATGTATTAGGTATCTAGCCCTGTGAGCCATTCGGCTCTTGAATCGGGTGCAACCGCAACAAACAGAAAACAAAAACATGAACAAGAAAACAGCTTACAGTGACTATGTGACTGAGTGCAAACAAAAAATCCAAGAAAAGACAGCAAAATATTGCAGAAAAAGCACCGTACACCAACGCTGTGTGCAAATATCCCAGTGGGATGCAAGTCAAACAACAACCACAAGACAACTTAGATTAAGGCCATCAGTCTAACTCTGTACTACAACAAACAAACATGGCCAAACCAAAAAAAGTTTCGAAAATCACCAAACTAAAGCCATAAAAGCAATGAAACGGTGGTCATAGGAACTGTGACCGAATTTTCACAATTAACGACGGGAACGTGACAGCTGCAGCGACGAGGCTGTCCGCCTGTGGGTGGCTGCTGTAGCTCGCCAGGTGCTGTGCCCCCTCTGATGCCTGGAGAAGTCCTCCAAGCCCGTGGTCATCCTGCCCTGCAGCACAACCTGTGCCGCAGTTGCGCCAACGACGCGTTCCAGGTGCTCGCCCGCACGCTCACCTGTACACTCACCTGTACGTTCACCTGTACACTCACCTGCACGCTCGTCTGTACACTCACCTGCACGCTCACCTGTACTCTCACTTGCACGCTCACCTGCACGCTCACCTCTGACTCTCACCTGTGACACTCACCTGCACGCTCACTCATCTGTACACTCACCTACACTCACTCGTGCACTCACCTGCACGCTCACACACATGTACACTCACCTACACTCACCCGTACACTCACCTGCACGCTCACCTGCACCTACTCACATGTACACTCACCTACACTCACTCGTGCACTCACCTGCACGCTCACACACATGTACACTCACCTACACTCACCTACACTCACCCGTACACTCACCTGCACGCTCACCTGTGGCACTCGTCTTTACGCTCACCTGTACACTCACCTGCACTCTCGCCTTTATACTCTTCTGCGCACTCACATGTACACTCACCTGCATGCTCGTTTGTGCACTCGCATCCACGCTCACTCACCTGTACACTGACCTGCACACTCACTCACATGTAAACTCACCTGTACGATCACCTGTCCGCTCACCTGTACATTCACTTGCACTCTCGCCTGTAGACTCGCCTCCACGCTCACTCACATGTACACTCACCTGCACGTCCACCTGTACACTGGCTTGTGACACTCACCTACACCTTCGCCTGTACACTCACTTGTGACACTCACCTGCACACTCACCTGTATGCTCACTCACCTGTGACACATACCTGGTAATGGCTACGTTCTTATTGTGGTGGTTGTGATCAGTTTTATTCTTGCTCCCCCCCCCCTAGTGTTGTCATTGTTGTTGTTTATCATTGTTGTTTTTGGTGTTGTGGTGGCGGTGGTGCCGCCAGGGACCCCCGCGGGCGCGAGGACGCAGAGCACGAGGAGCAGCAGGAGCACGTGAACATCTCCCGCTCTTCGCGAGGAGCGCGTGAACATCTCCCGCTCCTTGTGAGGGATGGGCGTAAACATCTTCCGCTTCTCTACTCACCTCCATGCACCTCCACACACATCCACACATCTTCTGATTCCATCACACACCTCCTCACACCCCCCTGACTCCAGCGCACACCTCCACACCGCTCCTCACCCCTCCACACACCTGATTCTATCCTCCACACAACAACAACCGCCATTCGCCACTAAGTGGCGGTGACGTCACCACGACGCTTGTACCAGGCCATGTGCACCTTGAGGCCACGTGAAGTGTCGAACGCCCGCTGGCAGGTCACGGGGCAGACCCAGATGCCACGGGTCGACTGACTGAGATGACTGAGATGACTGGCTGATGCACCACCTGTGTACCCCGTACTGTGCCAACTTGCTGTGCTGTAGCCACCCAGCGCTCCGCTCGTTGTTATGAGCGTCGCTCCTCCGCACTCCGTTGTTGTTGGAGGGGGACTGCCTCCAACTGCCAAGTAGCGTCCTTGACGAGCCTCCTCCACAGAGGCCGATCTTGACACCGCTGGTACCAGTCATCGGCAAGTCTACTCAGCTGCACATCCTCCTGTACCACATCACTCCATCTCTTCTTTAGCCCGTGCCACGCCCGTTTAGCCCCCTCTTATTCGGCCGAACAAAACTTTTAGGCATGCGGTAGCTGGGCATGCGGGCTACATGACCCAGCCAACGCAGCCTTGCCTGCCGGAGGAGCTCACCGATGGGACTTTGTCCAGATCTTTCGAGGATTTGTGAGCTCCTCACACAATCCAGCCTGGTTAAACCCAGGATTGATCGTAGGCAGGCCAGCCTAAATGTTTCTAACCAGCGACGATGCTCCATTAGGGGGGTCCACGTTTCGAAAGCGTAGAGAAGGGAGGGAATGCCCGTGGCCGAGAAGACCTGAAGCTTCGTGCGGAGGGACAAACCAGGTAGCTTCCACACAGTATTACGCAACCGATGAAAAGATATTGCCGCTCGACTGATTGGGAGTGAGACCTCTGCTGTTAAACCGGAGCTGGTCATGAGCACACTGCCCAGGTATGGGAAACTCTCTCCACAACTGCCCCATCACAGATTGGGAGTTGTGGTACAAAATACCCAGGCAAGTGCTTAGTTTTGGTGGGGCTGATGGTAAGGCCCCACCTCTTAGTGGCACGCTCCAGTTTCAGCAGCAGCGTCTCCAACTCCTCCTCTGAGTGAGCAGCAATTACCAGATCATTGGCATACATAACGTGGTTGAGCAATAGGGAGCCATCCCTTGACCACACCCGGGCATCGATCAGCCTCCCATTATATCTGTACCAAATGGAAATTCCTCCGGTACAGCTATTGAAGGCTTCACGAATTACGTGGTCAAAATAGATGTTAAATAATGGAGCCAGAGGACATCCCTATCGCACCCCAAGGTGTACAGGGAATGGCTCTGACTCCCAGCCACGTAGTTTTACCCGGGCCCGCTCACCATCATGAAGGTCCTTAATGAGCGTGAGCAGAGGGTCAGGGACTCCGAAAGCACGAAGAACAACCCAGAGCCCAGGCCTACTGATGGTATCATAGGTCTTGACCAGGTCAATAAAGCAGAGATGTAGGTCTTCTTGGAATTCCCTACACCTCTGCTGTAGCAGACGGACAGAAAATATGGCATCTGTGCAGGGCCGCCCTTTCTTGAAACCGCATCGGGGCTCCGCAAGCCTCTCCTCAGCGTGCTGAGCAAGGCGATGTTGAATAATCCTTGCCAGGACTTTTCCCGGCACACTGATAGGTGAGATGCCCCTGTAGTTGTTACAATCTGTGGATCGCCTTCAGTACTTCCTCAACAGATGGCACCTCAGCCAGCCACTCACACACCTCCTCACTCACCCTCATACCGCCTCACTCACCCTCACACCCCCTCACCATTGGCGATGGATGGAGGTTGGTGATATCACGCGTACAAAAACAAGTTTCATTTTTTTGAAAATAACACAAAGTAAAACTCACGAAAGCTTCAAATCAAGATTGACACGAAGTAAAACGTTAATGAAGCCAGTTAACAAAACAAAAAGAACACTCGTAAACGTTTCCCCTCCTCGGTTTTTTTTTAATTACCAGTCAAAGTGTACAAAGTGTCAGCCTTCAAATCTGCCGATAACCACCATCGCCATTATTACCATCATCCCCATCCCGAGGTCGACAGAAATGAATAAGGGGCCGTCCATAAATGACTGACGTCACGCGATTTTGGACGATTTTTGACCCCCCCCCCCCCCTTTGTCACACGGCGTCACAAAAATCAGACCCCCTCCTCAAATATGACTTCACAAAGCTCTGCCCCCCCAAAATAAAACATGCTTCAAATCGCTTTAAACTATTGTCATTGTAGTGCGTACTTAATGTGGCGCTGCACTCTGATGTTGGAGAAGAAAACATTTATTAAAAAGTCTATTTAATTAAGTAGAACGTGTTGTCTATATTCATTTAAAGTTGCGCATTTTGATGTGACGTCACATTTCTCAAACCCCCTCGTCACACATCGTCACAAATGTCTGACCCCTCCCCCCCCCTAGGTGCGTGACGTCATTTATGGACGGCCCCTAATACTATTTGGTGAGGCTGGACCACATGAAAGACTGAATCGCATGGCTGGAATTGCGTGCGGGAGACAGGGAGAGAAGCACGTGGCCAAGAGCCGGTGATTATTCTCCTCAACCTTGTGTTGGTCACTGCTCTAACCCCTCCCCTTGCCTGACCCAACATGGCTCTGATAAATATACGAACGATGAACACCGTCGCGACATTTTAGCCGATTGTCAATTTTGCGAGGTTTCT
The DNA here is from genome assembly GCF_964198595.1 of Lampetra fluviatilis. NCBI lineage: Eukaryota > Metazoa > Chordata > Hyperoartia > Petromyzontiformes > Petromyzontidae > Lampetra > Lampetra fluviatilis. Next base: position 4,414,248 of record NC_136297.1, read on the forward strand.
ATCCCCCCTAACTTAGCCGAGCAACTGCGAGCGAATTCAAGGAGAGGAATTGAGCGGACGTAATGTGTGTTCACGCTCGCTGGCCACCCCCTTGGAAACCCGCACCGATTTTCGATCGCTGATATTTATGTCTCTTCTATCGTTCTCGGTGACCATGTTGATCAAAGTAAAAAAAAAATTATCGGAGTTATATTTCTATGACCAAATTCGCACGTTGGGTTATTCGCCGATGACTCTCGCGTGCGATATCATTTCACACGTTTGTACAAATCACCTCGCGTACCTCCTGGGGTCCACGTAAGAAGCACTGGATTAGAGGATGTGGTCAGATTATCGAAACGGCATTCGATGTCGCAAGCACAGTTGAACCTCTCTTAAAGACGGCGATTTGTTCACACGAAACCGGTCGTTCAGCAATTTGGTCGTTAAGCGAGTACAGGAAATACACTTTTGTTCCGATAGCATGGAAAGTTACCCCTATTTCACCCCAAAAAAAATACTTTATAATATTTTTACAATGGATTGTAATACCTAAACACATTCAATGAAACACGGTTAATCAATGCATTCATATTTACTGTACCTACAACAGCCCGTCGTTAACAGAGGAATGGTCGGTAAATGAACACATTGGGTTCTATGGAGGCACTACACTACTTTACACTACACTATACGCTACACTACTATACACTAACATTCACTACACTACTATACACTACTATACACTACTCTATAGACTACACTACTATACACTACACTATACACTACTCTATAGACTACACTACTATACACTACACTACTATACACTACACTATACACTACTCTATAGACTACACTACTATACACTACACTACTATACACTACACTACTATACACTACTCTATAGACTACACTACTATACACTACACTACTATACACTACACTACTATACACTACTCTATAGACTACACTACTATACACTACACTACTATACACTACACTACTCTATAGACTACACTACTATACACTACACTACCATACACTACACTATAGACTACACTACTATACACTACACTACTATACACTACTCTATAGACTACACTACTATACACTACACTACTATACACTACTCTATAGACTACACTACTATACACTACACTACTATACACTACACTACTATACACTACTCTATAGACTACACTACTATACACTACACTACCATACACTACACTATTATACACTACACTATAGACTACACTACTATACACTACACTACTATACACTACTCTATAGACTACACTACTATACACTACACTACTATACACTACACTATAGACTACACTACTATACACTACACTATTATACACTACACTATAGACTACACTACCATACACTACACTATTATACACTACACTATAGACTACACTACCATACACTACACTACTATACACTACACTATAGACTACACTACCATACACTACACTACTATACACTACACTACTATACACTACACTATACACTACACTACTCTACACTACCATACACTACGCTACTATACACTACACTACTATACACTACACTACTATACACTACACTACCATACACTACACACTACACTACCATACACTACACACTACACTACCATACACTACACTACTATACACTACTATACACTACACTATACACACTACACTATACACACTACACTATACACACTACACTATACACACTACACTATACACTACACTATACACTACTATACACTACACTACTATACACTACTATACACTACACTACTATACAATACACTACCATACACTACACTATACACTACACTACTCTACACTACCATACACTACCATACAATACACTACTATACACTACACTATACACTACACATTGGGTTCTATGGAGGCATGTTAAGTGATTAGTCGTGAACAGGGCTGGTCGTTCAAGAGGGGCTCTACCGTCAATGGGGCTATGGGAACGACGCGCCACGGCCACCAAGGGATGACGGCCGACGGTCAACAATGATTACAGAGTGGCGGCCCCGGGGAGACGGAGCGTGCGCGCGAGAGAGGGTACGTCGGTCCGGGGAGACGGAGCGACGAAATCGTCCCGTGTGCTGGTGCCAGTCGGATTTATTCCATCGGAGGAATCGCGAGGGATGCCGGGGAAGATTCGACGGGCCTTGATCCAGCGTGTGGATTGCCCGTGGCCGCGACGGTGATGGTGCTGAAGGCTGGACAACTCTGTAAGGTGTCAACGTTAAGCGTTTTTTTCTTTCCACTGCGGATACACTGTGCTGGTCCCCGCCCAGAGGAATGTGGAATTTCCACCGACGGATAAGGAGACCTGCGCCAGGCTCGTTTAAAAGCGCGGGAGGAGACTGGATTGTTGTCAAGTCTCCTTTCGATGATCCACTGCTGGATGAAGGCCTCTCCCTGCCGTGTTGGCCGTGTCGGCGTCGTCCGAGCGACCGTACTTCACCGTGCTGGCGAAGGCGAATGGGGGGAGGCCCAGAACCGGTTCGGATATCCCACTGATATTAGCTGCGGCCGGGAATCGAACTCGGGGAGGCCAGGTTAGTAGGATAATAGCGCTGCGCCACCACTCCCACCAATATATGGTACGAATGCATTATATGTTCAGAGTATATACAGGAACAATAATCTTGCACAACAAGTTAAACATAACAGCCAGCGAGAGGAAGGAGTACTTTGCCCGTTAAACATTGCGCTAATGGTATCATGGGTTACAGAGCGCCTGGATGGCACCACTGAGATCCTGGGCTCACAGAGGTAGGAGAGAGAGTGGAAGGGAGTGGAGTGAGATGAGAGGGGAGAGGTAGGAGAGTGCATGGAGGGGAGTAGAGTGAGATGAGAGGGGAGAGGTAGGGGAGTGCGTGGAGGGGAGTAGAGTGAGATGAGAGGGGAGAGGTAGGGGAGTGCGTGGAGGGGAGTGGAGTGAGATGAGAGGGGAGAGGTAAGAGAGTGCGTGGAGGGGAGTAGAGTGAGATGGGAGGGGAGAGGTAGGAGAGTGCGTGGAGGGGAGTAGAGTGAGATGAGAGGGGAGAGGCAGGAGAGTGCGTGGAGGGGAGTAGAGTGAGATGGGAGGGGAGAGGTAGGAGAGTGCGTGGAGGGGAGTAGAGTGAGATGAGAGGGGAGAGGTAGGAGAGTGCGTGGAGGGGAGTAGAGTGAGATGGGAGGGGAGAGGTAGGAGAGTGCGTGGAGGGGAGTAGAGTGAGATGGGAGGGGAGAGGCAGGAGAGTGCGTGGAGGGGAGTAGAGTGAGATGAGAGGGGAGAGGTAGGAGAGTGCGTGGAGGGGAGTAGAGTGAGATGGGAGGGGAGAGGTAGGAGAGTTCGTGGAGGGGAGGAGAGCGAGATGGGAGGAGCAGACAGGAGTGAGGTCCACAAAGGATCTTGAAGGCGGTAAGTCAAATCTTCAAATAGATCATGGATTGGATTGGGATCCAGTGGAGGGATCGGAGTATCGGGCGATCTTAAACTACAAGAACTTCCCAAGGAGTATTTCCTCCCATCTCGTGACACAACCCCAACAACCCATTTAGAGTATGCTTGTAAATAAACGTTTAAAATCACATTAACAATGAATCGGAAAAAAAATCCAATACGATCCTGTGCGTCACCTTATGCGGACTCTCCGACAAGCAGGGGACTAATGCTCCACGTTAAATAAAAACGCCGCCAAGCCAGTGAGGTCAGCGAGCCACGTACAAAAAAATATAAACTGTTGCAGCACGATGTCCGACGTTTCGCTCCACGAGGCTAGGAACCTTCTAGGGGAACCGAATCCGAACACTCATGAGAGCGCCTAAATAGCCAAGCCGAGTTAAGGCAGCTAGTCGTAGCCAAGGCCGCTAGGCCGAGTCAAGGCAGCCATTGCCTAGCCAACACAGCCAGGCCGAGCCAAGGCATCGAAGCCTGCTCAAGGCAGCCAAGGTTACGCTAAGAACAAGAACAATTACAACAAGCTGTTAAAAATATGATACGCCTACGGTGCTTATCATTTGACCGGTTGTGCAGCCGGTAGATTTCACACAATTCGGCCAGTTTGCACAGGGGTAGTGATTGTATTACCGGTTAACGGCCACCCATCCGCCCGGTGTTTAAAAACTTGGCTCCAAATGCCTCTGTGGCGTCACCGTTTCGCTGTGGCGTCATCGCTCGCCGTGACGTCATCGTTCGCCGTGGCGTCATCGCTCGCCGTGACGTCATTGCGCGCAGTGGCGTCACCGTTTCGCTGTGACGTCATCGCTCGCCGTGACGTCGCCGTTCGCTGTGACGTCATTGTTCGCTGTAAGGTTCTGCACGTTTACTGGGCCCCCCCCCCCCTGGTTTTGGTTTCACGGCTCGCGATGACCTACGCTAGACACCAGCATTCTTCATTGCAAGGCCACTGCCCCCCCCCCCCTCCCCCCCCTAGACAATACACAAAGGGTGAAAACACCCCTCATCATCATCATCATCGTGCTGCTGTCAAACACCCAGTGGGTTTCAGGTGTGGCGGCCCTCACACACACACACACCGATGATGTCTTACCGGCGAAAGTGCCCTCCCCCCCTCTGAAAATCAGTGAAGAACGCCTTTCTACACAGAGCGGAGGGGGTCCCCCCGCACCTCCGATTAGCAGGGTTGGCTACGTTCGGTGCGAATCGAGGTCCTACGGCAGACCATCACGCACACGAGGGTCACTGGACAAAAAACTGAAGCGCAAAACGGCTATAAAAACAACGCCGTAACACTCCTCCAACTGGGTGTTGGGGGAGAGAAAATGGGTGTGAGTCCACCGTGTGTGGTGTGTGTATGAAGGAAGTTGGGTTAGTCAACATCTATGGAGATATTACAGTGGAGGGCAGGGGGGCGGGCGGCTAATTGGTCCGGGCAGACACATGCCGGTCAGTCGGATACGTGACGTTGTACCGTACACGTGTTTGTTTTCTATCGCCCCCCCCCTCCCCCTCCAACGTTTAAACAAATAAGAAGACGAAAATGGCCCTTCTTAAATTTTCGTGGTTAAATCCGTGCTTCGGCGTCGCTCTCATTGGTGCGGCTGTGACTGCCGCCGCCGTCGTCGCCACCATCGCCACCATCGGCACCGTCGGCACCACCGGCACCACCCTTGATACGGTACTCGCCAGGCTCCGCGTAATCCTTGCCCCGGAGCCTTCGCATCGGCGGGGACGCTGCACCACCACCGCCGCCATCGTCGTCTTTGGACCGCTGGCTCATCGTGCGCACCTTGGTGTACATCGCCTCGATCTGCAAACGAGCGAGTGGGGATAGGGGGGTCAGCGAATCTGGGGCGCCGTGGTGGCTGGGAGATGTTGACAACCTCGCCTGGTTCGCAAGGCGGTCGTGGGTTCGATGCCAACCAGAGGTCGCAACCGGGTACCCGATACCCGTACCCTACCCGATACCCGGCTACCCGTACCCAGCCGGGTACGGGTACCCGTTTGCGACCCTGGTGCGGCCGGATACGGGTACGGGTACGGGTAGGCCGTGAGTCACTGGTGAGTCACCGTTTGTCACTCATTTCACAACGTCTTGTCTCTTCTCACAATTCAAGTTCCTAGAATCAACCCACCCGCGCCTGCAACATGGCTTCATCCCAGAGGTCGCAATCGGGTATCCGATACCCGTACCCTACCCGATACCCGGCTGCCCATACCCGGCCGGGTATCGGGTACGGGTACCCGTTTGCGACCCTGGTGCGGCCGGGTACGGGTAAGGAATCAAAACCCGTTTGCGACCTCTGATGCCAACACTGACACCTGCTGTTTACAAGACCGTGATTAATCAGAGTAACATTCCAATTTCTGACAATCTAAAAACGGTACTGGCCAAAGGACTAAATTTCGCCGTCACCCCTAAATATATACCAGTAGAGGATATGATTTCTCAGATTGATGTAGCCCTCAGAGGCATAGGACACATCCATGCGGATGTAGCAAGAGCTGAAATAGCTACTATTCTTAAGAATGCTAAGAAACCCACTAGTAACATCAGCAAAAACGAACGCTCTGAACTCGCGAATTTAAAAAAGAGAGATGATATAGTCATCCTCTCGGCAGACAAGGGCAATGCCACGGTCATCATGGATAAAGATTCATACAACAACAAAATCCTGGACCTGCTTAATGATGGGAGTTACTCCAAAATTAAAAATGATCCCACTAAAAGCCTAACGACAAAAACCAACAGTATCATCACGAGTTCGACTTCCCTAATCGAACCAAGCAAACGTCCCTCTCTAAAACCATCGGCGGCAAGACCTCCCAGACTCTATGGTCTTCCCAAAATCCATAAAGAAGGCACCCCGCTACGACCCATCGTGTCGACGATAAACTCTCCGACGTACAAACTAGCCCGTTTTCTATCAGATACTCTGCTCCCCTTCACAGGCAAGACCTCTTCGGCAGTACTCAACTCAACCCAATTAGTCTCTATGGTTAAGGACATGGTACTATCTCCTGATGACATCCTCGTCAGCTTTGATGTAGTATCTTTGTTTACCAAAGTCCCAGTACCGGACACCCTAACAATAATTGAGGACTTAGTCCAACATGGATTGAATTCTGATGTACCTGTGCTGGTTAGGCATTGCCTCACCAACACCTATTTTACCTGGAATGGCACCTTCTACAAACAGAATGAGGGTACCCCTATGGGCTCCCCCTTGTCACCAGTTATAGCCAACATGTTCATGGAAAAGTTTGAATCAGACGCCATCCAGACATCCACCCTGCGTCCTTCCCTGTGGAAGAGATATGTGGATGACACTTTCGTCATCTGGCCACATGGCCTCCCAGAATTGAACCACTTCTTTGACCACATCAATTCTAGACACCCATCTATCAGATTCACCATGGAAGTGGAGAAAGACGGTAAACTACCATTCTTGGATATTCTGTTTAAGAGGAGGCTTGACGGATCCTTGGGACATTCTGTCTACAGGAAAGCCACCCACACAAATTCCTACTTGAAACCGGATTCCCACCACCACCCATCTCAAAAGAATTCTCTCATCAAAACGCTATACCACAAGGCTCATGGCATTTCTGACCAACACCACCTGACTGATGAATTAAGACATGTACATCGGGCCCTCAGGATGAACGGATACTCTGACCGCACTATCCGCCAAGCTGTCTCTCCCACCACACAGAAACAACCACATGAAACTCCGACCAAAACTATCACGTTACCATACATAGCAGGCGTGACCAAAAAGATCTCCAAAATTCTAAACAAACATAAGATCCAAGTCCGATTCAGTACAGTGCATAAAATCCGTGATCTGATTCCATCTGTGAAGGATGTCGTTCCTGACTTACAGTATCCTGGAGTCTACAAATTGAGTTGCATTTGTGGTGATTGCTACATTGGAGAAACAAAACGTCATGTTGCTGATCGTGTCCGCGAGCACAAGTCAGATCTGAAACACGGCAGAACTGATTCTTCGGCCGTTGCCGATCATTGCTACAACTCGGCGGGCTCTCATGAAATTGTCTTTTCCGAGACCAAGGTTCTCTGCAAACCTCCGGGCTACCATCAAAGGTTTGTACACGAAGCCATACAAATATACAAACACAGACATAATTTCAACCGTGATGATGGGTACAAACTCAGTAATCACTGGAAAGATGTTATTAACCACGCAAAAAAGACTTAATTACACTTTTTGGACCATCTTATCTGACAGGCACTATTTTAATTTACTTCACCGAGTGTTAACATCCACAGTGTTTAACAGTAATCTCTTCATTGTTCTTTGATCACCGCTCGCCACGTTTCCATTCATTGTGTTGAGCACTACGTGATGTCTTTGATCACCGCTCGCCCTCCGTCCCGGCGCGTCTCCATTCATTGTGTTGAGCACTGCGTGCAGTCTTTGATCGCCGCTCGCCCTCCGTCCCGACACGTCTCCATTCATTGTGTTGAGCACTGCGTGCAGTCTTTGATCACCGCTCCTCCTCCCTCCCGATACGTTTCCATTCATTGGCTACCACAGCCTGATAAGCTCTCCCCCCCCTCTCCACCTCCCTTCAACTTGCTTATAAGGGATTACATCTTGAATCATTGCTTCACTTGATGCAGCTAATTCGGCTGTGACGGTCCCACCTGATGACGGAGACTTGTGTTGCCTCCGAAACGTCGTGAATTTTATTTTTGTTTTGTTTTATTTTACTTTCATTAATTTTAATGTTTTTACCTACGTGACTTCACCGAAAAAACCTGAGAATATGAATCATTGCAGTCACGAAAGCTTCAAATCAAGAATGAATTGCTGTTTATTTGGCGTTTGCATGCGTGTCTCTCTCCCTCTCCCGCCGTGGTCGCGTGGATTTTTGTCGGGGTCCTCTGCGTTTTTCCCCTCCACATTTATGAATCGACGTCGCGCGTTTCAGAGTATTTGGCTGCTGCGATAGATTTCACACGATGATGAGAAGCCACTTTCGTTGAGTTGTCATTCCTGACGGCCACGTAGCTTCTGAAAAAGGAGCTACGCACCTCAGCGGGGGTCTTATCTGGTCAAATAAAAATTGTTTCGTAAACGGGGAAAATCCGGTTCGCGATTGATTTTCTCTTGGGTTGGGTCACCGCGTGAAAATGTTTTGTCGTAAAACTTTCCCCTCCACCCGACACGGCTGACTTTTATTTATAGATATTTATTTTCATTGAGGTAATGCGCGGGCCCGTGACATCACGTAGTGACGCACGCGTACACACTGTCAACATCAGCCAAAAGCAGGGACCATTTTAATAAACGCGTCGGGAGTGAGTGGGTGAGTGCCCAAATGTATTATTAGTGCTGTAGCAGGAGCAGCAGCAGCACCACCGGTGGACGTTTGAAGTTTGTCGTTGTTGACGGAGGGCGACCTCGCAACGTTTTGAACGCGCAACACAAGCAATCATCATCAGGTGTGAAAACCACAGCAAGAAATTTTTTCTTGAGAATGTAATTGTTAATTTTTATTATTTCCCTTCTACGTGACTTTACCGAAAGAACCAAGAATATGAATCCCTGCAGTCACGAAAGCTTTAAATCGAAACACAAAGAGCAGTTCTAAAGAAATGAGTTTGTCAATATAGATGATGATGATGATTTTAAACTTCATGGATATCCAGTGGCTACCTAATCACAGAAGGAAGGGCGTTCCAGACGGCCGCAGAAGCGAGGTTGAACGCGCTCGATGCGGTGAAATGGACGACAAGAACTCTCTCTTTCTCTAATAGGGTTTTTCCCCTTTTTTCTGGCAACAAAACTGACACCTTTTGCAAGGAATCATGCTTACATTAACCACAATACTTGCAGTCAAATGCAAACAAAAAACAATACTCTGATAATTTATGCATTGTCTTTGAAACTGATTGGTCCACACCAGTGACAGCTTTCTTACGAGCCTTGTGTCTCATATGGTGTTCGACCACATGACGCCAAAAGGCGCACTCTCTTTCTCGTGAAGCCCTCTCGTCATGGGCAGCAGACGTTAGCGTGGAGTTTTTCATTCTTCAGGACTGCCTTTTGTGTTTAGTTTGGCGTCCTTCCCCCGCATCTCGGCTTAGCGTGGTTGGTTACGTGCAGTGCAAAACAACTTCAACGTACATACACTATACACTACAATACAAACTACACTATATACACCAAGAGACAAAGATCCCCCGTATAGCCTGTAACAGACTGTTGGGGCAAGTGCTGTTAGCGAGCACCGAAAAGGCCGGCACGGCACACGAGGGGGTTGGTGGCCAACACCACGCCCGGCCGCCTTTGTCTCCCCAGTGGCGATGTTTTACACATCGCACCAGGTAGTCATTTGAGGCTGAGTCGACCTAGGGGAGGCCCAGGACCGGTTCAGATAATCGTCACCAGTTGTTGGCCGCGAGCGGGAATCGAACTCGGGTCGCCAGGTTCGTAGCGCAGCGTAGCGCTAACCACTTCACTACCGCTCCCCACTACACCGTACACTACTATACACACTACATTATACACTACACTGCTATACACTACACCACTATACTAAATAGAATTTTTTTTTAAAATCCTTTATATTAAGTTCACTTGCTTACTTGCTTGCGCGCTTACGACCGTGCAAATCTTTCAGTCGTTTTTTAACCCACTTCCCGTGATCCAATCGAGCTGACATTTTGCACACAGACTCGTGCGTGACAATTTATTTTCGTGAAAATCTTTTTTTACAAAATGTTACACTTTTTAGGAAAAAACAAATTATATTTAATTACCAATTGCTTAATGGTGGCAGGCAATCATCTGACCCATAGGTGGCAGCCATCTCAAGCCAGAGGACGAGAGGACTCTAGCCGCCACGCATATAAAGGATTTATAGTGAAAAACTTTGTTTTTACGGGTTTACTTTTTTTAAGGTTAGAACTGCCTTTTGTGTTTGGTTTGTTGTCTTTCCCCCGCACCTCCGATTAGCGCGGTTGGCTGCCAAAGGTGCAAAACAAGTTCACTCGTGCATCCTGAACCGCATTGCTGATGCAATCTTGCGCAAGAATAGAATGTAACAAAACATTTTTTTTAAACGACTCATTAACACCGTGTAGCTTCGAGGCAAAATATACAGCAGGTGACGTTTCGGGATATGGTCCTACTCCATCGCACGCAACTAGACGACACAAGTGGAGGGCTTAGCTATTGACCATGGAGCCGTGATGAGGATTGCATTTTTTTCTTTAACGATTCAAGTTTTTTTTTAAATTGCCATTTCAACAGTTAAGTGTGAGTAGCTCTTGCGTAACAAGACGAACCAGACTGGTCACAGATGGGGTCTCGGAGATAAATCATGAGCCTGGAATTTTGACTATGTACGTACGTTGAATTTCTTTCGCACCGTACGTAGCTAACCGAGGTGTGCGGGGGAATGCCAAAAAACGATAACATAACAACAACAATCAGTTTCGATGTAAAGCTTTCGTGACTGCAGGGATTCATCTTCTTGGTTCTTTTGGTAAAGTCACGTAGAAGGGAAATAATAAAATAATAAAACTAAAACATAATAAAATACAATTCTCACGACGTTTCGGCCACAACGCAAGCAGCCGTCCTCAGGTGAAGAACAGGGCTGTCGGAAAGACAGCGTCTCATTCAGCGTCTCATTCAGACGCTGTCTTTCCGACAGACCTGTTCTTCACCTGAGGACGGCTGCTTGCGTTGTGGCCGAAACGTCGTGAGAATTGTATTCTATTATGTTTTATTTTTATTATTTCCCTTCTACGTGACTTTACCGAAAGAACCAAGAAGAACAACAATCAGTTCTCAAGACACGCGTGCTCTCATCGAGCGCCTATCAAGGCGCGGCACAGAACCCGCCGGCACGAAACCCCTGAACCTTCGCACCGACACCACCGCCGCCGTCAAAAAGAGTGCAGTACTGACCTCTTCGGGGGTCAAAAACGGGTCCTGTTCCACCGTGCGGTAGTTCACCTCGTCCGTCACCTCCTGCAACGCGCACGCGACAATCGCATCGGGAGGTGAGGACGAGCGTCTAGGGGTTGGGCACGCCGAGTGACGCTTGTTTGAACCCCCCAGAGAAGGGGTGGGCTGATGCGGTTCACAGGACGGCGTGCGCCAGAGTGGACTTGCCGATGACCGGTACCAGCGGTGTCAAGGTCGGCCTCTGTGGAGGAGGCTCGTGAAGGACGCTACTGGGCAGCAACAACGGAGGAGCGACGCTCGCAACAACGAGCGGAGCGCCGGGGCGGATAAAACGCAGCGAGTTGGCGCAGCAGGGAGCACAGGCGGTGAAGCTGCCGGTCATCTCGTTGAGTCGAGCCATGGCACCCGAGTCTCTCCCATGACCTCCTGCCAGCAGCGAGCCTTCAACGCTTCACGTGGCTTTACAACTGCACCCAGCCTGGTGTGAATACGGTGGCGATGTCACCAGTCGGTGGCCAACGACCCCCCCCTACCCCCGCCACTCCACCCCCCCCACCACGAGCCCCCGCACCACCCCCCCCCACCACCCCCCCATCACCCCCCCCCCCGCCACGACCCCCCCTGCCACTCCCCCCCGTGTCAACCCCCCACCACCCCCCCCCACCCCCACTACTCCACCCCCCGCCACTTGCCCCCCCCCCGCCACCCCCCCCCACCCCCCCCCACTCCACGAGCCCCCGCGCCACCCCCCCCATCACCCCCCGCCACCCCCCCCACCCCCACTACTCCACCCCCCCCGCCACGATGAAGCCACCGTAGCCCGTGTGAGACGCAGCTCCCGGCCTTCCGTCGGGGATGTCGCTTCCGTGTGGTGGCGTTTCGGTGTCTCCGCCACGACCAAATGCAATCCCCGCCGAGATGACATCAACAACATCAACAACATCAACAACATCAACAACATCATGGGACCTCCTTTGCCAGTACCAAAATATATTAATAGGGTTTTTTCCCCTTTTTTCTGGCAACAAAACTGACACCTTTTGCAAGGAATCATGCTTACATTAACCACAATACTTTTTTTTTGTTTGCATTTGACTGCAAGTATTGTGGTTAATGTAAGCATGATTCCTTGCAAAAGGTGTCAGTTTTGTTGCCACAAAAAAGGGGAAAAAACCCTATTAACATCAACGACATCAACGACATCAACGACATCGACAACATCGACAACATCGACAACATCGACAACATCGACGACATCAACGACATCGACAACATCAACGACATCAACGACATCAACGACATCAACGACATCAACAACATCAACAACATCGACAACATCGACAACATCAACAACATCGACAACATCGACAACATCGACAACATCAACGACATCAACGACATCAACAACATCAACGACATCGACAACATCAACAACATCAACGACATCGACAACATCAACAACATCGACAACATCGACAACATCGACAACATCAACAACATCAACAACATCAACAACGGCGGCGACAGCGCCCAGTGATGGACCAGCAAAGCGCCAGCGATGTTGCGACGTTAACTACCTCGCCCGGTGTGCAGGAGTCTTCGTGCTCTCCCGGCGGTCGCGTGGATTCTGCTCCGGCTCCTCCGGCTTTACCCTCCTGGGTCATCGTAAAAGATAATACGTAGATATCGTTACTCGTCAGCTCGTTAGATGAAACATGAACACAGCCGGTTCAGCGCGTAGACATGCACTAGACGCCGGGCGTTTTTTGTATTTGGCCGCGAAAAATGTCCACGTGGTGACGAGCCACTTTCGTTGAGCCGCCATGATTAGTGATAGCCAGGCCGCTTGTGAAAGATAAAATGAAAATGCTTTAGCGTTAACACGAATTGGGGGGTGGTGGGGGTGGTGGGGGGTGAGGGGGTTCTTTGCCCGACCCCTCACCCCCCCATCACCACCACCGCCGCCACCATCACGAGGCAGCACCTGTGAGTCGCTGGATCCCGCACGCACGGTGAACCGGTGCAGGAAGTCGGAGGCAGTTCCACCCTGGGGACACGGAGACACAGGGACATGGGGACACGGGGACACGGAGACACGGGGACACGGGGACATTGGGATACTACGGGCATACGGGGACGCAGAGATGTGGGGATACGGGGACACGGGGACACGGGGACATGGGGACACGGGGACATGGGGACATGGGGACACGGGGACACGGGGACATGGGGCATGGGGACACGGGGACACGGAGACACGGGGACACGGAGACACGGGGACACGGAGACACGGGGACACGGAGACACGGGGACACGGGGACACTGGGACACGGAGACACGGGGACACGGAGACACGGGGACACGGAGACACGGGGACACGGAGACACGGAGACACGGGGACACGAAGACACGGAGACACGGGGACACGGGGACACGGAGACACGGGAACACGGGGACACGGAGACACAGGGACACGGGGACACGGGGACACGGAGACACGGGGACACGGGGACACGGGGACACGGAGACACGGGGACACGGAGACACGGGGACACGGAGACACGGAGACACGGGGACACGGAGACACGGGGACACGGGGACACGGAGACACGGGGACACGGAGACACGGGGACACGGGGACACGGGGACACGGGGACACGGGGACACGGAGACACGGGGACACGGGGACACGGGGACACGGGGACACGGGGACACGGGGACACGGAGACACGGAGACACGGGGACACGGAGACACGGGGACACGGAGACACGGGGACACGGGGACACGGAGACACGGGGACACGGAGACACGGGGACACGGAGACACGGAGACACGGAGACACGGGGACACGGGGACACGGGGACACGGGGACACGGGGACACGGAGACACGGGGACACGGAGACACGGGGACACGGGGACACGGAGACACGGAGACACGGGGACACGGAGACACGGGGACACGGGGACACGGAGACACGGGGACACGGGGACACGGGGACACGGAGACACGAGGACACGGAGACACGGGGACACGGGGACACGGAGACACGGAGACACGGGGACACGGAGACACGGGGACACGGGGACACGGGGACACGGAGACACGGAGACACGGGGACACGGGGACACGGAGACACGGGGACACGGAGACACGGGGACACGGGGACACGGGGACACGGGGACACGGGGACATGGGGACATGGGGACATGGGGACATGGGGACACGGGGACACGGAGATACTACGGGTATATGGGGACGCAGAGATGTGGGGACGGGGATACGGAGACATGGGGATACTACGGGCATACGGGGACGCAGAGATGTGGGGATAAGGAGACACGGGGACACGGGGACACGGAGACACAGGGACACAGATGTGGGGACACGGGGGCACGGAGACACAGGGACACGGGGACACAGGGACACTGAGAAACAGGGACACAGGGATATATGGACAAAGAGACATGTGGACGGGGTCATGGGGACACGGACACAGGAAAATGTGAATACGGAGACACGGTGGCACAGACACACAGGGACATGGGGACACAGAGACACGGTGGCATGGTGACACAGGGACACGGAGACACAGATATGTGGACATCGAGACACAGGGACACGCTGTCACGGGGTCATGGGGACACAGGCATGGACATGCAGGGTCACAGAGACACGGGGTCACAGAGACACGGGGTCACAGAGACACGGGGTCACAGAGACACTGGGTCACCTGTCTCTGCTCGTCTATCTGCGTGTGTGTTTGTCTCTCTCACTAACAACACTTGCCCCGACAGTCTGTTGAAGGCTATATGGGGGATCTTTGTCTTTGTTCGTCTCTCTACTCACAGTGGCTTCTTTGCTCTTCCCGTTCGGAGTGCCGACGCCGCTCTCATATCCACCGCCACCTTTTTTGCTGCTGCCGCCGCGCCCACCACCACCGCCAACACCGCCGCCAACACCACCACCAACGCCACCACCAACGCCACCACCAACATCACCACCAACTCCGTCATCCCCAGGATCGCCCTCCTCCGTGACAGCATCGTACATCGATTCTTCGGCAACTTCCTCGTACAGTTGCTCATCAGCTGCACCGACGCTCGGCTGCCCAGTGGCGCTGTTCGCTGACGGCAGTGGCAATGCCGCCGACGGCGGTGACTGGCGAACCAGCGTACTGCTCTGCTTCTTGTTCCCCGGTGCTGCACGCACGCAGACGCACGCACGCACGCACGCAGACACACGCACAGACACACACACAGAGACACACACGCAGACGCACACGCACGCACGCACGCAGACACACGCACGCAGACAAACACGCAGACACACACGCACGCAAATACACGCACGCACACACGCACGCAGACACACACGCAGACGCGCACAAAAGACAAAGATCCCCCGAAAAGGCTTCAAGAGACCGTAGGGCAAGGGATGTTAGCGAGCAGCACCCATGAGGGCTGGCACGGCGCACGACAGGGCGGTGTGGCCAGAACCACCATGCTCGGTGCTGAGAGCGTTCACACACCGCACCAGGTGCCAGGTGCATGTCTTCTCAGCCCAAGGGGAGGCCCAGGACCGGTTCAGATAATCGTCAATGACATTGGCCGTGAGCGGGTATGGAACTCGGCCCGCCTGGTTCGTAGCGCGGCGCGATAACCGCTGCACTGCCGCTCCCCACCGTGCCCCACCACTGCGCGCAAAGACAAAGATCCCCCGTATAGCCTTCAAGAGATCGACGGGGGCAAGTGCTGTTAGCGAGCAGCACCTACTAAGGCCAGCGACGTCACATGACGGGGCGGGTGCGGCCAGCACCACGCAGCGCCCGGCCCGGTGTCGACGTTCTACACACCGCAGCAGGTCCCCATTGCATTTAAGGCTGAGCTGACCTAGGGGACGCCCAGGGACAGGCATGGCTGGCGTCATCGGCTGCTTTGCGTCTCCGAGTCCCAGGGTCTCCCAGCAAACAACGGGGGGGGGGGGGGGGGTTACTTTTCCGTTCAACGATGCTGTTTGTGACTGGCCGCTGGGCACTTTTGGGCCTCACGGGGACCCGGAGCTCGGCGACGGCCGTGAAAAATGCAACGCGATGTAGCGCTCTCGACGATAACCACCGTCGCTCACTCGCTCACCCACCGGTCCCTCTCTGCGAGGAGCTTCCGTCTCCTCTGTCTGGCTGCTGCTGCTGCTGACGATGCTTCTGCTGCTGCTGCGGCTGCGGCTGCTGCCGATTCTCATGAACCGTGCCGTTCTTTGCCGGCCTCAGCTGCGGTGCCTATTACAGACATGAGAGATTGTTGATGGTGATGATGGTGGCAATGAAGATGATGGTGGTGGTGGTGGTGATGATGATGCTGTTGATGTTGATGATCAATGCTGCGGCTAAGGATGATGATTAAGATGAAGCAGCTGCTGCTGATGATGATGATAATGCTGATGCTAATGATGATGAAGAAGCTGAGATGACACTGCTTCTGCTGCTGATGATGATGCAGAAGATGATGGAAGCTGCTGCTGCTGATGATAATAATTAAGATGATTATGTTCAAACAGGCAATACGGCGGTGGGGGTACCCACGGGTAACTTTGACAGTTTTGAAACAAGTCGTGGAAATTCCACATTCTTATGGCAGGAGGCAACCCATGACATGCTGGGCGGATCGTTACATCACAGGATTGGGAGAGGCGGCAGCGGTGGCTTTAGAGAAGGCCCTCATCCAGCAGTGGATTGACCATGGCTGCTGATGATGATGAGGAACAAGAAAAATAATAAGTGGCCAACGACGACGACGACGATGATGATGGTGGTGGTAAGTGATGTACACACTGCATCTCCGTACCTTCAGGCTGATCCGGTCCGAATTGCCATCATCGTCCCTGCGCGAGACAGAGGTGGGACACACGCACGCATCTCACAAGCGGCACCGCCACGGTGGCTAGGAGATGTTAACTCCCTCGCCCCGTATGCGGGAGGGCGTGGGTTCGACCCCGACCCCGACGCCTGCTGATGTATATTTGGAGTCTGCGGTGTCTCTCTCCCCGTGGTCGCGTGGATTTTTCACTGGGTTCTCCGTTGTTTTCCCCCCCTCCACATTTGGAATCGACATCGCGCGTTTAGAGTATTTGGCGACTGCTATAAATGTCCACGTGATAAGCCACATCGTTGACCTATCATTTGTGGCCAGGTCGCTGCTAAAAAAAGAGCTGTATAGCTCAGTGGCCCTAATCTGGTTAAATAAAAATATTGGAGTTCTTAACCGCTGCAAAAGACAAAATCCCCTGTATAGCCTTAACAGACTGTTGGGGGAAGTGCTGTCACACGAGGGGGTGAGTGGCTAGCACCACGCCTGACCGCCTTTGCCTCCCCAGTGGTGATGTTGACACAGTCACTCATTTGAGGCCGAGTCGACCTAGGGGAGGCCCAGGACCGGTTCAGATAACTGTCACTGGGTGTTGGCCGTGAGCGGAAACCGAAATCGGGTCACCGGGTTCGTTGCGCAGCACACGAACCGCTGCACTACAACTCCCCACACATACACGTACAAACACGTTTGGTACCTCATTTGCCAGTAAAAAATATGATGTAATATTTTCCAGTAAAAAATATGAAAAATATGAAAAAATATATCATATTTTTTTCCAGTTAAAAATATGATATCATATTTTTTACTGGCAAATGAGGTACCAATGTAAATGCTTACCCCGATACTCTGATGGTGCATTGTCTTTGAGTTATGCGCCTTTTGGCGTCATCTGGTCCAACCCATGTGAGACTAGGCTCTAAGGAAAGCTGTCTCGGGTGTGGACCAATCAACTTCAAGGACAGTGCATACATTATCAGAGTTATGTTTTTTGTTTGCATTATGACTGCAGGTATTGTGGTCTATGCAACCATGACTCCTCGTAAGAAAGGTGTCAGTTTTGTTGCCAGATTAAAGGGTAAAAAAACAATTATCACATACAAACACGTACACATATATACAAACATTGACATGCATACAAGTACTACATGTACATACGCACACATACATACATATGTACATACACGTACGTACATACGCGTAAAGGAAGGCCGTTCTATCACGCCATTCTCTTTTTTAGGACGCTGTTACTTTTCATTAGGACGATGTCTTTCTGACAGCTCTGTTTCTTCACCTGAGGATGGCTGCTTGCGTTGTGGCCGAAACGTCGTGAGAATTTTATTTTACCATGTTTTATTATTATTTTATTATTTCCCTTCTACGTGACTTTAGCGAAAGAACCAAGAAGATGTTCTCGTTATGTCAATCGGGGATTCACGTTCCATATTCTTAGGTTTTTTCGGTAAAGTCACGTAGGTAAAAAAATTAAATTAAAATTAATAAAAGTAAAATAAAATAAAAATCACGACGTTTATTTTATTTATTTAAATTTTTTACCTACGTGACTTTACCGAAAAAACCTAAGAATATGAATCCTTGCAGTCACGAAAGCTTCAAATCTAGAATTCACGTTCCACCCAAATATATTTTTACGGGTCGCTGTGTCGACTGCAGCGACAGCTCCACTGGATGCGATGTGCCCATTGCGGAAATTACGTTACGGGGTGACTCACCGAACCGGAGTCCTCATCTCTCGCCGTGTAATAAGTAAATGAATACATTTAAAAAAAATTACACATCCCATCAGCTGCAACGCCTTCTCGGAGTGTGTATGCACGATGCGAATGATTTTGTGTTGTGGGGATTTGCGTAGAACTGGGACCAATGTCCAACACGGAGCAAGGGCCCTTCCCAATAAACATCTGGGCAGTTCACCAGCTTTGAGTCAAGCGAGTCTGACTTCTGATGAGACACTGAATGTTGAAAAGCAGTCCAGAGCAGAGGTCGCAACCGGGTACCCGATACCCGATACCCGTACCCTACCCGATACCCGGCTACCCGTACTCGGCCGGGTACGCCGGGTATGGGTACTCCTTTGCGACTCTGGTGCGGCCGGGTACAGGTAGGCCGTGAGTCACTGGTGAGTAACTGTTTGTCACTCATTTCCCAACGTCTTTTCTCTTCTCACAATTCAAGTTTCTATAATCAACCCACCCGCGCCTGCAACATGGCTTCATCCCAGAGGTCGCAATCAGGTACCCGATACCCGTACCCGGCAGGGTACGGGTAGGGTATGGGTACGACCGGGTACGGGTACCCGTTTGCGACCCTGGTGCGGCCGGGTACGGGTACGGGTAAGGAATCAAAACCCATTTGCGACCTCTGGTCCAGAGTTTTTCTTGCATTGAACCAATTCTGCTGAAATGATGCACTCCCACAAGGAAGGGCGTGTGTGTGTGTGTCTGATGGAATGTGTAAAGATAAATTAATTAATTGTTTGTTTTTTACGTGAAGGACACTGCAATGGGAATGGAGGTGATCGGCTGACGATTTTGTTTACCGATGATCTCCCCAATGCTGAGAATGACGACATGGGCTGAAATCAACTCTGTTCCGTATTTAAGTCGCAGTGCCACCAATATAGCGTCTCTCTCCACCCACACTCGCCCACAGAAAAACTCGCCCGCAGAAACACTCGCCTGCAAAACCACTCACTCAGCCCACACCCACAGAAACACTCGCCTGCAGAAACACTCACCTGCAAAACAACTCAGTCCACACCCACAGAAACACTCGCCTGCAAAACCACTCACTCAGCCCACACCCACAGAAACACTCGCCTGCAGAAACACTCACCTGCAAAACCACTCACTCAGTCCACACCCACAGAAACACTCACCTGCAAAACCACTCACTTAGTCCACACCCACTGCACCGCTCGCCCACTGCACCGCTCGCCCACTGCACCGCTCGCCCACTGCACCGCTCACCTTAAGCAGTCGATGCATGTAAACAGCACCATCCCCAGAGATGCCAGCGCTCCCAGCAGCGCAACCACCATCACCACCCAGGGCTCGAACTGGTCTCCTCCAACTCCGAGGAGCACGGGCGCCATGGTGGAGCACGTGGAGGAACTGTTCCCCGGTGCTCGCTGCTTGCGTCACGTGGGAGACCTGCGGGGGACGTCAGGGGGAGGGGGAGGAGAGGGAGGGAGGGAGGAGGATGAGGTGAGGGAGGAGGAGCGGTATGAGGAGGTGGAGGAGGAGAGTAAGGAAGAGAATAAAGAAGGGAGGGCAAGCATGAGGAGGGGGAGGTGGGATGAGCAGGAAGAGGGGTGGGAAAGAGGAAGAGGGGTGGGAAAGAGGAGGAGGGGTAGGAGGATGAGTAGAAGTAGGAGGTGGAATCAAGGAAAAGGTGGCAAGCAGAGGTTGGGAGCGCAAGAGGGGGAAGAGGATGTAGAGGATGAGGAGGTGGTGGAGAGGGAGTGGGAAGAGGAGGACCACGAGGGAGTACGTTCGCTGCCCATCGTGTTGTCGGCTCGTAGCGCGCGCGCTGCCGTATCGGCACGATGTCCGACGTTTCGCGGCACGAGCTTCTTCAGGAATCGCGAATTTGAGTTGGGGCCACGCTGCCGCTCCGGGGTTTGTTGCCCGTGCCGTGCGAGTATACGGCGGTCGCGTTTGTAAGAGCGAGCGAGCGAGCGAACAACAAGAACAAAACGACGACAACGGCAGGTGCCGAATGTCCTCGGTCGATTCGTCGAGCCGATCGCTGCAGCTCGTGGCGTGTGAGACGGAGGCAGTAGAGAGAGAGAGACACACGTAGAGACACGGAGACACGCCAATACCAATACCCGCCATTCGCCCCTAAGTGACGGTTCAAGTTCAAGTTCATGTACTAGGTATAGCCCTGTGAGCCATTCGGCTCTTGAATCGGGTGCAACCGCAACAAACAAAAAAACAAAAACATGAACAAAAAACATCTTAAAGTGAATATGTGACTGAGTGCAAACAGAAAATCCAAGAAAAGACAGCAAAATATTGCAGAAAAAACACCGTACACCAACGCTGTGTGCAAAAATCCCAGTGGGATGCAAGTCAAACAACCAACAACAACCACAAGACAACTTAGATTAAGGCCATCAGTCTAACTCTGTACTACAACAAACAAACATGGCTAAACCAATACACTTTTCGAAATCACCAAACTAAAGCCATGAAAGCAATGACGGTGACGACTGTGCCAGGCCAGGTGCACTCTGAGAGACGTGCAGATGCAATTTGTATTTTTTATTTTACCAGGGTAAGGCCCCACTGAGGTATGTGGCTCTTGTTTAAAGAAGCGACTACCTGGCTTAGCCGGCTATCACAAACGACATGCTCAAGGAAGTGGGCTGATCATCGTGTGGACATTTGCAGCAGCCGAAAGTTCTAAACGCGCGACGTTGATTCTAAATGTGGGAGGACCCGGGCAAAAATCCGTGCTACTCCAAATAAGCAGCAGGTGTCAGTAGGTCGGGATCGAACCCACGACCTCCTGTATACCAGGTGAGCTAGTTGACATCTCACCTCTGTGGCGCCATACACGAGACAAAGGTCCCCGTATAGTCTTAACAGGCTGTCGGGGCAAGTGCTGTTAGCGAGCACCTATGAAGGCCGGCACGGCACACACGGAGGTGGGTGGCCAGCAACCACGCCCGGCCGCTTTTGTCTCCCTAGTGGCGATGTTTACACACCGCACCAGGTACTCATTTAAGGCTGAGTCGACCTAGGGGAGGCCCAGGACCGGTTCAGATCATCTTCACCGGTGTTGGCCGTGAGCGGGAATCGAACTTTGGTCGCCGTGTTCGCAGCGCAGCGCGCTAACTGCCCCGCCACCGTTCCCCACAAAAAAGACAAAAATCCCCCGTATAGCCTTAACAGACTGTAGGGGCAAGTGCTGTTAGCGAGCACCTATGAAGGCCGAAACGGTACACGAACGAGGGGGTGGGTGGCCAGCACCACGCCCGACCGCCTTTGTCTCCCCAGTGGCGATGTTTACACACCGCACCAGGTACTCATTTAAGGCCGAGTCGACCTAGGGGAGGCCCAAGACCGGTTCAGATAATCGTCACCGGTGTTGGCCACGAGCGGAAATCGAACTTTGGTCGCCGTGTTCGCAGCGCAGCGCGCTAACTGCTCCGCCACTGTTCCTCCCACACATACACACGGACACGTGCGACGCCCAATGTTTGAATTCCACGGTGAGACGGGGTCAGGATAACAATGAGGCCTGGGGCCGCAGGAATTCGACCTATGCGCGGTAGCTGGTGGGTCAGGGGGGGGGGGGGGGTCAGTCTCGGCGACCCACGCAGGCCACCTTAATTTCAAGCGGGGTCCTCGATCGGTAGCGAGTTTCAATGGCGGGTCTCTTGACCTGCGTGGAGACCCCCAAAAGGCGCTCGCCACAAATGAACCACGGTTACCGCAACAGCTCGATCGTCTCGTCAAGGAGCAGAAACCATCATCGCGCAAACTCCGGGGGTCATCCTCGCAGCAGCAACAGCAGCAACAGCAGCAACAGCAGCAACAGCGGCTTTTGCCTGCTAACCATCGAATAAGTAATATAAAAAAAAAATTGTAAAAACACGCTTTAATTAAATGTACCGTACTAGTAATGGAAGAACTCCACGACTTCAGGAAGTGGCCCCGAGGCTTGCCATAACGTCAGGGGCCGTGGTGATTTACAGTCAACCTCAGTTGAGCGTGGACAGTGAGACCCAAGCCGAAACATAACAAAATAAAAAAGAATGTTAAAAAATATATTGTTAATTTTTTTTATGATAGAATATAGTATTGTCATCAGTATGACATAGGTATACCAAGTTTGCAGTCGATACCACATTGGGAAGTGGGTTAAAATTGAGTTACAAGATTTGAGGATACAACAACAACACACAGAGTGAGTTAAATAAACGCAGTTACCGCATCGCACACTTTCAGATGTGCTTCTGCGGCCGTCTGGAACGCTCCTCCTTCTGATATTAGAAAGCCGCCGGAGCTCTGCACGTTTAAATCATCTCGATTGACAAACTCATTTCCTGAGAACTGCTTTTTGCATTTAGTTTGCTGTCCTTCCTCCGCACCTCCCATGAGCACGATTGGCTACGTAGAGTGTAAAGGAAGTTAAAAATACTGTACACACGCAGAGACCAATAGACTCGCATAGAGACCCACAAACTCACATAGGGCCCAATTGGCTCGCATAGAGGTCCACAGACTCACATAAAAGACCCACAAACTCACACAGAGACCCATAGACTCATATTGACATCAAAATACGCACGCAGAGCCCAACTTACTGATGCTGTATATAGATCCACTGACTGCCATAGAGATCCACAGACTGACACATGGACGTGAGTTGTGATTAGACTGAGTTTGCAACTGTGCCGAGTTCATTATCTCTAACCCCCATCACGTGCAGTTTGGCTCTGCACTTAATGTGGATAAAATCCAGCTCTGAGATTTAAAACGATACAGAAAAAAAAAGTGAGTTCGTTGCTCAGCCCGCTTGTCTTGGCGAGGGTTGTGGCGGTCCACACCTCCCTTTCCCTGGCAACGGACTCTAGCACTACTACACTACACTATACACTACACTATAAACTACTATACACTATACACTACTACACTACACTATATACTACTATACACTATACACTACTACACTACACTATACACTACATACTACTATACACTATACACTACTACACTATATACTACTATACACTATACACTACTACACTACACTATACACTACACTATATACTACTATACACTACACTATACACTACACTATATACAACTATACACTACTACACTACACTACGCACTACTACACTACACTATACACTACACTATATACTAATATACACTATACACTACACTATACACTACTATACACTATACACTACACTATACACTACTACACTACACACTACACTATATACTACTATACAATACTACACTACACTATACACTACTACACTATACACTACTATACACTACTACACTACTATACTACACTATACACTACTATACACTACACTATATACTACTATACACTATACACTACACTATACACTACACTATATACTACTATACACTACTACACTATACACTACTACACTACACTATACACTACACACTACTACACGACACTATACACTACACTATATACTAATATACACTACATTACTACTACTATACACTACTGCACTACACTATACTCTACACTATACACTACTATACACTACTACACTACACTATACACTACTATACACTACTACACTATACACTACACACTACTATACACTACTACACTACACTATATACTACTATACACTACTACACTACTATACACTACTACACTACACTATACACTACTACACTACACTATATACTACTACACTACACTATACACTACTATACACGACACTATACACTACTACACTATACACTACTATACACTACTACACTGCACTACTACACACTACACTACACTATATGCGACTATACTGTACGCAACTATACACTACTACACTATACACTACTACACTACTATACACGACACTATACACTACTATACACTACACACTACACTATATGCGACTATACTGTACGCAACTATACACTACTACACTATAAACTACTACACTATACACTACTATACACTACTACACACTACTACAGAATACACTACTACACTATACACTACACTATACACTACTACAATATATACAACTATACACTATACACTACTACATTATACACTACTACACTATACACTACTACACTATACACTACTATACACTACTACACTACACTATACACACTACACTATATACGACTATACTGTATGCAACTATACACTACTACACTATACACTACTACACTATACACTACTATACACTACTACACTATACACTACTACACTACACTATACACCTATACACTATACACTAAACACTACTACACTATACACTACACTATACACTACTACACTACACTATACACACCTATACACTGTACACTATACACTAGAAACTACGACACTGCTGCTGCCCGGTAGAGATCCAGGGGAAGTCTACTAAGGGGGGGAGGGGTAACATCTTACTGGGTGCCCACACCCCCTCAACTGACTCCTCTCGATCCGCAGGAGGAGCAGCGGCGGCGGCTCGACTCTGAGGCTCTCCCGGATCACTGAGCAGCTCCTCGCCCGATCAAGGCGAGAGAGACCGGCGATCCTGCGGGGAAAACCTCATTTAGGCCTCTTGTAGCCGCCATAAAACAAAAGAAACTAAACAGAAATCCGTTCCCACCACCATCCATCCCAGAAGAACTCCCTCATCAAGACTCTATAAAATAGAGCCCAATGCATCTCCGACCAGGAACACATTGCCAGTGAACTCAAACACGTACGCCAAGCTCTTAAGGCTAATGGTTACTCCGACTACACAATCCGCAAAGCCATCACTCCAACCATCAAGAAGGATCCTGTTGAGGAGCCTTTAAAAACCATCACCTTACCCTACATTGCTGGGGTCACAAAAAAGATCTCCAAAATCCTGATTAAACACAAGATCCAGGTCCGATTCAACACAGCATATAAAATCCGTGATCTGGTCCCATCTGTAAAAGATGTGATTCCAGACATACAGTACCCTGGCGTCTACAAACTAAGTTGCCTCTGTGGTAGCAGTTACATTGAAAAAACCAAACGACATGTCTCGGACCGCATCCGTGAACATAAAGCAGACTTGAAACACGGTAGGACAAACACCTCAGCCGTGGCTGATCACTGTTACAATTCAGTGGGCTCACATGATATTGACTTCTCCAAGACAGAGGTTCTCTGCAAGCCATCTGGCTACCATGAGAGATTCGTTCATGAGGCGATCCACATATACAAACACAGAGACAATTTCAACCGAGAAGATGGATTCTGGCTCAGCAACCATTGGAAGGACGTAATAAATCATTTCGGATCTTAACTGATTGTGTTCACGTTTACGGTGACTTTCAGACCGCAGTCCACTCACTGGCATTGACTGTGTATCTTGTGTTCTCCACAGGGAATGGATTATTTGCTCCGCTGCGGGTCTCCTTTCATCGCTCTCCCATTGATATGTTTCGTTGCTTCTACATACTATTAACATTCCCTCCCTTTGTTAATGCTACCCCCTACCCCCTCCCTTTGATGCTGCTAATCCTGCATAATACATGGGCATAATATGACTTTGAAAACCCCCCGCCCACCTCCTACGCATTTCCCATAAATATGCTAAATCCCTCTTGATATACAAATTATTTTGTCAAGGCGCTCTTCTTCCCCCTCCACCCCAGCTTAAATATATGCTCCAAGCTTGGTGGCGTTTCATTCTTCACCTGAGGATGGCTGCTTGCGTTGTAGCTGAAACGTCGTGAGAATTATTTAATGTTTTATTTTTATTATTTTATTATTTTCCTTCTACGTGACTTTACCAAAAGAACCAAGAAGAAAAATCCGTTGGTGTGACTGTCAACGGTGAACCACTGCGAGTGGGGAAAGTGCAGCCCCCTCAGACGAGGGTTGGACCAGGCAGGGGTCGCGTGAACTTTGAAAGGAGGTTCTCAAAGCTAGCTCTGTGATAACCACTTCCAGGGGCACGGCTCCTCGGGATTTCGTCAAGCCTCCTGACGTCACGGCAATGCTATGCAAATTGTGAGGAATGGGGGTGGGATATTCAATTATTTTTTATCTTTAAAAACGTTCTGAGAATGTGATGGAAGCATCGTGCAAAAATGCGGTTGTGTGGTAAATTTGGCTGGAGTCCAGCAACGAAAATTGAAAAATATCTGAGCATCGAAAATATCTGCTCGATTGTTATGGGATGAAGCTGTGCGTGGTAGTGTCTCGGGGAGCGGTGGCGCAGCGGTTAGCGCGCACTGTGCTACGAACCTGGTGACCCGAGTACGATTTCAACTCATGGCCAATTGACGCCAGTGACGATTATCCGAACCTGTGCTGGGCTTCCCCTATGGCGACTCAGACTGAAATGACCACCTGGTGTGGGGTGTAAAACATTGTTTTCAACGACAGTGTGACAGAACAACAAGTTATTTAAAACGCGGTTTGAATTATATATTTTTTTCTTCATGAAAATTATTTCATTTACGTTCCACGTTTTGTTGAAATGCAACTAGAGCGGCAACGCGATGTTGCAGAGAGGTAAACTACCAACGGAGCTGTCTGGCAGCGGCTGCATTTTGTGAACGCCCCTCCCATCTACAGCGTTAGATGTTCGAGACCGTGAGCGACGATGATGATGTGGATTAGGGGCACGAGGATGAGGAGGATGACGATGATGTGGATGAGGAGCATGAGGAGGATTAGGAGGATGAGGAGCATGATGCGATATATAATAATTATAATCACCTCTAGGGCGGTGGAGGAAGGGGTGGAGGGGGCGTGGAGGGGGGGTGGTGGAGGGGGGGGGGCGGTGGAGGGGGCGCGGTGGAGGGGGGTAGGGGGGGTATAGAGGGGGGGTAGAGGGGGGGTTGGAGGGGGCGGAGAGGGAGGGCGGTGGAGGGGGGTAGAGGGGGGTTGGAGGGGGCGGTGGAGGGGGGGCGGTGGAGGGGGGTAGGGGGGTATAGAGGGGGGTAGAGGGGGGTTGGAGGGGGCGGTGGAGGGGGGGCGGTGGAGGAGGCGCGGTGGAGGGGAGTGGAGGGGGGGGGTGAGGGAGGGCGGTGGGGGGGGGGGTAGAGGGGGCGGTGGAGGGGGGGTTGGAGGGGGGGCGATTGCAGCACCCTCCTCCCTGATGTCGCTTGCTGGGCCCCGCAGCAGCGAGGCGAATGTCTCGTGTGGCTGCTCCGCGTCGGCGACTCTGCCGTGCGAGTTGCTTTGACCACCTCTCTTATCGGAGGCGTCGTCTCTCCCCCGTGCCACCTCTGCTAGCCAGTCCTTCGTGGTCTAGAGATGCCGGCGTCGTTCCACTCTTCATGCCTTTGAACGCAAGAGGAATGTGGCCTTCGACCAACTTACAAAGACAAAGATCCCCCGTGTAGCCTGTAGCGGACTGTTGGGGCAAGTGCTGTTAGCGAGCGCCAGCACCACGCCCGGCTGTCTTTGTCTCCCCGGCGCACCAGCTACTCATTTGAGGCCGAATCAACCTAGTGAAGGCCCCGGTCCGGTTCAGATAATCGTCACTGACGTTGGCCGTGAGCGGGGATCGAACTTGGGTCGCCAGGTTCGTAGCGCGGTTCCAGTTTCAAGTTGTATTTATGAGGTATATCCCTGAAGACGGAGGCTTGTGTTGCCTCCGAAACGTCGTGATTTTTATTTTATTTGTTATTTTACTTTTATTAATTTAAATTTTTTACCTACGTGACTTTACCGAAAAAACCTAAGAATATGAATCATTGCAGTCACGAAAGCTTCAAATCTAGAAAAAAATATCCCTGTGAGCCACGCGGCTCTTGAGCCGGGTGCAACCGCAACAAACTAAATATGAACAGAGAAACATCTTAAAGTGACGACGCGCAACAGAAACATCCTGGAATAAACCAGCAGCGACTACACACGGACTGCACGCCTGCCTTCTCATAGCGCGTACAGCAACAAGACTAAAACCAACTCTCGTCACAGAACTCGCCAGCCACTTTGTGGCCTCCTTGGTAACAACATTACCGACTGTAATCACCCAGAAATGTCTGTCCGTCCCGCGCGTGACGTCACTCCACATGAGGCCCACCCCCCCCCCCCGCGTGACGTCACTCCACATGAGGCCCACCCCCCCCACACGTGACGTCACTCCACGAGGCCCACCCCCCACGTGACGTCACCCCACGAGGCCACCCCCCCCCGAGTGACGTCATTCCACATGAGGCCCACCCCCCCCGAGTGACTTCACTCTACATGAGGCCCCCCCCCTCATTAATATTCATGAGATGGTGGATTTTAACACCAAGGTCGAGCTGAATGAAATAATTTATTACGCAAAGTCGCTTCAAGTTATGACGTTTCTTGACAGAAAGTGGTGGTAAAAAATAAATCTACGCAGCATAGTGCGACATGCGTGCGTGACGTCACTGCAAAAGAGCCCCCCCCCCCCCTTCATTAATATTCATGCCCGTGTGAAAATTTACACGAACGCACAAGAAGGTCGCGCACTCCACATGCCGCACCCCTCCACAATCACCATGAGGGGGTGACGTCACTCCACGTGCCGCACCCCTCTACAATCACCATGAGGGGGTGACGTCACTCCACATGCCGCACCCCTCCACAATCACCATGAGGGGGTGACGTCACTCCACGTGCCGCACCCCTCCACAATAACCATGAGGGGGTGACGTCACTCCACATGCCGCACCCCTCCACAATAACCATGAGGGGGTGACGTCACTCCACATGCCGCACCCCTCCACAATCACCATGAGGGGGTGACGTCACTCCACGTGCCGCACCCCTCCACAATAACCATGAGGGGGTGACGTCACTCCACGTGCCGCACCCCTCCACAATCACCATGAGCGGGTGACGTCACTCCACGTGCCGCACCCCTCCACAATAACCATGAGGGGGTGACGTCACTCCACATGCCGCACCCCTCCACAATCACCATGAGGGGGTGACGTCACTCCACGTGCCGCACCCCTCCACAATCACCATGAGGGGGTGACGTCACTCCACGTGCCGCACCCCTCCACAATCACCATGAGGGGGTGACGTCACTCCACATGCCGCACCCCTCCACAATAACCATGAGGTGGTGACGTCACTCCACATGCCGCACCCCTCCACAATAACCATGAGGTGGTGACGTCACTCCACGTGCCGCACCCCTCCACAATCACCATGAGGGGGTGACGTCACTCCACGTGCCGCACCCCTCCACAATCACCATGAGGGGGTGACGTCACTCCACGTGCCGCACCCCTCCACAATCACCATGAGGGGGTGACGTCACTCCACGTGCCGCACCCCTCCACAATCACCATGAGGGGGTGACGTCACTCCACATGCCGCACCCCTCCACAATCACCATGAGGGGGTGACGTCACTCCACGTGCCGCACCCCTCCACAATCACCATGAGGGGGTGACGTCACTCCACATGCCGCACCCCTCCACAATCACCATGAGGGGGTGACGTCACTCCACGTGCCGCACCCCTCTACAATAACCATGAGGGGGTGACGTCACTCCACGTGCCGCACCCCTCCACAATCACCATGAGGGGGTGACGTCACTCCACGTGCCGCACCCCTCCACAATAACCATGAGGGGGTGACGTCACTCCACGTGCCGCACCCCTCTACAATAACCATGAGGGGGTGACGTCACTCCACATGCCGCACCCCTCCACAATAACCATGAGGGGGTGACGTCACTCCACGTGCCGCACCCCTCCACAATCACCATGAGGGGGTGACGTCACTCCACATGCCACACCCCTCTACAATAACCATGAGGGGGTGACGTCACTCCACATGCTGCACCCCTCCACAATCACCATGAGCGGGTGACGTCACTCCACGTGCCGCACCCCTCCACAATAACCATGAGGGGGTGACGTCACTCCACATGCCGCACTCCTCCACAATCACCATGAGGGGGTGACGTCACTCCACATGCCACACCCCTCCACAATAACCATGAGCGGGTGACGTCACTCCACGTGCCGCACCCCTCCACAATCACCATGAGGGGGTGACGTCACTCCACATGCCACACCCCTCTACAATAACCATGAGCGGGTGACGTCACTCCACGTGCCGCACCCCTCCACAATAACCATGAGGGGGTGACGTCACTCCACATGCCGCACCCCTCCACAATCACCATGAGGGGGTGACGTCACTCCACATGCCACACCCCTCCACAATAACCATGAGCGGGTGACGTCACTCCACGTGCCGCACCCCTCCACAATAACCATGAGGGGGTGACGTCACTCCACATGCCGCACCCCTCCACAATAACCATGAGGGGGTGACGTCACTCCACGTGCCGCACCCCTCCACAATAACCATGAGGGGGTGACGTCACTCCACGTGCCGCACCCCTCTACAATAACCATGAGGTGGTGACGTCACTCCACATGCCGCACCCCTCCACAATAACCATGAGGGGGTGACGTCACTCCACGTGCCGCACCCCTCTACAATAACCATGAGGGGGTGACGTCACTCCACGTGCCGCACCCCTCCACAATAACCATTAGCGGGTGACGTCACTCCACATTGGGCAACTCCCCCCCCCCTCCCTCATTAATAATCATGAGCTGAACAATTTTTCTATTTGATTTTCAGATTTAATGCAATCTACACCCGTCCTTGGACGGGCAAACAAACTCGTTATTTATATTCTCAGGTTTTTTCGGTAAAGTCACGTAGGTAAAAACATTAAAATTAATGAAAGTAAAATAAAACAAAACAAAATAAAATTCACGACGTTTCGGAGGCAACACAAGTCTCCGTCATCAGGTGGGACCGTCACAGCCGAATTAGCTGCATCAAGTGAAGCAATGATTCAAGATGTAATCCCTTATAAGCAAGTTGAAGGTAGGTGGAGAGGGGGGGGGGGAGAGCTTATCAGGCTGTGGTAGCCAATGAATGGAAACGTATCGGGAGGGAGGAGGAGCGGTGATCAAAGACTGCACGCAGTGCTCAACACAATGAATGGAGACGTGTCGGGACGGAGGGCGAGCGGCGATCAAAGACTGCACGCAGTCTTTCGGGGTAAAGGCCTTTCGACAGTACCATAACAAGGGCGGTATGCGGTCTCGTGTGTGAGTCCGAGGGTCTTGTACGAGTCTGTAAATCTCTCTGAGTCTATGTGTTTGTGTGAGTCTGTGTGTCTCTGTGTGTCTGTGTGAGTCTGTGTGTCTCTGTCTGAGTCTGTGTTAGTATGTGTCTGTGTGTGAGTATGTGTCTGTGCCAGTCTCTGTATCTGTGTGAGTATTTGTGTCTCTGTGTGAATAGTTGTGTATCTGTGTATCTGTGTGAGTCTGTGTGAGTCTTTGTGTCTCTGTGTGAGTCTATGTCTCTGTGTAAGTCTATGTGTCTGTGTGAGTGTCTATGTGTCTGTGTGAGTGTCTATGTGTCTGTGTGAGTGTCTCTGTGTGAGTCTCTGGATCTCTGTGTGAGGCTGTGTATATATGTGTGAGTCTATCTCTGAGTGAGTCTTTGTGTCTTTGTGTGAATCTGTGTCTTTGTGTGAGTCTGAGCCTTTATGTGAGTCTGTGTCTCTGTGTGAGTCTGTGTCTTTGTGTGAGTCTGAGCCTTTATGTGAGTCTGTGTCTCTGTGTAAGTCTGTGTCTTTGTGTGAGTCTGTGTCTCTGTGTGAGTGTCTCTGTGCTAGTCTGTGTCTCAATGTGAGTGTCTCTGTGTGAGTCTGTGTCTCTGTGTGAGTCTGTGTCTCTGTGTGAGGCTGTGTGTCTGTGTGAGTCTGTGTCTCTGTGTGAGTCTGTGTCTTTGTGTGAGTCTGTGTCTCTGTGTGAGTGTCTCTGTGCTAGTCTCTGTGTCTCAATGTGTGTGTCTCTGTGTGAGTCTGTGTCTCTGTGTGAGGCTGTGTGTCTGTGTGAGTCTGTGTCTCTGTGTGAGTCTGTGTCTTTGTGTGAGTCTGTGTCTCTGTGTGAGTGTCTCTGTGCTAGTCTCTGTGTCTCAATGTGTGTGTCTCTGTGTGAGGCTGTGTGTCTCTGTGTGAGTCTGTGTATCTTTGTGTGAGTCTGTGTCTCTGTGTGAGTCTGTGTCTCTGTGTGAGTCTGTGTCTCTGTGTGAGTCTGTGTCTCTGTGTGAGTCTGTGTCTCTGTGTGAGTCTGTGTCTCTGTGTGAGGCTGTGTATCTTTGTGTGAGTCTGTGTCTCTGTGTGAGTCTGTGTCTCTGTGTGAGGCTGTGTATCTTTGTGTGAGTCTGTGTATCTTTGTGTGAGTCTGTGTATCTTTGTGTGAGTCTGTGTCTCTGTGTGAGTCTGTGTCTCTGTGTGAGGCTGTGTGTCTCTGTGTGAGGCTGTGTGTCTCTGTGTGAGTCTGTGTCTCTGTGTGAGTATCTCTGTGTGAGTCTGTGTCTCTGTGTGAGTATCTCTGTGTGAGTCTGTGTCTCTGTGTGAGTATCTCTGTGTGAGTCTGTGTCTCTGTGTGAGTATCTCTGTGTGAGTCTGTGTCTCTGTGTGAGTATCTCTGTGTGAGTCTGTGTCTCTGTGTGAGTGTCTCTGTGCTAGTCTCTGTGTCTCAATGTGAGTATCTCTGTGTGGGTCTGTGTCTCTGTGTGAGGCTGTGTGTCTCTGTGTGAGGCTGTGTATCTTTGTGTGAGTCTGTGTCTCTGTGTGAGTCTATGTCTCTGTGTGAGGCTGTGTATCTTTGTGTGAGTCTGTGTATCTTTGTGTGAGTCTGTGTGTCTTTGTGTGAGTCTGTCTCTGTGTGAGGCTGTGTGAGTCTGTGTCTCTTTGTGAGGCTGTGTGTCTCTGTGTGAGTCTGTGTCTCTGTGTGAGTCTGTGTCTCTGTGTGAGGCTGTGTGTCTCTGTGTGAGGCTGTGTATCTCTGTGTGAGTCTGTGTATCTTTGTGTGAGTCTGTGTCTCTGTGTGAGTCTGTGTCTCTGTGTGAGGCTGTGTGTCTCTGTGTGAGTCTGTGTCTCTGTGTGAGGCTATGTGTCTTTGTGTGAGTCTGTGTGTCTTTGTGTGAGTCTATGTGTATGTTGTATTCGCACCGTACGGAGCCAACCGTGCAAATCGGAGGTACGGCGGAAGGACAAGAAACTCAACACAAAAATAACTTCTAAAGAAACGAGTGTCAATCTAGATGGTGATGATGATTTAAAGGTGCACAGTTCCCGTGGCTTCCTCATATCTGAAAGAAGAGCGTTCCAGACGGCCGCAGTGGCCACCACCGTCTTTGTTCGTCTCGCCAAACCGCCATAGGAATGTGGAATGTCCACCACTGGCTCGAAGGGGGAGGGGGGGGGCTAGGAAGGGGGAGCTGAGCTACGTTTCCGTTTCTATTTTGAGCAGCCGCTCGGCTGAAAGGAGGGCGAGGGCGGTCCAGGGTGCATCGAAGAGGAAGGAACGAGATCGGTCACCCCCCGACACCACCTGGGGGTGAGGGGGGGGGACCGGTCTCACCGGTGGGACCGGACCCCCCCCTCCTCGCCCCCCCTCTACTCGCCCCCCCCCCCCTCCTCGCCCCCCCTCCCTCCTCGCCCCCCCCCGTGTGCCCTCTCCCCCGTGCGTCTCACCTCTTGACCCACGCGGCATGAGCATTAAGGGTGATTGCTGGTGGTGATGCTACACATGATGATGACAGTGGTGATACATGATGATCAATACAAAAACGGATGACATTCATGCTGCCGAGGATGATGTTACTGCAAATGGTTCTGCTGATATGTGATCTTTCTGATAGTGTTGATGTCACCGGTATGCTGCTGATGGTCCTGGCAAATGCTGATGTTGATGATGTTACTGATAATGATACTGCTGCTGATGTTGATGATGTTACTGGTAATGATACTGTTGCTGATGATGATATTACTGGTAATGTTACTGCTGCTGCTGATGTTACTGGTAATGCTACTGCTGATTATGATGATAGTACTGTAATGATACTGCTGCTGATTATGATGATAGTACTGTAATGATACTGCTGCTGCTGCTGATGATAATCCTGGTAATGATACTGCTGCTGATGATGATATTACTGGTAATGATACTGCTGCTGATGATGATAATCCTGGTAATGATACTGCTGCTGATGATGATATTACTGGTAATGATACTGCTGCTGATGATGATATTGCTGGTAATGATACTGCTGCTGATGATGATAATCCTGGTAATGATACTGCTGCTGATGATGATATTACTGGTAATGATACTGCTGCTGATGATGATATTACTGGTAATGATACTGCTGCTGATGATGATATTACTGGTAATGATACTGCTGCTGATGATGATAATCCTGGTAATGATGCTGCTGCTGATGATGATATTACTGGTAATGATACTGCTGCTGATGATGATATTACTGGTAATGATACTGCTGCTGATGATGATATTACTGGTAATGATACTGCTGCTGATGATGATATTACTGGTAATGATACTGCTGCTGATGATGATATTACTGGTAATGATACTGCTGCTGATGATGATAATCCTGGTAATGATGCTGCTGCTGATGATGATATTACTGGTAATGATACTGCTGCTGATGATGATATTACTGGTAATGATACTGCTGCTGATGATGATAATCCTGGTAATGATGCTGCTGCTGATGATGATATTACTGGTAATGATACTGCTGCTGATGATGATATTACTGGTAATGATACTGCTGCTGATGATGATATTGCTGGTAATGATACTGCTGCTGATGATGATATTACTGGTAATGATACTGCTGCTGATGATGATATTGCTGGTAATGACACTGCTGCTGATGATGATATTACTGGTAATGATACTGCTGCTGATGATGATATTACTGGTAATGATACTGATGCTGATGATGATATTACTGGTAATGATACTGCTGCTGATGATGATATTACTGGTAATGATACTGCTGCTGATGATGATAATCCTGGTAATGATGCTGCTGCTGATGATGATATTACTGGTGTAGGGCTGTTACGGGAGGGCTGTAAGTGCATACGATCCAATGGGTAACAAACACAGTGGGCGGAGTTACGGGAGTACACGGGGGGGGTGCCCGCAGCGACGTCCGCATCAGGCAGCCTGGGGGGTTGTGATCCTGATGGGGGGTATAAAGGGGGAGGACAAAGAGAGCTCGGGGCTCAGTCTGGGAACGAAGGAGGAAGAGTGAAGATCCTCTAGCTAGAGCCCTGGACTCCCCTCGACGCCGCCCTTGTCAGGGCTGCAGAGGAGCGAGCCAGAGGCGTGGTTCCGTGAACCAGGGTTAGACCCTGGGACTCCGGAGACCGTAGCCCGACTCACCAGTGTCGGGCCAGTTAGCCTCCCCTAGCTCGTTAGAGGAGGACTTGGGGATAGGTGAGATTAGCTAGGGGGTATCCCCAGTTATCCGGGTGAGGGGGCCGCTACCCCCTCTAGTGTTGTCCTGTACCGATAAGCTGAAATAAATATACGTGTGCCTCAACCTGGGTGTCCAGCGTCTTCACCGGTACTTCATCTGGTGTCAGAAGTACTACGGACATGGAAACACGTCAGACAGCTCGAGCCAGAGTACCGGAGGAGGACACTGCTGAAGTCGTTGAGCCCGAGGCGGCTCACCAAGACATGGCGCAGCCGGGGGCCGACGCGTTCCTACCGGGGCATCGGCATGAAGAGGGGCCGCAGCCAGACGCGCTACGGCTGGCTCACGAGAGACTGGCGGAGCTACTGTACGCCGCTGCCGCCACGCTGGAAAACATCACGCGGCTGGGGGCTGGTGGTCCACCACGGGGCGAGGGGAGTCGTCAACCTGAGCGCCTTCCCGCCATTTCTGAAAACTCAAACTTTGAAATTCCCGCCATCGTCACGGCAGCTGCGGAGGGCGTGGCCGGGCTCAACCTTGGGTCCGACACCGCTCTCGCTGGGACAGCTGCGTCATCTCCAGCGGAGGGAGCGTCATCACATCCGCGACAGGCGATTCCATCTGCCATTCGCGCCGACGCACAGCCGAGTCCCGGGGATAGCAGCCTACAGACGTCCAAGGCGAACGCTGCGCTACAACAACGGCTGCCTCCGCTGAAAGAATTTGTTGGTGCAGAGGGCGACTGGGGCGGCTTCCAGCGACGCTTCATCGCCCACCAAGAAATGGCAAGGTGGTCCGACGATGAAGCCCTCTGCGCGCTGCCGGCGCTCCTCGACGCAGACGCGCTCGCCGCCCTCACATCGGCGCCGAAAGAGAAGCGGTCTACTCTGCCGAAGGCACTACAGCTGCTGGCCGGGGTCTATGGACCTTCAGCGGAATGCAGAGAGCGGTTCTACGAGCGCAAGCGGGGTGAGAAGGAGTCGCCCCTGGCATACAGGACGAGCCTCCTAGCGCTGGCTAAGACGGCTTTTCCCCGTATGGACGACGATGGCGTGGACGCGATGGTCACGGAGAAAATACTCCTCCTGGCAGACGACCTGGACATCGCTGTCGTCGCACAGGAGGACGCCGAGATGACCTCTCTTCAGGCGGCGCGCCTCCTTCACGCCAACCTTCTGTCCCTGCGGCGGAAAGCCAGCAGGGCATCGGCAGGGCGTGCGGTGGCTGCAGCCACCCTTCCGACGGAGGAGCTCTTCGCCGTCGACCATCGACGGCAACAGGCGCAAGAAGTACGGTCGGCCCGGGACGGGTCAAGCCGTTTCAACCGCCCGTCGTCTCCACCGGGGCTCCCGCGGTGTTTCAACTGCGGCGTCCGGGGCCACGTCGCCTCGGGGTGCCGCTCTCCTCGACAGCGCGGGACGACGGCTCGACGGGACGCCGGGCCTCCTCCTCCCAAGCTCCAGCAACATGACCCGGCGAGTCGCGGCACCACACATGTTTGGCCAAAGCACCTACCCGTTGCACGCTCTCGCACCACAACAAACGGGGGGCCGATGTCGCGTTGCGAGGGGCCAACGCGGATCACTGCGGGGACTCAAATCGAGCCCAAACAGTGGTCCGTGTTGGCCCATCGCGTGGTAGCCGCGTCGTCAGGGTCGTCGGCCGTAGTCGGACACATTGACGGGGTAGAAGTACGCATCTTGGTCGATACGGGGGCATCGGCGACAATCATTTCGGAATTAATTTACAATATTCTGCCCGTACAAAGCCGGCCTTTACTGCCGGTTAACGTCCCATTCTATGCCGCTAACGGGGGCTCTCTCGGCATCATGGGACAGATTCGAGCGCAAATTTCTATTGGGGACATCAAATTGTCGGGGCCGATTTTCGTTTCCTCCTCGCTGGCGGTTCCGTGCCTGCTGGGGACGGATTTCTTAGGTAAAATGCCCATTCGTATTTTGATCGACCAAGGATGCATTGAGCTTCCATCGGGGCGGCGCATGGCGTTCCTGCCATCCCCTGCGGCGGCTCGGTCGGCGTTCGCGACGGTACCGGCGTTCGTCGTTGAAACTGTTCGTGTGCCGCCGGGAGCTCAAATGCTAGTGCCTCTGAAACTTCGTAAGCCCTTCGCTAAGGGCATAGGGGATCAGGGTGTTTTGCTGGGACCGTCTAGGGCCGGGGTTAATGGGCCTCATTTGATTCCGGCCCAGACCGTCGTAAGAGGGGACGGGGACCCTTTCATCGCGGTCCTAAATGTGGGATCGCAGACGGTGGTGGTTCCTCAAGGGACGGTGCTCGCTCACGCGACGCCAATGCCCTGCGAGGAACCTGTCGCGAACCACGTTGGCACTGCTTCCCGGATGCTCCCACATTCGGACAGCGATGAAGGGTGGATCGACGCGCTTTGTGCGGGATCGACGGACCTGACAAATTCAGAGCGCCAACAGCTTAGAACGCTACTGAGGGAATTTTCCGACGTTTTCAGTCGTGATAAATATGATTTGGGTTGCACTCACCTGCTGCGTCACCATATTGACACGGGTGACAGCGCGCCAATTCGCCAAAATCCGTTTCGGTTAAGTCCCGCCGAAAAGGACCATGTCAAATCGGCTGTTGATGACATGTTAGCCGCCGACATCATTTCTCCCTCCACCAGCCCGTGGGGAGCGCCGATCGTCCTGGTTAAAAAGCAGGACGGCTCGTTGCGGTTTTGCGTGGATTTTCGGCGCCTTAATAAAATTTCGGTTGCCGACGCATACCCGCTCCCACGGATGGACGAATCGCTGGACGCTTTGGCGGGAGCGCGATTCTTCTCCACACTAGATTTACTTTCGGGATTCTGGCAGCTTCCTCTGGACGATGATTCTAAGCCTAAAACTGCTTTCCGTACACCGCACGGCCTGTTCCAATTCAACCGGTTGCCGATGGGCTTACACTCAGCGCCGGCAACTTTCCAGCGATTGATGGAATTGGTTTTGGCTGGATTGCAATGGGAATCGTGCCTGATTTATTTGGATGACGTTATTGTCTTTGGTAAAACTTTTGATGAACATCTCCAGAGGTTGCGGGCGGTTTTCCTAAAGATGCGGGCTGCTAATTTGAAATTTAAGCCCCAAAAATGCCATTTGTTACGCGAGTCGGTGCGTTATTTGGGGCACATCGTAGGGCGCTCGGGTATTGCTACCGATCCCGCCAAAACGCAGTGTGTCAGCTCCTGGCCGACTCCCACCTCGGTGGGAGAGGTCAGGAGTTTTATTGGCTTCGCATCATATTACCGACGCTTCGTCGCTAATTTTGCAACAATTGCCAAACCCCTACACGCGTTAACATCTAAAGGGGTTCGGTTCCACTGGGGTCAGGATGAGGAAGCTGCTTTCTGCTCCCTTCGGGACGCGCTGGTGAAGGCTCCTCCCTTGATTTACCCAGATTTTTCGAGGCCGTTTTTGCTCGACACCGACGCGAGCAACACGGGTATTGGAGGCGTGCTTTCCCAGGTGGTTGACGGCGTGGAACGGGTGGTCGCGTACGGCAGTCGGGTGTTGTCTCCAACGGAGCAAAGATATTGTGTCACCCGTAGGGAACTGTTGGCAATTGTCTATTTCATCCAACAGTATCGCCCATATCTGTACGGTCGGCATTTCACCGTCCGCACAGATCATGCGGCACTGCAGTACGCCCTGAAGGTTCAACAGCCATCGGGACAATTGTCCCGATGGCTGGAGGTCCTCCAGGATTTCAGTTTTGAAACCACTTATCGTAAGGGCGTTCGCCACACCAACGCTGACGCTCTGTCACGGATGCCAACCGCCTCCGAATGCGCATGTCTCCTGGGGTCGGGGCGTTGCAAGCCAGTGGGGGACGTGATGGTTCCGGTCCTGGCGGCGGCCGCCGACGATGAAACGGTAGTCCCCATTGATATCGCCGAACAGGGGAGAGATTCCCTGCTTGGATTGCCCGTTGATGAATGGGGGCGCCTCCAGTTGGAGGATGCCTCCCTCCTCGCGTTGCGTCGTCGCGCCGGGGAGAGGGGGCGTGTGACGGGTCATGCCGACGCATGGGAAACCCATGCGGGCTTGCTTATGCATTGGGACGGGAAATCCCAGCGTCACCGGCTGGTGGTCCCTTCTGGCCTACGAGGTAAGGTGGTGTGGGCTGCTCATGAGCGCCTCCTCCACCTAGGTACCCAGAAAACACTCGCCTTGCTTCAGCTGAATTTTTTTTGGCCGGGTATGACAAGGGATGTTGCTGATCTGTTGGCGGCATGCCCTCAGTGTGCGCAGCGCAAACCACCGGCACGGGAGTCGAACCCGCCCTTACAATCCATCCAGGTCTCCAGAATAAATGAACTGGTCGCACTGGATATTCTGGGGCCATTCCCCGCCACCTCCAGGGGAAATAAATATTTGCTTACTGGGGTCGAATATTTTACGCGCTGGCCTATGGCCTGGCCCCTGGCGAATCAGTCGGCAGCAGCCATCGTCGACGCCTTTGTCCAAGGTTATGTCATGGACAAAGGTGCCCCGGAGCGGTTGTTGACCGACCAGGGTAGAAATTTTTCGGGGAAACTCCTAAAACAAGTCTGTGATCTCCTGGGAACGAAAAAAATTCGAACCTCCCCCTATCACCCGCAAACGGACGGGATGGTCGAGCGTCTGCATCGCACCATCACGTCTATGTTGTCGCAGCAAGTTTCGGACTCACAGGCTGATTGGGACTTACAAATTCAAGGGGTTCTAGCGGCATACAGATTGGCTCCCCATGCTGCGACGGGGTTTTCACCTTTCTTTCTTATGTATGGCCGCGAACCCGACCCACCTGTTCGGGCACAGTTGCAGATCCACGTGCCGCTGGGCAAATCTAAATTGGACGATCACGTTAAATTTAACCTTGACAAACTGACTGAGGCGCGGGATGCGGCGAGGCTAAATTCTGACAGGCGTCAGAAGGCGAACGAGCGCCTCAGACTGGCTCGCGCGCACGTGCTGCAGTGGAAGCCGGGGGACAGGGCATGGCTGCACTGTCCCCAGGTACCACTCGCGACCTCCTCTAAACTCGTACGCCCGTGGCGGGGCCCCGTCGAGGTTATTGAGGTTTTGAGGCCTCAGTGCGTTCGAATCCAATGGGGGAGGCGCCGGTGGTTTGTACACCCCTCTAGGCTGAAGCCGTTTGTTGCGGTGCGGGGGCCCACGCCACGCACGCGAGGCCAAGCATGTGGGGGGTCGACCGACTCGGAGGGTCCGTCGCTGCTCTCGCCTGATGTGTTGCCGGCTGTCCCACCCACAGGTGTACCGGGAATGACGGGCTCACGCCCTGGAACCCCCACAGGTGATGCCGACAGTCGCGCGACTTCAATCGCGACCTCACCTCGAATGGGACAGCCGCCACCGGATGGTCCGCCGTCCGGGGTTGCCCCGTGTGACGGGCCTGCGGCAAGGACGCGCGCTAAAATGCGCAGACTCTTATAATATACAGCAGGAAGAAAAAGAAAAAAAAAAAAAAAACTTTTCTTATTTATTTTCCTTCACGTGTCATGGTTACTGTATGCTGCGTCGGTGGTGTGCTCCTTGCACACTGAGTGTGTTGTGTTGTGTGGGCGCGGTGTGTGTTGTGGGTGCGTTGTGTGTCGTGGGTGTGCTGTGTGTGATGGGGGAGTTCCTGGCTAGTTGTACATACGTGCTTACGGATTTCGTATTTATGCGGGGGGGGGGGGTGCGTCGGACATTCCCTTCGGGGGTATGGTTGTTGTTCTTGTTGTTGTTCTGCTATTTGCATTTTGTTGAAAAAATGAGGCACACACGGGGTCGAGGGGTAATTGTTCCTTTATTTGGAATTGTTGCAGCCGGGACGGCTGCGAGCTGTAATGGGGGGGGTGATGTAGGGCTGTTACGGGAGGGCTGTAAGTGCATACGATCCAATGGGTAACAAACACAGTGGGCGGAGTTACGGGAGTACACGGGGGGGGTGCCCGCAGCGACGTCCGCATCAGGCAGCCTGGGGGGTTGTGATCCTGATGGGGGGTATAAAGGGGGAGGACAAAGAGAGCTCGGGGCTCAGTCTGGGAACGAAGGAGGAAGAGTGAAGATCCTCTAGCTAGAGCCCTGGACTCCCCTCGACGCCGCCCTTGTCAGGGCTGCAGAGGAGCGAGCCAGAGGCGTGGTTCCGTGAACCAGGGTTAGACCCTGGGACTCCGGAGACCGTAGCCCGACTCACCAGTGTCGGGCCAGTTAGCCTCCCCTAGCTCGTTAGAGGAGGACTTGGGGATAGGTGAGATTAGCTAGGGGGTATCCCCAGTTATCCGGGTGAGGGGGCCGCTACCCCCTCTAGTGTTGTCCTGTACCGATAAGCTGAAATAAATATACGTGTGCCTCAACCTGGGTGTCCAGCGTCTTCACCGGTACTTCACTGGTAATGATACTGCTGCTGATGATGATATTACTGGTAATGATACTGCTGCTGATGATGATAATCCTGGTAATGATACTGCTGCTGATGATGATATTACTGGTAATGATACTGCTGCTGATGATGATATTACTGGTAATGATACTGCTGCTGATGATGATATTGCTGGTAATGATACTGCTGCTGATGATGATATTACTGGTAATGATACTGCTGCTGATGATGATATTGCTGGTAATGACACTGCTGCTGATGATGATATTACTGGTAATGATACTGCTGCTGATGATGATATTACTGGTAATGATACTGATGCTGATGATGATATTACTGGTAATGATACTGCTGCTGATGATGATATTACTGGTAATGATACTGCTGCTGATGATGATAATCCTGGTAATGATGCTGCTGCTGATGATGATATTACTGGTAATGATACTGCTGCTGATGATGATAATCCTGGTAATGATACTGCTGCTGATGATGATATTACTGGTAATGATACTGCTGCTGATGATGATATTACTGGTTTTGATACTGCTGATGATGATATTACTGGTAATGATACTGCTGCTGATGATGATATTACTGGTAATGATACTGCTGCTGATGATGATATTACTGGTAATGATGCTACTGCTGATGATGTTACTGGTAATGCTACTTCAGGCAGTAGACGATTAAGTGACGCCCTTAGCGTTGCCAGTGAAACACGCGGACGATCCAACTAAAATGTGTATCATGGGTCCCAGAAATCACAGCAGCAGCAGCAGTAACATCAGGATCAGTAGCAAGAGCAGCAGCAAAATCATCAGTAGTGGAGGCAACATCGCTGCCAACCCCGTACAGCTTCTTGGTTCTTTCGGTAAAGTCACGTAGAAGGGAAGTAATAAAATAATAAAAATAAAACATAATAAAATAATTCTCACGACGTTTCGGCCACAACGCAAGCAGCCGTCCTCGTTGTGGCCGAAACGTCGTGAGAATTATTTTATTATGTTTTATTTTTATTATTTTATTACTTCCCTTCTACGTGACTTTACCGAAAGAACCAAGAAGATGAATCCCTGCAGTCACGAACGCTTTAAATCGAAACCCCGTACAGGTTTACACGTATTCTTGTCCAGGGAAATTGAAAAATGTTTGTGTCTTTTTCTTTGTGCTTTTCTCCTTTGTGATGTGACTTTGTAGGATGAACGCTGATAATTATAAAGGCACGGGGGTGACCAATAAGATCTGAACTGGTCTGTAATAAGGTAGGGGCACTGATAAGGGGTTGATAGCTATGCGACAATATGTCATCATCAGTAGCGGTATATGCAGAAGCAGCAGTAGTATCAACAGAAATATAACCATCGGTATCCACAGCTGCAACGCCATTAAGATCAGTAGCGGCAATATGAACATCATCAGTGCGTCTTCTTGGTTCTTTCGGTAAAGTCACGTAGAATGGAAATAATAAAATAATACAAATAAAACATAATAAGATAATTCTCACGACGTTTCGGCCACAACGCAAGCAGCCGTCCTCAGGTGAAGAACAGGTCTGTCGAGACGACAGAGTCTGAATGACACACCCCAGGCTTGGAGCGTATATTTAAGCTGGGAGGGAGGAGGAAGAGCGCCTTGACAAAAGAATTTGCATATCAAGAGGCATTTTAGCATATTTATGGGAAATGCAGATATGCGATTAGTACTACTTGTGAAATGCGTAGGAGGTTTGGCGAGGGGTTTAAAGTTATGTTTTGCCCGTGCATTATGCAGGATTAGCAGCATCAAAGGGAGGGGATAGGGGGAAGCATTAAGAAGGAATGTTAATAGTCTGTAGCTGCAGCAAAATCGATCGGCAATGATAATCATCTTCAGCAGCAGGCGTATTACAATCATCGTCGTCAGCATCGTCGTCGTCATCACGAATCGCATCATCTCAGTCGTCTCAATCATCGCGGTCGACCTCTGTACCCCCAACCCAGACGACTCTTAACCCTCTGCTCACTCCGG
This sequence comes from Lampetra fluviatilis, assembly GCF_964198595.1. Taxonomy (NCBI): domain Eukaryota; kingdom Metazoa; phylum Chordata; class Hyperoartia; order Petromyzontiformes; family Petromyzontidae; genus Lampetra; species Lampetra fluviatilis. The sequence continues at coordinate 4,458,935 of NC_136297.1, forward strand.
GTGTCAAGCAACACAGCGCGCAATGCCATCAGCACGCGTTCGACTGCGCACGGAAGTTCTATGTCGACGTATCTCTCTCTCTCTCTCGGCGTCAACAACAGCAGCAGCAGCAAGACGCAGCAACAACGACCAGCACAGTACAAGGGTTAGAGTCAATGAGTAGGGTTAGAGTCAAGGGTAGAGTCAAGGGTAGAGTCAGGGGTAGAGTGACGGATAGAGGGGTAGGGGTAGAGCTAAGGGTATGTGTTACGTTAGAATCGCGAGTAGCGTTAGGGTGAGCGTTACGATTTATCCTGAAGGTGAAGCTTCACTTACAAGAGAGACCCCCCCTCCACCCTCTTGGTCAAGGCGCAGTTTCAGATGACAACGCTTCGGTTGAATTTCGATTTAAAGCTTTCGTGCCTGCAGGGATTCATCTTCTTGGTTCTTTCGGTAAAGTCGTCACGTAGAATGGAAATAATAAAATAATAAAATAAAACATCATAAGATAATTCTCACGACGTTTCGGCCACAACGCAAGCAGCCGTCCTCAGGTGAAGACCAGGTCTGTCGGGGGAGACGCTGTCTACGTGACTTTACCGAAAGAACCAAGAAAACGCTTCGGTTATTGGGAGTCGCGGTTTCGGGCGTTTGATTGCGCCAGTCTCGCGCAGGTAAATCGTTCGCGCGAGACGCTCACTCACTCTCTCGCACTCTCACCTGTGAGCACAACCCTCCTCACCTGGGCACGGCGGGCTCGAGGCGAGCAGCAGGATGAGGGCCCCCCGTCTTTGGCTTAATCGGCGCACCAAAGGTTACCCACCCTTCACGATGGCAGCCGGGTAAACCCGCACACGGCTCAGCTGTACGGAACTTCACGAGGAAGTTGTGTGGATGTCGAACAGGCGAGTGTGTGTGTACCTGTGTGTGTACCTGTGTGTGTATGCGCGCCCCCTACAGATGAGTGTAGCGATGTCCCGATGCAGGTGTGTATGTGTCAGTGTGTGTGCCCCTACAGGTGAATGGGTGTCTTTGCGTCCCACTCGATAGGCCTGTGTACCTGTGCGTGTGTGCCGTGCCGGAATTCATCGGGGGCTAGCTCACAGCACTTGGTCCGACAGTCTGTTAAGACCATACGGGGAATCTTTGGGGCCGTCCATAAATGACGTCACGCGATTTTTGACGATTTTTTACCCTCCCTCCCCCTCGTCACACGGCGTCACAAAAAGTCAGACTCCCCCTCAAATATGACGTCACAAATCTCTGTCCCCCCCAAACTATCTTTTCATTTTGAAAATAAAAGATGCTTCAAATCGCTTTAAACGATTGTCATTGTAGTGCGTATTTAATGTGGCGCTGCACTCTGATGTTGTAGGAGAAAACATTTATTAAAAAGGAGGCGTTGGAAAGCTTACATCTAGCATAAAATGTGAAAATGTTTAATAACAATCATTAAAACATTTTTCAAAATGTATGCTTCTCCATTCTCCCATGGAGAAGCAAACTGCTCCTTCATGGAATAAAGAAAAGGTGACCTTAGTAAATTTAAATAATCAAATAGTTAATAATGAAAATGTATCAAAATTAGTGTTGCTATAACATTTCTATATTTATTTAAAGTTGCGCATTTTTATGTGACGTCACATTTCTCAACCCCCCCCCCCCTCGTCACACATCGTCACAAACGTCTGAACCCCCCCCCCTAGGTGCGTGACGTCATTTATGGACGGCCCCTTTGCCTTGGTACAGGTGGGTATGTGTACCTGTGTGTCCCCCTACAGGTGTGTACAGTACCTGTGTGTGTGCGCGCCTCTGCAGGTGAGGAGCGGTGGTGGAGCGGTCAGCGTGCTGCGCTCAGAACCTGGCGACCCGAGTTCGATTCCCTAGGTCTTCTCAGCCTCGAATGAGTCCCTAGCACCACTAGGGAGACAAAGGCGGACTGGCGTGGTGCTGGCCACCCACCCCCCTCGTGTGCCGTTCCGGCCTCCGTAGGTGCCACTACTCGCTAACCGCACTTGCCCCAACAGTCTGTGAAGGTTCTAGATTTGAATTTCTCTCACTCGATACAGCTACCGTGCTGTGACGGTTCCACCTGAAGACGGAAGCTTGTGTTGCCTCCGAAACGTCGTGATTTTTATTTTATTTTTTATTTCATTTATATTTTACTTTTATTAAGTAAATTTTTTTACCTACGTGACTTTACCGAAAAAACCTAAGAATATGAGTCTGTGAAGGCCACACTGGAATTTGTAGGGGCGGGGGGGGGGGTCTTTGTCTTTGTGTGTACCCCGACATGCCTTCGTGAGAGCGTGTGTCCAAAGTGCACCGGTCCGCGCACAAAAGCGCTCCGGCGACGTCCCTGCCATGTCGTGCCCGTCTGTCTCTTATGGGGAACGGTGGCGCAGTGGTGAGCGCACCGTCCAAGGTCAAAGTGAAACCACAGACTGCTGAGCTGCGGAGCGCTTTTCTTTTTAAATCCTTTATATTAAGTTCACTTGCTTGCTTGCTTGCGTGCTTACGACCGTGCAAATCTTTCGGTCGTTTTTTAACCCACTTCCCGTGATCCAATCGAGCTGACATTTTGCACACAGACTCGTTGTGCGTGGCAATTTATTTTCGTGAATTTTTTTTTCCATAACTTTACACTTTTTAGGAATTTTTTTTTATATTTAATTACCAATTGCTTAATGGTGGCAGGCAATCATCTGACCCATAGGTGGCAGCCATCTCAAGCCAGAGGACGAGAGGACTCTAGCCGCCACGCATATAAAGGATGTATAGTGAAAAACTTTGTTTTTATGGGTACATTTTTTTAGAAGCGACCTGGCGAATCACAAATGACAGCTCAACGAAAGTGGCTTAGCCACGTGGGGACTGATGGTAGCAGCCGAATACTGTGGACGCGTGGACGTTGATTTTAAATGTGGAGGGAACAAAAACAAAAACCGGGGGACCTGGAGAAAAATCCACGGCGGGAGAGACACGCAGACTCCAAATATAGAGCAGGCGTCAGGGTCGGGGTCGAACCCACGACCTCCTGCGTACCAGGCGAGGTAGTTAACATCTCCTAGCCACGGTGAAAAAGACACGCAAACTCCAAATATACAGCAGGCGTCAGGGTCGGGATCGAACCCACGAAACCTCCTGTATACCAGGCGAGGTAGTTAACATCTCCTAGCCACGGTGAAAAAGACACGCAAACTCCAAATATAAAGCAGGCGTCAGGGTTGGGATCGAACCCACGACCTCCTGCGTACCAGGCGAGGTAGTTAACATCTCGACACGGTGAAAAAGACACGCAGACTCCATAGAGCAGGCGTCAGGGTCGGGATCGAACCCACGACCTCCTGCGTACCAGGTAAGGTAGGTAACATCTCGCCACCGCGGTGCCCCAAAAAGCCAGAAGGGGCACGCGGCTCCAATATGGGCTCGGAGGCGTGGTGATGAATATCGAGACTCTGGTGGAACACACCCCAGACAACAAATATCCCCCGTATAGCCTTAAGACTTTTGGGGGCAAGTGCTGCTAGCGAGCACCTATGAAGGCCGACACGTTGTGAACGGGGGCGGGGGGTTGTGGAGGTAGCACCACGCCCGGCCGCCTTTGTCTTCCCGATGTTTACCCACCGCAGCAGGAACACCTGCACACCGAGCCAGGCGGTGACTTACCCGGAACTGTGGAGGCAGCAGCGAGGGGTTGGTGGGTCACCACACAGATGATGTTGATGATGATGTGAAACTCTTCCTCTTCTGTGGGCGTGCAGGAGAATGAGGAGGAGCCGTACCCTGGCGACTCGCCAGGAGAAAGTATGGGATAGTGTATGGGGAGTTTCGATTGAAAGCTTTCGTGACTGCAGGGATTCATCTTCTTGGTTCTTTCGGTAAAGTCACGTAGAAGGAAAATAATAAAAAAAAATAAAACATAATAAAATAATTCTCACGACGTTTCGGCCACAACGCAAGCAGCCGTCTTCAGGTGGAGAACAGGTCTGTCGAGAAGGCAGAGTCAAATAATTCTCACGTCGTGAGAATTATTTTATTATGTTTTATTTTTATTATTTTATTATTTCCCTTCTACGTGACTTTACCGAAAGAACCAAGAAGATGTATGGGGAGTGTTGAGGATAGTCTATGATGATAGTTTATTGGATAGTCTATGGGATAGTCTATTGGATAGTCTATGGGACAGTGTGTGGGATAGTGTTTCCGTCTTCCGCACGTGTATTTTCTACGGGCACCCAGTTTCCTCCCGCACGTATAATAAACACCCGTCATTAAACGCCTTAATATAGAGGACTGCCAGAGCTTGGGCAATCTTTGGGAGCGCCGCCTCACTATGAGGCTGCCGCTGCCTTTCCACTTGTCTGTGGGTCATCCTCCTGGTGCCTCCGAGTCTCTACGAGTCGTCCTCCAAGTCGTCCCCTCTCTGAGTCGTTCTCTCTTGAGTCGTCCTCCAAGTCGTCCCCTCAGTCGTTCTCTCTCGAGTCGTCCTCCAAGTCGTCCCCTCTCTCAGTCGTTCTCTCTCGAGTCGTCCTCCAAGTCGTCCCCTCTCTCAGTCGTTCTCTCTCGAGTCGTCCTCCAAGTCGTCCCCTCTCAGAGTCGTTCTCTCTCGAGTCGTCCTCCAAGTCGTCCCCTCTCTCAGTCGTTCTCTCTTGAGTCGTCCTCCAAGTCGTCCCCTCTCAGAGTCGTTCTCTCTCGAGTCGTCCTCCAAGTCGTCCCCTCTCTCAGTCGTTCTCTCTCGAGTCGTCCTCCAAGTCGTCCCCTCTCTCAGTCGTTCTCTCTCGAGTCGTCCTCCAAGTCGTCCCCTCTCTCAGTCGTTCTCTCTTGAGTCGTCCTCCAAGTCGTCCCCTCTCTCAGTCGTTCTCTCTTGAGTCGTCCTCCAAGTCGTCCCCTCTCTCAGAGTCGTTCTCTCTTGAGTCGTCCTCCAAGTCGTCCCCTCTCTCAGTCGTTCTCTCTCGAGTCGTCCTCCAAGTCGTCCCCTCTCTCAGAGTCGTTCTCTCTTGAGTCGTCCCCTCTCTGTCCTCTCGAGTCATCCTCCCTCTCTCGGAGTCATCCTCAGACTCAAGAGTCATCCTCTCCCTACAAGTCGTCCTCTCCCTCTCAGTCGTCCTCCTTCTACGACAGCGAGGAGCGACGCGGCGTTGGGAGTCCACATCGCTACTCTTGCTCACAAAGACAAAGATCCCCCGTATAGCCGTACCAGACTGTTGGGGGCAAGTGCTGTTAGCCAGCACCTACGAAGCCCGGAACGGCACGCGAGGGGGTGGGTGGCCAACACCACGCCCGGCCGCCTTTGTCTCTCCAGTGACGATGTTTTTACACACCGCACCAGGTAATAATTTGAGGCTGAGTCTACCTAAGGGAGGCCCAGGACCGGTTCAGATAATCATCACCGGTGTTGACCGTGAGCGGGAATCGAACTCGGGCCGCTCATACACGTGCGCACACACAAACTCGCATGGCGATGAACAGCAAACATTTTCTTTTACTTTCCGAAATCAACATCGCATTCAAAGCGTGCTCAGGAACGACGCAAAGTGCTCGTGACAGCACAGCGACGTCAACCCGCGGCGCCCACCGATTACCAAGAACTCCCAAAGAGTGATCATAACGAAGCAATGCACACAACAAAACAGCGGGTAGCATCGAGTACAGGGTACAGACCAGGAGTGGTGCAAGTACAGGGACTCCTGCACTTACGAACATTCGACTTGTGAACTTTCAGAGATACGAACAAACCCGTCCGTATGTCCAGTTGCCTGTACGGACCGAGAGTCGTAAGTTCAACCGCCGTGCAATAAATAGATGGCGGTGGTGGCATCTGCATCTACAGAACGTGAAGAACCAGTGGCATCTACATCTGCAGAACGTGAAGAACCAGTGGCATCTACATCTGCAGAACGTGAAGAACCAGTGGCATCTACATCTGCAAGAACGTGAAGAACCAGTGGCATCTACATCTGCAAGAACGTGAAGAACCAGTGGCATCTACATCTGCAGAACGTGAAGAACTAGTGGCATCTACATCTGCAGAACGTGAAGAACTAGTGGCATCTGCATCTGTAGAACGTGAAGAACCAGTGGCATCTACATCTGCAGAACGTGAAGAACTAGTGGCATCTACATCTGCAGAACGTGAAGAACCAGTGGCATCTACATCTGCAAGAACGTGAAGAACCAGTGGCATGTGCATCTGTAGAACGTGAAGAACTAGTGGCATCTGCATAACGTGAAGAACTAGTGGCATCTGCATCTGCAGAACGTGAAGAACTAGTGGCATCTACATCTACAGAACGTGAAGAACCAGTGGCATCTACATCTGCAAGAACGTGAAGAACTAGTGGCATCTACATTTGCAAGACCGTGAAGAACCAGTGGCATCTACATCTAGAGGAGATTATACAATTTCGATTTAAAGTTTTCGTGACTGCAGGGATTCATCTTCTTGGTTCTTTCGGTAAAGTCACGTAGAAGGGAAATAATAAAATAATAAAAGTAAAACATAATAAAATACAATTCTCACGACGTTTCGGCCACAACGCAAGCAGCCGTCCTCAAGTGAAGAACAGGTCTGAATGGCATTCAGACGCTGTCTTTCTGACAGACCTGCTCTTCACCTGAGGACGGCTGCTTGCGTTGTGGCCGAAACGTCGTGAGAATTGTATTTTATTACGTTTTATTATTTTATTATTTCCCTTCTACGCGACTTTACCGAAAGAACCAAGAAGAGATTATACAACTTTCAAAGCCATTCCCCCGTGTTTAGTGTACACGCCGTACAACACGTTTGGAATCGACGGGAGTACAGTTGGACTTGTGAACAAATCGACTTACGAACAGACCACTGGAACCGAACTCGTTCGTAAGTAGACCGCACACCGTCGTCATCCCGCCGCGTCCACCGATTACCAACTCCCCAAGAGCGATTATAACAAAGCAATGCACATGCAACAGAGCGGATAGCGTTTTGTGCAGGGTACAAACCAGGGGTGGTGCAGTGGTGGTGGTGTTGGCTCATCGGGGGTGGTGGGGGGGGGTCTCAGCAGAAATCAATTAAGGGGGTTACCTCCGCACCCCCCCCTGCCCCTTAAGTGTATAAACTCCCAGTGAGATGACAGAAGAGATTTGAGAGAAACAAACGTGGGGCGTAGAAATGTAGACATGGAGATGTACGGTGAGATGACAAGCCGAGAGACACGGCCAAGACAGAGACACGTGAGTGAGATCGAGCAGAGAGAAGCAAGCGAAGACAGATGGAGACACGAGAGAGATGAAAGATGTCGCGCGATTAGAAAAAAATAAGAAAGATGCGGGTATGATGACAAGCGAGATACAGAACGTGTAAGAGAGACTTGGGACTTTTCTTTAATTAGCATTTTTTATTTGAGCTCATTTTTACACACCACCTATTATTTATTATGCAATGGAACCCCTTCAACCACCACTCTGTGACAGCCCCTCCCCCACCACCACCACAGCTCAGCTCTGACTTGGGGAGTTGCCGATGCCCAGTGCTAGCCACCACCACCAAATGTCCCGAGCCTGAAAACCCTCCAAGGGCCAAGAGCCACACTGGGTTTGTCAAAGCCCACCCCGGTTTAGCTGGAGCAGGTTGGCTGTAGAGATCTGCGGAAGCGCGCCCAGAGGGCAACCAACCCACGCTTGGCTTCTGCAGCCCGAGCGCGAGTGTCACTGGGACGGCGCTCTGACGCTTCCGCAGATTTTCTCCCCTCGTATCAAACAAAAGTTACAGTCCTGTCTATTGAAAAAGTTTAGAATAACCGCGGGAGCGCCCCTCGGTTGCTTCCTCACATTCCCCACCCCCGTGTCAACTAAAGTTATATTTCAAAGTTAATAATAAGCTGTGTCTCGATGCAGTGGTATATGAACTTATCAGGGGGCATGGTTTCGCCACCCCTGGTATATACTGTGTGCGTGTATTTACGTATGTTGAACTTCTTTCGCACCGTACGTAGCCAACCGTGATAGTCGGAGGTGCGGTGTGCGTGCGCATTCACCGCGTAGAAAAATATTCACTGCGTTTCCACGCACAAACAAAATGCACTAATCTCTATCCAGTGGTGCAGAGCCAGTGGTGAAAATTCCACATTCCTATGACGAGGGCCGCACGAACGTATGTTAACGCGTGTGTGTCGCCGTGTTTGTGTGCGGGTACGGGAACCGCAGGTGGGCGGCGGTCAACCGGGGAAGCCTTCACATCCAGCAGTGGATTGACCATGGCTCCTTCCTTTCACGACGATGCTGGAAGTATACATATGTGGGCCACGCTTCTGGACAAAATCTTTCCTGTCATAGGAATGTGGAATATCCACCGTCCCCTCTGAAACCTGCCGAAACGCTACACACCCAGCCACAAAAAACAAAGCCCCTTGGTGCAGGGAGACCTGTGCGTGTGTGTGCGTGTGTACGTGTGTGTGTGCGTGTATGTGTGCGTGTGCGTGTGTGTGCGCGTGTGTGTGTGCGTGCGTGTGTCTGTGCGTGTGTCTGTGCGTGTGTCTGTGCGTGTGTCTGTGCGTGCGCCTATGTGCGTGCGCGTATGTGTGCGTGCACGTGCGTCGAGTAGTAGTGTAGTAGTTAGTGCAACGCTGCGCGATGAACCCCGGCTACAGAAGTTCCATTCCCGCTCACGGCCACCAACACCGGTGACGATTATCTAAACCGGTCCTGGACCTCTCCTAGGTCGACCCAGCCTCAAATGAGTACCCGGTGCGATGTGCAAACATCGTCACTAGGGAGAAAAAGGTAGCCAGGCGTGGAGCTGGCCACCCAGCCTTTGTTGTATGCATGTGCGCGCGTGTGTACGCGTGCATGTGTGTGCGCGTACGTGTGCGTGTGTGCGTGTGTACGTGTGTGCGTGTGAAAAGCATCGGTGCCGACCCCGGGTACGCCCGTGACCCAGTGACCTGGTGCACCCGGTGACCCGATGACCCATCAGTCGAACTCGCGGTCGGACAGAATGAGCGGGGCGATAAGGGTCCAGGTGTAGAGACCCAGGCAGATCCAGCTGCTGGAGATTTTCACCCAGACGGACGGCCAGGACGTCACCATCGTCTTGCCGTCCACGTCCGGCCTGGTAGAGGCACGGTGGGGGGGGGGGGTGGAGAGGAAGGGGAGAGAGATGGACGGGATAAACAGAGACACAGACAGAGAGAGGCATGGGAAGCGGGGAGAGATGGAGAAGGAGAGTCAAGCCAGGCACCAAACCGTCATATGCTGCTGCTGGTCTCACAAGACGGATGAATCTGTCTCGGGGCCCAGCAGGGCCAGGGCTGGGCCTTTATGACGAGTTCACCGCACGTGACGTCAGTCGGTACGCGGTGAGGTCACAGCGTCACTACCGCGTCACCTGCACCGCGTCTCCACTCGTTCACCACGCGTGACGTCAGTCGGTACGTGGTGAGGACATAGCGTCACTACCATGTCACCCTACACCGCGTCTCCACTCGTCCACCTCGCGTGGTTGACAGTTGCTACGCGGTGAGGTCACAGCGTCACTACAGCGTCACCTGCACCGCGTCTCCACACCACGGCTCACGTACTTCACCGGTAAGCAAAGAGAAAACCCCCGACGTGGCGCCTCCCGGCTCGGCTCGGCGGCGGTGCACGGCGGAGCGCTCACCGGTACCAGTTGGTGAGCGTCATCATGATGTAGAGCGAGGCGAGGCACATCAGGAAGTGGAAGAAGCAGTAGCTGTAGGTGACGCCGCCCGCCTCGTTGTCTTGGGCCCGGCGCACCGTGCCACCCTCCTCGTCGCCCTCCTCCTCGCCCTCCGGCCCGCTCCCCGACTTGACGGCGACGCCTTCGTCCGCCGAGCCGCCCTCGTTCACCAGCACCGACTCGTCTCCCGACAGCGTCAGCCGCCCCACCTGGCTGTGGCTCGACGTGCGGATGCTGGCGGGGGGGGGGGAGGGACGGGACGCGGGCAGAGACGGGGAGAGAGATGGGGATGGTGAGAGAGAGAGTGCAATGTGAGAGATAGAGATGGAGGCAAAAATGTGAAGAGATGGAAATACAAAGAGACATGATCACCACCATCTCTATTCAGACCACCAGCACCACCAGCACCACCTTCATTACCAGTAGCACCTCCATCTCAATTACTGCCACTACCTCCATAAACAACACCACTATTATCAACGACAGCACCTCCACGAGCAGCACCACCTCCCATTAGCACCACCAGCACCACCAACAACACCACCATCATCAGCACCACCACCACTATCAGCACCACCACCACTAACACCACCATCAGCATCACCAGCACCACATCCCATTACCATAAGCACCACCATCAGCACCACTATCAGCACTAGCAACTCCAGCATCACCACCAGCACCACCACCAGCACTACCACCAGCACCACCACCACCACAGCCGTGGTGAGCAGCGGGCGGTGTGGCGGCTCACCTGGAGTAGAGGACGCACAGCAGGTAGACGACCAGGCCCACGATGCTCTGCGCGTCCCACCACTGTGGCGACGCCGGCACGGCGGAGGTCGTGGGGGCCGGGGTCGTGGTGTTCACGTGGCCCCCCGCGCCCCCCGAGATGGTCGTCATCAGCGACATGAGGCTGGGGTTGCAGGTGCGCTCTGCGCAGGGAGAAAACATTCAAGTAAAAGTCGTGCGCGGTCCTCGCTCCTCGATAGATCTCAACGGCCGAATCAAAATCTTTATTTTAAACTGGAGAAGGAATCCGAAGAGCTATAAAGCTCTTTTTCACAGATGTCCTGTCGGGGCACGGGGTCACAATGTTACGACGACAAACGCTACAAAAAACACGAAGTGCAAAATACGGGAAAAGTAAACACTTAAAAAAGGAAATTAAACTAAACAATGTTGATCTTTCGATTTAAAGCTTTCGTGACTGCAGGGATTCATCTTCTTGGTTATTTCGGTAAAGTCACGTAGAAGGGAAGTAATAAAATAATAAAAATAAAACATAATAAAATAATTCTCTCGACGTTTCGGCCACAACGCAAGCAGCCCACTGAGCTATTAACTTATTTTTCAGAAGCGACCTGGCCACAAATGGTAGCTCAACGAAGTGGCTTATCATCACGTGGACATTTATAGCAGCAAAATCATCCGAAATAAACTAAATGCATGTTTCAAAAATGATGAGGGAAAAACCGGAGGACCCGGATAAAAAAAAATATAATTCCACGTGACCACGGCGAGAGAGACACGCAAACTCAAAATATACAGGCATCAGGGTCGGGATCGAACCCCTGACCTCCTGCAAACCAGGCGGAGGAAGATAACGTCACACCAATGTGGGGAACGTCAAATAAATAATTTCACGCATCGTTCGCGATGGGTACCTGGCTCACTGCTCATCGCCGACCAGGTGAGGTACATGGTGTAGAGGGTGATGATGGAGGACTGCAGTAGGCCCGACCGGGGCTGCCCCTCCTACAAAGACAAAGAGAGAACACCCCCCCCGTGTAACCCCTTGCGGCATGGTGCACGACAGGGCGGTGTGGCCACAACCACCATGCTCAGTGCTGATACGTTCACACACCGCACCAGGTGCATGTCTTTTTGAGCCCGGGTCAGCCTAGGGGAAAGGCCCAGGACCGGTTCAGATAATCGTCAGTGACATTGGCCGTGAACAGGTATGGAACTCGGCCCGCCTGGTTCGTAGCGCGGCGCGATAACCGCTGCACTGCTGCTCCCCACCGTGCCCCACCACTGCGCACAAAGACAAAGATCCCCCGTATAGCCTTCAAGAAACTGACGGGGGCAAGTGCAGTCAGCGAGCAGCACCTATTAAGGCCAGCAACGGCACATGACGGGGCGGGTGCGGCCAGCACCACGCAGCGCCCGGCCGGCCTTTGTGCGTTTCCCCGGTGTCGACGTTCTACACACCGCAGCAGGTACCCACTTTATTTAAGGCCGAGTTGACCTAGGAGAAGCCCAGGGACAGGCATGGATGGCGTCATCGTGTTTGGTCCCTCGTAACCTTGCTCCACTTAACAAGGAGTGGGGCGAGGGGGGGGAGGTTACCTGTCATCTAAAGCACCATCGGTGCTGTTTGTGGCTGGACGCTTGGTGCTTTTGGGCCTCATACGGACAGGAGCTCGGCGAAGACCGTGAAGAAAGTAATGCTCTCGACAATACTGGTAGGAACCACCTGGTTCCACCAGCCCACAGGGGATTATTGTGTCCGTCCGTCGTGCAGGGAGGGGCTGGGTGGGGCTGGGTGGGGAGGGGCTGGGTGGGGAGGGTGGGGCTGGGTGGGGAGGGTGGGGAGGGGCTGGGTGGGGAGGGGCTGGTCACACCGTGGTGCCCATATAAAACTCAACGTTTAACCTACTCACACCGGCTTGTGCCCGCCCTCACAGTCGGGCATATTTGCGGAATACACCACGCCGCCGTTGACCCTGGCCATTGACCGAGCAACCCAACGTTCCTACCAGCTCCCTCCGCAGGAATGTGTTTACCGTCGCTCACCCACCCCTCTCTGCGAGACGCACGCAAGAGCGGGTTGGGGGTGGCCAGGACTACGTCCGGCAGCCTTTGTCTCCCCAGTGCCGAGTGTTTACACACCGCAGCAGGTGCTGACGAAGCGGACGATCCGATAGGATGTTTCGTTTGAGATTGCGTCAGACGTAATGAGTTCTCACTCATTGCTCTCGTAGAGAGGTGGTGAGGAGCCGGCGCTACCAATGATCGCCCAAGCTCTGCGGTCCTCTAGCTATTAAGGTGTTATCGGTCAATTAACAGCGAGCGTTTGTATGTGAGAGGAGAGCAGACCACCCCGGGAGAGAAACCCACGCGTGCGACGGGTAAAACACTCCATCCCGTGAGGATGTACACGAGTCCACACATTTTGCTGCCTTTAGTATCGCCTGTTTAATTTATGGCAAGATGCAGAGGAAAGTCAGAAGCAACGATCCAGGAAGGCAGAACGACTTCCCGGACTGACTTCCTGTATTGAAAGAATAACAATAAGTGTACTGGATTGGGGCACCATGCGAACGTGTGTGCGTGAGCATGTGGGAGCATGTGTGAGCGTGCATGTATGAGCACACGTGTGCATGTGTGAGCGTGTGCGAGCGTGTGCGAGCGCGTGCGTGTGCGCGTGTGTGTGTGCGAGCGTGTGTGTATGTGCATGGACTGGGCTCTGGGTTGTTCTTCGTGCTTTCGGAGTCCCTGACCCTCTGCTCACGATCATTAAGGACCTTCATGATGGTGAGCGGGCCCGGGTAAAACTACGTGGCCGGGAGTCGGAGCCTTTCCCTGTACACCTTGGGGTGCGACAGGGATGTCCTCTGGCTCCCACATTATTTAACATCTATTTCGACTGCATAGTTCGTGAAGCCTTCAATAGCTGTACCGGGGGAATTTCCATTTGGTACAGATATAATGGGAGGCTGATCGACGCCCGGGTGCGATCAAGGGATGGCTCCCTATTGGTCAACCACGTTATGTATGCCGATGATTTGGTAATAGCTGCTCATTCAGAAGAGGAGTTGGAGACGCTGCTGCTGAGACTGGAGCGTGCCACTAAGAGGTGGGGCCTTACCATCAGCCCCACCAAAACTAAGCAACTGCCTAAGGTATTTTGTACCATCGGACACTCCACCCCCACAACTCCCAATTGGTGATGGGGCAGTTGTGGAGAGAGTGGAGAGTTTCCCATACCTGGGCAGTGTGCTTATGACCGGCTCCAGTTTATGAGCAGAGGTCTCACTCCGAATCAGTCGAGCGGCAATATCTTTTCATCGGTTGCGTAACGCTGTGTGGAAGCTACCTGGTCTGTCGCTCCGCACGAAGCTTCAGGTCTTCTCGGCCACGGTCATTCCCTCCCTTCTCTACGCTTGCGAAACGTGGACCCCCCTAGTGGAGCATCTTCGCCGGTTGGAAACATTTAGGCTGGCCTGCCTACGATCCATCCTGGGTTTAACCAGGCTGGATTGTGTGAGGAGCTCACAAGTCCTTGAAAGATCTGGGCAAAGTCCCATCAGTGAGCTCCTCCGGCAGGCAAGGCTGCGTTGGCTGGGTCATGTAGCCCGCATGCCCAGCCACCGCATGCCTAAACAACTTTTGTTCGGCCGGATCGAGGGGGCTAAACGGGCGCGGCACGGGCTAGAGAAGAGATGGAGTGATGTGGTACAGGAGGACGTGGAGCTAAGTGGACTTGCCGATGACTGGTACCAGCGGTGTCAAGATCGGCCTCAGTGGAGGAGGCTCGTGAAGGACGCTACTGGGCAGTTGGAGGCAGTCGCCCTCCAACAACAACGGAGGGCGGAGGAGCGACGCTCACAACAACGAGCGGAGCGCCGGGTGGCTAAAGCACAGCAAGTTGGTACAGTAGGGGGCACAGGTGGTGCATCAGCCAGTCATCTCGGTCATCTAGGTCAGTCGACCCGTGGCACCTGGGTCTGCCCCGTGACCTCCTGCCAGCGGGCGTTCGACACTTCACGTGGCCTCAAGGTGCACATGGCCTGGCACAAGCGTCGTGGTGACGTCACCGCCACTTAGTGGCGAATGGCGGTTGTTGTTGTATGTGCATGTGTGCATGCGTGAGTGTGCGCGAGCGTGTGTGTATGTGCATGTGTGCATGCGTGAGTGTGCGCGAGCGTGCGTGAGCGCGCATGAGCGTGTGCGCGAGTGTGACCACGTGCGCGCGTGCCTGGATCTTGGGCAGCACGGAGGTGATGGAGATGGCGAGGCAGAGCAGCATGTTGACGGAGATGAAGGCCTTGTTGGCGACGCAGCTCTCGTGGCCGGCGTAGAACAGGAAGAAGAGCACGACGGCAACGAGCGACACCGCGTAGCCCAGCACCGTCACCGTCATGAGCGCTGCGAGGGGGGGGGGGGCGCCACGAGCGCGAGTTACGGCGCTATCCCAGTCACGGGCCCCCCCCCCCCATCACCATCCCCGGGTCAGGCCGCACACGCGCTGTGCATTTATGGTCTAAAGCGTTCACCGTGCGCGCCGAATGGGGGCTGGTGGGTGAGCGGGCGAGCAGAGGAATGAGCAGGTGGGTGAGTTGGCGAGTTGGCAAGCGGAGGAATGGGCAGGTGGGTGAGAGGGTAAACGGAATAGTGGGTGAGCCGGTGAACGGGAAGGTGGGCGAGCAGGTGAATGGGTGAATGCATTAGTGGGAGAGTGGGTGAAGAGGTGAGCAGGTGAGTGGGTAAGCAGGAGAGAGGTAAAGTGGACAGGTAAGCGGGTAAATGGGCTCGTGGATGAACAAGTGAAGGAGAGAGCGAGCGTCAGAGCAGGATGGCAGGTAGGCGAGTGAGCAAGTGGGTGAATGGGTGAGCGAAGGATTGAGTAGGTGAGAGAGTCGAACGGCTGAATGGGTGGGCTTGAAGTGGGGTAGGCAGGGTGAGTCATCGAGCGAGCGGTCAGGTGAGCGAGTGGACAGGGTGAGCGAGCGGGCAGGGTGAGCGAGAGCGGGCGGGCGAGTGAGCGGGCGGGTGAGCGAGTGGGTGAGCGGACAGGCAGAGTGAGCGAGCGGGCAGGGTGAGCGAGAGTGGGCGGGCGAGTGAGCGGGCGGGGTGAGCGAGTGGGTGAGCGGACGGGCAGGTGAGCGAGCGAGTAAGCGGGCAGGTGAGCGAGTGGGTGAGCGGACGGGCAGGTGAGCGAGCGAGTGAGCGGGCAGGTGAGCGAGTGGGTGAGCGGACGGGCAGGTGAGCGAGCGAGTGAGCGGGCGGGTGAGCGAGTGGGTGAGCGGACGGGCAGGTGAGCGAGCGAGTGAGCGGGCGGGTGAGCGAGTGGGTGAGCGGACGGGCAGGTGAGCGAGCGAGTGAGCGGGCGGGTGAGCGAGCGGGCGCGATCGACTTACCCGCATACCAGCAGCGTGAGTTTCCCTCCTCCATCCTCTCGATCCAGGACTCGTTCCAGGAGTGGGCAAAGTCCACCAGGAGGATGAGCTGCATGAGGATGAAGCAGAACGCTCCGACCATGCCCACGTAGAACCACGCTGGGGGAGGGTGTCACCGGGGGAGGGGGGTGGGTGGGCGGGTGGGGGGGAGGGTGTGGTGGGCGGTGGGGGGCGGGTGTGGTGGTGGGGGGATGGTGGAAGGAGAGACAGCATTACAATGCTACCACTTTATTGATGGGCGGTACGGTTACATTTCGAAGGGGTAGGAGTCATTTACTCTCGAAAATTTGAATTTCGTTCTGGTTGAACGAAATAAGCAATGACGACGATGATGAACATACGCCCACACCAGAGCAAGTCCTCCGTTTACTTTTGGGATGCGTCCTTGGAAAATGTGACGTTAGGCGAAACGTCGACCTAAACCTATTTTACCGTTACATTTAGTGTATGTTCCCGGGGGTAATTTTGCGGTCAAAATTTAGTAGACGAAAATGTTAAGTACCAAAAGACAACAGTAAAAAAAGGATACTCAAAAGATATGATAGAACCAGTTTAAATATATAATGTAATAGAGTACTCTCCAGAGATGGGCTGCAGAAGAGGGGAGCGCACAGGAGCCAGTATGGATATTAGGAAGCCACGGGAGCTACGCACTTTTACATTTCGGTTTAGTTTGTTGTCCTTGCCATGCACCTCCGATTTGTACGGTTGGCTACGTGCAACGTGAAATAAATTCAACATAGTCCATACGTGCCGAAGTTGTAAACACCGAGGGGTGATAGCCCACTAGGGGGCGCCGTGGCATAGAGAATAAATGCAGTTTAAATCGAAGTTCACGAAACTACCACTTTTTTTTTTACCAGGTGAGGCCCACTGAAAAGCTACCTGGCCACACACAAATTATAGCTCAATGAAGTGGCTCATCATCACGTGGCAATTTCTAGCAGCCGCCAAATACTCTAAACGCGTGATGTCGATTCTAAACGTGGAGGGAAAAACCAGAGGACCAGGAGAAAAAATCCACGCGATCACAGGGAGAGAGAGAGAGACATCCGCAAACTCCAAATATACAACAGGCGTCAGGGTCGCGATCGAACTCGCGACCTCCTATATACCAGGCGAGGGAGTTAACATCTCATAGCTCTCTTCTTGGTTCTTTCGGTAAAGTCACGTAGAAGGGAAATAATAAAACAATAAAAATAAAACATAATATTAATGCTACCCCTATCCCCTCCCTTTGATGCTGCTAATCCTGCATAATGCACGGGCATAATATGACTTTGAAACCCCCCCGCCCACCTCCTACGCATTTCACAAGTAGTACTAATCACACACCTGCATTTCCCATAAATATGCTAAATTCCTCTTGATATGCAAATTATTTTGTCAAGGCTCCCTTGCCCCCTTCCAACCCAGCTTAAATATACGCTGCCAAGCTTGGTGGTGTTTCATTCAGACGCTGTCTCCCCGACAGACCCGGTCTTCACCTGAGGACGGCTGCTTGCGTTGTGGCCGAAACGTCGTGAGAATTATTTAATGTTTTATTTTTATTGTTGTATTATTTCCCTTCTACGTGACTTTACCGCAATAACCAAGAAGATGAATCCCTGCTGCAGTCACGAAAGCTTCAAATCGAAATCTCATAGCTACCGCGGCGCCCCTTCTTTACCTTCCCTAACTCATCGGCGACGTTCTAGCGACGCGAGCGACGTAAACAAAGGACTTTCTGTCGTGGCTTGTTGCCAAGGCTTCAACTTACCGGTAGTGAAGCCGCCTTTGGGGATGAAGAAGGACCCGACCAAGATGCCGACGAGCAGGAGGAATTTGAGCAGCCAAAACCTGCAGAAGAACAGACGGCGTGAGTGTGGGGGGGGGCGGGGGAAAAACTGCTGTGTATTTTCAACGCTCTCTCCGACGACGGCTGCAACAATTCACGTGCGCCGGCTCTGTCCGTCCCTGTCATTCCGTTGCGGTGAGGGGTAAACGGTAATTCTTCAGCCGGGTGGTGGCTACGCTGCCTGCAATCCTCCAGCGCTGTGCCGGAGGCAGCAGCGAGGGGCTGAAGGATCACCGCACAAATGGTGTGAAAATCCCTTCCCCGTAGGTGGGCATCAAAGAGGAGCAGTACTCCTGGCTCGCCAGGAAAAGGCAGTACGGCAAAGTGCGGACTAATATCATTTGGCTAATGGCGATTAAGCAGGTGTTGGTGGTGGCTACGCTCCCTGTGGCCTGTAACCCAGCGCTGTGGAGGAGTCAGCGAGGGTTTATGGATCACACGCAGATGTGAAACTCCCTTCCCGTGAGCAGTGTATGAATGTCTGAACTTCTTTCGCACCGTATGTCACCAACCGTGCAAATCGGAGGTGGCGGGGGAAGGACAACAAACTAAACACAAAAGGCAGCGTTGAGGAGGAGCCGTACACTGGCCCGTCAGGAGAAAGCGGCATAGGAAAATGTGGAATCCATCTATTCCGTCTATATTTCGATTTAAAGCTTTCGTGACTGCAGGGATTCATCTTCTTGGTTCTTTCGGTAAAGTCACGTAGAAGGGATTAAGCGGGTGGTGGTGGTGGCTACCACCACCTGAGGACGGCTGCTTGCGTTGTGGCCGAAACGTCGTGAGAATTATTTTATTATGTTTTATTTTTATTATTTTATTACTTCCCTTCTACGTGACTTTACCGAAAGAACCAAGAAGATGTATTCCGTCTGTATGGGATTGGTGTATCCCCCAACTCTGGAGGAAACCCATTATCGGTGCGCCACCTTCTCCTGGCAGAGCCAGGGTACGGCTGCCTACACGGTGCCGGGTCACAGGCAAAGGGGCCACCGCACCGCCCCCCCAGCTACGGGCACCGCCGAGAACCGTTCGCCGTGATCAACACGATGATTGCTCGGCTGCGTCGCGTGTCTCCCGTCACGGACCCGTTGTGCAGGTGGGCGCGAGGGTCGCGGCTCGTCTTCACGTTGATGGTGATGACCGACAGCAGCAGGAAGAAGACGGAGAGCGAGAAGCACACGCGGTACACGGCCTCGTATCCCACGAGCGCGTCGCAGTTCACGTAGCCGTGCACACCGGGCACCTGCGTGCCGGCGCCGCCGTGGCACAGCGCTGGCACCTGCGTGTTGCCGGTGTGGGGGGGGGGGGGGGCAGGCAGAGGGCAGGAGGAGGGGGAAGAGACGGGCAAGCACACACATACACACACGCACTGTGAGTGGGAATACAAGGCAACATCGTCCACCCGATGCTAAAACTACTGCAGGCTGCAGCCTTGCGCTACGAGAATGATAGCGGGCATTGTACTGACGATTAAATTTGAAAGACAAGGATCCTTGCATGGCCTTTGACAGGCTGTTGGGCAAAGTGCTGTTTATAGCGAGCGGCACCTACGAAGGCCGGCACGGCACACAGAAGGGCGGTGTGGCCAATGCCACGCCCGGTGGCCTTCGTCTCCCTAGTGGCAATGAATGTTTACACACCTCACCAGCTACTCATTTGAGTCGATCTAGGCCCGGCTCAGATATAATCATCAACAGTGTTGGCCACGAGCGGGAATAAAACTCCGGTCGCAGGGGTTCGTAGCGCAGCGCGCTAACCACTACACTACCGCTCCCCACAGTAACACACACAGGCACGCACAGTCACAAAAGCGCGTACCTTCTTGAGCTGAATCTCGAGCCCCGGTGCCAGCATCACGGCCGCCATGATGGTGCCAAGCAGCATGAAGAAGGCGTAGACCAGGCGCGTCACCGTCGACGTGCGGCCGCTGGGGCAGCAGCTGCACAGCAAGCAGGACGCGCGGCCACACAGGCACGGGATCTGTGGGGGCGAGGAAGGGGGGCGAGGAAGGGGGGCGAGGGAGGGGGGTGAGGAGGGGGGTGAGGAGGGGTGAGGAGGGGGGCGAGGAGGGGGGCGAGGAGGGGGGCGAGGGAGGGGGGTGAGGAGGGGGGTGAGGAGGGGTGAGGAGGGGGGCGAGGAGGGGGGTGACGAGGGGGGCGAGGAGGGGGACGAAGGAGGGGGCGAGGAGGGGTGAGGAGGGGGGCGAGGAGAGGGAGGGGGAGGAGGGAGGGGGGTGAAGAGGGGGGCAAGAAGGGGGGCGAGGGAGGGGGGCGAGGGAGGGGTCGAGGGAGGGGGGCCAGGGGGGGGGGGGGTCGAGGGAGGGGGGCGAGGGGACACAAGGCAGGTGCAGACAGCATTAGGAGGCCATTGTGAGCGCCGAAACCACAGAACTCCTCTTATGCACGTCCCTATTATCCGTCCCTCCTACTGTCCGCCAATCATATTAACCGTGGCAGATGTAGCGTCCAAAAAACGCCTATTACCTGTGGCCCTATTCCTTGCTACTGTCTGAAAATATTCCCGTAAGTGTTTGCAAATGATAGGCCCCGCGCTAAATTAATCCTATTACACGTGATTCAGAGGAACTCAACGACTCGAAAACACTAGAATTGTGATTCTCAAGCGCAGTGAAGTTGATGGTCTCAGCCTGGCCACCAGTGGCTTCGATAGAAACCCATAGGCTCGTATAGATTCAGAGATCATTAATCAATGACTAAAAATACACGTTAACTCCAATCCAGAAGGGCATTCCGAACGTGAGGACATCGTGTTTTTGTGTCCTGTTTGTTGCTGTATCGTCCTTACCCCGTGCCCCTACTGGACATGTGAAAGGGCGGCGCTTTATAGGATTTCTCCAATATAAACATTGCAGATTTTCTGGTCTCAAACGTGGCCATTTACTTGTTAAGATTACTCAATTGTCTGTGCAAATCCTACATAATGCACGGGCATAATGACTTTGAACCCCCCCCCACCTCCTACGCATTCCACAAGTAGTGACTAATCCCATACCTGCATTCCCATAAATATGCTAAATTCCTCTGTTGATATGCAAATTCCTTTGTCAAGGCGCCCTTCCTCCCCTAACCCAGCTTAAATATACGCTGCCAAGCTTGGTGGTGCCCATTTCAGACGCTGTCTTTCCGACAGACCTGTTCTTCACCTGAGGACGGCTGCTTGCGTTGTGGCCGAAACGTCGTGAGAATTAAATTTTATTATGTTTTATTTTTATTATTTCCCTTCTACGTGACTTTACCGAAAGAACCAAGAAGATGAATCCCTGCAGTCACGAAAGCTTTAAATCGAAATTTAACCAAGAACATGTCCGTGGCGGGTTATTATCTACGCGATCTTACCCCACAAACACACCTCTCTATCAGGGGTCACGTTAACAACGCGGCCACCACGAACACCGTCAAATCCCTCCTCATGGACCACCACCACCACCATCATCAGAGACGTTCAAGAAGATCTCCACCCCTCATGACGAGGCCGTGGGGACCCTTCGCCATGCCGAGGTCATTCGGCTCCCTGAGCGAGCCAGGAGCGAGGCCACTCGTGGGAGGTCGCGAGAGACGGTGGCGGTGACACGGGAGGGCCTTGTCCATCCAGCAGTGGATTGACCATGGCTGCCGACGACGATCATGACGAGGACGACGACAATGAGGGCGAGGGAGCTGGCCATGATGAGCGGTGTTCCGCCCGCCCGCTCGCTCGTGACAAAAAAAACACAAAAATGTCAACTCACCCAGCTCGCAATGGAGCAGATGCCAATCGCGGCTCCCATGGCGAGCGGGTGGTACGTCGGCTCCTCTTGGGACGACTTCTTAGTTCTGCTTTAGTCTCCTGCTGCTGCTGCTCGTTCGCGGTTGTTGTTGTTGCTGCTGCTGCGACTGTTGCGTGCGACGCTGGGAAGGGGAATTCCGTAATTGCTCTTCCGAGTTTACGTGCGTGATGACGTCACGGCGCAGGGTGACGCAATGACGTTACGCGACCTCGTGCCGAGTTTACGTGCGTGGTGACGTCATGCCGCAGGGTGACGTAATGACGTACGCGATCTCGTGCCGAGTTTACGTGCGTGGTGACGTCACGGCGCAGGGCCGACTTAATGACGTACGCGACCTCGTGCCGAGTTTACGTGCGTGGTGACGTCACGGCGCAGGGCCGACGTAATGACGTTACGTGACCTCGTGCCGAGTTTACGTGCGTGGTGACGTCACGGGGCAGGGTCGACGTAATGACGTACGCGACCTCGTGCCGAGTTTACGTGCGTGATGACATCACGGCGCAGGACCGACGTAAAGACGTACGCGACCTCGTGCCGAGTTTACGTGCGTGATGACATCACGGCGCAGGACCGACGTAATGACGTACGCGACCTTGTGCCGAGTTTACGTGCGTGATGACATCACGGCGCAGGGCCGACGTAATGACGTACGCGACCTCGTGCCGAGTTTACGTGCGTGATGACGTCGCGAAGCTGACGGAATGACGTCAGCGACGCAATGACGTACGCGACCTCGAGCCGCCGATACGAAAGGTGGTGCGTGTCACGGCGCGGGACTGACGCAATGACGTACGCAACGTAATGACGCAAGCAAACTTGTGCCCGGACAGCCGCGTCTCTCGACAAAGACACGTACGCGTCGTCGCTACGTCATCACGCACGGCGGTGTTGTTGACATACGTAAAGTTACGGGACGCCATTAAGCACGGCGTCTTCACCCCCCCCCTTTCACCACCCAAGGATTGCGGTGACACAATCACGTGCGAGGTAAAACAACGCGATGACGTCATCGCGCATTTATTGCCGTTGTCGCACGTTACGTAACGGTGTTGGTTGACGTCACCGCAGTGACACCAGCTTAAACGTTCTACGGTGACGTCATCACGCGCGAGCGCCGCCATGGTAACGCCTCGATTGTACCACGTTGTCAATAAAAAACAGGGGACATTAACTAATCGATTGAACTAACGTTGTTTGCAATTTACATCTTTGCCACACGAATGCTCGCTTTTATATTGTACAGATGACTAACAAAGCAAATTATTTCGTAACAAATAGCCTCGGTTGATTTTAATCCTAAGCAATGTTAATTTAGAAGATTTCGTTTTGACAACACCCCCCCCCCTGCTTAGCTCGCAGTTGGTAGGGGCCCCGATTGCGTAACGGGTCAGGGGTCACGAGGCGGTTGGACGCGTCTGTCCACTCGGCGTGAGATTCGTTGCGGCGATTGTTGCTCGGCGCGTTATCCCGTTCGCATCGTGACGGCGATCGCCTTGTAATTGTCAGACACGTTTCTAAGTGTCGATCGCCTTGTTATCGTCAGTTGACATCGGGGCGGTGACGGCGACGGTCAACGGAAGGCCTCGCCTCAGTCGGAACCTCGACAGGAGGCCCTGTGCATGTGAGCGGTGAGTTGTGACTTTTAAACTCGCGTGACTGCACGAATTAATGTGCTTGGTTCTCTCAGTAAAGTCACGTAGATGGGAAACTAAAATTTAAATTAAAAGCAAAAAAAAAACGGAGCTGTAAATAGAATGAATCCGAAGAAAAGCCATTGATACGAACAATATGAAGTTAATGTTAATAGGGTACCGCATTAACAATGTTAATACGTACCGTGATTAACATTCACTTAGTCACACTAAGAAATTAACAACAGTATTCTCGCCAATTATTTAACGAGGCCAACAACAACAACAATAATACCACCCACAACAACGTTAATAAGTGTTGTGTAAAGTCGGCTGTAATCACATTATTGATACCGTGTACCACATAATCTTGGTTCTCTCGGTAAAGTCACGTAGATAGGAAACAAAAATCATAATTAAAAGCAAAAAAAACGGAGCAGTAAATAGAATCCGAACAAAAGCCATTGATACGAACAATATGAAGTGAATGTTAATTACGGTACGTATTAACATTGTTAATGCGGTACCCTATTAACATTAACTTCATATTGTTCGCATCAATGGCTTTTGTTCGGATTCTATTTACTGCTCCGTAAGTGATCACATAAACGTAGTTTCGTTTTGTCTGCACTGTGTGCGTGTTGAACTTGTACTGGATGGAAGAACAACAAACACGAACACACATTATAAAGAGTTAGTTGTTAATCTAGATGAAGGCAGAGCGTTCCAGACGGCCGCAGAGGCGCGTCTGAAAGAACGCGATGCCGTGACCAGCGGAGTTTGCGTGATGGTTTTTGCTCCTGAACTTATTTCGCAACGAAACAGAGCTTTATAACTCGGTGGGCCTCACCTTGCACCCGATTCAAGAGCCGAATGGCTCACAGGGCTCTACCAAATAAACTGAAACTGAAAAAAAAACTGAAAAACCTGGTAAAATAAAAAGTGGTAGTATAGTGTGCTTCCATTTAAACTGCATTGATTTGCTATGCAACGGCGCCCTCTAGCGGACTATCACCCCTCGGTGTTTACAACTTCGGCACGTATGTACGTACTCTGTTGAACTTCTTTCGCGCCGTACGTAGCCAATCGTGCTCATCGGAGGTGCGGCGGAAGAACAACAAACTAAACACAACAGAGCAGTTGTAAAGAAATTAGTTTGTCAATCTAGATGATGATTTCTTAATACCGGAAGGAAGAGCGTTCCAGACGGCCGCAGAATCGCACCTGAAAGTGCGCTATGGGGTGCTGACCACCGTCTTTCTTCGATGGTTAGCAGCCAAAAAGCCGCTGCTGTTGCGAGGATGAGCAGATTTTGCGTGATGATTCGTGCTCCTTGACGAGATCAGCGAGGGTGTTGTGGTTCATTTGTGGCAAGTGTTTTGTGTGTGCAATGAGTGTGACCCTTATAATGTATCGTTCGGCAACCGGAAGCCAATGCAGCTCTGCGAGCACTGGGCGGCAGAGGTCGCAACCGGGTACCCGATACCCGTACCCTACCCGATACCCGTATGATACCCGTACCCTACCCGATACCCGTACCCGGCCGAGTACCCATACCCGGCCGGGTACGGGTACTCGTTGGCGACCCTGGTGCGGCCGGGTACGGGTAGGCCGTGAGTCACTGGTGAGTAACTGTTTGTCACTCATTTCCCAACGTCTTGTCTCTTCTCACAATTCAAGTTCCTAGAATCAACCCACCCGCGCCTGCAACATGGCTTCATCCCAGAGGTCGCGATCAGGTACCCGATACCCGTACCCTACCCATACCCGGCCGGGTACGGGTAGGGTACGGGTACGGCCGGGTACGGGTACCCGTTTGCGACCCTGGTGCGGCCGGGTACGGGTAAGGAATCAAAACCCGTTTGCGACCTCTGCTGGGCGGACACGGTCGAACGCTGCAGTACCCGTCGCGACCCTTGGCATTGTCCCTCCACTCAAGTCCATTGCCCCGTGTGTGTCTCCCTACTTGACTCCGTCTGGGCCCATGTGTGTTCAAGTCCGTGTCTCTATGTGTGTCCATGTGTTTGTCACCTTGTATGCCGTGTGTCTCTTGTCTCCCTCTGGCCCCATGATGCATCTCCAAGTCTCTCTGTCTTTGTGCGTGTCAATGTGTTTGTCCCATTGTGTTCCCATCTGAAACTGTCATGTGTATCAATATGCTTGTCTCTGTGTCTCAATATGTCTCTGTCTCTATGTATTGCTGTGTCTCTATGTATGTCCCTATGTGTGTCCATGTGTGTCTATGTCATGTGAATCAATCCATATGTATCTCCATGTGTCTCCCTATTTCTGTGTCCCTGTGTCTTTGTTACTATTTGTCCTCATGTGTTAGTGTGTCTCTGGCTGTACATGTCTCTGCCTTTGTGTCCCCATGTATCCCTGTTTGTCTCTGACCACATGCCTCCCCACTTGTTTTCGTCCCTATATGCTGCCATGTGTCTCCATCTATATGCCTCCCCATGTGTGTCCCTGTCCATGTGTGTGTGTCCCTCTGTATTCCCACATCTCTTTGTCCATGTGTTTCAAATTATAGCCTCGTGTGTCCCTGTCCCTTGTGTTTATGTATGGGGGAGCGGTAGTGTAATGGTTTGCTCGCTGGCAATACGAACCCGGTGACCCGAGTTCGATTCCCGCTCACGGCCAACACCAGTGACGATTATATGTGAACCGATCCTGGGCCTCCCCTAGGTCGACTCGGCCTCATGAGTACTTGGTACGGTGTGTGGGGAGACGAAGGCGGCCGGGAGTGGTGCTGGCCACCCACCCCCTTGTGTACCGTGCCGACCTTCATAGGTGCTACTCGGTAACATCACTTGCCCCAACCGTCTGTTGAGGCTAAACGGGGGATCTTTGTCTATTTTTTTCGTGTGTATCTATGTGTCCACATCTCTCACTGTGTCCTCAATTCTCATCACCACCCACATCCCCACCGTGTCTCCACAGAGACGCCGGGGCGTGCCGCAAATCCTGCGATCTCCCGATGTCTCGTCGTCCTCCCGCACACCACCGTCACTACCACTAATCCTCCTCCTCTTCCACTTCACCATCCGCTTCCTCTGCCCAGCGCCCCCCTCTGCCCCCCAGTGCCCCCCTCTGCCCCCCGCGGTGCCGATGAGCGCGTACGAGCGCTCGCTGTGCCGCTTCGTGGACGCCGGTCGCTCAGGCCGGCGGAACGCGTTGCCCGACATCATGGCGGCGTCGTCCTCGGTGGGCACGGCGGGCCTCTCGGAGCAGCTGGCGCACGCCCTCACGCTGCTGGGGCCCGGTACGCTCTCGCACCACGGCGTCGGTGCGCGTGGGACGCGCGCACCACAACAGCCGGCGCAGGCGGGCGAGTGCACGCGCACGTACACAACCGGCGCCAGAGCGAACAGCGACGCGAATGGTCAACGCCCAAAGCGCACGTTGACAGATGCGCCTGCGGTCATGCACTGAACATCGTGCAGGTGGTGCACACTGACTAACTGAACGGTACCGATTGGTCGTCGAGGGGTGCGGCGTGCTGGTTCACACTCTCCGTCTCGTGCGTATTGAAAGGGGCCCATGCAAGCGACTCGCAACGGGGAAGGTTTGCGAGTTCAAACTCTGGTTTTGGGGTTGACCTCGGCTCGTCGTCCCACCGGGGTCGATAGAATTGGTACTACTTTTTGGGGAAGCCAGCGATGGTTGTCCCATGGATCGGCTTTCCCCCCCGCCACAGGAAAGTGAAATTTCGAGGACTGGCTCTGCAGAGCTGTACACGGGAGATGGGCCATAATGTCTCAATGCTCACTTTGAGTGCCTACTGAAGGCTACATTTGCAGTGACAGCAACAGCAGCAGCCAGACGTAAGCAGCCACACCTAACCCAACGGATGCACCTACTGCAACAGCAGTACTAGCAAGCAAGAGCCAACACAAAAGCAGCAGTAACGCACTCGCTCACAGCAGCGCTAACAGCGGTAGCACCATTTACTCTTATCACAGCAGCAGCTCCTCCAACAGTTACGTAGTCGGCCTCAGCATTTGCTTTTTGACATGCCCACATGGTACGCATGCATTTGTGTCTGTGTACACGCGTGGGGATCGGTATTGTAGCGGTGAGCTCACTCTGCTACGAACCTGGCGACCCCATTTCGAATTCCGCTCGCAGCCAACACCACTGACGATTCATCTGAACTGGTCCCGGACCATCCCTAGGTTGACTCAAATGAGTAGCTGGTGCCGTGTGTAAACATCACCACCCGGGAGACAAAGGCGGCCGGGCCTGGTGCTGGTCACACAACCCCGTCGTGTGCCGTGCCGGCCTTCATAGGTGCTTGCAAACACGGGGGATATTTGTCTTTGTTATATGTCTTCATGTGTGTCTTCGCGTGTGTGTGTGTGTGTCTTTGTGTGTGCGGGCTTGTTCTAGGAGAGCCACCGACTGGCCTGGTTCAGGGCTGTCTGCAGAGCGATGGCTCGGTGACCAGGCTCGGAGACGGAACGGAACCCAAGCGATGAGGGTTTCCCCTTTGCACAAGTCCAGGGAACACTGAACACTAATAACACTGAACACTCATCACCCTGAACACTAATCACCCTGAACACTCAATCTAACGCAAGATGCACACACTCGTCACAGGCATACTGGACACGACTCAATAGCACATTGAACACGAGGCAATGTAATACTGAACACTAAGCCAAGTGTATTTTGAAAACTATTCAAGTTCTTACTGAACACGAGTCAAAATGAATGCTTATTCAGCTACACATTGAACACGAGTAATGCTGAACACCATGCAGATGCTTACTGCACACTGGTAATACTGTGCATACGTAACACTATTCAACAGTATACTGAACGGTGTTCATATGGCATGTTGAACAGTATTCATGAGCTTACTGAACACTTTGGTTGCATAAGCATACTGAACTAATGCGAACTGAACACTGCAGCACATGGAACATTTGTCATCCTGAACACTATTCCCAATGAACACTACCTATCATCAACGCTATGCAGGTGATATCGGACACTATTCAGTGGCAAGCTGAACAATCAAACTGGCGTATACGGAACTCGATTCAATAGCATGCTGAGCACCATGCAGGTGCAAATTGAACGTGAATCACATGGCTCACAAAAGCCATATTGAACACTAGTCAACTCGTCAAAGTGCACAGTGACCACTAGTTAGGTGCAGACTGACCACTAGTCATGCTGAACGCTCGTCAAGGGCACGCTTTCGGTTAGGAATCGGCCAAAAATCCCGAGCAAAGGGGGGGGGGCCCCCTTGGAAAACGAGTCTTGAGACTCGGTGAGGCTTTTCCTGGGGTAAACAGCGCAGGATCATTGTTGTTTTGGGCGGTCATTCACTTGCACAAATCTCCGGGCAAACCTCTCTCGTGCACACAGAGACCCTACGATTGATCTTTCATAGCGGAGCGACGGCGTTGTTAGCGAGCACCTTTCAAAGCCGGAATGGCACGCGAGGGCGCCAGCGTCCGTTGGCCGCCAATTACGCGTTCCCAACCGCTTTTGTCTCCCCAATGCATTTAAGGCTCGGTCCACCTAGGGGAGGCCCAAAATAGCTTGCCGGTGATGTTTGCCACGGCCCGGAATCAAACCCGGGTCGCTGGGAAAATGTAGCGCAGTGTGAACCATTCCCCTACAGCTTAACACAAAGACCCCCCGTGTAGCCTTAACAGACATTTGGGGCAAGTGCTGTTAGCGAGTACCTATGGAGGCCGGCATTGCATACCAGGGGGTGGGTAGCCAGCACCACGTCTCCCTAGTGGCGATGTTTACACACCGCACCAGGTACCCATTTGAAGTTGAGTCGACCTTGGGGAGGCCCAGGAACGGTTCAGATAATTATCGTCACCGGTGTTGGCCGTGAGCGTGAATCGAGCTTGGGTCGCTGGGTTCATCGCGTAGCACGCTTACCACTATGCCCCACCGCTCCCCAGCCTAACAGACAAATATTCCCCTTATAGCCTGAACAGACTTTGGGGAAAGTGCCGTTAGCGAGCACCTCAGCTTAACACACACGCACGCACACGCGCGTACGCACAAAACCACGTGCTCATCTCACACGTAGAAGGTATGCACACAAGCACGTATCTGCACACGTGACACACACTAACTGGAAGGGAACAACAGAGGCTATAGTTTCGCCTTTTGACTCGTGGCCTCCGCAAATATTTATTTTGTTTACGGATCGGAGTCAACGCTTTGCCAACATTCTCCAACGGGCGTAGAGGCGACTGCCATTCTCTCGCCTTCTGCTCTGCCTCGGAAGTTTACCGTCACAGCCACTTAGTCAATTCGCTGTTGGATGATGGGGTTGTCCCCCTCCCCTCCCCCCACTGCCTGCCGCACGGCTCGTGCGGGTTGCCCGGTGGGGGGTCGGGGAGCACCCACGGACAGAGGTCGCAAACGGGTTTTGATTCCTTACCCGTACCCGGCCGTACCAGGGTCGCAAACGGGTACCCGTACCCGTACCCGGCCGTATCCATACCCTACCCGTACCCGGCTGGGTACGGGTAGGGTACGGGTATCGGGTACCTGATTGCGACCTCTGGGATGAAGCCATGTTGCAGGCGTGGGTGGATTGATTCTAGTAACTTGAATTGTGAGAAGAGACAAGACGTTGGGAAATGAGTGACAAACAGTTACTCACCAGTGACTCACGGTCTACCCGTACCCGTACCCGGCCGCACCAGGGTCGCAAACGGGTACCCGTACCCGGCCGGGTAGCCTGGTATCGGGTAGGGTATGGGTATCGGGTACCCGGTTGCGACCTCTGCCCACGGGTGAGGGAGCACAGAAGTACGGCGCAGCGATTGACTTTCCGGCGTTGTTCTTCCACTACCCACCCGCAACAGCCGATAGCAACCTGTTTTGGCGCGCGGGGGTCGCCCATCCAATCACTATCCAGGCTCAAACCCCCGCTTAGCTTCCGATATAAAATATTTTGAAAAAATTGCTCACTTGGTATTTCTGTCGTCATGGCAGCGCGAGGCTATCGCGAAGGTGAGACGTTTGGGTTACGTGACGTGTTGGCGCCTAACAAGTTAAAGTCGTGTAAAGTCGATTGTGGTGTAATGTTTGCGATGTGGCGTTTACGCTCCTGGGTGAATCTTCAAATTCGGAAAATATGATCTCTTAAGTGTCCATCGCGAAGGATACTCTGCGTAGTATTTAACGGTTAGTCACACCAGCGGTATTGACCAGGGCGGCCGCTGGGCTTGAGCCACGGACCTCGGGCGACTGGTGCGAGCTTGTGGTGAACGTTGGCATCGTTGAGTTGATCTCCCGCATTAGAGGGGTTCAAGCAGAGACTAGAGATCCTTGTTGCACCAACTTCAAAGCACCGACCATGTATTGCATGCACATGCTCCCAGGGGCTGTGGGGAGCGGGGGGGGGGGGCAGGGGCTGTGAAATAGGGGGCAGGAGCTGTGGGGAGCGGGGGCAGCGGTTGTGGGTAGCAGGGGCAGGGGCTGTGGAGAGCGGTCGGCAGGGGCACCGATGAGGGGGGGGCAGCCAGGGCAGCAGCTTTGTTGTCCTCTGGATACACACGCCCCCACCATAGGAATGTGGAACTTCCAACCGCAGGCTCATGGCTGTATGAAAAAAAACGAGATGGGCACCAACGCCTCCAAACTTAAGTCGAGCGAGAGGCATCGCCACGAGCGAGAGAGCGATACGAACCCGCAATACGAGGAAACAGGGACATCCCCCGCTGGGCAGCTTGCATGGGGACGCTGGTCAACACACTTTTTCTGGCATAAGGTATTCCAACGGTTTTAAGGTAATTTTGGGGTGCTGATTCCAAATCTGGCATCAGTTTTTGGTCTATCACATCAGGTTTTTGAGATATCAAATATTGCATTTTCAATAAAAACTGCGGAATAAAAATGTTAAATAAATGTGGATATCTACATAAAATGATATTATAAACACACTATCCTAAAAATACAGCACCACATTTTAACACTAAAGCAGTCACTGGCTCGCAACAACTTGCAATCGTAAGCTACAGAGTTAATTTTGGGTAAAATCAATGAAAATGGGGTATGCCGATAGCATAAAAATGAGATGTGATAGAGCAAATCTGAGATCAGATTTGGAATCAGCACCCTGAAATTAGTCTAGAACAGCTGCAAAAGTCCAGGCCAGAAAAAATTGTTTTTTTTATTGTTGACCAGTTTTATTGTTCCCGCTCGGCAAAAACCCCGCACCGATCGGCCCTCGACGGCCGTGGCGCGAGGCTCTTGATGGCCGTGTCGGAACCGGCGAGGGCCGAGGGGGGTGGGGCCCGGTCCGAGCAGCCTCTTGTTGACTAAGAATATTTATTTACAAACAAACCGCTCCCCCGTGTAGACGACGGGGGACGCTTTTACTTTTTCTGCTTCGAGTTCGGTCGAGCGCGGCTTGGGGGAGGGAGCGAGTTGTTTGCGGATACGGGACGCGGAGTGGCCACCCGTCCACTTGAATGGCAGTGCCGGTGGTGGTGAGGAAGAGCCCTCCGTGGGGTGGTCAGGCAAGGGGGGCACACCGACGCTCCGAGCGTTTAGCAGGGGCACAGTCACCGGCAGGCGTCGTCATGGTCCAGATACACCCACCATGTTCAGATGTGGCACAGAGACACGACGAGTTTAGACGTGGCTAGGATACACAGCAGATGTAGATGTGGCTAAGAGACACGACGGGATTAGACGTGGCTAGGATGCACAGCAGATGCAGATGTGGCTAAGAGACACTACGGGTTTACACGTGGCTAGGATTCACAGCAGATGTAGATGTGGCTGAGAGACACTACGGGTTTACACGTGGCTAGGATGCACAGCAGATGCAGATGTGGCTAAGAGACACTACGGGTTTAGACGTGGCTAGGATTCACAGCAGATGTAGATGTGGCTGAGAGACACTACGGGTTTACACGTGGCTAGGATACACAGCAGATGTAGACGTGACACAGAGACACTACGGGTTTAGACGTAGCTAGGATTCACAGCAGATGTAGATGTGGCTATGAGACACTACGGGTTTACACGTGGCTAGGATACACAGCAGATGTAGATGTGGCTATGAGACACTACGGGTTTACACGTGGCTAGGATTCACAGCAGATGTAGATGTGGCTGAGAGACACTACGGGTTTACACGTAGCTAGGATTCACAGCAGATGTAGATGTGGCTATGAGACACTACGGGTTTAGACGTAGCTAGGATTCACAGCAGATGTAGATGTGGCTGAGAGACACTACGGGTTTACACGTGGCTAGGATACACAGCAGATGTAGACGTGACACAGAGACACGACGGGTTTAGACGTAGCTAGGATTCACAGCAGATGTAGATGTGGCTATGAGACACTACGGGTTTAGACGTGGCTAGGATACACAGCAGATGTAGATGTGGTTGAGAGACACTACGGGTTTAGACGTGGCTAGGATGCACAGCAGATGTAGATGTGGTTGAGAGACACTACGGGTTTAGACGTAGCTAGGATACACAGTAGATGTGGCTGAGAGACACTACGGGTTTAGACGTGGCTAGGATACACAGCAGATGTAGATGTGGCTAAGAGACACTACGGGTTTAGACGTGGCTAGGATGCACAGCAGATGTAGATGTGGCTATGAGACACTACGTATTTAGACGTGGCTAGGATACACAGCAGATGTAGATGTGGCTAAGAGACACTACGGGTTTAGACGTGGCTAGGATGCACAGCAGATGTAGATGTGGCTATGAGACACTACGTATTTAGACGTGGCTAGGATGCACAGCAGATGCAGATGTGGCTAAGAGACACTACGTATTTAGACGTGGCTAGGATGCACAGCAGATGTAGATGTGGCTAAGAGACACTACGTATTTAGACGTGGCTAGGATGCACAGCAGATGCAGATGTGGCTAAGAGACACTACGTATTTAGACGTGGCTAGGATACACAGCAGATGTAGATGTGGCTAAGAGACACTACGTATTTAGACGTGGCTAGGATGCACAGCAGATGCAGATGTGGCTAAGAGACACTACGTATTTAGACGTGGCTAGGATGCACAGCAGATGCAGATGTGGCTAAGAGACACTACGTATTTAGACGTGGCTAGGATACACAGCAGATGTAGATGTGGCTAAGAGACACTACGTATTTAGACGTGGCTAGGATGCACAGCAGATGTAGATGTGGCTATGAGACACTACGTATTTAGACGTGGCTAGGATGCACAGCAGATGCAGATGTGGCTAAGAGACACGACGGGTTTAGGGGTGGGGTGGGTGGTTGGTGACCTCTACCGACCCTCTCTGTCGTCTACCCAGCAACCGCCGGGAACTATTTGCGAGGAAGTCACCCGCGCAACCTCAAACACGTGGTCGTGGCCCCCTTGGCTCCTGCTTGGCCTAACCGAATGGGGGGCTCTCCACTAGCTCGCGTTTACCCTTTGCATGTGTCTTGTAAGCAATAACGTGACTGAACGTGACTTTAATAAAGAACATGTGATGCTGACGTTTTGAATTTGTACCCGTGTCCTTACCGTCGAGTTTCAGGTTGATTTAGTTTCGCCATGACGTCACCCTGCTGCTGCTGCTGCTCTATTTAACACATTCCTGCGGAGGGAGCTGGTAGGAACGTTGGGTTGCTCGGTCAATGGCCAGGGTCAACGGCGGCGTGGTGTATTTCGCAAATATGCCCGACTGTGAGGGCGGGCACAAGCCGGCGTGAGTAGGTTAAACGTAGATACGGGTAGGAACAACAGGTTCCACACTGCCCACCAGGGATAATGTGTCTGTCTTGCGTATCCGGAATTCCGCCCCACCCATGCATCTCCCCACCGAACACCGAGCTACGCCGCGATTGGTTGACGATGTCGGGGAGGGTGGGGGTGAAGGGTAAACACGCCCACTCATCCAACTGCCCCCCCCCCCCTCTGAACGCTGCGCTGTCTAACCAAGTTCCTTCCTGCCCACTCCGAAGGAACGTGTCAAGGGCACCACGGGGTGAGCAGCCCCTCCCCATCCAGCCCCACCCCTCCCACCCAGCCCCTCCCCACCCTCCCCACTCAGCCCCACCCTCCCCACTCAGCCCCTCCCTCCCCACCCAGCTCCTCCCTGCACGACGGACGGACGAATGAATCCCCTGTGGGCTTCTGTAACCAGGAGGGTTACTACCAGTAAGACCGGGAGCAAGATGAGAGCCTCACCATTCTGACAAATCGTCCGATGATGCTGGATGTAATTACCAGCGAAACGTCGTGCTACTCAAATTTTAAACGATGTTGATTCTCTCTTCAACACACCGGTGGGCTAAAGAAGTGAATTATTTTGTCCTTTGTAAACGTGACACATTTTTTTACTGTTTGGCCGTGTCGGGTGGTTGAGGGTTACGACACTTTTATAAATAACGCGATCTAACCCAAAAAACATTATTACAAATAATATTGGTCTCGAAAGCCTACGTGTTTAACATGTACTCCTGTTTGTGACCCCATGTGTCTCTGACCCCACGCCTCCCCATTTGTCTTTATCCGCTACCATGTGTGTCTCCATGTATGTGCCTTTCCATGTGCGTGCCTGTCCATGTGTGGGTCTGTCCCTCTGTATTCCCACATCTCTTTGTATGTTTCACATTCTATCCCCCGTGTGACCCTGTGCCTTGCGTGTATCTAAGAAGGAGTGGCAGTGTAGCAGTTTGCTCGAATGACCTCGATTGTCACCAAAATGCCGAAAGTCTCATTTGTAAAATGTTATTTGCAGTGGTGACCTGAGTTTGATTCCCGACTCGGGCGCGATGCTTTTGTGTGGGGTTTGCATGTTCTCCCCCTGTTCTGTAGAGAGTGAGTGGAGTTTGTACGATCTCCCCCTGTTCTACAGAGTGAGTGAGTGGAGTTTGTATGATCTCCCCCTGTTCTTCAGAGTGAGTGAAGTTTGTGTGATCTTCCCGTTCTACAGAGAGAGAGAGAGAGTGTAGTTTGTATGATCTTCCCCTGTTCTACAGAGAGAGAGAGTGTAGTTTGTATGATCTTCCCCTGTTCTACAGTGAGTGAGTGGAGTTTGTATGATCTACCCCTGTTCTACAGTGAGTGAGTGGAGTTTGTGTGATCTACCCCTGTTCTACAGTGAGTGAGTGGAGTTTGTGTGATCTCCCCCTGTTCTACAGAGAGAGTGAGTGTAGTTTGTATGATCTCCCCGTGTTCTACAGAGTGAGTGAGTGGAGTTTGTGTGATCTCCCCCTGTTCTACAGAGCGAGTGAGTGGAGTTTGTATGATCTCTCCCTGTTCTACAGAGTGAGTGAGTGGAGTTTGTATGATCTCCCCCTGTTCTACAGAGTGAGTGAGTGGAGTTTGTATGATCTCTCCCTGTTCTACAGAGTGAGTGAGTGTAGTTTGTATGATCTCCCCGTGTTCTACAGAGTGAGTGAGTGGAGTTTGTGTGATCTCCCCCTGTTCTACAGAGCGAGTGAGTGGAGTTTGTATGATCTCTCCCTGTTCTACAGAGTGAGTGAGTGGAGTTTGTGTGATCTCCCCCTGTTCTACAGAGTGAGTGAGTGGAGTTTGTGTGATCTCTCCCTGTTCTACAGAGTGAGTGAGTGGAGTTTGTATGATCTCTCCCTGTTCTACAGAGTGAGTGAGTTGAGTTTATATGATCTCCCCCTGTTCTACAGAGTGAGTGAGTGGAGTTTGTGTGATCTCCCCCTGTTCTACAGAGTGAGTGAGTGGAGTTTGTGTGATCTCTCCCTGTTCTACAGAGTGAGTGAGTGGAGTTTGTATGATCTCTCCCTGTTCTACAGAGTGAGTGAGTGGAGTTTGTATGATCTCCCCCTGTTCTACAGAGTGAGTGAGTGGAGTTTGTATGATCTCCCCCTGTTCTACAGAGCGAGTGGAGTTTTTTTTCTGCAATATTTTGCTGTCTTTTTTTGGATTTTCTGTTTGCACTTAGTCACATAGTCACTTTAAGATGTTTTTTTGTTCATGTTTTTTGTTGCACCCGATTCAAGAGCCGAATGGCTCACAAGGGCTATACCTAATAAATGAACTTGAATCCTTCGCTTTAAAGCGGCACTTTTCTGGAACGCCATCTACCGCGTTAAGCGAGGAACTGCTCGCTCGCTCGCGCCCCTGCAAGTCGAAGGGGCCTCCGCTAGGGGGAGGTCTGGAGCGAGGTCTCCGGTATATTTGGTCGGCGGCAAAGAGGCGAGATGACCGAGCTCTAGAGGGCCACGCGACTGCACGGGAGCGAGCGGGGGAAGGATGGGATGGAGAACACAATAACGGGAGGCCTTTTCTCGGCAGTGGCAAGATAAAGACTGAAAACACCAAAAATAGTCTGTGGGTCTCTGTGAGTCTGTGGGTCTCTGTGTGAGTCTGTGGGTCTCTGTGTGAGGCTGTGGGTCTCTGCGTGAGCCAATAGGTCTCTGTGAGCCAATATAGGTCTCTGTGTGAGTTTGTGGGTCTCCGTGTGAGTCTGTGGGTCTGTGTGAGTCTGTGGATCTCTGTGAGTGTGGGTCTCTGTGTGAGTTTGTGGGTCTCCGTGTGAGTCTGTGGGTCTGTGTGAGCCTATGGGTCTCTGTGAGTGTGGGTCTCAGTGTGAGTTTGTTGGGTCTCTGTGTGAGTCTGTGGGTCTCGGTTTGAATTTGTAGGTCTCTGTATGAGTTTGTGGGTCTCTGTGAGTGTGGGTCTCAGTGTGAGTTTGTTGGGTCTCTGTGTGAGTCTGTGGGTCTCGGTTTGAATTTGTAGGTCTCTGTGTGAGTCTGTGGGTCTCTGTGAGTGTGGGTCTCTGTGTGAGTCTGTGGGTCTCTGTGAGTGTGGGTCTCAGTGTGAGTTTGTTGGGTCTCTGAGTTTGTGGGTTTCAGTGTGAGTCTGGATATCTTTGCGTGAGCCGATGGGTTTCGTTTAGCTGTTGTGAGTCTGTCGGTCTCTGTGCGAGTCTCGAAGCGATTCTGTGGGGCTCTGGGAGAATCTGTGGCTCAAAAATGTGCAAGTCTAATGGGCCTCTGTGTGGGTCTGCGAATCTCGTTGAGTCGATGAAAAGATAAAATGTTGCTGACAAAAACCACCACCACCACCACAACAGCAACAACAACTACAGACAGATATTTTCTTTTTTAAGAAAATCACTTTTAAATTTATTAAAAACTGAGATCACCCTGTTAAATGGCTACAACAATAATCAGAAACGGAGCATCGGATCAACTCCAGGATGTGCTAACCGGCGTAGTAGTATAAGCATGTAGTAGTATAAGCATGTACATCGCGTCGTGTTCACAGTGGCAACATTCCGCTTATGGGCCAGCGTTTAATTACACATTGAATACCGTCAAACGTCCACCTTGGTTGTACAGCTGTGGGTCAGAGCACAGGAATAGAGTGGTGGATGGTTGGGGTGGAGTGGTGGAGGTGGAGCAGTGGGGGATGGAGCGCTGGAGGTGGAGCTGTGGCGAGTTCACTTTCCTACGAACTCAGCCTCCTGACGAGTTCGAATCCGGGCCACAGCCAATATCAGTGGCTCGGAGTGACAACTCATCCAGTCCTGAGCAACATCACCACCCCCGCTCACCACCCCCGCTCACCACTTACGCTCACCACCCACCCCCCATCACCAATTTGCTGCACCAACCTGCACTGACCAGAATGGCGAAGTATGGTTAATGACCTCCATAACCGGCACATCATGGGGAGGGCATTCATCCAGCAGTGGATTGAGTGTACATTACATTAAAAAAAAAAATCAACATTTGCAATTTAATTGTTACAATTTATTAAAAACATCGTATTTTTTTTTGTTGCATATCAAGTGCTATTAATTAAGCGCTATTACACACGCAGGATCGCCAAAATTGTCCCAAAGTTGGCCCAACATTGGGCCAACATTCCCAACAACACCAACACGCCAACGTTGACCCAACGTTCTCAACAACACGCCAACGTTGGCCCAACGTTGACCCAACGTTCCCAACAACAACACGCCAACGTTGACCCAACGTGGGTGTGGCTTCCCGGTACGGTACCCAATAAACGTGAAATGTCGGGCCAAAGGTTCCAAACCACATGCAGACGGTGGCTCAGCGTTGGCACGCTTGAGAGCGAGGGGCGGCGCGCTGTCGTGGGTACTCCACGAATGGTGAACCGGTTACTGACAGCGGCTCCCTCCTGCAGTCATTCCGTTCAATTGCGGGGAGTACCGTACACATGGCAGTAATGTCGCGGTGATATAAACGGGGCGGTCACGTGGGGTGGGGGGGAGAGTAAATCGATTTTAAAACGCCGCTCGCTGTGCGTTGCACCACGTGCTCCCCCACCCCCCCCCCCCCGTTCCTGAAGAAGATCATAGGGCATGTGAAGCGAAACGTCGGACATCGGGCACGCTGGGCGCAGCCTGCAATCGCATCGGAGAGCCACAATCGCGGAAAATCTACGCAGTAGTGTGATTTAAAAAATATATATAGAATATATATCGATGTTATTGGCCGAGCCTTTTCACGTAGGCGTACTGTTCGTAAACTCGTACACACAGCGGTTAGTGCGTACGCCTATCTGCATATATGTGTGTGTATATGTGCACATGTGCGTATGAAGGTTTACGTGTTTCAATAACATTGTGGCCCCATGATCCACAGGAGGGTAGAGTAGAGATGCAGGCTGCAGGGTAAAGACACAGGCTGCAGAGTAGAGACACAGGCTGCAGAGTGAAGACATGGTCTGGAGAGAGACACGGCCTGGAGATAGACACGGCCTGGAGAGAGACACGGCCTGGAGAGAGACACGGGCTGCGGAGTGGAGACACGGGCTGGAGAGAGACACGGGCTGGAGAGAGACGCATGCTGCGGAGTGGAGATGCAGCCTCTCACAGGCTGGTGTCCTGCTCCATGCCGTACTCCTTGTAGAGTCTCTGCAGGAGCTGCTTCTTGTCGGGCTCCGCCAAGAACCCCGCACGTGCCGCGTTCAGGTTCTACACGGGGACGGGAGAAGCACGAACACAGAGAGCCACAGGCTCACGGAGAGACCCACAGACTCACACAGAGAGCCACAGACTCACGCAGAGACCTACAGACTCACGCAGAGACCTACAGACTCACGCAGAGACCCACAGGCTCACGCAGAGAGCCACAGACACACAGAGACCCATAGACTCACGCAGAGACCCACAGACTCACACAGAGAGCCACAGACTCACGCAGAGACCCACAGACTCACGCAGAGAGCCACAGACTCACGCAGAGACCTACAGACTCACGCAGAGACCCACAGACTCACGCAGAGACCCACAGACACACGCAGAGACCCACAGACTCACGGAGAGACCCACAGACTCACGCAGAGACCCACAGACTCACACAGAGACCCACAGACTCACGCAGAGACCTACAGACTCACGCAGAGACCCACAGACTCACGCAGAGACCCACAGACTCACGCAGAGAGCCACAGACTCACACAGAGAGCCACAGACTCACACAGAGAGCCACAGACTCACGCAGAGAGCCACAGGCTCACGGAGAGACCCACAGACTCACGCAGAGAGCCACAGACTCACGCAGAGACCTACAGACTCACGCAGAGAGCCACAGACTCACGCAGAGACCCACAGACTCACGCAGAGAGCCACAGACTCACGCAGAGACCTACAGACTCACGCAGAGAGCCACAGGCTCACGGAGAGACCCACAGACTCACACAGAGAGCCACAGACTCACGCAGAGACCCACAGACTCACGCAGAGAGCCACAGACTCACGCAGAGAGCCACAGACTCACGCAGAGAGCCACAGACTCACGCAGAGACCCACAGACTCACGCAGAGACCCACAGACTCACGCAGAGAGCCACAGACTCACGCAGAGACCTACAGACTCACGCAGAGACCTACAGACTCACGCAGAGACCCACAGGCTCACGCAGAGAGCCACAGACTCACGCAGAGAGCCACAGACTCACGCAGAGAGCCACAGACTCACACAGAGAGCCACAGACTCACGCAGAGACCCACAGACTCACGCAGAGAGCCACAGACTCGCGCAGAGACCCACAGACTCACGCAGAGAGCCACAGACTCACGCAGAGAGCCACAGACTCGCGCAGAGACCCACAGACTCGCGCAGAGACCCACAGACTCACGCAGAGAGCCACAGACTCACACAGAGAGCCACAGACTCACGCAGAGAACCACAGACTCACGCAGAGAGCCACAGACTCGCGCAGAGACCCACAGACTCACGCAGAGAGCCACAGACTCACGCAGAGAGCCACAGACTCACGCAGAGAGCCACAGACTCACGCAGAGAGCCACAGACTCACGCAGAGACCCACAGACTCACGGAGAGAGCCACAGACTCACGCAGAGACCCACAGACTCACACAGAGAGCCACAGACTCACGCAGAGACCCACAGACTCACGCAGAGACCCACAGACTCACGCAGAGAGCCACAGACTCACGGAGAGAGCCACAGACTCACGGAGAGAGCCACAGACTCACACAGAGAGCCACAGACTCGCGCAGAGAGCCACAGACTCACGCAGAGAGCCACAGACTCACGCAGAGACCCATATACTCAGAGACCTATAGCCACACAGAGACCCATAGACTCATGCAGAGGACCCATAGACTCACATAGAAACCCATAGACTCAGAGAAGCCCATCGTTCTGCCTTAGCAGTCTCCCACCACTTGGCCTGAGGCCTTCTCTTCTCAATGGTCGCCAGACTCATGGGGACCACTCCCAATACTGGTCTCTGCAATCGGCCCTCCTCCTCCTCCACCCTGCCCAGTCACGGCTACATCACTCACCTGCCGTGTCTCCAACCTCCCAAGTCGCTTACCCCATCCTCCTCCTCCTCCACCCTGCCCAGTCACGGCCACATCACTCACCTGCCGTGTCTCCAACCTCCCAAGTCGCTTACCCCATCATCCTCCTCCCGCCATGCCGCCCAGTCACGGCTACATCACTCGACCACCTGCTCTCCCATCTTCTCTACGGGACGTCTGGCTGCATTCCTCGTTTCTTGGCGCACAACTCCTGGAATCCCTCTCGACAACACCTGGGGCTCAAATGTGCTGTGCTATACTCTTAGTTCTTTCAGTAAAGTCACGTGGGTAAAAAATGAAATTAAAATTAATAGAAATAAAATAATAAAATCACGACGTTTCGGAGGCAACACAAGTCTCCGTCATCAGGTGGGACCGTCACAGCCAGATTTGCTGCATCACAGCCAGATTTGCGATGTGTGCTTGCGTTTTTTCATTGGCTGATGCAGCAAATCTGGCTGTGACGGTCCCACCTGATGACGGAGACTTGTGTTGCCTCCGAAACGTCGTGATTTTATTATTTTATTTTTATTCATTTTAATTTCATTTTTTACCCACATGACTTTACCGAAAGAACTAAGAGTATGAATCCTTGCAGTCACGAAAGCTTCAAATCTAGAATGTGCTGTGCTAGTGACGAATTGGTCACGTCCTGTTTACGTGACAACCCTTGTTAGTTGGCCGCGCCGGGTGGTGGCGGGTTTTAACGACGCGTTTATACATTGACGCGATCTCACCCAAATCAAAACCTCTGTTGTGAACTTCCTCTGGAGCTGCTCAGAGACAGCTGTTGTCGCTGCTACCGCCGCTGTCACCGTTCACTTACCAGCTCCATGAAGTCCGAGTCCGTGAACCCTCCGTACTTCCGCAGGATTTTGTAGTCGGTGGCGAGCGTGGAGTCGAAAATCAAGGGGTCGTCGGTGTTGATGGAGAAGTTGGCCTTGTCCTTGTGGAACCTGCGTGCGTGCGCGTTCGTCGCAGGAGCATGCTCAATCCACTGCTGGACGAAGGCCTCCGCCTCTTGTGCCCCCCTCCCCCCCCCCGTGTCTCTCGTTCACATCACGGTCCGGCCGTCAGAATCCAACGCTTTCAAGAAGGGACATTTCCCAGAACGCCGCCTGTTATGTCTAATCTAATTTAATGTTTACATAGAGCGCCTCTAGATTTGATGCTTTCGTGACTGCGAGTATTCATATTCTTAGGTTTTTTCGGTAAAGTCACGTAGGTAAAAAACTCAAATAAAAATTAATAAAAGTAAAATAAAATTAAAAATCACGACGTTTCGGAGGCAACACAAGCCTCCGGCTTCAGGCTTGTGTTGCCTCCGAAACGTCGTGATTTTTTATTTTATTTTAATTTTACTTTTATTAATTTTAATTTTAGTTTTTTTACCTACGTGACTTTATCGAAGAAACCTAAGAATAGTAGAGCGCCTCCTTCGCTCAAGGCGCTTGGCAGACAAAGCGGTGACAGAATGGAATGGTTGCAAGGGTTGATGAATGGGCAGCACCGTGGCATGGAGATGTTAACCACCTCGCCTGGTATGCAGGAGGTCGTGGGTTCGATCCCTGACCCTTGACGCCTGCTGCTGTATATTTGAAATTTGCGGTGTCTCTCTATCTCTCTCCGTGGTCGCGTGGATTTTTCTCCGGGTCCTCCGGTTTTTCCACTGGGACATTTGGAATCAACGTCACGTCACGCCTTTAGAGTAATTTGACCGCTGCAAACGTTCACGCGTTGATGACGAGCCACCTCGTTGGGCTATCATTCGTGTGCGGCCAAGGTCGCATTCTCAAAAACGTTGCTGGACAGCTCAGTGGGCCTTACCTGGCCCAATGAAAAAATTAACCCGTAAAAACTAAGTTTTTCACTATAAATCCTTTATATGCGTGGCATCGGTTTTATTTTATTATTCATTTCTGTTTTTCTTGAGTAAGAGTTTCATTTTTATCACATTGGTATTTTAAATTAAATATGAAATTTTTTTTTTCCTAAAAGTGTAAACTTTTGGAAAAAAATTTTTTCACGAAAATAAATTGTCACGCACAACGAGTCTGTGTGCAAAATGTCAGCTCGATTGGATCACGGGAAGCGGGTTAAAAAACGACCGAAAGATTTGCACGGTCGTAAGCGCGCAAGCAAGTGAACTTAATATAAAGGATTTAAAAATAGGTTGCGTATAAACAAACAACACTTTGAGTTTGAACGAGTGACAGCAATAGAGTGGCTCGTAGGGGTCACGGAAGGGTAGGGGAGGGACGGGACGGAGTGGAGGGGCGATGGTGAAGAGGCGAGGCTGTGAGAGAGGAACGGAATGATGTCCGGCTCCTCCGGATATTCCCCCTCAACATTTAGAATCAACATCCAAGCCCCTTCAGGGTAATTTATCCTCAGCAATGATGATGATGATTCGTGTGTGACGGGCCAAGGTCGCATTTTCTTAGGTTTTTTCGGTAAAGTCACGTAGGTAAAAAAATTAAAATTAATAAAAGTAAAATAAAAATAAAATTACTTTTTGTACCTACGTGACTTTACCGAAAAAAGACCTAAGAATATGAATCCTTGCAGTTACGAAAGCTTCAAATCTAGAATCAAGGTCGCATTCTCCGAAGAAAATGGCTATGCACCCACCACAAGTGGTCCTTACCTGGTAAGATCAAAATAAAAAGTCTAATATAATGATGACGGTGGTCGTGTTGGTGGTGGTCACGATGACGACGACGTGAGGACCCACCTCACGACGGGGTGTTTCGAGAAGTCCGCCTCCTTCTCGCCGGAGAGGCAGGCTCCCGTCAGGTAGCTGGACCAGGGGCAGATCTGTAAAGCGGAGGGGGGGTGGGTACAGCATCGCAGTTTGTTCGCTCTCCACGCTTCCGCCACAAGGGGTCTCTGGCCACTCGGGGGAGAATCTAGATCAGGGGTGGGTAACGTCCGGACCGTGGGCCGTATAAGGCCCGCGAAATCATTTGGTGTGGCCCTGCCAAGGCAACCGCAGGCTGGGACTCGAAATTCAATAAATCTAGGAGCTGGAAAAGCAGTTGCGAGTAGCGACATCATCAATGACAGCTAACATCACACGCCTCGCCCAAAGAGAAGCAGTTCCAGCCGTCGCATTAGGGGGCGAGTTCATTAAACGTTTGACCAAATATAAACGGGCTAATTTTTAAGTTGACTATTTTGTATGG
This sequence comes from Lampetra fluviatilis, assembly GCF_964198595.1. Lineage (NCBI taxonomy): Eukaryota > Metazoa > Chordata > Hyperoartia > Petromyzontiformes > Petromyzontidae > Lampetra > Lampetra fluviatilis. The sequence goes on from NC_136297.1 coordinate 4,503,001, forward strand.
CCCGCGAATGATGTTATATAAATATCCAAATGGCCCTTGGCAGAAGAAAGGTTCCCCACCCGTGGTCTAGAGGGTCCCAGGTGCTGCTGCTGCTGCTGCAGAGAGGGTGGTGAGTGCAGCATGAAAGCGGCCATCTTTGTTGGGTGAGTGAGTGAGTGGGTGAGAGGGTGGGTGGGTGGGTGAGAGGGTGGGTGAGTGGGTGAGTGAGTGGGTGGGTGAAAGGGTGAGAGGGTGGGTGGGGTGGGTGGGTGAGTGAGAGGGTGGGTGAGTAGGTGGGTGGGTGAGTGGGTGGGTGGGTGAGTGGGTGGGTGGGTGAGTGGGTGGGTGGGTGGGTGAGTGGGTGGCTGAGTAGGTGGGTGGGTGAGTGGGTGGGTGAGTAGGTGGGTGGGTGAGAGGGTGAGAGGGTGGGTGAGAGGGTGGGTGAGTGGGTGAGTGAGTGGGTGGGTGAGAGGGTGAGAGGGTGGGTGAGTGAGTGAGTGGGTGGGGTGAGAGGGTGGGTGAGTAGGTGGGTGGGTGAGTGGGTGGGTGAGTAGGTGGGTGGGTGAGTGGGTGGGTGAGTAGGTGGGTGGGTGAGTGGGTGGGTGGGTGAGAGGGTGGGTGGGTGAGAGGGTGGGTGGGTGAGTGGGTGGGTGAGTAGGTGGGTGGGTGAGAGGGTGGGTGGGTGAGTAGGTGGGTGGGTGAGAGGGTGGGTGGGTGAGTGGGTGGGTGGGTGAGAGGGTGGGTGGGTGAGTGGGTGGGTGGGTGAGAGGGTGGGTGAGTGAGTGAGTGGGTGGGTGGGTGGGTGAGTGGGTGGGTGAGTAGGTGGGTGGGTGAGTGGGTGGGTGGGTGAGAGGGTGGGTGGGTGAGTGGGTGGGTGGGTGAGAGGGTGGGTGAGTGAGTGAGTGGGTGGGTGGGTGGGTGAGTGGGTGGGTGGGTGGGTGGGTGAGTGGGTGGGTGGGTGGGTGGGTGAGTGGGTGGGTGAGTAGGTGGGTGGGTGAGTGGGTGGGTGGGTGAGAGGGTGGGTGGGTGAGTGGGTGGGTGGGTGAGAGGGTGGGTTGTTCGACCTCCATGCTCCCGCATCTACTCACACCCCCCACCCTCACCAATCCCGCACTGATAGCCGGCGTGGTGAAGTATGGTCAAATACCCCCCCGCCCCCCCGCGCGTGACCTGCACGGCACGTGGGGGGAGGCCCTCACTCACCCAGTGGCCAGCGCGCGCTGAGGCTACGAACCCGGCATCCCGGGTTCGATTCCCGCTCGCGGCCAACACCGGTAACGATTACCTGAATAGGTACCTGGGCCTCCCTTAGGTCGACTCGGCCTCAAATGAGTACCTGGTGCGATTTATAAAAGCATTTATCACGAAGGAGACAAAAGCGGCCGGGCGTGGTGCTGGCCACCCACCCACCCCCTCGCGCGCCGTGCCATCCTTCATAGGAGCTCGCTAACAGCTCTTGCCCTAACAGTGTGTTAAGGCTATCCGGGGGATCTTTGCGTGTGTTTGTGTGAAGCGGTCGCTACGAACCCGGCAGCCCGGGTTCGATTCCCAACACCAGCGGCGATTATCCGAACCGGACCGTGGGCCTCCCCTAGGTCGACTCGGCCTCAAACGAGTACCTGGTGCGGTGTGTAGTAACCATCGCCACCGAGGGAGACAAAGGCGGCCGGGCGCGGCTCTGGCCGCACCGCGCCATCGCGGGCGCTCGCCCCGTCGCCTTGAAAACGACTACGCGGGGGACCTTTGGCTTTGTCTTTGCTCGCCGCGCGCGCTACCTCGAAGTGCATGTTGGCCTTGAGCAGCCGCGCGTAGAGCTCCGGGTCCTCCAGGGTGTGGTAGCCGTGGCCGATCCTCTCCGCCCGCAACACGTCCACCGCCTGCCACCAAAGACAAAGATACACCCCCCCCCACACCGTGTAGCCTTCACAGACAGTCGGGGCAAGTGCTGTCAGCGAGGAACGGCGCCTATGAAGGCCGGCACGGTGGCACACGAGGTGGGTGGGTGGCCAGCGCCACGCCCGGCCGCCTTTGTCTCCCCGGTGGCGATGTTTTATGCATCGCACCGAGCGCTCATGTGAGGTTGTGTCGACCCCGCACCAGTTTAAATCATCGTCAACGGTGTTGGCCGTGAGCGGGAACTCGGGTCGCCGGGTTCGTCGCGCGGCGTAGCGCTGACCGCTGCGTTGGACGCGCTGGACGCACGCCCGGTAATGATGAATGATGTCATCAGCGAATCAGCGTCCCCGTTAATCATGGGGCAATCATGGGGCAATCACAGGGCTGGACGCTCATTGTCATCATCACCACCCGCGTCATTACCCACTACGCACACGCTCTCTCATACCTCTATCATCTCACTCCCCTCCGCACAGTCTCCTACCTCTCATCTCACTCCACTCCCCTCCACGCACTCTCCTACCTCTCATCTCACTCCACTCCCCTCCACGCACTCTCCTACCTCTCCCCTCTCATCTCACTCTACTCCCCTCCACGCACTCTGCTACCTCTCTCCTCTCATCTCACTCTACTCCCCTCCACACACTCTCCTACCTCTCCTTTCATCTCACTCTACTCCCCTCCACACACTCTCCTGCTTCTCCCCTCTCATCTCACTCTACTCCCCTCCACACACTCTCCTACCTCTCCCCTCTCAACTCACTCTACTCCCTTCCACACACTCTCCTACCTCTCCTTTCATCTCACTCTACTCCCCTCCACGCACTCTCCTGCCTCTCCCCTCTCATCTCACTCTACTCCCCTCCACACACTCTCCTACCTCTCCTTTCATCTCACTCTACTCCCCTCCACACACTCTCCTGCCTCTCCCCTCTCATCTCACTCTACTCCCCTCCACACACTCTCCTACCTCTCCTTTCATCTCACTCTACTCCCCTCCACACACTCTCCTACCTCTCCCCTCTCAACTCACTTTACTCCCCTCCACACACTCTCCTACCTCTCCTTTCATCTCACTCTACTCCCCTCCACACACTCTCCTGCCTCTCCCCTCTCATCTCACTCTACTCCCCTCCACACACTCTCCTACCTCTCCCCTCTCAACTCACTCTACTCCCCTCCACACACTCTCCTACCTCTCCTTTCATCTCACTCTACTCCCCTCCACGCACTCTCCTGCCTCTCCCCTCTCATCTCACTCTACTCCCCTCCACGCACTCTCCTACCTCTCCCCTCTCAACTCACTCTACTCCCCTCCACGCACTCTCCTACCTCTCCCCTCTCATCTCACTCTACCCCCCTCCACGCACTCTTCTACCTCTCCCCTCTCATCTCACTCTACTCCCCTCCACGCACTCTCCTGCCTCTCCCCTCTCATAGAGCCACAGACTCACACAAATATCCACATGATCACACAAAGACCCATAGACTCGCACCCATAGGCTCATCACAGAGACCCATAGACTCACACAGTGATCCGGGTACGGGTAGGGTACGGGTACGGGTAAGGAATCAAAACCCGTTTGCGACCTCTGAGACACAGGCCTCTGTCTATGGTCTATGAACATCTGGCAGGCCGCCAGCTTTGGTTCAAGCGAGGCCCCGACGCTGCTGCTGCTGCAGCTCATGTTGTTGTTGATGCTGCTGAAGATTATGGGACACTGCATGTCCAAACCCGTCCAGAGTGTGCGTTCCCAGCGTTGAACCGATGCTGCTGAGTTACGGGCACTGCCACAAGGAAGGCGGTGGGGTCAGAGGTTGCAAACGGGTTTTGATTCCTTACCCGTACCCGTACCCGGCCGCACCAGGGTCGCAAACGGGTACCCGTACCCGGCCGGGTACGGGTAGGGTACGGGTATCGGGTACCCGATTGCGACCTCTGGGATGAAGCCATGTTGCAGGCGCGGGTGGGTTGATTCTAGGAACTTGAATTATGAGAAGAGACAAGACGTTGGGAAATGAGTGACAAACGGTTGCTCACCAGTAACTCACGGCCTACCCGTACCCGTACCCGGCCGCACCAGGGTCGCAAACGGGTACCCGTACCCGGCTGGGTACGGGTAGCCGGGTATCGGGTAGGGTACGGGTATCGGGTACCCGGTTGCGACCTCTGGGTGGGACTGATGGGAAGCGTAGAGGAAAACATGTATTTGTTTCGTTACCAGGACAGATATGAGGAGGTGTAAGTGTGATCCTGTCTATCGTCATGTATCGGACCTTCAGGAGAAGGTGTATTCTCGGTTCTTTTGGTAAAAAGTCACGTAGATAGCAAATAACAATAATGAAATAAAATTAAAAAGAAATTAAAAATCATAAAAGCAAAAAACCCACGACGTGTCGTTGCGATCGAAACGTCGTGGGTTTTTCGCCTTTATTATTTTCAATTCATTTTCATTTTGAAATTTTAATTTAATTACGTCATTTTTATTTTCTATCTCTACGCGACTTTACCGAAAGAACCAAGAACATGAATTCCTGCAGTCACGAAAGTGTCGAGTCAGGAGGTCAAGCATTTACACCATTGGAACCTCATTTGCCAGTAAAAAATATGATAATTGTTTTTTTACCCTTCTATCTGGCAACAAAACTGCCACCTTTTTTTACAAGGAGTCATGTTTACATAGACCACAATATCTGCAGTCATAATGCAAACAAAAAACACAACTCTGATAATGTGCGCCTTTTGGCGTCATCTGGTCCAACCCATGTGAGACTAGGCTCAAGGAAAGCTGTCTCGGGTGTGGACCAATCAACTTCAAGGACAGTGCATATCATTATCAGAGTTATGTTTTTTGTTTGCATTATGACTGCAGGTAATTGTGGTCTATGTAAACACGACTCCTTGTAAAAAAGATGTCAGTTTTGTTGCCAGATAGAAGGGTAAAAAAACTATTATCAGGAGAAGGTGTTTTCCTTCCACCCTCCTCCTCCTCCTCACCCCGCACACCCCCTCTCACCTCCTCGACGACCTTCGATGACCCCACCTCTCCGGCGTGGACCGTGCGGTGAACGCCGTCCCTCACCGCCTCCTGGTGACACCGACAACAAGGACGACAAAGTACGGGTCCACCCCTCCATCCCGCCGTGTAGCCTGCGTCGGCTGTAGAGGCAAGTGCAGTGAGCTGCACCACCGCTCCCCGCAAATTACACCACATCCGTGGGGGGTGTCGGGGTGTGTCGGGGTGTGTCGGGGGTGTGTGGGGGTGTGTGGGGGTGTGTCGGGGTGTGGGTGGTGTGGGTGGCTTGGGTGGTGTGGGTGGTGTGGGGTGGTGTGGGGTGGTGTGGGTGACGTGGGTGACGTGGGTGGTGTGGCTGCTGTGGGTGGTGTGGGTGGTGTGGGTGGTGTGGGTGCTGTGGCTGCTGTGGGTGGTGTGTGTGGTGTGTGTGGTGTGGGTGGTGTGGGTGGCTTGGGTGGTGTGGGTGGTGTGGGTGGTGTGGGGTGGTGTGGGGTGGTGTGGGTGACGTGGGTGGCGTGGGTGGCGTGGCTGCTGTGGGTGGTGTGGGTGGTGTGGGTGGTGTGGGTGCTGTGGCTGCTGTGGGTGGTGTGGGTGGTGTGTGTGGTGTGTGTGGTGTGGGTGGTGTGTGTGGTGTGGGTGGTGTGGGTGGTGTGTGTGGTGTGTGTGGTGTGGGTGGTGTGAGTGGTGTGTGTGGTGTGTGTGGTGTGGGTGGTGTGAGTGGTGTGTGTGGTGTGTGTGGTGTGGGTGGTGTGTGTGGGGTGTGTGGTGTGGGTGGTGTGGGTGGTGTGAGTGGTGTGTGTGGTGTGGGTGGTGTGGGTGGTGTGAGTGGTGTGTGTGGTGTGTGTGGTGTGGGTGGTGTGTGTGGTGTGAGTGGTGTGTGTGGTGTGAGTGGTGTGGGTGGTGTGTGTGGTGTGTGTGGTGTGTGTGGTGTGGGTGGTGTGTGTGGTGTGGGTGGTGTGGGTGCTGTGTGTGGTGTGGGTGGTGTGGGTGGTGTGAGTGGTGTGTGTGGTGTGGGTGGTGTGGGTGGTGTGAGTGGTGTGTGTGGTGTGGGTGCTGTGTGTGGTGTGGGTGGTGTGGGTGGTGTGGGTGGTGTGAGTGGTGTGTGTGGTGTGTGTGGTGTGTGTGGTGTGGGTGCTGTGTGTGCTGTGTGTGGTGTGTGTGGTGTGGGTGGTGTGGGTGGTGTGGGTGCTGTGTGTGGTGTGGGTGGTGTGGGTGGTGTGGGTGGTGTGGGTGGTGTGGGTGCTGTGTGTGCTGTGTGTGGTGTGGGTGGTGTGGGTGGTGTGGGTGGTGTGAGTGGTGTGGGTGGTGTGGGTGGTGTGGGTGGTGTGGGTGGTGTGAGTGGTGTGGGTGGTGTGGGTGCTGTGAGTGGAGTGGGTGGTGTGGGTGGTGTGGGTGGTGTGAGTGGTGTGGGTGGTGTGGGTGCTGTGAGTGGTGTGGGTGGTGTGGGTGGTGTGGGTGCTGTGAGTGGCGTGGGTGGTGTGAGTGGTGTGGGTGGGGTGGGTGGTGTGGGTGGTGTGAGTGGTGTGGGTGCTGTGAGTGGTGTGGGTGGTGTGGGTGGTGTGGGTGCTGTGAGTGGTGTGAGTGGTGTGGGTGGTGTGGGTGGTGTGGGTGACTTGGGTGGTGTGAGTGGTGTGGGTGGTGTGGGTGGTGTGGGTGGTGTGGGTGACGTGGGTGGCGTGGGTGGTGTGGGTGGTGTGGGTGGTGTGAGTGTTGTGTGTGGTTTGGGTGGTGTGAGTGGTGTGGGTGGTGTGGGTGGTGTGGGTGGTGTGAGTGGTGTGAGTGGTGTGTGTGGTGTGGGTGGTGTGGGTGGTGTGGGTGGTGTGGGTGCTGTGTGTGCTGTGTGTGGTGTGGGTGGTGTGTGTGGTGTGTGTGGTGTGAGTGGTGTGTGTGGTGTGGGTGGTGTGGGTGGTGTGGGTGGTGTGGGTGCTGTGTGTGCTGTGTGTGGTGTGGGTGGTGTGGGTGGTGTGGGTGGTGTGGGTGGTGTGAGTGTTGTGTGTGGTGTGGGTGCTGTGAGTGGAGTGGGTGGTGTGGGTGGTGTGGGTGGTGTGAGTGGTGTGGGTGGTGTGGGTGCTGTGAGTGGAGTGGGTGGTGTGGGTGGTGTGGGTGGTGTGGGTGGTGTGGGTGCTGTGAGTGGTGTGGGTGGTGTGGGTGGTGTGGGTGGTGTGAGTGGTGTGGGTGGGGTGGGTGGTGTGGGTGGTGTGAGTGGTGTGGGTGCTGTGAGTGGTGTGGGTGGTGTGGGTGCTGTGAGTGGTGTGAGTGGTGTGGGTGGTGTGGGTGGTGTGGGTGACTTGGGTGGTGTGAGTGGTGTGGGTGGTGTGGGTGGTGTGGGTGGTGTGGGTAACGTGGGTGGCGTGGGTGGTGTGGGTGGTGTGGGTGGTGTGGGTGGTGTGCGTGGTGTGGGTGGTGTGGGTGGTGTGGGTGGTGTGGGTGGTGTGAGTGGTGTGGGTTGTGTGGGTGGTGTGGGTGGCTTGGGTGGTGTGGGTGGTGTGGGTGGTGTGGGTGGTGTGGGTGGTGTGGGTGGTGTGCGTGGTGTGGGTGGTGTGGGTGGCGTGGGTGGCGTGGGTGGCGTGAGTGGTGTGGGTGGTGTGGGTGGCGTGGGTGGTGTGCGTGGTGTGGGTGGTGTGGGTGGTGTGCGTGGTGTGGGTGGTGTGGGTGGTGTGGGTGGTGTGAGTGGTGTGGGTTGTGTGGGTGGTGTGGGTGGCTTGGGTGGTGTGGGTGGTGTGGGTGGTGTGCGTGGTGTGGGTGGTGTGGGTGGTGTGGGTGGTGTGTGTGCTGTGTGTGCTGTGTGTGCTGTGGGTGGTGTGTGTGCTGTGTGTGCTGTGGGTGGTGTGTGTGCTGTGTGTGCTGTGTGTGGTGTGTGTGCTGTGGGTGGTGTGTGTGCTGTGTGTACTGTGTGTGCTGTGTGTGCTGTGGGTGCTGTGGGTGCTGTGTGCGCTGCGCCGCCCACCAGGAAGGCTGTGCGGTGGGGGCCCCCGGCCTCGGCCACCAGTGACTCGTCCCCCGCCAGGTCGATGGCCACCACCCCGTGGTCCCTGTACTTGAGGCACAGCCTCAGCACCTCCGGCGACCAGTCTAGCCACACACGCACACAGACAAAGGTCCCCCGTGTAGCCTCGGCAGCCTGTTGGGGCAAGTGCCCGCAAGCGAGTAGCAAGCGCCAGTGCCGGATTATCCCAGCAGCACAAGTAGCTACATGTGTAGTAGGTACATGTATAGTAGCTACTGCATGTGTAGTAGCTACACATGTAGTAGCTACTACATGTGTAGTAGCTACTACACGTGTAGCTGCTACACGTGTAGTAGCTACACATGTAGTAGCTACTACATATGTAGCTACTTGCTACTACACATGTAGTAGCTACGGGCTCCGCACTTTCAAGGGCCCCGCGCTAAATGCTTTCAAGCTATCAATTCCTGTTCATGATTCTGCACTTGCTCTATTACTATAGTACTATACTGCCTTTAACTTTTATGAACGACTGGGTGTTTAAGGTTAGCGATTTGTCGTATTGTCTGGCTGTATAGCAAATTAAAAAATACAATTTACTATGCAAGTATAAACATTGTGTTTGGATATTTACGTGTTTTTTATTTTATTTAAGGCCCCGTTATGTCATATGCTACAGACCACGCCCTTGGCTTCATCCGGCACTGTATCGTGTGTACTGTGTGTGTATCATGCGTACTGTGTGTACTGTGTGTGTGTATATCGTGTGTACTGTGTGTGTATTGTGTGTACTGTGTGTGTGTATCGTGTGTACTGTGTGTGTATATCGTGTGTACTGTGTGTGTGTGTATCGTGCGTACTGTGTGTGTGTGTATCGTGTGTATCGTGTGTACTGTGTGTGTACTGTGTGTGTGTGTATCGTGTGTACTGTGTGTGTATCGTGTGTACTGTGTGTGTATCGTGTGTACTGTGTGTACTGTGTGTGTATCGTGTGTACTGTGTGTGTGTATCGTGTGTACTGTGTGTGTACCGTGTACTGTGTGTGTATCGTGTGTACTGTGTGTGTATCGTGTGTACTGTGTGTGTACCGTGTACTGTGTGTGTATCGTGTGTACTGTGTGTGTATCGTGCGTACCGTGTACTGTGTGTGTGTATCGTGTGTACTATGTGTGTGTATCGTGTGTACTGTGTGTGTGTATCGTGTGTATCGTGTGTACTGTGTGTGTGTATCGTGTGTACTGTGTGTGTATCGTGTGTACTGTGTGTATTGTGTGTGTGTACTGTGTGCACTGTGTGTGTGTACTGTGTGTGTATTGTGTGTACTGTGTGTACTGTGTGTATAGTGTGTACTGTGTGTGTATCGTGTGTACTGTGTGTGTATCGTGTGTACTGTGTGTGTGTACTGTGTGTGTGTACTGTGTGTACTGTGTGTACTGTGTGTATAATGTGTACTGTGTGTGTATCGTGTGTACTGTGTGTGTGTACCGTGTGTATCGTGTGTATCGTGTGTATCGTGTGTACTGTGTGTGTGTACCGTGTGTACTGTGTGTGTGTACCGTGTGTACTGTGTGTGTGTACCGTGTGTACTGTGTGCGTGTATCGTGTGTACTGTGTGCGTGTATCGTGTGTACTGTGTGCGTGTACTGTGTGTACTGTGTGTGTGTACTGTGTACTGTGTGTGTACTGTGCGTGTGTATCGTGTGTACTCTGTGTACTGTGTGTGTACCTTGTGTACTGTGTGTACTGTGTGTGTGTATCGTGCGTACCGTGTGTGCTATGCATGTGTATTGTGTGTACTGTGTGTGTGTACTGTGTGTGTACTGTGTGTGTGTACTGTGTGTACTGTGTGTGTACTGTGTGTGTGTATCGTGTGTACTGTGTGTGTGTACTGTGTGTACTGTGTGTGTACTGTGTGTGTGTATCGTGTGTACTGTGTGTGTGTACTGTGTGTGTACTGTGTGTGTGTACCGGGCATGTGCCGCATGCAGCACAGGATGGAGCGCACCGTGTGTACTGTGTGTGTACTGTGTGTGTGTGTACCGTGTGTGTGTTATGTGTGTGTACTGTGTGTGTACTGTGTGTGTGTGTACCGGGCATGTGCCGCATGCAGCACAGGATGGAGCGCACCGTGTGTACTGTGTGTGTACTGTGTGTGTGTACTGTGTGTGTGTACTGTGTGTACTGTGTGTGTGTACTGTGTGTGTGTACCGGGCATGTGCCGCATGCAGCACAGGATGGAGCGCACCGTGATGCCAAACTCCTTCTCGCCCTCGCGGAAGCCCTGGTTCACCAGCGACACCACCTCGTCCGGCGTGACGTCACCGCTGGGAGGCAAGGCACAGCCATCGTCAACGTCATCACCACCATCATCATCATCGTCGTCATCACCACCATCATCATCATCGTCGTCATCACCACCATCATCATCGTCATCACCACCATCGTCATTGCTATCGTCATCATCATCGTCGTCATCACCACCATCATCATCATCGTCATCACCACCATCATCATCATCGTCATCACCACCATCGTCATCACTATCGTCATCATCATCGCTATCGTCATCATCATCACCACCATCGTCACCATCATCTTCATCGTCATCATCGTCATCTTCGTCATCACCACCATCGTCATCACCACCATCGTCATCACCACCATCGTCATCGCCACCGTCTTCATCGCTATCGTCATCATCGCCATCGCTATCGCCATCGCTATCATCATCATGGTCATCACCACCATCATCATCGCTATCATCGTCATCACCAACACCATCGTCATCACTACACCATCGTCATCACCATCGTCACCACCACCATCATCATCACTATCACCATCGTCATCATCACCACCATCGTCATCACCACCATCATCACCACCATCATCACCACTGACACCATCACTGACACCGTTGCCACCATCGTCATCACTATCGCCGTTCGAGTGCCGTGACGTCTCGCCAGTGATTACAACAACAACAACAACCACAGCAGCAGCCAGCCAGCATCATCAGGCGGATAGCCGCAGAGTTGTGGAGGTCTCCCTCCTCCCCGTTCAGGTCCTCAACAGAGACGTCGGACAAACGCGAGGCGATGCTCACGTGACCTCACCCACAGCACCTCCCACCGGCGCGTTGCGCACCAACCGCGACGAAGAAGCCCTGGGGGCAAGCAAGCTACCTGCGCTGCCCCCAGGGCACGGGCGTGACGTCGGCGTTGGCGAGCAGCTGGGGGCTGTAGCGAGCCTCCAGGTAGACGACGCCCTGCCCAGCCTTGTCCGCCACTAGCTCGTACGCCACGCGGCGGATCGCCTCCCGGTCCCCACTGCCAAAGTGTGGGGGGGGGGGGGGGGGGTGGGAAGGGTGGGGTAGGAGAGAGAGACGGGGGGGGGTGGGGGCGGTGGGAAGAGGGGGGGCAGGAGAGAGATACGGAGGGGGGGGGGGGGGTGATGGGAAGGGGGAGCAGGGGGGGGCAGGAGAGAGACGGGGGGGGTGCAAGAGTTGGTGAGCGGTGCAGGGGGGGGGGGGGTGCGTCTTATAATACGGCGTCTGAGTGTGTGTGTGAGTGTGTGTGTGTGAGTGTGTGTGTGTGCGTTTGACCACAAACAATAACTTCTGCCCCCCCTCATTTTAGCCCCCTGCCCCCTCCTCCATCCACTGGCGCTGTGTGTATGTGTGCGTGTGTGCGCGGGTGCGTGTGTGTGTGTATGTGCGCGTTCGTGTATGTGCGTGTGTGCGCGTATGTGTGTATGTGTGTGTGTACGTGTGTGCGCGCGTGCGTGCGTGTATGTGCGTGTGTGTGTGTGTACGTGTGTGCGCGTGCGTGTGTGTATGTGCGTGTGTGTGTGTGCGTGTGTGTGTATGTGCGTGTTCGTGCGTGTGCGTGCGTGTGTGTGTGCATGCGTGTGCGCGCATGTGCGTGCGTGTGTGTGTATAGTGCGTGTGTGTGTGTGCGTGTGTGCGTGTGTGCGTGTGTGCGCGCGTGCGTGCGTGTGCGTGCGTGTGCGTGCGTGTGCGTGCGTGTGTGTGCGTGCGTGCGTGTGCGTGTGCGCGTGTGTGCGTGTGTGTGCGTGCGTGTGTGCGTGTGCGCGCGCGTGCTTGCGAGAGTGCTCACGCGATGGCCGGCATGTAGAGGGCGAAGTACTCGAGGAACTTGGTGAGCGACGAGGGCTCCCCGTAGCTCAGGCAGCCGTGGAGCTCCCGCTCCGTGTCTGCCGGCAGCTTGACGCCGCGCTTCCTGCGCACAGCGCCACGCGGGGGGAGGGAGTCAAACTCGTCCCGCGCGAACTCTCCGCTTCATCCTCGCAGCGGCGATAGCAGCGGCAGCGGCTGTCGCTGCCGTCGAACGAGGGCGGTGGTAGTCACCGCATCGTGTGCGGCTCCTCTTCCGCGGCCGTCTGGAACGCTCTCTTCCTTGCGGTATGACGAAGAAGCCGCTGGGAGCTGTGCGACTTTTAAATCATCATCTGCATTGACAAACTCGTTGCTTTGCTTGTTGTTGTTGTGTTTAGTTTGTTGGCCTTCCCCCGCACACCTCCCGATTAGTACGGTGCGAAAGAAGTTCGACACACATACAGCAGCACTCGTTGGTCCACACGCAAGCCTGACTCTGCTGCTGACGAAACACTGAATGTGGAAACCGCTCCAGAGTTTGCTTGTGTTGGACCACTGGTCCAGTGGAGAGAGGCCGATTTGTCAATTGTCCAGTGGAGAGATGCGGATTTATGAATGAGACCATCCGCTTGTCTATATCGTCGCCCTTCGGTTCGCTGTGACTAAAGACAAAGATCCCCCGTATAGCCTTCACAGGCTGTTGGGGCAAGTGCTGTTGGCAAGTAGCACCGACGAAGGCCGGCACTGAACACGAGGTGGTGGCTGAGTCGACCTAGGGGATCCCCAAGAGCAGTTCTAATAAATTCGCTGTCACTCTTATTGGTCATGAGCGGGAACAGTGCAGTAGTGCTGTGCGCTCACCGCTGAGACACAACTCCACTCCGGCACTGCGTATGGGGCATGTGTATACATTTAGGAATTTTAAAATGCGTGAATAATTTTTGTAAGGTTTAAGCGGTACCCGTTTTATTGCCTCGTGGTGACGGTGATGATGAAAATGATGACGGTGATGATGATAATGTTGATTAGAATGATGATGGTGGTGAAGATGATGATGATGATACCAACGATGATGTTGGTGATGATGATGATGGTGAAGATGATGGTGATAACTATGATGGCTGTGATGATGATTTTGATGTTGATGACAACGATGGTGGTGGTGATGATGCTTACAATAAATGATGATTACAATGATGATGGTAAAATTATGATCACGATGATGATGGCGATGATTACGATGATGATTTTGATGTTGATGACGGCGATGAAGGTGAGGATGATGATCATGATTTCTACTCACTTGGCGAATTCCAGGATGGTTGAGGGTCGAATAGCTCCATCCAAATGGATGTGAAGTTCAACCTGGGATGGGGATGATGAGGAGGTGGGGGAGAGACAGAAGAGGAGATTTGTCAAAAAAAACATCTTCAGCCAAACGATTGATCAACAACCCACTGGGAACCAATCATCACTCCACGTGTCCACGCAGGGAAGGCAAAGACAAAGATCCCCCGTGTAGCCTCAACAGACTGTTGGGGAAAGTGCTGTGAGCGAGCACCTAACGGCACACGAGGGGTTGGGTGGCCAGCACCACGCCCGACCGCCTTTGTCTCCCCAGTGGCGATGTTTACACACCGCACCAGGTACTCATTCAAGGCCGAGTCGACCTAGGGGAGGCCCAAGACCGGTTCAAATATTCGTAACCGGTGTTGGCCACGAGCGGCTATTTTTCTCGAGACAAGCACTTGCCCCTTCAGCCTGTGCAAGGCTATACGGGGGATCTTTGTCTCTGTGCGTGTGTTGATAGGTGGGGAACGGTAGAGTAGTAAACATCGCCACTGGGGAGACAAAGGCGGCCGGGCGTGGTGTTGGCCACCCAACCCCCTCATGTGCCGTGTCGGCCTTCATAGGTGCTGCTCGCTAACAGCACTTGCCCCAGCAGCCTGGTCAAGGCTATACGGGGGATCTTTGTCTCCGTGTGTGTGTGTAGATAGGGTGGGGAGCGGTAGTGTAGCGGTTAGCGCTGCGTTACGAACCTGGCGACAAGGGTTCGATAACCGCTCACGGCCAACACCAGTGACGATTATCTGAACCGGTCCCGGGCCTCCCCTAGGTCGACTCAAGCTCAAATGAGTACCTGATGCGGTGTGTAAACATCGCCACTGGGGAGACAAAGGCGGCCAGGTGTGGCGTTGGCCACCCACCCCCTCGTGTACCGTTCTGGCCTTCATAGGTGCTCGCTAACAGCACTTGCCCCTTCAGCCTGTTCAAGGCTATACGGGGTGTCCTTGTCTTTATCTTTGTAGATAGGGTGCGAGTATTCGTGTTACCCTCCTTGTCTCTCTCAGTGACCCTTGGTCTGGGGTACTAAGGGTCAGTCAGGGTGTGGGTAGACCCTTACCCCTCCCCTCACCACCACCACCACTCTCACCACCACCCTCACACCCCTAACAACGCACCCTTAGCACATTCCGCGTTACACACAAAGGCAACATTATGGCCTAATTTTGCCCCCCCCCCCCCCACTTAATATTTATCAGCAAATCAACCGAGTCGCTAAACCACACAACGTAGGGGTGGACGTCACGGGCACAGCTGTGAACCCATCACGATTCACCCCGTATTCCTGCACAGGGAAATTGTTGAGTTTTCAGGTCCATACGGCGTAGGAGCCGTTTCAATACGGGCAATAAAGAATACTCGTGTTTTGTCCATTGTGTTTGTGTTTCTCCCTTGCGATGGGACTTTGTAGGATGAACGTTGTGATGTATAAGGGGGCACGGGGTGACCAATACGGTCTGAATTGGTCTGTAATAAGGTAGGGGGGCACTGATAAGGGGTTCACAGCGATGTAAGATAGGGATAGTGCTAGGGATAGTGCTATGGATAGTGCTATGGATAGTGCTATGGATAGTGCTAGGGATAGTGATATGGATAGTGATAGGGACAGCATCGCTGTCAACCCATACGATTCACCCCGTATTCTCGTCCAGGCAAATTGAGTTTTCAGGTCCATACGGCGTACAGCCGTTTCAATACGGGCAACAAATTGTCTATTGTGTTTGTGTTTCTCCCTTGTGATGAGACTTTGTAGGATGAACGTTGAGATGTATAAGGGGGCACGGGGTGACCAATACGGTCTGAATTGGTCTGTAACAAGGTGGAGCACTGACAAGGGGTTGACAGCCATGGGGGACGATGGTTGACAGCGGCCCTGGGAGGAAACACAACGAGCCGCTGTGCTCGCGCAGGGAGCAGCGAGAGGTTGGCGGATCGCACACGGATTGTTTGGAACTCCCTTCTACCCGTGGGTGGGCGTCGAGTAGGTAGCAGTACCACCGTGGCTCTGCCAGGAGAAGGTGGTGCTACAGGAGAAGGTGGTGCTACATGAGAAGGTGGTGCTACAGGAGAAGGTGGTGCTACAGGAGAAGGTGGTGCTACAGGAGAAGGTGGTGCTACAGGAGAAGGTGGTGCTACAGGAGAAGGTGGTGCTACATGAAAAGGTGGTGCTACATGAAAAGGTGGTGCTACATGAAAAGGTGGTGCTACATGAGAAGGTGGTGCTACAGGAGAAGGTGGTGCTACAGGAGAAGGTGGTGCTACAGGAGAAGGTGGTGCTACATGAGAAGGTGGTGCTACATGAGAAGGTGGTGCTACAGGAGAAGGTGGTGCTACATGAGAAGGTGGTGCTACAGGAGAAGGTGGTGCTACAGGAGAAGATGGTGCTACATGAGAAGGTGGTGCTACAGGAGAAGGCGGTGCTACAAAAGAAGGCGGTGCTACAGCGAAGTGTGTGCAACTAAACCGCCATCTCTTTTAATCAATCTGTATGGGGGGGGGGGGGGGGTATCGAGCATTGCTCCCTCGCTCGAGGCATGCAGCTTTCTCCGGCCGCCCCGGTTGTTGCTCCCCTCCCCCCACGTGAATAATAAACACGACTCCGCATCATCATCGTCATCATCAGCAATTGGCTTTAAACATCTTTAAAATGAAATTCAAATAAAGTATATTTATGGGAAATGCAAGTTTGTGATTAGTACTACTTGTGAAATGCGTAGGAGGTGGGCGGGGGGTTTCAAAGTCATATTATGCTCGTGCATTATGCAGGATTAGCAGCATCAAAGGGAGGGGATAGGGGTAGCATTAATAAAGGGAAGGAATGTTAATAGTATGTATCTGCAGTAACTAAACAACCAGTTAAAAAACTAAAGTATAAACTACATAGTATCATCAGTATACTAAATATACTCTCCAATAAGCTGAGCTACTAACAGTAAGTAATACATTACAATTCTACGTCGCAAAAAATATAATATGCTTCCAGCATATTATTACTTCCCTTCTACGTGACTTTACCGAAAGAACCAAGAAGATCAAATAAAGTAGTACAATTGTAGTGGCATAGCGCTGGCTGCTGATGGAAAAGGGTAACTGCGGTGTACGGCGCCACTCGCGTCAGCAGGCCACGATAGAGACCACGAGAGGGGGACATCTCGGGGGGAAAGGTCACAGAAGGGGCCCATCGGGAATTCTAGATATAAAAAACTCCTATCCAGGGGCCTACCCTGGCTCCTCCCCCCTCAAACAGTATATATACAAGGTCGGATCTCTTGGAATTTCTTATTCACTTGATACAGCGAGCGTGCTGTGATGGTTCCACCTGAAGACGGAAGCTTGTGTTGCCTCCGAACCGTCGTGATTTTTATTTTATTTTTATTTTACTTTTATTATTTTTTATTTTTTACCTACGTGACTTTACCGAAAAAACCTAAGAATATGCCCATCGGGAAGCCCCGGGAACTCGCGAGTAGGTCCCAGAGAGGGGGGCGTGGCCGGGGTGGAGCGTCGTGGCCACGCTGGGAGGATCAGAAGGACCCCTGAACGGGACCTCGGGACTGTCGCTGGAAGCGGGATGCCCGTCACTCCGCTCAAGTCCATCGTCGTCACCATCTCCTCATCGTCGTCTCCGTCTTCACCAGACAGCCGACCAACTGTTCTACGTAGTGCCGCCGATGATAGACGGTCTTAATAATAATTATAATAGTGTGCACCCACGTAGTGTGTTGTGTGTGTTACCACGATGGTGCTTGTGAAATAAAAGAAGGGCCTCCAGTTATTACTGTCTCCGAGTTGAGTCACTACACAATTAGAATGTAAAAACCCCAACGCAGCACTGAGTCCTAATGACTCAGCGTGCCGTATATTTGGAGTTTGTGATCTCTCACCCGCTCTTTCTCCCCGTGATCGCGTGGATTTTTCTCCGGGTCCTCCAGTTTTTCCCTCGACATTTAGAACCAACATCACGCGTACAGAGACTCCTCTACTTACGGACATTCGGACTTTCAGAGATACGAACAAACCCGTCCGTATGTCAAGTTGCCTGTTTGGACCGAGAGTCGTAAGTTCAA
Organism: Lampetra fluviatilis; assembly: GCF_964198595.1. Taxonomy (NCBI): domain Eukaryota; kingdom Metazoa; phylum Chordata; class Hyperoartia; order Petromyzontiformes; family Petromyzontidae; genus Lampetra; species Lampetra fluviatilis. The sequence goes on from NC_136297.1 coordinate 4,520,368, forward strand.
CCGCTACACAATAGATGGCGGTGGTGGCATCTACATCTGTAGAACGTGAAGAACCAGTGGAATCTACATCTACAGAACGTGAAGAACCAGTGGCATCTACAGAAAATGAAGAACCAGTGGCATCTTCATCTACAGAACGTGAAGAACCAGTGGCATCTACAGAACGTGAAGAACCAGTGGCATCTACATCTACAGAACGTGAAGAACCGGTGGCATCTACATCTGCAGAACGTGAAGAACCAGTGGCATCTACATCTGAAGAACCAGTGGCATCTACATCTGCAGAACGTGAAGAACCAGCAGCATCTGCATCTACAGAACGTGAAGAACTAGTGGCATCTACATCTACAGAACGTGAATAACCAGTGGCATCTACATCTGCAGAACATGAAGAACCAGTGGAATCTACGTCTACAGGAGGCCATTCCCCGTGTTTAGTGTACACGCCGTGCAACACGTTTGTAATCGACAGGCGTAAAGTTGGACTTACGAACAAATCGACTTACGAACAAATCGACTTAGGGGCAGACCTCTGGAACCTAACTCGTTCGTAAGTAGAAGAGTCCCTGTATTTGTCTGCTATAAATATCCCCGTGATGACGATAAGCCTCTTAGTCGAGCTATCATTTGTTATGACCGGGTCGCTTCTTAGTGGTGCCTTACCTGGTAAAATTACAATATAAAAAAAAAATTTCGTTTGAAAAAAAACAACAACAACGGTGGATCATTGGTTTTTTACCCTTCTATCTGGCAACAAAACTGACACCTTTTTTTTACAAAGGAGTCATGTTTGCATAGACCACAATACCTGCAGTCATAATGCAAACAAAAAACATAACTCTGATAATGTGCACTGTCCTTGAAGTTGATTGGTCCAGATAGAAGGGTAAAAAACCAATGATCATATTTTTTACTGGCAAATGAGGTTCCAATGGTGGAACAACGGTGGAATCAAGAAAGGGAAGCTGACGAGGGTGACCCGGTGGCCTGCGTGGACTAGGATGACGAGGAGTGGGACCGCCGCGCGTCTTTCTGCAAACGTCACTTTTACAATCGGCGCGTAGAACGTGGGGACGGTCAGCCTGCGGAGGCGTGGGATCGTCGGCAAACCGCACCTCCGATGAGCTCGGTCGGCTACGTACGGTGTGAAAGAAGTTCAACATACACGCGCGCGCGCGCCTACAAATCGACAAAGCTGGGAAAAGCGCGCTGCGAAGCAGAGGAGAGAGAGAGACTCGCCCTGGGAATTGGTCCTCGCACCCGAGAGAACATAACGGAGGAGCCACGTGGACCAGAGTCCCCACCACGCGCCCGCGACGTTTCGCTGATGAGGCTGAATCAAGGGGAGAGAGGGCTGGGGGGTCGTGAGTGGGGTGATGGGGGTGGGAGGCCGCTGGGTTGCGCCCTAACCCCGGCTTGAACTCGGCCGCCCTTGACCCCTGACCCCGCTGTAAGGCGCCACGCGGTACGATCTCGCTCTGCCGGCAGCAAGTGGCGGTAACGTGGCCGCTTGACGGTCAAAAACAAAACCCCAACAATTGCGCAAGAGATGGTTACGCGCCATGAAAATGTGCCCATTGCCCAAGAACGTCACCGATTGTAGAATGTAATTCGTGCTGCTAAGGCCACACACACACACACTCGCTCTTAGTGTGGTTGTTGTTATTGACGAGCGAGTTAAGAGTTCCATCTGCTTGGTTCTTTCGGTAAAGTCACGTAGAAGGAAAATAATAAAAAAATTAGAATAAAACATAATAAAATAATTCTCACGACGTGACTTTACCGAAAGAACCAAGAAGATTAATCCCTGCAGTGACGAAACCTTTAAATCGAGAGTTAAGAGTTGTTTTTTTCCGCACCCCGCCCCCGCCCGCAACGATTGCAGCCACCGACCGACTGTTCGTGAGCCGCGGAACATCGGAGCTGTAATCTCGCCCTTTTACGAGGCTCGCGAGCAAAGGTGCAAACGACAAGCAACAGAGAAATCCCCAACGTGCCCCGGCCACCACCTCCAGTGGAACTAAGCAAAGACCCCCCACCTCACCCCCCCACAGCACCGTATAGCTTTTACAGATTGTTGGACCGAGCGCTGATAGCGAACGCCCACAGAGAACCCATCAGCCCCCCCCCCGTCCCGTGGAACTAACCAAAGGTCCCCCGTATAACCTTAACATAGTGTTTAGGGCAAGTCATTAATTGCAACATTTTTTGTTATTTTACCAGATAGAGCTCCACTGAGATACGCAGCTCTTTGTCCAGAAGCGACCGGGCCATCACGAGTGATAGCCCCACGAAGTGGCTCATCGTCACGCGGAAATGTACAGCGGCCAACAACTCTAAAGTCGAAATGCGCGTTTCTTAATGTGGGAAAAAAACCGGAGGATCCGGAGAAAAAAATCCACGTGACCACCGGGAGTGAGAACATGCAAACCCCAAATAAATATGTAGCAAGAGTCAGGGTCGGGATCGAACCCACGACCTCCTGTAGACCAGGCGAGGTAGTTAACATCTCCTAGCCCCCGCGATGATGATGAGAGAGAGAGACACGCAAACTCCAAATATACAGCAGCAAGCGCCAGGGTCGTGATCGAACCCACGACCTCCTGTATACCAGGCGAGGTAGTTCACATTTCCTAGCCACCGTGATGATGATGAGAGAGAGAGACACGCAAACTCAAAATATACAGCAGGTGCCAGGGTCGTGATCGAACCCACGACCTATTGTATACAAGGCGAGGTAGTTAACATCTCCTAGCCACCGTGATGATGATGAGAGAGAGAGACACGCAAACTCAAAATATACAACAGCAGGCGCCAGGGTCGTGATCGAACCCACGACCTCCTGTATACAAGGCGAGGTAGTTAACATCTCCTAGCCACCGTGGCTGTGAGCAAAGGCCCAGGTTGACTCTGCTATAGTTCTACTGCCCGCGTGTGTACGTGTGTGTGCGTGTTGTGCGGAGCGGTAGTGTAGGGGTTAGCTCGCTGCACTACGAACCCGGCGGCCCGAGTTCGACTCAGCCTCAAATGAGTACCTGGTGCGGTGTGTAAACATCGCCACTGGGGAGACAAAGGCGGCCGGGCGTGGTTCTGGCCACCCAGCCCCTCCGTGTGCCGTGCCGGCTTTCATAGGTGCTGCTCGCTAACAGCACTTGCCCCAACAGTCTGTTCAGGCTACACGGGGGATCTTTGTCCTTGTGCGTGTTGAGCCGTCTTAACGGATCTGGGAGCTAAAATAACGCTCCCTTCCAAGGCGCTGCTTGCTGAGCTGAGACGGATGAGGGAGAATCGGGAGTTGAAGCGATCTAATCCGCACCGATGCAGGGGGGCAAAAGGCGCAGCTCTGCAACTGCGCGCTCATTGCCACTGCTGGCGGATAGGGGCCTCCACTTGGGAGGGGCTCCGGTGTGGCTAGGAGATGTTAACTACCTCGCCTGGTGTACAGGAGGTCGTGCATCCCGACCCTGACGCCTGCTGCTGTATATTTGAAATTTGCGGTGTCTCTCTCTCTCATCATCATCACGGTGGCTAGGAGATGTTAACCACCTCGCCTGGTCTACAGGAGGTCGTGCATCCCGACCCTGACGCCTGCTGCTGTATATTTGGAATTTGCGGTGTCTCTCTCTCTCATCATCATCACGGTGGCTAGGAGATGTTAACCACCTCGCCTGGTCTACAGGAGGTCGTGGATCCCGACCCTGACGCCTGCTGCTGTATATTTAGAATTTGCGTGTCTCTCTCTCTCATCATCATCACGGTGGCTAGGAGATGTTAACCACCTCGCCTGGTCTACAGGAGGTCGTGGATCCCGACCCTGACGCCTGCTGCGGTATATTTGGAATTTGCGGTGTCTCTCTCTCTCATCATCATCACGGTGGCTAGGAGATGTTAACCACCTCGCCTGGTATACAGGAGGTCGTGCATCCCGACCCTGACGCCTGCTGCTGTATATTTAGAATTTGCGGTGTGTCTCTCTCTCTCTCATCATCATCACGGTGGCTAGGAGATGTTAACTACCTCGCCTGGTATACAGGAGGTCGGTTTATAAGAGAAACTCCCCCCCCCCCGCCCCCCCGTATTCATTGTTCCAACTCCCGCACCGAGAGATGGATTCGAACCGGTCAACAGCGATGCGCTGTTGACCCCCTGCAGAGCCACAGATGGGGGGAGGGGGTAGCGTCTCCCTCTCTCCCCGTGGGGTTCGCGCCACCGTTTGACTCCTCACTCGACGTAGCCCGTGCTTGGAGTCGGGACTGTCGGCGGCATAAGGCACTACCACGAGAGTACAAACACGTCCTGCGTTATCGCACCCGATTAAGTCATCGGGATTAACAACGCAAAGTTTGTTAAATAGAATTCTCATCAATCAGGGCCCCATCTCCTAGTGGTGTAAAATAACCTTCAGCTCTCATCATCCACCCTCTCTCTCTCTCTCTCTTCCAGCCTCTCAATTCTAGTGCTCTGAAGAAGGGCCATTGCCCGAAACGTCGCCCGTTATATACTTGTCCTTTGCATGTACCTACGTTGAACTTCTTTCGCGCCGTACGTAGCCAATCGCGCTAATCGGAGGCGCAGTGTTGAGTCTATGGGTAGTTGTTAGTCTATGGGTAGTAGTTAGTCTATGGGCAGTGTTGAGTCTACGGGTAGTAGTTAGTCTATGGGCAGTGTTGAGTCTACGAGTAGTAGTTAGTCTATGGGCAGTGTTGAGTCTACGGGTAGTAGTTAGTCTATGGGCAGTGTGTGTGTTGAACTTCTTTCGCACCGTACGTAGCCAACCGTGCTGATCTGACACACACGTGCAGCTTTGTTGACGAACGAGTGTTTCATCTTCTTGGTTCTTTCGGTAAAGTCACGTAGAAGGGAAATAATAAAATAATAAAAATAAACCATAATAAAATAATTCGCACGACGTTTCGGCCACAACGCAAGCAGCCGTCCTCAGGTGAAGAACAGGTCTGTCGGAAAGACTCCCTGCAGTCAAGACAGCGTCTTTCCGACAGACCTGTTCTTCACCTGAGGACGGCTGCTTGTGTTGTGGCCGAAACGTCGTGAGAATTATTTTATTATGTTTTATTTTGATTATTTTATTCTTTACATTCTACGTGACTTTACCGAAAGAACCAAGAAGATGAATCCCTGCAGTCACGAAAGCTTTAAATCGAAATTGAACGAATGTTTGTTCTCCGATATCCCGATGATCCCATGGGGGGCGGGGGAGACTAATACCGTAAGCACCTTGAACACAAAACGGCGCCGCAGTGTCGATGAGATGTTAACTACCTCGCCTGGTACGCAGGAGGTCGTGGGTTCGATCCTGACCCTGACGCCTGCTGCTGTATATTTGGAGTTTGCGTGTCTCTCTCTCTCATCATCATCACGGTGGCTAGGAGATGTTAACTACCTCGCCTGGTATGCAGGAGGTCGTGGGTTCGATCCAGACCCTGACGCCTGCTGCTGTATATTTGGAGTTTGCGTGTCTCTCTCTCTCATCATCATCACGGTGGCTAGGATATGTTAACTACCTCGCCTGGTATACAGGAGGTTGTGGTTCCCGACCCTGACGCCTGCTGCTGTATATTTGGAGTTTGCGTGTCTCTCTCTCTCATCATCATCACGGTGGCTAGGAGATGTTAACTACCTCGCCTGGTATACAGGAGGTTGTGGATCCCGACCCTGACGCCTGCTGCTGTATATTTGGAATTTGCGGTGTGTCTCTCTCTCTCTCTCCGTGGTCGCGTGGATTTTTCTCCGGGTCCTCCAATTCTACCCCTCCACATTTAGAATCAACATCGCGCGTTTCCGAGTCATTTGGGCTGCAATACATTTTTCTACGTGATCACGATAAGCCACTTCATGGGGCTATCATGTGTGACAGTCAGATTGCTTCTGATAATCGGCTACGTAGCTCGGTGTAGCCTTTCCTGGTACAATTAGTGAGAGATTGTGTCGCGGTGTCAAAATCAGTCATAACCACGGCAATTACCGGATCGCGAATAACAGAGCAGGCTATGAATTGACGCTTTGCAGCATGCAGCATGGGAAACTTGCGTCTGGTTTCTTTGCTGCGGCTGTCGTGTCTCTCGGTTTTCGGGGGAGACCTGAGTATAGTTGAATCGCGGGCTGTGGATTGACGCTTTGCAGCATGCAGCATGGGAAACTTGCGTCTGGTTTGTTTGCTGCAGCTGTCGTGTGCCTCGGTGTTCGGGGGGAGACCTCTGCAAAGTGAAACTGTGGACGGGGGATGTGTTTGTGCCAGCGCTTTTTGAGAGATTGCGAAAAGGGATTTTCACAACCCAGAGCTGTTGTCAATTCGGCACATTGCCACACCGCTACGCAAGCACACACACGTACACACACACACGTACACACACACACACACACGTACACACACACGACCACAGAGACACACACACATTCCTGGTTATACAACACAGATATACACAGACCTCGCCGCCACCCCGTATAGCCTTAACAAACTGTTGGGGCAAGTGCTGTTAGCGGGCTACTGCCATAAGTAGCGATGCTTACAGACCGCAACAGGTGCTGGTTTGAGGCTGAGTCGACCTAGGGGAAGCCCAGGACCGGTTCAGATAATCGTCACCGGCGTTGGCCGTGAGCGGGAATCGAACTCGTGCGGCTAGGTTCTGTAGGCCAGTGTATTAAGTGCTACACTACCGCTCCCCACGTATCAACACACACACAAGACAGAGACACTCATACATACAAAGACAAAGATCCCCCATATAGCCTTAAGGTACTGTTGGGGCAAGCGCTGTTAGCGAGCTACAGTAAACGAGGGGGGGGTGACCAGCTTCACGCCCAGCCGTCTTTGTTTCCCCAGTGGCGATATTAACACATCGCACCAGGTAGTCATTTGAGGCTGAGTCGACCTAGGGGAGGCCCATGACCGGTTCAAATAATCGTCACCGCTGTTGGTCGTGAGCGGGAATCGAACTCGGGTCGCCGGGTTCGTAGCGCAGCGCGCTGACCGCTACACTCTATACACACAGACACGCACACACATTAATGAGCATGAAACAGACTCACCCACTCACACGTAGACACACACACACATTCGCTGTACACACACTCACACACACACACTCACGCAAACAGATGCACTACTTCACTCGGTATATCTGCCAGTCTATTACTGTCCGGTAACCTCATTAGGAAACGGATCTGGCAGTCGATTGTCTAGAGACCTCATCAGAGACTCGGTCTGTCACTCCATTGTCTAGAGACTCCATCAGAGACTGGGTCTGTCACTCCATTGTCTAGAGACCCCATCAGAGACTGGGTCTGTCACTCCATTGTCTAGAGACTCCATCAGAGACTGGGTCTGTCACTCCATTGTCTAGAGACCCCATCAGAGACTCGGTCTGTCACTCTATTGTCTAGCGACCCACATCATAGACTGGGTCTGTCACTCCATTGTCTAGAGACCCCATCAGAGACTCGGTCTGTCACTCCATTGTCTAGAGACCTCATCAAAGACTCGATCTGTCACTCCATTGTCTAGAGACCCCATCAGAGACTGGGTCTGTCACTCCATTGTCTAGAGACTCCATCAGAGACTGGGTCTGTCACTCCATTGTCTAGAGACCCCATCAGAGACTCGGTCTGTCACTCTATTGTCTAGCGACCCACATCATAGACTGGGTCTGTCACTCCATTGTCTAGAGACCCCATCAGAGACTCGGTCTGTCACTCCATTGTCTAGAGACCTCATCAAAGACTCGATCTGTCACTCCATTGTCTAGAGACCCCATCAGAGACTGGGTCTGTCACTCCATTGTCTAGAGACTCCATCAGAGACTCGGTCTGTCACTCCATTGTCTAGAGACTCCATCAGAGACTGGGTCTGTCACTCCATTGTCTAGAGACCCCATCAGAGACTCGGTCTGTCACTCTATTGTCTAGCGACCCACATCATAGACTGGGTCTGTCACTCCATTGTCTAGAGACCCCATCAGAGACTCGGTCTGTCACTCCATTGTCTAGCGACCCACATCATAGACTGGGTCTGTCACTCCATTGTCTAGAGACCCCATCAGAGACTCGGTCTGTCACTCCATTGTCTAGAGACCTCATCAAAGACTCGATCTGTCACTCCATTGTCTAGAGACCCCATCAGAGACTGGGTCTGTCACTCCATTGTCTAGAGACTCCATCAGAGACTCGGTCTGTCACTCCATTGTCTAGAGACTCCATCAGAGACTGGGTCTATCACTCCATTGTCTAGAGACCCCATCAGAGACTCGGTCTGTCACTCTATTGTCTAGCGACCCACATCATAGACTGGGTCTGTCACTCCATTGTCTAGAGACCCCATCAGAGACTCAGTCTGTCACTCCATTGTCTAGAGACCTCATCAGAGACTGGGTCTGTCACTCCATTGACTAGAGACCCCATCAGAGACTGGGTCTGTCACTCCATTGTCTAGAGACCCCATCAGAGACTCGGTCTGTCACTCCATTGTCTAGAGACCCCATCAGAGACTGGGTCTGTCACTCCATTGTCTAGAGACCCCATCAGAGACTCGGTCTGTCACTCTATTGTCTCGCGACCCACATCATAGACTGGGTCTGTCACTCCATTGTCTAGAGACCCCATCATAGACTGGGTCTGTCACTCCATTGTCTAGAGACCCCATCAGAGACTCGGTCTGTCACTCCATTGTCTAACGACCCACATCATAGACTGGGTCTGTCACTCCATTGTCTAGAGACCCCATCAGAGACTGGGTCTGTCACTCCATTGTCTAGAGACCCCATCAGAGACTCGGTCTGTCACTCTATTGTCTAGCGACCCACATCATAGACTCGGTCTGTCACTCCATTGTCTAACGACCCACATCATAGACTGGGTCTGTCACTCCATTGTCTAGAGACCCCATCAGAGACTGGGTCTGTCACTCCATTGTCTAACGACCCACATCATAGACTGGGTCTGTCACTCCATTGTCTAGAGACCCCATCAGAGACTCGGTCTGTCACTCCATTGTCTCGCGACCCACATCATAGACTGGGTCTGTCACTCCATTGTCTAGAGACCCCATCAGAGACTCGGTCTGTCACTCCATTGTCTAACGACCCACATCATAGACTGGGTCTGTCACTCCATTGTCTAGAGACCCCATCAGAGACTGGGTCTGTCACTCCATTGTCTAACGACCCCATCAGAGACTCGGTCTGTCACTCCATTGTCTAGCGACCCACATCATAGACTGGGTCTGTCACTCCATTGTCTAGAGACCCCATCAGAGACTCGGTCTGTCACTCCATTGTCTAGAGACCCCATCAGAGACTCGGTCTGTCACTCCATTGTCTAGAGACCCCATTAGAGACTGAGTCTGTCACTCCATTGTCTAGAGACTCCATCAGAGACTCGGTCTGTCACTCCATTGTCTAGAGACCTCACCAGAGACTCGGTCTGTCACTCCATTGTCTAGAGACCTCATCAGAGACTGGGTCTGTCAGTCTATTGTCTAGAGACCCCATCAGAGACTGGGTCTGTCACTCCATTGTCTAGAGACCCCATCAGAGACTCGGTCTGTCACTCCATTGTCTAACGACCCACATCATAGACTGGGTCTGTCACTCCATTGTCTAGAGACCCCATCAGAGACTGGGTCTGTCACTCCATTGTCTAACGACCCCATCAGAGACTCGGTCTGTCACTCCATTGTCTAACGACCCACATCATAGACTGGGTCTGTCACTCCATTGTCTAGAGACCCCATCAGAGACTCGGTCTGTCACTCCATTGTCTCGCGACCCACATCATAGACTGGGTCTGTCACTCCATTGTCTAGAGACCCCATCAGAGACTGGGTCTGTCACTCCATTGTCTAACGACCCCATCAGAGACTCGGTCTGTCACTCCATTGTCTAACGACCCACATCATAGACTGGGTCTGTCACTCCATTGTCTAGAGACCCCATCAGAGACTCGGTCTGTCACTCCATTGTCTCGCGACCCACATCATAGACTGGGTCTGTCACTCCATTGTCTAGAGACCCCATCAGAGACTCGGTCTGTCACTCCATTGTCTAACGACCCACATCATAGACTGGGTCTGTCACTCCATTGTCTAGAGACCCCATCAGAGACTGGGTCTGTCACTCCATTGTCTAACGACCCCATCAGAGACTCGGTCTGTCACTCCATTGTCTAGCGACCCACATCATAGACTCGGTCTGTCACTCCATTGTCTAGAGACCACATCATAGACTCGGTCTGTCACTCCATTGTCTAGAGACCCCATCAGAGACTCGGTCTGTCACTCCATTGTCTAGAGACCCCATCAGAGACTGGGTCTGTCACTCCATTGTCTAGAGACTCCATCAGAGACTCGGTCTGTCACTCCATTGTCTAGCGACCCACATCATAGACTGGGTCTGTCACTCCATTGTCTAGAGACCCCATCAGAGACTCGGTCTGTCACTCCATTGTCTCGCGACCCACATCATAGACTGGGTCTGTCACTCCATTGTCTAGAGACCTCATCAAAGACTCGGTCTGTCACTCTATTGTCTCGCGACCCACATCAGAGACTCGGTCTGTCACTCCATCATTCTCTCTGGACCTCATCACGGCTCAATGTGTCAACCTGCGCGTGTAAATACTGTGATCACGAATTTAGTTTTGTTTGCCTCGACCTCCGTACAGTATCCACTGTATTCTCTACAATCTGATAACTGATAACGGTCGTGGAATTGTGGCTTTTGACAGAAACGAAAAAATGTATATGGACATCCACTTCCTCTCCGCTAGCTCCCACACAGCATGTTGACGTAACGCCTACACACTTAATGCACGTGCTTGTTTGCGAGCACCTATTAATGCCTCCTGGTGGTGGAGTTGTGGCCGGTGCCATGCAGGCCCGGGGCGCCATGTTGTGCGAGATGTTAACTACCTCGCCTGGTCTACAGGAGCTGGGTTCGATCCCGACCCTGACGTCTGCTGCTGTATATTTGGAGTCTGCGTGTCTCTCTCTATCTCATCATCATCACGGTGGCTAGGAGATGTTAACTCCCTCGCCTGGTCTGCATGAGGACGTGGGTTCGATCCCGACCCTGACGTCTGCTGCTGCATGTCTCTCTCTCTCTATCTCATCCAGTGGTCGCGTTGATTTTTTCCCCGGATTCCTCCCGTTTTGCCCCTCCACATTCAGAACCAACGTGAAGCGTTTAAGAGTATGTGGCTGCTGCTATACATCTCCCACGTGATGATAAGCCACTTCGTTCAGCTATCGTTTGTGATAGCCAGGTCGCTTCTGTAAAAGGGCTATACAGCTCAGCGGGCCTTACCTGGTAACATTTAACAAATACAATAAGAACTGGTTTTACCCTTTCTGGCAATAAAACAGGAGATGTTCAAACATGAATCAGATACATTTTGGAAGGAATCAAGTCTGCATTAACCACACAGTACTTGTGTTGAACATGCAAACATGCTTTGATCATTAATATACGTATTGTCCTTGAAACTGATTGGCCTACATCAGAGGCAGGCAGCCTTCTTCATGGCCCAGTCTCACCACCATCAGTGTCAGACCAGAGAACGACGCCATCAGGCGAACAGCCCAAAGACAATGCCACACTTTATTTCATTTTACTTTTATTAATTTTAATTTTTTACCTACGTGACTTTACCGAAAAACCTAAGAATATAACAATGCCACACGTATCGGAGCATTTATAGTTCGGGGTGAGCAGCTATAGAGAGGGTAAAACCTCAGCTTATTTCTCATATTTTTACATTGATTAAAAAAAAGGTCCCATGATAACAAAAAGGTCCCATAATCAATGTTTGTTTGTTGAAATAAAAAGGTCCACCTCAAATTTGAGAGTAGCGGGGGGGGGGGGGGTGTGACCTTGTGACCTCAAGGTCCCCACCACGGCTGCCGTGGCACCCTGGTCTCGCTTCGTTTTGTTTCTCGTTCCCGTCCCTGTGGACAGGAATAGAACCGAGAACCCTTCTCCCCGGGGTTGCTGGGACCGTAAGGGGCCGCTTGATAATCTCAACTAAAAAAGCTCAACTTTTAATTTTTATCTTACCAGGTAAGCCCCCCCCCCCCACTGAGCTACGTAGCTATTTTTTTTCCCAGAAGCCACCTGGCCATCATCACAACGGACAGCTCAACGGAGTGGCGGCTTATCGACATCATCGCCCGGACATGGAAAGCAGCAGCCCAAGCACCACTGCCGATGACGTCAACGCGATCTTGAACAACGCCAACACACACACAGAGAGGCCCCCTTGCCTTTTACAACCATCGGGCAGCCTCACGAGCAAATTCCACATTCCTCTAACAGCCCCCCTCCCCTCACCCCCCCCATTGCCAAGGAATGGAACGCGAGGGGACGCATCCACGGAGTAGACGGAGCGAGTCTGTGTCGGTGGCTTCGGGGGAGCAGAAGGACGCCTTCATCCAGCAGTGGACAGCCCATGGCCGATGGCTATTTGACTATATTGTTTTTGAGTTGTGCGCCTTTTGGCGTCATCTGGTCCAACACCAATGTAGACTAGGCTCTAAGGTAAGCTGTCTCGGGTGTGGACCAATCAACTTCAAGGACAGTGCATATCATTACCATTATCAGTTGCTTCTTTTTGTTTGCATTTTGACTTCTTGTGTTGAGGTTATTGCAAACATGATGCCTTGTATAAAGGTGTCAGTTTTGTACCAGTTTAAAGGGTAAAAACCTACTACTATATTGTTTTTGTTTTAGCAGGCAAGGCCCACTGAGCTGTTTAGCTGTTTTTCAGAAGCGACCTGGCCACAGATGGCAGGTTCAACGAGGTGGTCTCATCACGTGGAAATGTACAGCAGCCAAACACTCGAAACGCGCGATGTCGATTGAAAATGTGGGGGGGAAAACCGAAGGACCCGGAGAAAAATCCACAGGGTCGGGATGGAACCCACCACCTCCTGTATACCGGGCGAGGTAGTTAACATCTCCTAGCCACCGTGATGATGATGATGATGAGAGAGACACGCAAACTCCAAATATACAGCAGCAGGCGTCAGGGTCGAGATGGAACCCACCACCTCCTGTACACCGGGCGAGGTAGTTAACATCTCGCTACCGTGGCGCCCCAATCATCGTAACCTTCAGACACGATCTATCCACAGCGTCCCCAAAATCCGCCAGCCACGTCTCGCGGTTCCCCCGACTGCCACGCTCGCCGTGGCTCCGGCGCGCGTGCCGATTCCGTCGCTCCATCTCCTACGACGGCGCTCGCTGCCCTCGACGGGGGCGCCACCCCACGCCTGTTTCACCGCCCTTGGCTGCCGCACCGCCAGAGGTCGCAACCGGGTACCCGATACCCGTACCCTACCCGATACCCGGCTACCCGTACCCGGCCGGGTACGGGTAGCCGTTTGCAACCCTGGCGCGGCCGGGTACGGGTACGGGTAGGCCGTGAGTCACTGGTGAGTCACCGTTTGTCACTCATTTCGGGTAGGGTACGGGTAGGGAAACGGGTACCCGTACCCGGCCGGGTACGGGTACGGGTAAGGAATCAAAACCCTCTGCGCACCGCCCTCGGTCTTGACCACCGGCCGTCATTAGCACGGTAGGCTCCGCACGGCACGATAGAAGTTCGACGTACGCGCACGTACGCGCACACAAGTCGTCACCTCTTCCATCCGCGACGCGTCCCTCCCGAAGGCCCGCTTCACGATCGTTCGCAGGCGACGCGATGCCGCGGTCGAACTGTGCACGCCCGTTTGCCTAACCCGTCGGGGACGGATCTGTTCCGCGTGTCCCTGGTGCCACGCGTGTCCCTGGTGCCACGCGTGTCCCTGGTGCCACGCGTGTCCCTGGTGCCACGCGTGTCCCTGGTGCCACGCGTGTCCCTGGTGCCACGCGTGTCCCTGGTGCCACGCGTGTCCCTGGTGCCACGCGTGTCCCTGGTGCCACGCGTGTCCCTGGTGCCACGCGTGTCCCTGGTGCCACGCGTGTCCCTGGTGCCACGCGTGTCCCTGGTGCCACGCGTGTCCCTGGTGCCACGCGTGTCCATGGTGCCACGCGTGTCCCTGGTGCCACGCGTGTCTCCGTTACGCGGAGAGGGGACAGTGGAACGCGTGGGTCGGGGCAGCCTCAAGGATCGCCGGGACACTGATCCCTCGCTGTTCACGAACTCGTCGCGTCCGCGATGATGGCTGTCCGCGAATCGCCCCCTGCAACTCTCGACGACTGCTGCGTCGAGAGAGAAAGCAAGTGACGAGATAGAGTGATGAGATAAAGTGATGATGTTCACGTATCTAATAGCTTATTCACGTATTTATTCACGGTAATTGATTAAAAAGGGTTCGGTTTTCGTAGGCCATTATTACTCTCTGCGAAACGTCCCATAACGCGAGCATCTCCGGAACGTATCCCCCCTTTGAATAAAGAGGGAATACGAATGATACTGTCACACAGCAACGGGCAAAGACAAGGATCCCCCGTATAGCCTCCAACAGCCTGTTGGGGCAAGAGCTGTCAGCCTTTGCCTCCCCCCCCCCAGTGCCGATGTTCACACGCCCCCACATCAGGTACTCATTTGAGGCTGAGTCGACCTCATGGAGGCTCAGGACCGGTTTCAAATATTCGCCGTCACCGGTGTTGGCTGTGAGCGGGAACTGAACTCGGGACGCCGGGTTCACAGCGCAGTGGCGCTAACCGCCGCGCCACCGCTCCCCGCACGGCGATGGATTCACACGGACGCCAACAACCAGCAAACGCCACCGCTCCCACCAGCAGCAGCAGCAGCCAGCCCGAGATAACCTCGAGATAAACCGAGCCGCTCAATTCACTTCCTGATGAAGCTCCCAGCACGCGGCGCGAAACGTCGGACGCCCGTGCCCAACAGCTGTATCCTGGTGGAACGAATGGGCTACCCCACTCAGCTACCCCACTCAGCTACCCCACTCAGCTACCCCAACACACCACTCTGTATCTTGGTGGAGCGAGTGGGCTACCCCACTCAGCTACCCCACTCAGCTACCCCACTCAGCTACCCCAACACACCACTCTGTATCTTGGTGGAGCGAGTGGGCTACCCCACTCAGCTACCCCACTCAGCTACCCCACTGAGCTACCCCACTCAGCTACCCCACTCAGTTACCCCACTCAGCTACCCCAAGACACCACTCTGTATCTTGGTGGAACGAGTGGGCTACCCCACTCAGCTACCCCACTCAGCTACCCCACTCAGCTACCCCACTCAGCTACCCCAACACACCACTCTGTATCTTGGTGGAGCGAGTGGGCAACCCCACTCAGCTACCCCACTCAGCTACCCCACTCAGCTACCCCAACACACCACTCTGTATCTAGGTGGAGCGAGTGGACTACCCCACTCAGCTACCCCACTCAGCTACCCCACTCAGCTACCCCAACACACCACTCTGTATCTAGGTGGAGCGAGTGGACTACCCCACTCAGCTACCCCACTCAGCTACCCCACTCAGCTACCCCACTCAGCTACCCCACTCAGCTACCCCACTCAGCTACCCCACTCAGCTACCCCAACACACCACTCTGTATCTAGGTGGAGCGAGTGGACTACCCCACTCAGCTACCCCACTCAGCTACCCCACTCAGCTACCCCACTCAGTTACCCCACTCAGCTACTCCAACGCAACACGCTGTATCTTGGTGGAAGTAATCTGATTACCCAAGTAATACGATCACTATTGCAATGTAATCTCATTACTCAAGTACTGTAATCTGACCATCCATGTAGTCACATTACCATGGTAATATAACCCGATTACTCACGTAATCCGATTACTGCTGCAATGTAATCCGCTTGGTCGGTTAGTCTTATCGCGCACGTAATCCGATTACGATTAGTCGAGTTATCCGGCCAATCAGTCAATCCGTGTAGTCCGACCTGCCGATCATGGACACCCGGGGATGGTTACAGGACGCGCGTCACCGACAGGAGGGACGGCGATGGGCGTAAGGTCGAGAAAATCAGAGCATTGATTTGGACTGCAGGAGGAATCCGATGAGCTATGAAGCTTCGATTCAAAGCTTTCGCGACTGCAGGGACAACAACAGAAACAAAAAGGCTCGAAGCTTATGTGGCTGTATCGAAGAATGCTGAAAATCCCACGGACAGCCAAAACCACCAATACACAAGTTCTGCAAGATATGGGCACTGACAGGCAACTGCTGAAGACCATCGTTAGCAGGAAGTGTTACTGCCTAGGCCACATTGCCCGAAACGACCACAAAAATACCAGCTATTAAAGCAAATCCTGGAAGGAAAAATCGAAGGGAAAAAAATTAACCCGTAAAAACAAAGTTTTTCACTATAAATCCTTTAAATGCGTGGCATCGGGGCGGCTAGAGTCCTCTCGTCCTCTGGCTTGAGATGGCTGCCACCTATGGGTCAGATGATTGTCTGGCAGCATTAAACATTTGGTAATTAAATATTTAAAAAAAATTCCCTAAACAGTGTAAAATGTAGGAAATTTTATTTCACGAAAATGCATTGTCACGCACAACGAGTCTGTGTGCAAAATGTCAGCTCGATTGGATCACGGGAAGTGGGTTAAAAAGCGACCGAAAGATTTGCACGGTCCTAAGCAAGCAAGCAAGCGAACTTAATATAAAGGATTTGAAAACGACCAGGACGGCCAAAAACGACATGGCTCGGTAACATCAAAACACGGCTACAATTAACAGCAGCAGCACAAACTCTACACGCCGTGCTAGACCGGGACCAATATCATCGTGAAGTCGCACACGCCGTTAGGCAGCACTAAAGGAGAAGAAGAAGACTGCAGGGATTCATCTTCTTGGTTCTTTCGGTAAAGTCACGTAGAATGGAAATAATAAAATAATTGAAATAAAATAAAACACGGTAAAATAATTCTCACGACGTTTCGGCCACAACGCAAGCAGCCGTCATCAGGTGAAGAACAGGTCTGTCGAGACGACAGACCTGCTTGCGTTGTGGCCGAAACGTCGTGAGAATTATTTTTAATGTTTTATTTTAATTACTTTATTATTTCCATTCTACGTGACTTTACCGAAAGAACCAAGAAGAAGAGGAAGCTCTTTATTTTCTTCTTCTACAGGTGTCCAGTAGGGGCACGGGGTCAGAACGATACGACAACACAATTTTGACTTAAAACATTCGTGACCGCAGGAATTCAAATTAGTTGGTTTATTTAGGTAAAGTCACTTAGATAGAAGAAGAAAAAATTATAATGAAAATAAAGTGAAGACAAATATCACGACGTTTCGATCACAACACAAGCGGTCGTCATCGGGCAAAGGAGGTTAGCCTCTAAAGGCAAACTGTTCATAAAGGTTTGGAGATGGTCGTATCAACAATGCCAATGCAGCAGCAATGCCAATGCAGCAGCAATGCCAATGTAGCAGCAATGCCAATGCATCAACAATGCCAATGTAGCGGCAATGCCAATGTAGCGGCAATGCCAATGCAGCAAAGGGGCCACCCCGCTCCCCACACACCACACTGCTGACGGTGGAGGTTGACTGACAAGAAAACCCAAGTCAAGTCGTGACTTGGGAGATGGAGCGATGAAATCCGTCCGTGCGGAATGTTGCATCGCAAGATCAGCAAGGGGTTGGCGGCTGTGGCTGGGTGGGGGGGGGGGGCTTCATCCAGCAGTGGATTGACCATGGCTGCTGCTACTGCTGCTGATGATGATGCTGATGATGTGGAGAGAATGACGTCGGTCTGTTGTTAAACAAAATAAACCCCGAACTCTCCATAGAGTTCAGAGAGAGAGAGTTCAGAGAGAGTTGAAAGGGAGTTGAGAGAGAGAGGGAGAGCGGAAGACACCGGGAGGAGGTTTGGAATCTGAACTTAATCAACCCCTGGGCCGGAGACTGCATGGTGTGTGTGTGTCAGAGCATCGGTATGTGTGTGCGTATGTGTGTCAGAGAATCTGTGTGTGTGTCAGAGAATCGGTGTGTGTGTGTGTCAGGGAATCGGTGTGTGTGTGTGTGTTAGAGAATCAGTGTGTGTGTATGTGTGTGTCTGATAATCGGTGTGTGTGTTAGAGAATCGGTATGTGTGTGCGTATGTGTGTGTGTCAGGGAATCGGTGTGTGTGTGTGTGTTAGAGAATCAGTGTGTGTGTATGTGTGTGTCTGATAATCGGTGTGTGTGTTAGAGAATCGGTGTGTGTGTGTCAGAGCATCGGTATGTGTGTGCGTATGTGTGTCAGGGAATCTGTGTGTGTGTCAGAGAATCGGTGTGTGTGTGTGTGTCAGAGAATCGGTGTGTGTGTGTGTGTCAGAGCATCGGTATGTGTGTATGTGTGTCAGGGAATCTGTGTGTGTGTCAGAGAATCGGTGTGTGTGTATGTGTGTGTGTCAGAGAATCGGTGTGTGTGTATGTGTGTGTCTGATAATCGGTGTGTGTGTGTTAGAGAATCGGTGTGTATGTGTGTATGTGTGTGTGTCAGGGAATCGGTGTGTGTGTGTGTATGTGTGTGTCAGGGAATCAGTGTGTATGTGTGTTAGAGAATCGGTGTGTGTATGTGTGTGTGTCAGGGAATCTGTGTGTATGTGTGTTAGAGAATCGGTGTGTGTATGTGTGTGTGTCAGGGAATCAGTGTGAGTGTGTATGTGTGTGTCAGGGAATCTGTGTGTATGTGTGTTAGAGAATCGGTGTGTGTATGTGTGTGTGTCAGGGAATCAGTGTGTATGTGTGTAGGTGGGAGCGGTAGTGTAGCGGTTAGCGCGCTGCGTTATAAAGCCGGCGACCCGAGTTCGATTCCCGCTCACGGCCAACATCAGTGACGAATATGTGAACCGGCCCTGGGCCTCCCCTAGGTCGACTCAGCCTCAAATTTGTACCTGGTGCGGTGTGGAAACATCGCCACCGGGGAGACAAAGGCGGCCGAGCGTGGTGCTGGCCACCCACCCCCCCTCGTGTGTCGTGCCGGCCTTCATAGGTGCTCGCTAACAGCACTTTCCCCAACAGCCTTTTAAAGGCGACACGGGGGATCTTTGTCTTTGTGTGTGTGTATGTGTATATATGTGTGTATGTGTGTGTGTATGCGTGTGTATGTGTGTATGTACGTCCTTGTGTGTGAGTTCACCATAATCACTTCCTCTCCCTCGAGAGTAACCCCAACGCTCTTCCTCTCTGACACCCCCTCCCCCACATATTTCCACCATCGGCTCACTCACCACTACGCTCACCACCCCCTCCTCACCACTCACCCCTCGTCCAACGGCGCAACTTTAGGAAAGTTGCAACGTTTTCCGAAAGCAACTTTGATTGCAAGTAGTGCCGGATTATCCCAGAAGCACAAGTAGCTACACATGTAGTAGCTACGGGCCCCGAACTTTCAAGGGCTAAATGCTTTCAAGCTATCGAATCCGGTTCAGTGATTCTGCACTTGCTCTATGATTATAGTACTATACCGCCCTTCAACTTTTATGAACGGCTGGGTGTTTCAGGTTAGCGATTTGTCGTATTATCTGGCTGTATAGCAAATGAACAAAAACAGCATTTAATTTACTATGAAAATTATACATTTTTTAAATACTAACGTTATTTATTTTCTTGGTTCTTTCGGTAAAGTCACGTAGAAGGGAAATAATAGAATAATAAAAAGAAAACATAATAAAAGTATTATATTATTATTTTATTATATAATTGTAGATTTTTATTTATTGTATTTTTCCCTTCTACGTGACTTTACCAAGAAGATGAATCCCTGCAGTCACGAAATCTTTCAATCGAAAGTTGTATTTATTTATTTAGGGCCCCTTCATAACATATATGCTAGAGGCCCCGCACTAACTTCATCCCGCACTGATTCAGTTCCCGTACGGGCGGCCAACCGCCTCCTTCATCACGCCGCGATCGCTGCCCACCCTGTGGAACGGGACCCGCGTCCTTCACGGGAACTCTTTCACGCACTTGAGGTCACAAACGACACCACAGAGACAAAGATCCCACCACCACCACCACCCTCGTGTAGCCTCAACGGACTGTTGGGGCAAGTGCGGTGAGCGAGTAGCAGAGCCTGTGTAGGTCGTGGGCACGGCACACGAGGGGGTAGGTGGCCAGCACCACGCCCGACCGCCTTTGTCTCCCCGTTGTGTGTGTTCACTGTGTGTGTGTGTGGGGGGGGGGAGCGGTAGCGTGGCGGTTAGCGCGCTGCGCTACGAACCCGGCGACCCGAGTTCAATACCCGCTCGCGGTCCTGGGCCTTCCCTAGGTCGACTCAGCCTCAAACGAGTACCTGGTGCGATGTGTAGACATCGCCACGAGGGAGACAAAGACGGCCGGGGCGTGATGCTGGCCACCCCACCACCCCCTTCGTGTGCCGTGCCGGCCTTCATAGGCGCTAACAGCGCTTGCCCCAAAAGTCTGTTAAGGCAAAATGGGGCATCTTTGTTTGCGTGTGTGTGAAGTCTGGACGAACCGGTACTTTGAGATGAGCGTGGGGGTTTGGGTCACGATATCGGCAGCATCCTCGATAAACCGCGAAGAGGGAAGTTTAAGATCGCCTGACCGAGTTGTTTTTTTGGTCACGTATCTCACCCAAAGCACGCAGCGCGCTAACCACTGCGCCACCGCTCCCCCCACCGTACACACACACAGAGAAAGCCCTTCACCAGACTGCCGGGGCAAGCGTTGTTAGCGAGCAACAAACGGCACACGAGGGGGTGGGTGGGTGGCCAGCACCACGCCCCGGTCGCCTTTGTCTCCCCGCAGTGGCGATGTTTACTACACGCCGCGTGCACTCATTTGAGGCTGAGTCGACCCAGGGGAGGCCCAGAACCGGTTGGGACATTCGTCGCTGTTGTTGACGGCCGTGAGCGGGAATCGAACTCTGTTGGCCGAGTTCGCAGCGCGGAGCGCTGCCCACTGCAACGCACGCGTAACACAACGACAAAGGTGCCCCGTGTAGCCTTAACAGACTTTTGGGGCAAGTGCTGTTAGCACCTATGAAGGCCGGCGCGGCACACGAGTGTGGCCAGCACCACGCCCGGCCGCAGTGGTGATGTCTTCACACCGCACCGGGGTGCTGATTTGAGGCTGAGTCGACCTTGGGGTGGCCCAGGACCGGTTCAGATAATCGTCACCGGTGTTGGCCGTGAGCGGGAATCGAACTCTGTTGGCCGAGTTCGCAGCGCAGCGCGCTAACCGCTGCACCACCGCTCCCCACCGAGCAAACGTGACACTCCCACACACACAAACACAACACTCACCCACCCCACACCACAACTCCCCTCCACCAAACACGCACCGTGTTTGCTTTCGGCAAATTGTGAGCAACAAGTGGCACCGTCCGCCCACTAGGTCGATTCGGCATCGACAGCATCAGCGACGGCTCGTAACGTGTGCTTGTTGCAGCCCATGAACGAGTGTGGAACAGACACGAGTTGTTGCTAGAGCCCATGAACGAGTGTGGGCAGCGTGCTAACCACTACTCCACCGCTCCCCTACGACACCACCACAGCCACCTCTCACAATCCACCAAATTGAATCCACTCCAGCCAGCAGCAACCCCACACGCGAGCTGATTTCATCGCTCCATCTCCTCCAGGCGGACGTACATCCCGCAGTGGATAGACCCCACCCCACCCACCCGGGCCACCCCCCACCCCCCGCCCACCGGCCCCCCCACCCGGCCCCTCCACCGACCCCGCCCGCCCTCTCCACTTAGTCGCGTATTGCCAGGTACGTCAACCACCACCTCCAGCCCTCTCAACTCCCTCGCTGGCGCGTGTGCAGTCGGGCCAAGCAGACACGCAGAGACACGGGGCGATACGCGGACGCGGGGACACGGAGACACGCAGTTGGGCAAATTCTTGTCGTGAATGTTGCCAGCGCCACTGATTGATGAGATCATAACCGACGAGGGAAATCTCACTCAGCTACAACGCGTTCCCAACCAGCCACCCCACCGACCCACCCAAGCCACCAGAAGCCACCAAGTCACCCACTCCACTACACCCAGCCAGCCACCCAGCCACCCAGCCACTCAGCCAGTCAACCATTCAGCCACCCACCCACCCACCAAGTCAGCCACCCACCCAACCAGCCAACCACAGCTACCCACCCACCCCGCCAGCCACTCAGCCAGCCACCCACCTAGCCAGCCACCCACCCACCCACCCAGCCGGCCACCCACCCACCCAGCCGGCCACCCACCCACCCAGCCACCCACCCACCCACCCAGCCACCCACCCACCCACCCAGCCACCCACCCAGCCACCCACCCACCCACCCAGCCACCCACCCACCCACCCAGCCACCCACCCACCACGCCAGCCAACCCACACACCTACCCGGCCACCCCATACCACCACACCCACCCAGTCAGCCAGTCAGCCATCCAGCCAGCCACCCACCCACCTACCAAGCCACCCACCCACCAAGCCACCCACCCACCAAGCCAGCCACCCCACCCACCCAGCCAGCCGGGGCCCACAGTGAGTGCTCAGTTCTGCGCGGCAGAAGCGAAGATAGAGCGAGCTGGACAGTGAGCGCGGCGCCGTGGAGTGACACGGTAGTGGGGGGGGGGTGCGAGAAGCACTGGATTCGACAAGAGGGCAGCCCCCCTCCTACAGACGGCGATTCGTCTTCTACGTGGGCCCCAGCCACCCTCCCCTCTCCCCTGAGGCGTCCTCCCCTCCCTGCCCGGGTTCCTGACCTTCCCCCAACTCTGTTGGCCACTCTCACCGCCCGCCAAGACACCTGGTACTCAGAATAATAATAATAATTGTCATCTTCTTGGTTCTTTCGGTAAACTCACGTAGAAGGAAAATAATAAAATAATAAAAATAAAACATAATAAAATAATTCTCACGACGTTTCGGCCACAACGCAAGTAGCCGTCTTCAGGTGGAGAACAGGTCTGTCGAGAAGGCAGAGTCTGCCTGCAGTCACGAAAGCTTTAAATCGAAATAATTGTCATTTCATCATGCCAGGTTATCGCAGTGCCTCCATGCACGAGGTTAGGGTGTGTATATAAGAACACTGCAAAGTCCTCCAGAACTCCACTGGGTCACACGCGTGAAGTGTCGGCCTGCAGGCAAAGAGGGGCGAGAGTCTTTAGAGAGGACCGAGGAAGGAATGATTTCTGCACAATTCTAACGCGTCGACTGACGAGGCTGGCTGTCGTACAATCGTCACTCGGACACCGTCAACGTAGCGGCGGTGGCTTTAACTCTCCGGTAAAGTCACGTAGGTGAAAATTTTAATTTAATAAAAGTAAAATAAAAATAAAATAAAAAATCACGACGTATCGGAGGCAACACAAGCTTCCGTCTTGTGTTGCCTCCGAAACGTCGTGATTTTTATTTTAATAAAAATAATTTAATAAAATTAAATAAAAATAAAATTAAAATCACGACGTTTCGGAGGCAACACAAGCTTCCGTCTTCAGGTGGAACCGTCACAGCACGATTGCTGTATCACTTGATAGCTGTATCACTTGATACAGCTATCGTGCTGTGACGGTTCTACCTGAAGACGGAAGCTTGTGTTGCCTCCGAAACGTCGTGATTTTTATTTTATTTTACTTTTATTAATTTTAATTTTTCACCTACGTGACTTTACCGAAAAAAACCTAAAAATATGAATCCTTGCAGTCACGAAAGCTTCAAATCTAGAATTTGACTCTCCGCCCACACCACACAACCGGCGTGCACTCGAACGACTCAACTAAATTGGCACGTTTTAGGGAAATAATAAAACAAATAAAAATAAAACAATAAAACCACAGCAAGAAAATGCTAAAACGACTCAACTAAATTGCCACGATGGGAACCTCAATCAACTTCAAGGACAGTGCATACATTATCAGAGTTATGTTTTTTGTTTGCATTATGACTGCAGGTATTGTGGTCTATGCAAACATGACTCCTTGTAAAAAAAAAGATGTCAGTTTTGTTGCCAGATAAAAGGGTCAAAAACCAATTATCATAAATTGGCACGTTTTAGGGAAATAATAAAATAAATAAAAATCAACACATCACTTCCACCACTACACACAAAGACAAAAGATTCCACGTGCAGTCTGTAACAACAGACTGCTGGGGCAGGTTGAACAGCAGCAGCAGCAGCTGTGAAGGCTACCGGCACTGTGGCACACGAGGGGGTGGGTGGCCAACACCACGGCCGGACCCGCCTTTGTCTCCCCAGGAACGATGTTTAACACTGCACACCCGGTACTCACTTGAGGCTGAGTCGACCTAGGGGAGGCCCAGGGCCGATTTAGATCAACATCGCCGGTGTTTGTGGCCGTGAGCGGGACTCGAACTCGGGTATCCGGGTTCGTAGCTCAGCGCAGCGCTAACTGCTGCACCACCGCTCCCCACACACACACAGACATCTCACACACACACACACATCTCACACACACACAGACATCACACACACACAGACATCACACACACACAGACATCACACACACACAGACATCACACACATAGGCAGACATCTCACACACACACAGACATCTCACACACACACAGACATCACACACACAGACATCACACACACACACACAGACATCACACACACACAGACATCACACACACACACAGGCATCTCTCACACACACACAGACATCACACAGACATCACACACACACAGACATCTCACACACACACATCTCACACACACACAGACATCTCACACACACAGACACACAGACATCTCACACACACACAGAGACATCACACACACACAGACATCACACACACACACAGGCATCTCTCACACACACACAGACATCACACACACACATAAACACACACAGACATCACACACACACAGACATCACACACATCTCACACACACACAATCTCTCACACACATACATACATCTCACACACATACATCTCACACACACAGACATCACACACACACAGACATCACACACACAATCTCTCACACACACACAGACATCACACATACATACATACAGACATCTCACACATCTCTCACATCTCTCACACACACAGACAAAGACAAAGAGATCCCCTGTATAGCCTTAACAGACTGTAGGAGCAAGTGCTGTTAGCGAGCACCTATGAAGGCCGGAACGGTACACGAACGAGGGGGTGGGTGGCCAGCACCACGCCCGACCGCATTTGTCTCCCCAGTGGCGATGTTTACACACCGCACCAGGTACTAATTTAAGGCTGAGTCGACCTAGGGGAGGCCCAGGACCGGTTCAGATAATCGTCACTGGTGTTAGCCGTGAGCGGGAATCGAACCCGGGTCGTCAGGTTCATAGCGCAGCGCGCTAACCGCTACACCACCGCTCCCCATTAGATATATCTGTGTGTGTGTAGCGCTGTGCGATAACCGCTACATTACCGCTCCCAACCCACTCATCACCACCACCAATACAGTACACCAATGCATCACAAGCATCTCCACCACCATCAATACACCATCACCACTACTACTACTACACCACCACCAATACACCATCACCACTACTACTACACCACCACCAATACACCACCACCAATACACCACCACTACTACTACACCACCACCAATACACCATCACCACTACTACTACACCACCACCAATACACCATCACCACTACTACTACTACACCACCACCAATACACCATCACCACTACTACTACACCACCACCAATACACCATCACCACTACTACTACACCACCACCAATACACCATCACCACTACTACTACACCACCACCAATACACCACCACTACTACTACACCACCACCAATACACCATCACCACTACTACTACTACACCACCACCAATACACCACCACTACTACTACACCACCACCACCACCAATACACCATCACCACTACTACTACACCACCAATACACCATCACCACTACTACTACACCACCACCACCACCACCAATACACCATCACCACTACTACTACACCACCAATACACCATCACCACCACTACTACACCACCAATACACCATCACCACTACTACTACTACACCACCAATACACTAGTGGGTAGTGAGTGGTGAGTGAGTGGATGGGTGGTGAGTGAGTGTGTGGTGAGTGGTGAGTGAGTGAGTGGGTAGTGAGTGGTGAGTGGGTGGTGAGTGAGTGGGTGGTTAGTGGGTGGTGAGTGGTGAGTGGGTGGGTAGTGAGTGGGTGGGTAGTGAGTGGGTGGGTAGTGAGTGGTGAGTGAGTGGGTAGTGAGTGGTGAGTGAGTGGGTGATGAGTGAGTGGGTAGTGAGTGGGTGGGTAGTGAGTGGGTGGTGAGTGAGTGGGTGGGTAGTGAGTGGTAAGTGGGTTGTGAGTGAGTGGGTGGTGAGTGAGTGGGTGGTGAGTGGGTGGTGAGTGAGTGGGTGGTGGGTGAGTGGTGAGTGAGTGTGTGGTGAGTGAGTGGTGAGTGGGTGAGTGAGTGGTGAGTGGGTGGTGAGTGAGTGGGTGGGTGGTGAGTGGGTGGGTGGGTAGTGAGTGGGTGGGTAGTGAGTGGTGAGTGAGTGGGTAGTGAGTGGTGAGTGAGTGGGTGATGAGTGAGTGGGTAGTGAGTGGGTGGGTAGTGAGTGGGTGGTGAGTGAGTGGGTGGGTAGTGAGTGGTAAGTGGGTGGTGAGTGAGTGGGTGGTGAGTGAGTGAGTGGTGAGTGGGTGGTGAGTGAGTGGGTGGTGGGTGAGTGGTGAGTGAGTGTGTGGTGAGTGAGTGGTGAGTGGGTGAGTGAGTGGTGAGTGGGTGGTGAGTGAGTGGGTGGGTGGTGTGTGGTGAGTGAGTGGTGAGTGAGTGGGTGGTGAGTGAGTGGTGAGTGAGTGAGTGGTGAGTGAGTGTGTGGTGAGTGGGTGGTAAGTGGGTGGTGAGTGAGTGAGTAAGTGGTGAGTGAGTGGTGAGTGGGTGGTGAATGCGGCCGCCTCACCCGGGATTTGGAGAAGTCGCTGACTTCGTTCACGAACTTGGAGGCCATGGGCCCGACTCTGGAGCGGCAACACGCGGAGTGGAGCGGGGGAGGGAGTGGGAGAGGGGGGGAGAGACGTGTGTGTGAGAGTGAGAGAGTGTGTGTGTGAGTGAGAGAGTGTGTGTGTGAGCTGTGTGTGTGTGTGAGAGAGAGTTGTGTGAGCTGTGTGTGTGTGAGAGTGAGAGAGTGTGTGTGAGCTGTGTGTGTGTGTGAGAGAGTGTGTGTGTGAGAGTGTGTGTGTGTGTGTGAGCTGTGTGTGTGTGTGAGAGTGAGAGAGTGTATGTGAGAGACGTGTGTGTGTGTGAGAGAGTGTGTGTGTGAGAGTTCTGTGTGTGTGAGATAGTTGTGTGTGTGAGAGAGTTGTGTGTGAGAGAGCTGTGAGTGTGTGTTTGTGTGTGAGTGAGAGCTGAGTGTGTGTGAGCTGTGTGAGTGAGAGCTGAGTGTGTGTGAGTACTGAATGTGTGAGAGCGCTGTGTGTTGTGTGTGTGTGTATTTGAGAGAGCCGAATGTGTAAGCGAGCTGTGTGTGTGTGTACGCTGGCGAGCTGAGTGTGTGAGAGCTGTGTGTGAGTGAGAGCTGAGTGTGTGTACGATGGAGAGCTGAGTTTGTGTGGACGAGGGAGTTGTGTGTGTGTGTGAGAGAGGCGTGTGTGTGTGTGATGTCTGTGTGTGTGTGTGTGATGTCTGTGTGTGAGATGTCTGTGTGTGTGAGTGTGTGTGAGAGAGAGAGAGAGACGTGTGTGTGAGATGTCTGTGTGTGTGAGTGGGACAGAGACGTGTGTGTGTGAGATGTCTGTGTGTGTGTGAGATGTCTGCGTGTGAGAGAGAGAGAGGAGACAGAGAGGAGGGGTGTACCTCTGTGTCGCGCTGTGGGAGTGAGTGAGTGAGGGGGAGTTCGCCGGGCGACGGAGCGGGGTGCAGGGCGACGCCTGAAGGAGGAGCCCGGCCGAACCGACCTCTCGGCAGTTCGCTCCAACTCGGCAGAGTTCAAGCCACTCGGCGACGCGGACGGACGTGGGACAGCGTTGCGTGTGTGTGTGTCTGTGTGCGTGTGTGCGTGTGTCTGTGTGTGTGTGTGCGTGTGTGTCTGTGCGTGTGTCTGTGTGTGTATGTGTGTCTGTGTGTGTCTGTGTGTGTGTGCGTGTGTGTCTGTGTGTGTGTCTGTGTGTGCGTGTGTCTGTGTGTCTGTGCGTGTGTCTGTGCGTGTGTCTGTGCGTGTGTGCGTGTGTGTTTCTGTGTGTGTGTGTCTGTGTGTGCGTGTGTCTGTGTGTGTCTCGCTAACAGCACTTGCCCCTACAGTCTGTTAAGGCTATACGGGGGATCTTTATCTTTGTCTGTGTGTGTGTCTGCGTGTGTGCGCACCGCGGGGAGCGGTAGTGTAGTGGTTAGCGCTACGCTGCGCTACGAAACTGGCGACCCGGGTTCGATTCCCGCTCACGGCCAACACCGGTGACGATTGTCTGAACCGGTCCTGGGCCTCCACTAGGTCGACTCAGCCTAAAATGAGTACCTGGTGCGGTGCGGTGTGCAAACATCGCCACTGGGGAGACAAAAGCGGTCGGTCGTGGTGCTGGCCACCCACCCCCTCGTGTACCGTTCCGGCCTTTATAGGTGCTCGCTAACAGCACTTGCCCCTACAGTCTGTTAAGGTTATACGGGGGATCTTTATCTTTGCATGTGTCTGTGCGTGTGTCTGTGCGTGTGTGTGTCTGTCTGTGTGTGTGTGTCTCGCTAACAGCACTTGCCCCTACAGTCTGTTGAGGCTATACGGGGGGGATTGTTATCCTTGTTATCTTTGCGCGCGCGCCGTGTTTAACCGCACCTCCGATTGGCGAGGTCGGCTTCGTACGGCGCGAAAGAAGTTCCACGTGGGGCCAACGGCGAGGCAACCGTCAGTCACCTCGTGCGGTGGCCGTCAAGCGCGGTGCGAGCTCCACGCTACGACGGTTTCGCTTTGTGCGCTCCTGTTTTTTTGGAACGCATCTACTACCGCGTAAAGCGAGGCAAACCTGTGGCTGCGCGCGCGCGTGTGTGTGTAGGCCTCGGCAAGGTAAGGTGATTTACCCTTTTTACCGGGTAAAAGGGTAAAGGTAAAGGGTAAAGGTGTCGACATGCCAAGGGGTAAGGGTAATGTGTAGGGTAAAGGTAGGCTCGTTGCTTTTTACCTTTTAACTTACCTGCTAAAGGGTAAAAGATAAGGGTAGAGTGATTGTATTGTGGTAAGGTAAAGGGTAGGGTAAAGGTAGGCTCGTTGCTTTTTACCTTTTAACTTACCTGCTAAAGGGTAACAGGTAGGGTAGAGTGATTGTATTGTGGTAAGGTAAAAGGTAAGGTAAAGGTAGGCTCGTTGTTTTTACACTTTTACCTTACCTTGCCGAGGTCTACGTGTGAGTGTGAGAGATGGAGAGAGGGGAGGCGGAGGGAGAGGTGTGCGTAAAATATATATCTCTGAAGAGGTTCCGAACCTCCTCTAGGTCGACTTAGCCTCAATAGCCGAGTGCCTGCTGAGGTGTGTAAACGACGTGGCTGGCTACCTGGCTACACACAACTCCGACCCATCGCGTTGCGTTGCCGGACCTTCATAGGTGCTCGCTAACAGCACTTGGGGGCCCGACAGCCTGTTGAAGGGCTGTACGGCGTCGGTGAGGATGTGGGGAAGATCTTTGTCTTCGTGCGAGAGAGGGAGGGTTATTTGTGTGTGTGTGGGACAGAGGGCTCTCGGGGTAGCTCTGTTGAAGATGAGTGCCGATCCCCACCCCTCTCTCTCTCTGTGTGTAACTGTATACGTGCTGTGTGTAACTGTATACGTGCTGTGTGTGTGTGTGCAGGAGAGGGTTGGCTGTGTCTGTGGGTGGCTAAAGCACAGCAAGTTGGCACAGTAGGGGGCACAGGTGGTGCATCAGCCACTCATCTCGGTCATCTCAGTCTGTCGATCCGTGGCACCTGCTGGGTCTGCCCCGTGACCTCCTGCCAGGGGGCGTTCGACACTTCACGTGGCCTCAAGGTGCACATGGCCTGGCACAAGCGTCGTGGTGACGTCACCGCCACTTAGTGGCGAATGGCGGTTGTTGTTGTTGTGTGTGAGAGGGGAGCGGTGGTGTAGCGGTTAGCGCTACGCTGCGCTACGAACCCGGTGACCCGAGTTCGATTCCCTGCTCACGGCCAACACCGGTGACGATTGTCTGAGCCGGTCCTGGGGTCTCACCCCTAGGTCGACTCAGCCTCAAATGAGCACCTGATGCGGTGTGTAAACATCGCGACTGGGGAAACAAAGGCGGCCGGGCGTGGTGCTGGCCACCCACCCCCTCGTGTGCTGTGCCGGCCTTCACAGGTGCTCGCTAACAGCACTTGCCCCTACAGTCTGTTAAGGCTACACGGGGTGGGGGGGGGTGATAGAGGCGTGACATTTGCTCGGCATCTCAGTTAGTTCACCCGGGTGTGTCCCGTGACCTCCTGCCAGCAGCGAGCCTTCCACGCTTCTCCCAGCGTGGCACACGCCGTTATGTCTCCCTGTGTCTTCTTGTGTCGCTGTACATCTGCAAGGGTGTCCGTGTGTGCGTCTCTGTGGAGCGCCGGGTGGTTAAAGCACAGCAAGTTGGCACAGTAGGGGGCACAGGTGGTGCATCAGCCAGTCGTCTCGGTCATCTCAGTCAGTCGACCCCGTGGCACCTGCAGGGTCTGCCCCGTGACCTCCTGCTAGCGGGCGTTCGACACTTCACGTGGTAGCCTCAAGGTGCACATGGCCTGGCACAAGCGTCGTGGTGACGTCTCCGCCACTTAGTGGCGAATGGCGGTTGTTGTTGTGTCTGCGTGCAGCCGTGTCTCGTTGTATCCGTGCGTGTGTGTGTGCGTCACTGTCAAATCATCTCAGTCGGTCGACCCGTGACACGTTGGCGTGTCCCGTGACCTCCTGCCAGCGGCGAGACTTTCACACTTCCCGTGACGGCCTCAAAGTGCAACCTAGCCTGGCACCGTGAGCCCGGGGAGCGGTGGCGCAAGTGGTGAGCGCACTGGGCCTCCATCCCGACGAGCCGAGTTCGATTCAGGCTCACGGCCAACATCGGCGACGAGTATCTTAACCGGCACCTGGGCCCTCGTCTAGGTCGACTCAGCCCGAAATGAATGCGTACCCGGTGCTGATGTGTAAACAGCATCAGCACGAGGGAGACAAAGGCGGCCGGGCGTGGTGCTGGCCACCCCCGCTCCCTTTGTGTGCCGTCTCGGCCTTAAATTAATATCTGTACATCAAAGAAAACATTTACAATGTGTTCATTCTAATCAGGCACCACCTCCTATGAATTGTCCACTCTATCGAGCCTCTTGTTGCGCCATGAAAAAGGACCATTGCCCGAAACGTCACCTATTTCATATTTATTCCGTTTCAGGCCACGCACACACACACTGTTATTGACAATTGCGTTGAGCTTTTTTTTTAAATAGTATTTTATTACTTGGCCTTAATAGGTGCTCGCAAACAGCACTGGTGACACACGCGAAAGACGGTGACGTAACCCTGGCCGCGGGGAGCGGTGGCGCAGCGGTTAGCGCGCTGCCCTGCACCACGAACCCGGCAGAGACCCGAGTTCGATTCCCGCTCACGGCCAACGTCAGGTGACGATTACCTTCAAACCAGTCCTGGGGCCTCCCCTAGGTCGGCTCGGCCTCAAATGAGTACCTGGTGAGGCGATGTGAACATCACCACTGTGATCGGGCGTGGTGCTGTGGCCACCCAAACCCATCCTCCCACAGCTGCTGCTCGCATCACGGCACTTGCCCCAACATTGTGCGAAGGCTACACGGGGGATCTTTGGTATCAGATTGAACCGGGCTACCGAGTGTCGCCAGCGTCGCTGATGTCAGCCCAGCCACCGACGACTGCGCGCGCGCGCGATGAGCCCCGTGGCTCGAGTTCGATTCCGCGACGGAATGAAGCCAAATTCCAGCACCTGAGAATTACACAAAACATATATATCCCGGCTCGAGCGCGGAGTAGCGGGGGGGAGGGGGGGGGTAGCGGGGGGAGGGGGGGTAGCGGGGGGAGGGGGGGGGCAGCTGGGGGAGGGGGGGGGGGCAGCTGGGGGAGGGGGGGGGCAGCTGGGGGAGGGGGGGGGGCAGCTGGGGGAGGGGGGGGGGGGCAGCTGGGGGAGGGGGGGGGGGCAGCTGGGGGAGGGGGGGGGGCAGCTGGGGGAGGGGGGGCAGCTGGGGGAGGGGGGGCAGCTGGGGGAGGGGGGGGGCAGCTGGGGGAGGGGGGGGCAGCTGGGGGAGGGGGGGGCAGCTGGGGGAGGGGGGGGCAGCTGGGGGAGGGGGGGGGCAGCTGGGGGAGGGGGGGGGGGCAGCTGGGGGAGGGGGGGGGGCAGCTGGGGGAGGGGGGGGGCAGCTGGGGGAGGGGGGGGGGCAGCTGGTTGAGGGGGGGGGCAGCTGGTTGAGGGGGGGGGCAGCTGGTTGAGGGGGGGGCAGCTGGGGGGGGGGGCAGCTGGGGGAGGGGGGGGGCAGCTGGGGGAGGGGGGGGCAGCTGGGGGAGGGGGGGGCAGCTGGGAGAGGGCTGCGCCCTACTGCTGCGTGAAGCATGTTTCAACATCTCTTTATTTAAACACATTATTATTATGGGGCGATGCGGCGTTGGGCGGTGGTGCGCGCGCACAATTAACAGGCGAAGCGCGCGTGCGTGGTGCGGGTGCGTGAACGGCCTTCATTAAGTAAAACTATAAAGTCAGGCGACGTTTCAGGCAATGGTCCTTTTTGAGAGCAGAGTCGGATAGAACTGGGGGTGGGAGATAACTGTCGATGTGTACGAGGGCAAATGACCCTACTTCATCGCAATTGGGCCGTTACCCGAAACGTCGCCTGTTATATTGTTGTTCCTTTTAAGGAGGTCACACACACACACGTCACTGACAAATGTGTCGGAGAGCGTTGTGTCGAGGGGTGTTGTGGGTTTACTCTGCAACACAACCCAGTGTGCTGAAGTTGTAACCAATTGTCAAGTTTTGTTCACGTGACAAACCTTACCAATTGACTGCCGGGTGGTGGCGGGTCAACGACACATTTTATATTTACGCCATCTAACCCCCCAAAACGATCCATTTATTATGAACTAGCTGTACTACCCGGCTTCGCCCGGGACTTGGATCCACCACGCCCGGCCGCCTTTGTCACCCCAGTGGCGATGTTCACACACCACACCAGTTACTCGTTTGAGGGTCGCCGGGTTCGTAGCGCGGCGTAGCGCTAACCACTACACTACAATGCGTTACGCTTCCACGTGCGCGGGTCACGTGACAGATGTGACGTCACAGCTCACTTGCTGTGCAAGTGTATTTTTTTTATAAAGTTTGTTTGCATGGTGTACATTCTGGAAAGTACCCACAAGGAAAATTTCCAGTTTGTTGCATGCCGGGAAGTACGCTAAACATTTTGAACAGACACACATAATCACAACTTTGCCTTTTATATATATGGAGATATTGGTCGTGAAAGCCGACTTAGGAGGCGTTAAACCCACTTGAGAAAGCCACGACACCACCACTCACCCATGCGACGCTTCACGGTTCCCTAACCCTTGGAACGAGTTCGGGCGGTGGCGATGGTGATGGCTGTGTGATGCACGTGGCCGCCTGTAGTCCTGCACCACGTGGAGGCATGAGCAGCGAAGGGGTAGGTGGATCACCGCACTGATGGCGCTAAGCTCCCTTCTTCCCGTGAGCGCCGAGGAAGTCGAGGGAGCCGTACCCCGGCTCGCCATGCGAGCATCGACGCGGGATAGAGCGTTTCCCCCTCGCTCGAACACGTGTCTCCGGACACTCAGGTTTCCTCCCACGTGCATAATAAACACTCGGTAATTGAATTTCGATTTAAAGCTTTCGTGACTGCAGGGATTCATCTTCTTGGTTCTTTCGGTAAAGTCACGTAGAAGGGAAGTAATAAAATAATAAAAATAAAAACATAATAAAATAATTCTCACGACGTTTCGGCCACAACGCAAGCAACGCAAGCAGCCGTCACCTGAGGACGGCTGCTTGCGTTGTGGCCGAAACGTCGTGAGAATTATTTTATTGTTTTATTTTTATTATTTTATTACTTCCCTTCTACGTGACTTTACTCGGTAATTGGCCCGCAATTCCGTCATATATATAGAGGGGACCGCAGAGCTTGGGCAACTGTTGGCGCCAGCTCAACGTGTGGCTGCTGCCGCTGCTGCTTTTCCCTTCCTTGCTCGTCTGTGGTTCCTCCTGGGGCCTCTGAGTCGTCTATACTGTCTCTCTGTCGTCTGTGGTTCCTCCTCCTCCTCTGAGCCGTCTTCTCTGTCTGTTTACGACAGCGATGCCGTGCGGCAGCAGCGGTGTCGTGTTACCTGTTGACATTCCGTTATTATTATGAACGAAACTTACATTTTATTTTACCAGGTAAGGCCCACTGAGCTACGTCGCTCTATGGCAGAAGTGACGTGGGCCATCACAAATGATAGCTCAACAAAGTGGCTCATCATCACGTGGAGATGTTTAGTAGCCAATTACGCTAAACGCGTGATGTTGATTCTAAATACGGAGGGGGGGGGGGGGAAACCGGAAGGACCCGGAGAAAAATCCACGCGACCACGGAGAGAGAGAGAGAACATGCAAACAACTCCAACTATACAGGCGTCAGGGTCGAACTCACGCCCTCCGACATAGCAGGCCGACGGGGGTTAGCATCTCACCACATCATCGCCCCATTAGGCTCAGCCTCTTAAGCCTCACCTTACCATATTAATAAAAACGTGTGCCGTACTTAGCCCTTCCCCCTCTCCAACCATTATATATACGGAGTGGTAGCTCTTGCAATCTCTCATTTACTTGATAGAGCTGTCGTGGCTGTGACGGTTCCACCTGAAGACGGAAGCTTGTGTTGCCTCCCAAACGTCGTGATTTTTATTTTATTTTACTTTTATTGATTTTGATGTTTTGCCTACGTGACTTTACCGAAAAAACCTAAGAATATGTTGTAAACGGCGAAGAGGGGTAATGCCGCTTTCTCTCACCTCTGGGCAGTTCTGCCCTACTCTTTGTTTTTTTCGGTAAAGTCACGTAGAGGTTAAAAAACCGTCACAGCAAAATTGCTGTATCGAGTGATACAGCAATTTTGCTGTGACGGTTCCACCTGAAGACGGAAGCTTGTGTTGCCTCCGAAACGTCGTGATTTAATTGAATTTGTTTTCTTATTTAACCTACGTGACTTTACCGAAAAAAACAGAGAGTACGAATCCTTGCAGTTACGAATGCTTCAAATCTATAATCAGTTCTGCCCTGTTCATAATCAAGTGTTTTTGTTGAGTTAGAGCGCGGTAGAAACACTGTGTCGTTAACCCACTACCACCCGACAGAGCAAATTAGTAAGGTTCGTCACCGGTGTGTTAAAGAGAATAAACCTCACATTTAGAATTTGAGTACGACGTTTCGCTGGTGATTACAACCAGCTTCATCAGGCGATTTGCCAGAATGTAATTGTGTAGACGTCGTACTCAAATTGTAAATGTTGTGGGTTTACTCCCCAACACGCAGCCGCTGTGTTGAAGTCGTAACTCATTGGCACATATTCTTGGTTCTTTCGGTAAAGTCACGTAGAAGGGAAATAATAAAATAATATAAATATAAAACAATAAAAATCCACATCACGTGGAGATGTTTAGTAGCCAATTACGCTAAACGCGTGATGTTGATTCTAAATACGGAGGGGGGGGGGAAACCGGAAGGACCCGGAGAAAAATCCACGCGACCACGGAGAGAGAGAGAGAACATGCAAACAACTCCAACTATACAGGCGTCAGGGTCGAACTCACGCCCTCCGACATAGCAGGCCGACGGGGGTTAGCATCTCACCACATCATCGCCCCATTAGGCTCAGCCTCTTAAGCCTCACCTTACCATATTAATAAAAACGTGTGCCGTACTTAGCCCTTCCCCCTCTCCAACCATTATATATACGGAGTGGTAGCTCTTGCAATCTCTCATTTACTTGATAGAGCTGTCGTGGCTGTGACGGTTCCACCTGAAGACGGAAGCTTGTGTTGCCTCCCAAACGTCGTGATTTTTATTTTATTTTACTTTTATTGATTTTGATGTTTTGCCTACGTGACTTTACCGAAAAAACCTAAGAATATGTTGTAAACGGCGAAGAGGGGTAATGCCGCTTTCTCTCACCTCTGGGCAGTTCTGCCCTACTCTTTGTTTTTTTCGGTAAAGTCACGTAGAGGTTAAAAAACCGTCACAGCAAAATTGCTGTATCGAGTGATACAGCAATTTTGCTGTGACGGTTCCACCTGAAGACGGAAGCTTGTGTTGCCTCCGAAACGTCGTGATTTAATTGAATTTGTTTTCTTATTTAACCTACGTGACTTTACCGAAAAAAACAGAGTACGAATCCTTGCAGTTACGAATGCTTCAAATCTATAATCAGTTCTGCCCTGTTCATAATCAAGTGGTTTTGTTGAGTTAGAGCGCGGTAGAAACACTGTGTCGTTAACCCACTACCACCCGACAGAGCAAATTAGTAAGGTTCGTCACCGGTGTGTTAAAGAGAATAAACCTCACATTTAGAATTTGAGTACGACGTTTCGCTGGTGATTACAACCAGCTTCATCAGGCGATTTGCCAGAATGTAATTGTGTAGACGTCGTACTCAAATTGTAAATGTTGTGGGTTTACTCCCCAACACGCAGCCGCTGTGTTGAAGTCGTAACTCATTGGCACATATTCTTGGTTCTTTCGGTAAAGTCACGTAGAAGGGAAATAATAAAATAATATAAATATAAAACAATAAAAATCCACATCACGTGGAGATGTTTAGTAGCCAATTACGCTAAACGCGTGATGTTGATTCTAAATACGGAGGGGGGGGGGAAACCGGAAGGACCCGGAGAAAAATCCACGCGACCACGGAGAGAGAGAGAGAACATGCAAACAACTCCAACTATACAGGCGTCAGGGTCGAACTCACGCCCTCCGACATAGCAGGCCGACGGGGGTTAGCATCTCACCACATCATCGCCCCATTAGGCTCAGCCTCTTAAGCCTCACCTTACCATATTAATAAAAACGTGTGCCGTACTTAGCCCTTCCCCCTCTCCAACCATTATATATACGGAGTGGTAGCTCTTGCAATCTCTCATTTACTTGATAGAGCTGTCGTGGCTGTGACGGTTCCACCTGAAGACGGAAGCTTGTGTTGCCTCCCAAACGTCGTGATTTTTATTTTATTTTACTTTTATTGATTTTGATGTTTTGCCTACGTGACTTTACCGAAAAAACCTAAGAATATGTTGTAAACGGCGAAGAGGGGTAATGCCGCTTTCTCTCACCTCTGGGCAGTTCTGCCCTACTCTTTGTTTTTTTCGGTAAAGTCACGTAGAGGTTAAAAAACCGTCACAGCAAAATTGCTGTATCGAGTGATACAGCAATTTTGCTGTGACGGTTCCACCTGAAGACGGAAGCTTGTGTTGCCTCCGAAACGTCGTGATTTAATTGAATTTGTTTTCTTATTTAACCTACGTGACTTTACCGAAAAAAACAGAGTACGAATCCTTGCAGTTACGAATGCTTCAAATCTATAATCAGTTCTGCCCTGTTCATAATCAAGTGGTTTTGTTGAGTTAGAGCGCGGTAGAAACACTGTGTCGTTAACCCACTACCACCCGACAGAGCAAATTAGTAAGGTTCGTCACCGGTGTGTTAAAGAGAATAAACCTCACATTTAGAATTTGAGTACGACGTTTCGCTGGTGATTACAACCAGCTTCATCAGGCGATTTGCCAGAATGTAATTGTGTAGACGTCGTACTCAAATTGTAAATGTTGTGGGTTTACTCCCCAACACGCAGCCGCTGTGTTGAAGTCGTAACTCATTGGCACATATTCTTGGTTCTTTCGGTAAAGTCACGTAGAAGGGAAATAATAAAATAATATAAATATAAAACAATAAAAATCCACAGCAAGAAAATTTGAAAAAATGTCTTGCTGTGGATTTCACACCTGATGATGATTGCTTGTGTTGCAGTTGAAACGTCGTGAAAATTATTGTTTTATATTTTTATTCTTTTATTATTTCCCTTCTACGTGACTTTACCGAAAGAACCAAGAAGATGAATCCCTGCAGTCACGAAAGCTTCAAATCATTGGCACATTTTACAATTCGACACCTTGTAAATTCACGCGATCTAATCCAACAACCTCTATTGTAGATATTTTGTTCGCGAAAGCAGACTACTTACTGGGTTCATATTCTTGGTTCTTTCGGTAAAGTCACGTAGAAGGGAAATAATAAAATAAATATAAAACAATAAAAATTCTCACGTTTCACGCCTGATGATTGCTCGTGTTGCAGTCGAAACGTCGTGAGAATGTTTATTGTTTTATATTATTGTATTATTTCCCTTCTACGTGACTCTACCGAAAGAACCAAGAATATGAATCCCCGCAGTCACGAAAGCTTTAGATATAAATTTACTTACCGGGTGTTAAAACTGAAATTATCGCGTGCCAACTCCTCTTCTCGCTCGAATCAGAGGCGGCTTGGTTCGGCGGTTGCTGCCCCCTACCGACCCAGCCAGAGAACGCCCGCTCACTCGCTCGCCCCCACCCTCGTTTGTCGCAGAGGTTCGCGGTTGGAATTCAAGGGGCCGCCCTGGATTAATACTGCGGTACTGACAAACAGTACAAATACTTTTCGATTTAAAGCTTTCGTGACTGCAGGGATTCATCTTCTTGGTTCTTTCGGTAAAGTCGCGTAGAGGGGAAAAAATAAAATAATAAAAATAAAACATAATAAAATAAAATTCTCACGACGTTTCGGCTACAACGCAAGCAGCCGTCCTCAGGTGAAGAACAGGTCTGTCGGAAAGACAGCGTCCGAATGAACACCACCAAGCTTGGCAGCGAATATTTAAGCTGGGTTAGAGGAGGATAGTGCCTTGACAAAGGAATTTACATATCAACAGAGGAATTTAGCATATTTATGGCAAATGCAAATATGGGATTAGTCACTACTTGTGGAATGTGTAGGTGGTGGGGA
This sequence comes from Lampetra fluviatilis, assembly GCF_964198595.1. Classification (NCBI taxonomy): domain Eukaryota; kingdom Metazoa; phylum Chordata; class Hyperoartia; order Petromyzontiformes; family Petromyzontidae; genus Lampetra; species Lampetra fluviatilis. The sequence goes on from NC_136297.1 coordinate 4,559,315, forward strand.
GGTCTCAAAGTCATATTATGCTCGTGCATTATGTAGGATTAGCAGTCATAAAGGGAGGAAGTAGTTGTGGCGGAAACGTCGTGAGAATTTTATTTTATTATGTTTTATTTTTATTATTTTATTATTTCCCCTCTACGTGACTTTACCGAAAGAACCAAGAAGAGTACAATTACTGCGCACCGCCGTCGACATCACGTGACCGTGGGCGATCGAGAGCCCGCGACGACGCTCGCAAGAGTCGGGCTGTGGTGTGACGGCATCGCCATCGGCTCTTCATTTTTAAATCCTTTATATTAAGTTCACTTGCTTGCTTGCTTGCGCGCTTACGACCGTGCAAATCTTTCGGTCGTTTTTTAACCCACTTCCCGTGATCCAATCGAGCTGACATTTTGCACACAGACTCGTTGTGCGTGACAATTTATTTTCGTGAAAAAAAAATTCCTAAATTTTCCACTTTTTAGGGAAAAATTTGTTTCATATTTAATTTAAAATACCAATGTGATAAAAATGAAACTCTTACTCAAGAAAAACTGAAATGGATAATAAAATAAAACCGATGCCACGCATATAAAGGATTTATAGTGAAAAACTTTGTTTTTACGGGTTACTTTTCCCCAATTTTGCTTTGTTGCAAAATTACCCGATTGGGATTACACATGGCCAATATCCCCCTCCACCGCACCCATGCCCCCCTCCCTCCCTGCTGCGAAAACTTGGCAGGATCCTCCCAATAAAAGAAATGAGTCTTGAGACTCGGCGAGGTTTTCCCTGGGTAAATAATCGTAAATAAAACCTCCAACGGCTAAACAAGACACCCAGGTTCATATTCCTAGGTTTTTTCGGTAAAGTCACCGAAAAAACCTAAGAATATGAATCCTTGCAGTCACCAAAGCTTCAAATCTAGAAGACACCCAGGCTGCTGTTGCTGCTAGTGTTAGGGGGGGGGATTCAAAGGTGGATTTCTACCCCCCCCCCCCCCCATTTGTAACCAAGGGGGACGATTTCCTATCCTCTCCTCCCGCCGCAGTAGCTGAAACACTGGGACGTGCCTCTTGAATCAGCCCACCCCCCGTGCCCCCCACCTTGTCGCATGCGGTCTTTTTTTGTGTGTGTGCAGTCATTGGTTACCAGGCAGAGACCATGAACTCACTGCACTTTGAGAACCCGGTTTAGTCACAACTCACATTTATGTGTCTCTATGCGAGTCTGTGGTCCTCTATGCGAGTCCATGGGTCTCTATGCGAGTCTATGGGTCTCTTTGCGAGTCTATGGGTCTTTTTTCGAGTCTATGGGTCTCTTTGGGAGTCTATGGGTCTCTTTGTGAATCTATGGGTCTATATGCGAGTCAATGAGTCTCTGTGTAAGTCTATGGGTCTCTATGCGAGTCCATGTGATTGTACAGGTCTATGGCTCTCTACGTGAGTCTATGGGTCTCTGTGTAAGTCATTGGCGACCGGGCTGCACTTGAGAAACCCCGTGTGATCGCTGTGGTTGGGGCGGAAACCCGGAATGGAACCCAGGATCCCAGCGGAGCCGGCTCCGCGTCCCTGACCCCTGTGACACCACACGGCCCCCTCGGCTTTCAGTCTAAACGGGCGGTGAACGACACAATAAGACCAACACAAGAACACCAACACGATAACATCGACACAATAAGACCAACACAAGAACACCAACACGATAACATCGACACAATAAGACCAACACAAGAACACCAACACGATAACATCGACACAATAACAACGACACCATAACACCAACACAATAACACCAACACCATAACACCAACACAATAACACCAACACAATAACACCGACACAATAACAACACAACAACACAAACACAACATCAACACAATAACACCACAACACCACAACACCACAACAACACAATAACAACAACTAAAGCAACACACCACACACACGTTTGCGTTGTGACGGGGATTCTTTACACCCCCCCTCCCCCAATTTTACAGATTTGACGAACAAATAAAACAACAATAACAACAACAACAAACATCATGGGACCTCTTTTGCCAGTACCAAAATATACTAATAGGGTTTTTTCCCCTTTTTTCTGGCAACAAAACTGACACCTTTTGCAAGGAATCATGCCTACATTAACCACAATACTTGCAGTCAAATGCAAACGAAAAACAATACTCTGATCATTTATGCATTGTCTTTGAAACTGATTGGTCCACACCAGAGACAGCTTTCTTTAGAGCCTAGTCTCATATGGTATTCGACCAGATGACGCCAAAAGGACCAATCAGTTTCAAAGACAATGCATAAATTATCAGAGTATTGTTTTTCGTTTGCATTTGACTGCAAGTATTGTGGTTAATGTAAGCATGATTCTTTGCAAAAGGTGTCAGTTTTGTTGCCAGAAAAAAAGGGGAAAAACCCTATTAACAACAACAAACGTTTAAGCAGCACACAAACGAGACGAAACGCATCAGCTGGGTGTAAGAGAGAAAGGCCTTCATTCAGCAGTGGATTGATCATGGCGACAGTTGATGATGATGAACCACAGGCCCGGAATCACGAATCACGGTAAACTATGGCGGATGTAATTTTTGTTCACAACGCGCGTCAATCGCCCGGCGTGACGATTGCCGCGATATCGGCGTAGATCACGGCGAGATCTCGGAGTACGTGGCGGGGGTTAGGTTCCGTGTACCCCCCCCCACCTCCCGCGTAAGCGCAAATTCGCGTAAGCTGGGGGCTGTTTAAATCTTCAACTCAAAGCTTTCGTGACTGCAGGAATTCATATCCTTTGGGTCTTTATTTTTATATTGTTCTTATTTTTTTCTATCTACGTCACTTTACCGAAAGACCCACAGAACCCCATGGGGGTGTTTGCCTATACAATGTAAATATATACTACTACATGACTATACACTACTATATACTACTATGTTACTTTTCGATTTAAAGCTTTCGTGACTGCAGGGATTCATCTTCTTGGTTCTTTCGGTAAAGTCACGTAGAAGGGAAATAATAAAATAAAAACATAATAAAATAATTCTCACGACGTTTCTGCCACAACGCAAGCAGCCGTTCTCAGGTGAAGAACAGGTCTGTCGGAAAGACAGACCTGTTCTTCACCTGAGGACGGCTGCTTGCGTTGTGGCCGAAACGTCGTGAGAATTGTATTTTATTATGTTTTATTTTTATTATTTTATTATTTCCCTTCTACGTGACTTTACCGAAAGAACCAAGAAGATACTATGTTACTATAGAGATGAATCAGGAGGGGTGGGGGGGGAATCACTTGCGTATGAGCGTACTCCGAGCTCTTACCGGACTTGCATTTAAAAAAAAAATTTGATTCGCTAAGTAAGTCTCGATCATTCGACGAAGTTACTGCGTACCGCGTATGCCGTCCGGAAATCGAAATTTAGTTTATAACGATCGCGAAAATTTGACGCGGCCGATTGACGATGCGGTCATCGTGGTGCTTGCATCGTGGCATCGCGAACCCCCCCCACCTCCACATCGACGGGGGTCATCGCCACGTCACAATCTCACGAGCGTGGCTGGCGAACGTACGGTGCAAAAGAAGTTCAACATACGTACGCACGCACGATGTCACAATCGATGAGACGACGTCAAGATCAACGCGATGTCACGATGAAGCCAATAACGTCACAATCAACGCGACGACGTCACAATCAACACAACGTCAAGATCAACGCGATGTCACGATGAAGCCAATAACGTCACAATCAACGCGACAACGTCACAATGAAGGCGATGAGGTCATCCATCAACGCGACGTCACAAACAACACGTCGTCAAGATCAAGGTGATGACGTCACAATCAAGGTGATGACGTCACAATCAACGCAATGTCACAATGGAGGCGACGACGTCACAATCAACACGTCAAGATCAACGCGACATCACAATCAAGGTGATGACGTCACAATCAAGGCGACGACGTGACAACGCGACGTCACAATTAAGACGACGACGTCACAAAGCGTCGACGTCGACATCAAGGCAATGGCGTCACAACCAAGGCAATGACGTCACAACCAAGGCAATGACGTCACAACCAAGGCAGTGTTGCAATCGCTGGAAAATGGATTCGTTCGCCCGGCGCAGCAGGCCGATGCTGCTCCATGCCTCCTTCATGAACGCAAAGACGAAAGCCACAGCCACAGACGTGCAGCGCCGTGGGTGCATTGGCCATGGAGCTCCTGAACCACACAACGCCGACGATGCTGCCGATGCTGCCGATGGCTGCTGTTGCCATCGTGCGCAGGAACAGAACAGTTTCCGTTCACTCCGTGTCCATCAAATCAACTTGAGTCAAGAGATCAACGAGGGTGTTGCGACCGTTGGTAGCGGTGCTTCAATCATCATCATCATCATCTTCTTCACTACCAGCCGTGCGTGCAGGAGGCGCTGCTCGCCGCGGGCCCTGCCAGACGGCCCGTGCGTCGCCACTGTTCCACCACCGTCAGCACCGGCGTCGTCCGGGATCGATGCAAGGGTCGAGGTCGATCGTGACCCCCCCCCACACCCCCCCCCCCCCCCCCCGCTGCCACCGCCGTTCACTTTGTTTTTTTGTCTCTGACCGCGGCCGCCAGGCTGCGTCGCAAGAACGCGGCGGTGGCCTCCAGGGCCTCCTCGCCGCAGCGGAAGGCGATGATGGGCCTCGAGCAGAGCCAGCACACGGGGCTCGGCCAGAACCACGCGCACAGCCAGCACGGCCCGCTGGCCGGAGGCCGCTCGGCACCATCGCCACCTCCTCCTCCACCGTCGTCATCGTCACTGTCATCGTCGACATCAGCAGCACGGTCGGAGGATTCATCATCGTCGTCGGCATCATCATCATCACCATCAGCAGCAGCAGGGTTGTTGTCATTGTTGGCAGCGATGTGACGGGTACGAGTGTGTCCACCACCACCACTAGCATCGTCGTGATCGCTGTGAACATCAACCGTAGCGACTCCACCATCACGAACACGGCCATCAGCTCCACCAAGACCACCACCATCGCCTCCATCAACTCCACCGCCTCCACCACCATCGCCTCCATCAACTCCACCGCCTCTACCACCACCATCGCCGCCGCCATCGCCGCCGGGCCACCCCGCGGCCGTCCCCCGCCCGTCCCTCCCGTAGAAGTTGAGGACGCCGTGGAAGCCGTGCGCCGCGTGGTGCCGCGTGACGCGCAGGCCGCAGCGGCGGGCGCGTGCCGCCAGGGCCCGGGCCTCGTCGCGCAGCACGTCGTGCTCGCAGCTCAGCACGAAGAGGCGGCGCGGGAGGCGGCGCAGCCACCCGTCGCCCACCGCCAGCGGGCACAGCAGGGGGTCCAGGCAGGCGCGCGCCATCCAGGAGAGGCCTGGGGGAGGAGGCCGCCGCTCCGCGCCGCCGTCGGCCGCGGCGAGGCCGGCGTTGCGATCGTTGGCAACGCCGGTTTCGCCGCCGTCATCGACACCACCACCATCCTCATCATCACCATCGCCATCATCACAGGCGTCATACACACCGTAACCGCCTTCGCCGACACCACTAGCGAAGCCGTCAAACCCACGCTCGATACCTCCTCCACCGACACCTCCTCCATCACCGGAATATTCCGTCGCCTTTCCGCCAGCGTCACCCACGCCGGGCACCCCACACGGCGTGACGCCTCCTGGCTGAGACGTTCTCAGCTTCCTCCTCATCCTCCTCCTCCTCCTCACGCTGGGATCCTCGTGCGTGGAGGCTGTGAACCCGTGAGCCGCTCCCTCTCCGCCCTCTTGCGCCAAAGCTGCCTCCTCCTCCTCCTGCACGAGGGCCCGGAGGCCGGCGCGGTGACGCGGGGAGCTGTGCTGCCCCTTCAGCAAGGCCGGCACGAGCTCCTGCGGGGGCAGGGAGAGGCGCGGGGCAGGGGGCAGGGAGAGGCGCGGGGCAGGGGGCAGGGAGAGGCGCGGGGCAGGGGGCAGGGAGAGGCAGGGGCAGGGGGCAGGGAGAGGCGCGGGGCAGGGGGCAGGGAGAGGCGCGGGGCAGGGGGCAGGGGGAGGCGCGGGGGGTCGGCCAACACAGACACAGGGCTCAATATCTGACTAAAATTTTTTTTTTTACTTCGGGGTCACTGATAAGACTGGGCTAGGTGGCGCGTGATGAGGAGCGGTCACAGGGGAGGGGAGCAACGGTGAGTGCCCCTCGACCCTCGTTACCAGCAGCGTCACCAGCAGCAGCAGCGTCACCAGCAGCAGCAGCATCACCAGCAGCAGCGTCACCAGCAGCAGCGTCACCAGCAGCAGCGTCACCAGCAGCAGCGTCACCAGCAGCAGCGTCACCAGCAGCAGCGTCACCAGCAGCAGCGTCACCAGCAGCAGCGTCACCAGCAGCAGCAGCGTCACCATCAGAAGCAGCGTCATCACCAGCAGCAGCAGCGTCACCAGCAGCAGCGTCACCAGCAGCAGCAGCATCACCAGCAGCAGCGTCACCAGCAGCAGCATCACCAGCAGCAGCGTCACCAGCAGCAGCAGCGTCACCAGCAGCAGCATCACCAGCAGCAGCGTCACCAGCAGCAGCATCACCAGCAGCAGCAGCATCACCATCAGAAGCAGCGTCATCACCAGCAGCAGCATCACCAGCAGCAGCGTCACCAGCAGCAGCGTCACCATCAGAAGCAGCGTCATCACCAGCAGCAGCAGCGTCACCAGCAGCAGCGTCACCAGCAGCAGCAGCATCACCAGCAGCAGCGTCACCAGCAGCAGCATCACCAGCAGCAGCGTCACCAGCAGCAGCAGCGTCACCAGCAGCAGCGTCACCAGCAGCAGCATCACCAGCAGCAGCAGCATCACCATCAGAAGCAGCGTCATCACCAGCAGCAGCGTCACCAGCAGCAGCAGCGTCACCAGCAGCAGCGTCACCATCAGAAGCAGCGTCATCACCAGCAGCAGCGTCACCAGCAGCAGCAGCGTCACCAGCAGCAGCGTCACCATCAGAAGCAGCGTCATCACCAGCAGCAGCGTCACCAGCAGCAGCATCACCAGCAGCAGCAGCGTCACCATCAGAAGCAGCGTCATCACCAGCAGCAGCATCACCAGCAGCAGCAGCGTCACCAGCAGCAGCAGCATCACCATCAGAAGCAGCGTCACCAGCAGCAGCAGCGTCATCACCAGCAGCAGCGTCACCAGCAGAAGCAGCGTCATCACCAGCAGCAGCGTCACCAGCAGCAGCAGCGTCACCAGCAGCAGCAGCGTCACCACCAGTTGATTCATCAGCAGCACCGTTTGTGTTATCATCAGGGATGTGGTGGCTAGCAGTGCGACCACCGTCTTGGTCGTCGCAAAGGCCATCGCCAAATCTGGTGCGTGCGACGATGTGTGTGGTACCAAGGGAAACGCTGACTCCTCCATCACCATCGCCACGACCACCACCATCACTGCCTCCACCACCATCTACACCACAACCTTAAACTCCAAGTCCGTCACTACCAACGCCACCTTCACCACCACCGCCATCACCACCTCCACCACCCCTACTCACATCGGCACCGCCTCCCACCATCTCCATTGCCCCCACCACGACCACCACCATCACTGCCTCCACCACCATCTACACCACAACCTTAAACTCCAAGTCCGTCACTACCAACGCCACCTTCACCACCACCGCCATCACCACCTCCACCACCCCTACTCACATCGGCACCGCCTCCCACCATCTCCATTGCCCCCACCACGACCACCACCATCACTGCCTCCACCACCATCTGCACCACAACCTTAAACTCCAAGTCCGTCACTACCAACGCCACCTTCACCACCACCGCCATCACCACCTCCACCACCCCTACTCACATCGGCACCGCCTCCCACCATCTCCATTGCCCCCACCACGACCACCACCATCACTGCCTCCACCACCATCTGCACCACAACCTTAAACTCCAAGTCCGTCACTACCAACGCCACCTTCACCACCACCGCCATCACCACCTCCACCACCCCTACTCACATCGGCACCGCCTCCCACCATCTCCATTGCCCCCACCACGACCCCCGCCTCCCCCCACCTCCCCCCACCTGCACCTGCGGCACTCCCCCCACCCACCCCCACGGCTCCTCGCCCCCCACCCCACCGCGCCCCCCCCCCCCCCCGCACCTACAGCCCCCCACGCTTGCGGCGCCTCCTCCCTGCACCGGCGGCGCTCCCCCTCCCACCACCCACCCACCAACCCCTGCGCCCCCCCCCCCCAGCCCCGCACCTGCGGTGCCCCTATGTAGGCGAGGCAGCAGGCGGCGGTGCGTGCACGTGACAGCACCGGCACGGCATCGCTCTGCGCGTGCGACGCCAGATTCAGGTCGATCATCTGCAGCGACGGGTAGAGCAGCGCCAGCGCCACCGGCTGGGCCGAGGGGAGGGGCTGCGGGGGGGAGGGGTTCAAGTTCAAGTCAAGTTCATGTATTAGGTATAGCCCTGTGAGCCATTCGGCTCTTGAATCGGGTGCAACCGCAACAAACAAAAAACTAAAACATGAACAAGAAAACATCTTAAAGTGACTATGTGTGACTGAGTGCAAACAGAAAATCCAAGAAAAGGAAGCAAAATATTGCAGAAAAAAACACCGTACACCAACGCTGTGTGCAAAAATCCCAGTGGGATGCAAGTCAAACAACCAACAACAACCACAAGACAACTTAGATTAAGGCCATCAGACTAACTCTGTACTACGACAAACAAACGTGGCTAAACCAATACACTTTTCGAAATCACGAAAATAAAGCCACGAAACCAATGAAACAGTGATCATAGGAACTTATTCTTAGGTTTTTTCGGTAAAGTCACGTAGGTAAAAATTTTTAATTAATAAAAGTTAAATAAATAAAAAATAAAAATCACGACGTTTCGGAGGCAACACAAGCTTCCGTCTTCAGGTGAAACCGTCACAGCACGATAGCTGTATCAAGTGAGAGAAATACCAAGAAAACAGTATTTGTATATATACTGGTTGAGGGTGGGAGGAGCCAAGGTGGGCCCTGAATATTATTTTTGTGAGGTTCGGTGCGGCTGAAGCACGCTGTTAGGAATGAGCCTTTATTGTGTAAACTAGGTGCGGATTAATTTTTTACCTACGTGACTTTACCGAAAAAACCTAAGAATATGAATCTTTGCAGTCACGAAAGCTTCAAATCTAGAATCATAGGAACTGTGACAAGCGAGCGGGTTAGCGGTTTCACAATGCTGGCTATTCGCCTGATACACCTGGTTGTTGTTATGATTAACGGCGAAATGCCACAGTACTCGAATTATAAACGTCGTAGTGGGTTTACTCTCCAACACGCGACCGGCCTGTGCTGAACTCGTAACTAAATTGACACGTTTTGTTTGAACAACACATTGATATTTTTTAATCCTTACTATTAAGTTCACTTGCTTGCTTGCTTGCGCGCTTACGACCGTGCAAATCTTTCGGTCGTTTTTTAACCCACTTCCCGTGATCCAATCGAGCTGATATTTTGCACACAGACTCGTCGTGCGTGACAATTTATTTTCGTGAAATTTTTTTTCCTAAATTTTCCACTTTTTAGGAATTTTTTTTTTCATATTTTATTTAAAATACCAACGTGATAAAAATGAAACTCTTACTCAAGAAAAACAGAAATGAATAATAAAATAAAACCGATGCCACGCATATAAAGGATTTATAGTGAAAAACTTAGTTTTTTACGGGTTAATTTTTTGCCATCTAATCCAAAAAAAACCTCGACGATGGATAACATTGTCCGTGAAAGCCTACCACGAGGTGTTGAACTGGCTTCACACAGCCCACCGGCCCCGTGCCCTCCTGCGAGTGCGAATAGTCGGGAGCGATGAGTGCACTGGTCAACACACTTTTTCTGGCATAAGGTATTCCAACGGTTTTAAGGTAATTTTGGGGTGCTGATTCCAAATCTGGCATCGGTTTTTGTCTATCACATCAGGTTTTTGAGATATCAAATATTGCATTTTCAATAAAAACTGCAGAAGAAAACTATTAAATAAATGTGGATATCTACATAAAATGATATTATAAACACACTATACTAAAAATACAGCACCATATTTTAACACTAAAGCAGTCATTTACTCGCAACAACTTGCAATCATAAGTAACAGAGCTAATTTCGGATAAAATCAATCAAAATGGGGTATGCCGCTAGCATAAAATGAGATGTGATAGAGCAAATCTGAGATCAGATTTGGAATTGGCACCCTGAAATTAGTCTAAAACAGCTGCAAAAGTCCAGGCCAGAAAAAAATGTTTTTTTTTGTTGACCAGTGTTGTTGGCATGAGCCAAGCAACTGCGTGGGCCCCACAGTTTGGGCCTAGTGACTCCACAGCGTACGACGGCTCCCAGAAGCGGACTCTGCAGCAGTGAGCGCTGCTGTATATGTCCACGTGATGATAAGCCAATTCGTCGGAGCCATCATTTGTGATGAAAAATAAGCTAATAGCTCAGTGGGGTTTTAGCTGGTAAATTAAACACAGATGTATATATTTTTAATATAGAATTGAAGCTTTCATGACTGCAGAAATTATACTCATTGGTTTTTTTTCGGTAAAGTCACGTGTGTAGAAATCAAATAAAATTGTAATTTATTTTATTTATTAAAATTGTATTTTATTTCTACATACGTGACTTTACTGAAAAAAAACAATGAAAGTAAAAATATTTTTTTCAGTGACTTGCTTACCTTTCCTATTGTATTGTTTGTTGTTGTCACTTTCTGATCTGCCCCTACTGGACACCTGTGAAAACGTTCTACAGTTAAAATATAAATATTCAGATTCTGGTGACTCACTGCTACTGTGCTGGTGAGTCCTGATGACGAGGAAACCCCCGCTCTACGGTTGCCTATCTCTGTCTCGCTCGGTCACAGTCGCTCAAGTTTATTTTCATCGTTGCTGAAGACAAGAAGGCCAACTATGGAGCAGAGGTCGCAACCGGGTACCCGATACCCGTACCCTACCCGATACTCGGCTACCCGTACCCGGCCGGGTACGGGTACGGGTATCCGTTTGCGACCCTGGTGCGGCCGGGTACGGGTAGACCCTGAGTCACTGGTGAGTAACTGTTTATCACTCATTTCCCAACGTCTTGTCTCTTCTCACAATTCAAGTTCCTAGAATCAACCCACCCGCGCCTGCAACATGGCTTCATCCCAGAGGTCGCAATCGCAATCGGGTACCCGGCCGTACCCTACCCGTACCCGGCCGGGTACGGGTAGGGTACGGCCGGGTACGGGTACGGCTACCCGTTTGCGACCCTGGTGCGGCCGGGTACGGGTACGGGTAAGGAATCAAAACCCGTTTGCGATCTCTGCTATGGAGTTCTTCAGGAACTGCTGATGGTTTTGCACAATCCGCAAAGGGCCGAGTGCTTTTTCTCCGCGTGTCTGTGCGCGTGTTGTTGAAAGCTCATCGATGTCGTTACATCATCATCATCGTTTTCTGTCCTCACTCACACCATCCCTCACCCTCTCACTCACCCTCACCATTGCTCAATCACACTAACCTCTCACCCTCGCACTCACACCATCTTTCACCCTCGCTAAGCCTCTCACCCTCTCGCTCACCCGCCGCCCCCTGTGTGCGACCCTGGTGAGGTTGAGCACCATGGCCGTGGCGAGGTTGCCGCTCACCCTCACTCACCCTCTCGCTCACCCTCCCGCTCACCCTCACTCACCCTCCCGCTCACCCTCACTCACCCTCCCGCTCACCCTCACTCACCCTCGCTCACCCTCTCGCTCACCCGCCCTCCCGTGCGTGCGTCCCTGGCGAGCGTGAGCACCACGGCGGTGGCGAGGTTGCCGCTCACCCTCACTCACCCTCTCGCTCACCCTCTCGCTCACCCTCTCGCTCACCCTCTCGCTCACCCGCCGCCCCGTGCGTGCGTCCCTGGCGAGCGTGAGCACCATGGCCGTGGCGAGGTTTCCACTCACCCTCACTCACCCCCTCGCTCACCCCCTCGCTCACCCTCGCGCTCACCCTCTCGCTCACCCGCCCTCCCGTGCGTGCGTCCCTGGCGAGCGTGAGCGCCACGGCGGTGGCGAGGTTGCCCCCCGCGCTGTCCCCGCACAGCGCCACCGGCCCCACGGTGCCGCCACCCAGTACGGAGCGTGCCACGCGCACGCAGTCGCCCAGCGGCACCGGGAACGGGTGCTCCGGGGCCAGCCGGTACCTGCCAGGGGGAGATCGCAGGAGACCGAATGAAACCGGATAACATCAGTATGGGACCGGATTAGATAAGTCTGGAACCAGATGAGACCAGATTAGATCACTCCAGGACCTAATGAGGCCAGATTAGATCAGACTGGGACAGATTAAATAAGTCTGGGAGCAGATTAGATCGGATTAGATATACGTCCAGGACCAGATGAGACCAGATTAGATTAATCTAAGAGAAGTTTAAACCAGATGAGACCAGATTACACACCACATATGACATGAAGAATCCAGATGACACCAGACAAGATGCAGACCAGATATGTCTGGGATAATACGAGACCAGGTTGAACCATATTCTATTATTGTCATGCTAGTTTACCCAGGAAAAGCCTCACTGAGTCTCAGGACTCTTTTTCAGGAGTGCCCTGGCAAGTGTTCAGGGTAGGAGGGCGGTGTTGTTGCTGAGTGCGATCCCTATGGAGTGATTGTCAGGTCATATTTTCAGCATTTTGGTGTTTGCCCGATACCAGTTACTCGGATTGTTTAACACATACACGACCAGATGAGATGAAACAGGAAGAGATGAGAGGACAGAGCAGAGCAAGTGAGACTGGGGTTCTCGATTAACATAGATAACAAGGGATCACCATAATCGCTATCATCATCATCGATGAGACTGCACAAAGACACAAAGTACAGGTCAGAAGTGGAGTCTTGCACGGAGACACGTGACGATGCGTGTGTTTGTGCGTGCGTGTCCGAACGCTAATGTGTGCGTATACATCTGAACGCACGTACATGCGTGCGCGTGTATGAGTGTAGCGGTTAGCGCGCTGCGCTACAAACCGGCGGCCCGAGTTTGATTCCCGCTCACGGTCACCACCAGTGACAAATATATGAACCGGTCCTGAGCCTCCCCTAGGTCGACTCAACCTCAAATGAGTGCTTGGTGTGATGTGTAAAACATCGGCACTTGGGAGACAAAGGCGGCCAGGCGTGGTCCTTGCCACCCACCTCTTTATCGGTGTGGCATGGCGTCCTTCATAGAGTGCTGCTCGCTAACAGCACTTGCCCCAAAAGGTCTGTAAAGGCTATACGGGGCATCTTTGTTTAGATTAAACCGGGTTACTGAGTGTAGCCAGTGTCGGTGGTGTCAGCCCAGCTGCTGATGACTGCACACGCACAAAGGCTCCACTGGGGATCTGTGTCGTTGTCTTTGTAGGTACTCACTCCACGGATATCAGCTCAGCTCCTGTGCGCTTCACCAGAAACCTTGTCACGTGGTCGTAGCTGTCTGCGATTCATACAAGTTCATGTTATCATCACCATCATCATTACGATCATCATCGTCGTCGACCCCACTACGAGGCATGCTAGGCCACAGCAGACTGGGACTCGCAGCTTCCCAAACCTTGTCAACCCGTTCCCACGCCCCCTTCGTTTATTTTATTCGGAAGAGCTACTCGCTGTTGTTTGAAGTTTTACTGTGCCCGAGTAGAGGATTGAATAGAGAACTAAATACAACCTGGGCTTTCGAGACCAATATTATCCATAAAAGCATTTTTTTATGGGTTAGATCACGTAAATATAAATGTATTGTTAAACCCGCCACCGCCCGACACAGCCAATTGGTAAGGTCTGTCCCGTTACGAATTGGCTGTGTCAGATGGTTGGCAGGTTACACGACACATTTATATTTACGCGATCTAACCCAAACAGAAATCTCTATTACGGATAAGTACAAACTGCTCATCCTCCGTGGCTAGAGCCTGAACAAGTCTCCCGGACCTCCGGTATTTCACTAAGGTCCAGGCGTGACCAGTCCAGCTCCCGACAGAGGGATGGGCAGCCTCTCATCCCCTCCGTCAACAAAGTTGGGACGTACTCTTTGGTTTTTTCGGTAAAGTCACGTAGGAAAAAAATAATAAAAATGAAAACTAAATGAAATCACAAATTAAGTAAATAAATAAATAGAAAATGAGAACAACTAAATAAAATCACTACGTAAATAAATAAATAAACATAAAATGATAACTAAATTAAATCACGACGTTTCGGAAGCAACACAAGCCTCCGTCTTCAGGTGGAACCGCCACAGCAAAATTACTGTGGTGAATAGAGAGAGCTGTTTAGAGAACCGTGATTATATAGGATAAGAGGGGGGGGGGGGGGAGAGCCAAGGAGGAAAGTTGGGACGTTCCATACGGCCACAAACAACAGTGATTTGCTGTTGTTGTTTCTATAAGAACCCCGAGGAGAGGGTGGGGGGGTGCAGTTCATACTGCACATCTGTGAAAAAAGCTTCATAGCTCATCGGATTCCTCCAGTCTAAATTAAGATTCTGAGTCTCCTGGCTCCGCCAAACACAATTTGGCGAGGAGATGTTACAGACCCCGGTCTCTCCCCCGGGGGCCTCTGGCACGCACATTCTTTCTTCGTGGGTCTGTTGAATGAATTCCTAGTGGAGGGGGTTACCAGCCCCTTGCAGCCATCCAGCGCCCACCACCTCCCCTCCCCGGACCCCCGTTAGCAGCTGTGGTGGCCGTGAGCGCCATGAGGGTTATCGGCTGATTACCAACGGCCTAGAGACCCCCCCCCGCCCCTTGGCACTGCTCAAAACACACAACGGTGTCACTCACCACAATGCACAATTTGACACCAGTGTGGAGGTGAAGGGTGTTTAGCCAGACACACACTGCACACAAAGATCCCCCGTATAGCCTTTAAGAGACTGTTGGGGCAAGTGCTGTGAGCGAGCACCTATAAAGGCCGGCACGGCACACGAGGGGGTGGGTGGCCAACACCACACCCGACCACATTTGTATCCCCAGTGGCGATGTTTTACACATCGCCAGTCGATCTAGGGGAGACCGAAGGCCGGTTCAGATAATCGCCACTGGTGTTGGTGGCTGTGAGCGGCAATCGAACTCGGGTCGCCGGGTTCGTAGTGCAGCGCGCTAACCGCTACACCACCGCTGCCCGCACACGTGCGCGCACACGCACCCACACTGCCGAACATCCACCCGCCGCCGTGGAAGAAGATGATGGTGGGTCGCGGTCGGTGTGTCTCCGCCGCTGTCCAGCCCCCCGCTCGCCGGGGAGTGTAGATGCGCACGGGGACCCCGTCGATGCACGAGTTGCGCACGGCCACGGCGGGGTCGTCGGGGGTCGCGTGCGACGGGCGGAGAGCGGCTTCCCGCAGACGCCGCATGAGCAGCACCTGGCTCCCCAAGCCCAGCCTGGAGCCCAGCCATGCCTGGGTGCGAGCGCACAGGTGAGTGAGTGTGTGTGTGTGGGAGCGGTGGCGCAGTGGTTAACGCTACGCTGCGCTACAAACCTGGCGACCCCAGTTAGATTCCCGCTCACGGCCAACATCAGTGACGGTTATCTGAACCGGTCCTGGGCCTCCCCGAGGTCGACTCAGCCTCAAGTAGGGTACCTAGTGCGGTGTGTAAACATGGACCATCGGGAGACAAAGGCGACCAGGCGTGGTGGTAGCCACCCACCCCATGTGCCGTGCTGTGCTGGCCTTCATAGGTGCTACTCGCTAACAGCACTTGCTCTTACAGTCTGTTGAAGGCTGAACCGTGGGGTCTTTTAGTAATAGGTTTTTACCCTTTCAACTGGTACAAAAACTGACACCTTTATACAAGGCATCATGTTTGCAATAACCACAAAACAAGCAGTCAAAATGCAAACTAAAGAAACAACTCTGATAATGATATGCACTGTCCTTGAAGTTGATTGGTCCACACCCGAGACAGCTTTTCTTAGAGCCTAATCTCCATTGGTGTTGGACGTGGGGTCTTTGGATGAGTGAGTGAGTGGGGCAGTGAGGACGTTGTATGGATGAGTGAGTGTGAGTGAGTGTGAGTGAGTGTGAGTGAGTGAGTGTGAGTGAGTTTGAGTGAGTGAGAGTGAGTGAGTGTGTGAGAGTGAGTGAGTGTGAGTGAGTGAGAGTGAGTGTGTGAGAGTGAGTGAGTGTGAGTGAGTGAGAGTGAGTGTGTGAGAGTGAGTGAGTGTAAGTGAGTGAGTGAGCAAAGTTTTTTTGTACAGCAGCCTCGTGACAGTCTTTGATGTGCTATGCTTAAGGGCCGTTTCTCCCGAAACGTCGCCTATTCTATACTTTTATTTCCAAGGCCACACAGTTATCGGCAAGGAATGCGTCGAGTTAAAGCTGTTCATCCTGATAGCATTGCGCGAGAGTTTGGGGGTGGGTGGGGTGGGTGTGGGGTTCAGAGGGTCAGGGCGAAGGTGACGGAACGCGATGTCCGTCCTTACGCCGGACGGGGCCCAAGTCCGTGAGACGCTGCGGCGCCCACTGGGCGCAATCTCCGATCGCCGTGTCACGGTGGGTCACGGTGGGACGATGGGAGGGAGGGAAGTGGGGGAGGGAGGTGGGGGGGGGTAGGGAGGGTGGGGGGGAATAAAATGCCGTGAGTAAAGCCGAGCGTGACCGCGACCGCGACAATGAAACTTCTAAAGAGGGAGCGTGCGAATCACGCCGTTATCAATGCCCTGTCAGACGTGGTTGCGTTCGTGACGTTCCCCTGCTTGTGAAGAAGGGCCATTGCCCGAAACGTCGCCTGTCGTAGTATTTCTAGTATTAAGACCCCACGCGGTGTGGTTACTGAAATGGAGCGTGTTGCTGTGGTTTGTTTGTTTGATTTGTTACTTGTTGAGCCGCAGATCAAATTCTCCGAGAAAGATCATCGTGAGCATTCGCCACTCGATCGCAAAAGGACCACGGGAGACAGCAGGGGTGGGTGGGGGGCAGCAGGGGGGGCAATAGGAGGGACAGCGGGGGGGGGGGCAGCAGGGGGAGACAGCGGGGGGACAGCAGCGGGTGACAGCAGGAGAGAGAGAGGGGGAGACAGCAGGGGGGACAGCAGGAGAGAGAGGGGGAGACAGCAGCGGGTGACAGCAGGAGAGAGGGGGAGGCAGCAGGGGGGACAGCAGGGGGGGGGGGCAGCAGGGGTGGGGGGCAGCAGGAGAGAGAGAGGGGGAGGCAGCAGTGGAGGCAGCAGGGGTGGGGGACAGCAGCGGGTGACAGCAGGAGAGAGAGAGGGGGAGACAGCAGGGGGGACAGCAGGAGAGAGAGAGGGGGAGGCAGCAGGCAGCAGCAGGCCGCACCAGGCTGGCGAGCAGCAGGTTTGCCGCCTCCAGGAGCCGGAGTCGGCGGGGGGACTCCAGCCCCGGGGGGAGGGGCCCCCGCAGGAGCCGCAGCAGCAGGGACAGCAGCAGCACGGCCGGCCACAGCAGGAGGGCGCGCCACGGCATGGCCACGCGATACACCTGCACACGCGGACACGTGGGCGTGAGTGGAGATGCGGAGGAGGCTAGTAGAGACAAGGGGTCACGTGGGGGTGAGTGGGGACGTGGGGTCACGTGGGGGTGAGTGGAGACGTGGAGGAGGGGGGGGTTAGTAGAGACAAGGGGTCACATGGGGGTGAGTGGAGACACGAGGTCACGTGGGGTGAGTGGAGACGTGGGGTCACGTGGGGTGAGCGGAGGCGTGGGGTCACGTGGGGTGAGCGGAGGCGTGGGGTCACGTGGGGTGAGTGGAGGCGTGGGGTCACGTGGGGTGAGTGGAGACGTGGGGTTACGTGGGGTCACGTGGGGTGAGTGGGGTCACGTGGGGGTGAGTGGGGTCACGTCGGGGTGAGTGGAGAGAGGGGGGGGTGAGGGTTAGGTTACATTCGACCTAAAACAATAATTCACATCGTGGTGAATATAAATAACCAAATAGACGTGCCTCCTTCACATGGCGGTCCCTCCACATAAACAAAGTGTAATTTTACACATCCAATCAGCACAAAGGGCCCTCTTCTGGGACTGCATAATTTCAATGTCAGCAGAGCTGGCTCGCTTGTACTAAATAAGTCACTGACTGTTACGCACGACAACTCCTCAGTGTTATTATTAGAGCAAATTGGGGTGGGAGGGGGGTAGAGTTGCCATCTGTCCAGGTCAGACCAGGACAGTCCGAGGGGATTGGGATCTGTCGTGGGTTTGGTCTATGGAATATGGTGGCAACCATACCCATTCATTAACTCACTTATCCATCAATTCATTCATTTGCCGAGTAGCTCATTGAGTCACTCACTCACCGAGCCACTCACCCACCCAGCCACTCACTCACTCGGTCACTCACTCACTCGGTCACTCACTCAGTTATTCACCCAGCCACTCCTCACTCAGTTATTCACCCAGCCACTCACTCACCCAGCCACTCACTCACTCAGTTATTCACCCAGCCACTCACTCACCCAGCCACTCACTCACTCAGTTATTCACCCAGCCACTCACTTACTCGGTCACTCACTCAGCCACTCTCCGACTCAGCCACTCTCCCACCCATTAGGCTTTCCACCTGTCCGGGAATTGCCCGGTTACCCAGGTCTGGTAACCGGTATCGTGTGGTGATAGACCCAGTGATGACCGAGAAACTGTGAGTGCTTCCACGGATTTTTTTTATTAAATGCAGGAGATATACAAAGATGGGGTAACGGGCTAACTGCTTTCTCTCTTTAGTTATTTTAAAACCGCATTTATCCTTTCTTCGTTACTTGGTTGTTGTTAAAACTATTTTCCGGCGTTCCACGCACAGCGCCACTGAGAACGATTTCTTCACGGGTGCTTAATACATTTAAATTATTGTTCTTATTAACCGGACGGAGGTCCCAGCGAATGAGGGGGAAATGGCAGCCTCCAATCAGGCCGGCGTGCGTGGGAAGAGGTCAAATCAGGTTCAAGGTCGAGGGTTGACTCCAGCTTCGGGTTGAACATTGACACAACTGTCAATCCCTTAACAGTGCCCTGCCGCCTTATTACAGACATTATTACAGACCAATTCAGACATTATTGCTCAGCCTTATAAATCTCAACGTTCATTCTACAAAGTCCTATAACAAGGGAGAAACAAAAACACAGACACATTTTTTCGCATTGTATTCAAACGGCTGTACGCCGTATGGACCTGAAAACTCAATTTCCCTGTACAAGAAGACGGGGTTGAACCGTGATGGGTTGACGGCTATGCAATTGACGCACCACAAACTCCTCCGTTGTTAAGACCACCGCATAGTTAGCCAACTTCATTCGCCAGCGGAGTGCAAATGTACAAGACGCTGTCTTGACTGCAGGGAGTCTTTCCGGCAGACATGTTCTTCACCTGAGGGCGGCTGCTTGCGTTGTGGCCGAAACGTCGTGAGAATTATTTTATTATGTTTTATTTTTATTACTTTATTATTTCCCTTCTACGTGATGACTTTACCGAGAGAACCAAGAAGACATTTTATATTCTTGGTTCTTTCGGAAAAGTCATAATAAAATAATAAAAATATAAAACAATACAATTCTCACGATGTTTCGACTGCAACACAAGCAATCGTCATTTTATTGTTTCATATTTGTATTATTTTATTATTTCCCTTCTACGTGACTTTACCGAAAGAACCAAGAAGATGAATGAAATTTTTACTATTGCTATTTTAGTCAAACAAATTCTTTATTTAACAGTTTATTTCCCTCACCAAATGTGTATTAAATAACCGAGTCAGTGATTAACGTCGTCGGTACGTGACTGGCAAAATATCGGTTACGTCGGCGATGTTGGTAATTGTATGACGTTATAATTAATTAGTCCTAATTGCTCGGATTAGTTAATTAGTTGCGGTGTTAATTGTGCGTGCTGAGCGGTACGCTGCCAACTAATACTGACCACCACTCCACTCACACGACAACCATCAACAACCAAATAATATCCACCACTACAACAACAATCACGAATAATAACTACCACTACAACAACCACCATCAACGACACTACAACAGTACAACCACCACTACAACCACCACCACAACAACCATCACCAACACTGCAATCACCACCAACACTGCAACTACAACTACACAACCATCACCAACACTAAATCACCATCAACACTGCAACTACCACTTCACAACCATCACCAACACTGCAACCACCACTACAACCACCACTACAACAACCATCACCAACACTGCAACAACCATCACCACCACTACAACCACCACTACAACCACCACTACAACACTGCAACAACAATAACCACCACTACAACTACCACTACAACCACCACTACAACAACCATCACCAACACTGCAACTACCACTACAACAACCACCACTAACAACAACCATCACCAACACTACAACTACAACCACCACTACAACAACCATCACCAACACTGCAACTACAACCACCACTACAACCACCATCAACACTACAACTACCACTACAACAACCACCACGAACAACAACCATCACCACCACTACAACTACAACCACCACTACAACCACCATCACCAACACTGCAACTACCACGACAATCACCACCAACACTACAACCACCACTACAACAACCATCACCAACACTGCAACTACCACGAGGGGTCACTACCACGCCACCACAACACGCTGCTGGTGTGCCACACCAAAGACGGCGACTCGTTGTAATTCAAGGCCAAGTCGACCTAGGGGTAGCCCACATACACACAAAGACAAAGATCCCCGTATAGCCTTTAACAGACTGTCGGGGCAAGTGCTGTTAGCGAGTAGCACCGATGAAGGCCGGCACGGCACACGAGGGGTGCGAGGTGGCCAGCACCACGCCCGGCCGCCTTTGTCTCCCCAGTGACGATGTTTACTGCACACCGCCCACCAGGTACTCATTTGGGGCCGAGTTGACCTAGGAGAGAGGCCCCCAGGACCGGTTCGGATAATCGTCACCGATGTTGGCCGTGAGCGGGAATCGAACTCGGGTCGTAGGTCACGTAACGCAGCGTGCTCACCGCTGCGCCACCGCTCACCCTCACTCACACTCACTCACCCACACTCACTCACCCTCACTCACTCACCCTTTCACCCTCACTCACTCGCTCACCCTCACTCACTCGCTCACTCTCACTCACTCACCCTCACTCACCCTCACTCACCCACAGCTCGGCCACACGCCACTCACCTGGTGAGGAGAAGCCTCACTCACCCTCACTCACTCACCTTCACTCACTCGCTCACCCTCACTCACTCACCCACCCACAGCTCGGCCACACGCCACTCACCTGGTGAGGAGAAGCCTCACTCACTCACACTCACTCACTCACTCACCCTCACTCACCCTCACTCACTCGCTCACCCTCACTCACTCACCCACAGCTCGGCCACACGCCACTCACCTGGTGAGGAGAAGCCTCACTCACTCACACTCACTCACTCACCCTCACTCACTCGCTCACCCTCACTCACTCACCCACCCACAGCTCGGCCACACGCCACTCACCTGGTGAGGAGAAGCCTCACTCACTCTCACTCACTCACTCACCCTCACTCACTCACCTTCACTCACTCACACTCACTCACACTCACTCACCCTCACTCACTCACCCTCACTCACTCGCTAACCCTCACTCACTCACCCACCCACAGCTCGGCCACACGCCACTCACCTGGTGAGGAGAAGCCTCACTCACTCACCCTCACTCACCCTCACACTCACTCACACTCACTCACCCTCACTCACCCTCACACTCACTCACCCTCACCCACCCACAGCTCGGCCACACGCCACTCACCTGGTGAGGAGAAGCCTCACCGCGAGTTGAACTCCACTGCCCCTTCAGCTGGGCCCACGTGGAGCCGCGGAGGTGGTGGAGGGGGGAGGAGCTTGTGTGTGAAGGGGAGGAGCCTGAGTCTGAGGGGCTGTGGGGGAGGGGCTTGTGTGTTAGAGGGAGGGGCTTGTGTGAGGGGGAGGGGCTTGTTTGAGGGGGAGGGGCTTGTGTGAGGGGGAGGGGCTTGTGTGAAGGGGAGGGGCTTGTGTGAGGAGGAGGGGCCATAACATAAGGGGAGCGGTGGCGCTGTGGTTAGCGAGCTCTGCGTTACTTTGATTCCCGCTAAAGCCAACCAACAACACCAGTGAGGATTATCTGAACCGATCCTTGGCCTCCCCTAGGCCGACTCAGCCTCAACTGAGTACCTGGTGCGGTGTGTAGTAAACATCGCCACGAGGGAGACAAAGGCGACCGAGGCGTGGTGCTGGCCTCCCACCTCCTCGTGTGCCACAGTGCCGGCCTTCATAGGTGCTGCTCGCTAACAGCACTTGCCCCAACAGTCTGTTAAGGCTACACGGGGGTCATCACACAGCAGCCTCGTGACAGTCCTAGCGTTGCGCTGGAAGTATAGCGTGAATATTAAATGTTACCATCATCATCAGTCAGGGTCGATACAGTGATAAGCAGTACTACTTCGTGGGAAATCGACGTGCCAGTGGTTAATCATCCGCACCTAGTTTACACAACAAAGGCTCTTTCCTAACAGCGTGCTTCAGCCGCCCCGAACCTCACAAAAATAAAAAATTATATTCAGGGCCGACCTTGGCTCCTCCCACCCTCAACCAGTATATATAAAAAATACTGTTTTCTTGGTATTTCTCTCACTTGATACAGCAATCGTGCTGTGCCTGTTCCACCTGAAGGCGGAAGCTTGTGTTGCCTCCGAAACGTCGTGATTTTTATCTTATTTTTATTTTACTTTTATTAATTTTATTTTTTTACCTACGTGACTTTACCGAACAAACCTAAGAATATAATATATCGAGTCCAGCCGCCGTCATCATCAATCACCGGCCACGGCCAATCCACTGCTGGATGAAGCGGCGATCGCCACCTCTCACGATCGCTGCTGCACGCAAACTGATTTCACCGCTCCGTCTCCACTTGATGAGCGGTTAACTCCCTCGCCTGGTCTACAGGAGGTCGGTCGTGGGTTCGATCCCGACCCTGACGCCTGCTGCTGTATATTTGCAGTCTGCGTGTCTCTCCATCCATCCCCGTGGTTTCGTGGATTTTTCTCCGGGTCCTCCAGTTTTCCCCCCCTCCACATTTCGAATCGACATCACGCGCTCAAAGCATTTGGGCTGACTATACATTTCCACGTGATGATGATCATGACGTTGCCACTTCGTTGAGCTATCATTTGTGGCAGCCAGGTCACTTCTTTAAAAAAAAAAGAACTACAAAGTGTAGGTCAGTGGGCCTTACCAGATCAAATAAAATAGTGTGGCGTTTTTATTTGAAGCTTTCGTGATTGCAGGAATCCATACTCTTTGGTTCTTTCTGCAGCCGAGGCCGATATAACTTCGTGCCACGGCAAATATCTCGCCTACTTCAGCAGTTTATTCTTGCTGTGGTTGTCCCACCTGATGACGATTGCTCGCGCAGCGATCGAAACGTCGTGATCTATTATTTTTTTCTACCCACGTGACTTTACCGAAATAACCAACGAGCGCGGGTTCTTGCAGTCACGGAAGCTTCACATCTGGAATAGTGCAAAGTTTAGTTCCTAGATGGACATCCTCTCGGACCTTGTGGCTGCCAATCCGTTACTAGTCTCGACCATGGGACGACATCGTCCCGTGTGGCCATGATGCGTTTCAGCCCGAGCCCAACTCACTTCTCTTCCAGGCTCGACACCTAAACCATTGGAACCTCATTTGCCAGAAGAAAAAAATATGATCATTGATTTTTTACCCTTTTATCTGGCGTCAAAACTGACACCTTTTTTATAATGCAAACAAAAAACATAACTCTGATAATGTATGCAACTATCAAGGGCAGTGCATACTTTACCAGAGTTATGTGTTTTGTTTGCATTATGACTGCAGGTATTGGGGTCTATGCAAACATGACTCCTTGTAAAAAAAGGTGTCAGTTTTGTTGCCAGATAAAAGGGTAAAAAAACAATTATCAGCTAGACACCTGTGCAAAGAAAAAGAGCTTCGTAGATTCTCGGATTTCTCCAGTCGAGAGATAAAGATTCTGATTCTCAACGGTCCGGATTTGTGTCTCCAAGGAGCCGTCCATAAATGACGTCACGCACCTATAGGGAGGGGGGGGGGTCAGACATTTGTGACGATGTGTGACGAGAGGGGGGGGGGTTGAGAAATGTGACGTCACGTAAAAATGCGCAACTTTAAATAAATATAGACAACACGTTCTACTTAATTAAATATACTTTTTACAAATGTTTTCTCTTACAACATCAGAGTGCAGCGCCACATTAAATACGCACTACAATGAGTGTAAAGCGATTTTAATCATGTGTTATTTGAAGGGGGGGCAGAGCTTTGTGACGTCATATTTGAGGGGGGGGGGGTCTGCCTTTTTGTGACGCCGTGTGACGAAGGGGGGGGGAATAAAAAAATCGTCCAAAATCGCGTGACGTCATTTATGGACGGCCCCAAACCTGCGCGTGTCTTCTCTAAACCACGTGCTCCTATCGCTGCCTCCCAGCGCAATTCCAAGCACTCAATTCACTTTGCTTTCATCATCATCATCACCACGGTCAATGTGATTCATCCGCGTGCGTTCTCTAATCCACGTGTCACTCACACGCACGCACGCCGCGTCCGTCCACGCTTCTACCACGTTTTGTATTCTGCGTTTTTCGCTCCTGTCCCGTGGTTCTGAAGCGGCCAGTGGAACGCACGCGGGTCCACGTGTCTTCTTACACTGATGACGACGCGATTTCATGCGCTACAGCCACAGGTCTCCTGAGCCAGAAGAGCGCAGCAGAGGATCAAGGCACCTTGCCTCCGCCGTCCAAACGACTCGGGAGAGAGTCAACGTGATTCATCTTCTTGGTTCTTTCGGTAAAGTCACGTAGAAGGGAAATAATAAAATAATAAATACTAAAATGAAATTCTCACGACGTTTCGGCCACAACGCTGAGTACGGCTGCTTGCGTTGTGGCCGAAACGTCGTGATAATTGTATTAATTTATTATTTCCCTTCTGCGTGACTTTACCGAAAGAACCAAGAAGATGAATCCCTGCAGTCACGAAAGCTTTAAATCGAAAAGAGTCAACGTTTACCAAGGATACGTAAAGGGGCCGTCCATAAATGTGGGAGCCAAGGAATGGAACGCGAGGGGACGCATCCACAGAGGAGACGGAGCGAGTTTGTGGCGGTGGCTTCGGGGAGAGGAGGAGAAGGAGGAGGCGGAGGCCTTCATCCAGCAGTGAATTGACAATGGCCGATTACAATTTTACTAAATAAAAAAATAGCGGGTAAGGCCCACTGAACAATCTACCACGGGGGGGGGGGGGTCATTCAAGTTCAAGTTTCAAGTTCATTTATTAGGTACTAGCCCTGTGAGCCATTCGGCTCTTGAATCGGGTGCAACCGCAACAAACAGAAAACAAAAACATGAACAAAAAACATCTTAAAGTGAATATGTGACTAAGTGCAAACAGAAAATCCAAGAAAAGACAGCAAAATATTGCAGAAAAAAATCACCGTACACCAACGCTGTGTGCAAAAATCCCAGTGGGATGCAAGTCAAACAACAACAACAACAACCACAAGACAACTTAGATTAAGGCCATCAGTCTAACTCTGTACTACAACAAGCAAACATGGCTAAACCAATACACTTTTCGAAATCACCAAAATAAAGCTATGAAAGCAATGAAAAAGCAATCATTGGAACTGACGGAATTTTCACAATAAATGGCATAAACAACATACCCCTCCCTGCTCGCTGCCCCGCGGGCCCAAGACGGCCACGTGCGAACCACGAGGCCAGGGGCAGCCCCCGGGCGAGCGAGTGGAGGGACCGCGCGGTGCTGACTCTGCACGAGCGTGAACAAGCAGGCAATGCCCTGCGAACACTGCGTAAAATAATCATTGTTGTTATTAGTATTTCCATGAAGATATGCTTGTATTTTACACATGCCACCAGCCCCACGGCCTTCCTTCTGGCCACGGAATAATTTAAGCAGCATTCGTTAAACAGAACAAAGCAAAGAGACTTTTCGACCGGTTTTAACAGCCAGTGTTTCTCGTCATCATCATCAGCAGCAGCAGGCAGAGCCAGGCTCGCTTTGAAGCAACGCTGGTGCTGATGGCCGATGTGCCTAGTTAAGGACTAGTTTCGGCATTTAACGTCTCATCAGCAGTCAGGCTTTGTTTGACCCATGCAGTTGTCCGCTTCTCGCTTTTGTTATTGATATCCTCCGCAAGGGACGAGGGTGAGTGTTGCCCTCGTCATAGAAGACAAGAGGAGTGGGAGTTAGCACGGTTTAGAGTTCAGCACGGTTTATTGTGTAGCACGGTTTATTGTGTAGCACGGTTTATTGTGTAGCACGGTTTAGGGTGTACCACGGTTTAGAGCTCAGCACTGTTTATTGTGAAGCACTGTTTATTGTGAAGCACGGTTTATTGTGTAGCACGGTTTAGAGTGTCGCACGGTTTAGAGTTCAGCACGGTTTCTTGTGTAGCACGGTTTCGAGTTCAGCACGGATTATTGTGTAACACGGTTTAGGTTGTAGCACGGTTTAGCGTTGAGCAGCGAGGTTATTGTTATTGTTGTTAAGAGCGTGGTGGGGGAAAGAGAGGGTGATGATGGTAGTTGAGGTGGTGGTGATGATGGTGATGATGGAAGAAGGGAAATGTTGCAAGGTGGAGTGGTGCGATGGGAAGAAGCAGTGAGAGAAGCGAGATGACCGGCAGTGTGGCAAGTGAGTGAGTGAGTGGGTGAGTGAGTGGGTGAGTGGGTGGGTGAGTGGGTGAGTGGGTGGGTGAGTGGGTGAGTGAGCGAGTGGGTGAGTGGGTGAGTGGCTGAGTAGGTGAGTGAGCGAGTGGGTGAATGGGTGAGAGAGCGAGCGAGTGGGTGAGTGGTTGAGTGAGCGAGTGGGTGAGTGGGTGAGTGAGCGAGTGGGTGAGTGGGTGAGTGAGCGAGTGGGCGAGTGGGTGAGTGAGTGAATGGGTGAGTGAGTGGATGAGTGGGTGGGTGAGTGAGTGGGTGAGTGGGTAAGTGAGTGAATGGGTGAGTGGGTGAGTGAGTGAGTGATTGGTGAGTGGGTGAGTGAGCGAGTGGGTGAGTGAGTGAGTGGGTAGGAAGCGGCAGTGCAGTGGTTAGCATGCTGCGCTACGACCCAGGTTCGAATCACGCTCACGGACACCAACACCAGTGATGATTATCTGAACCACTCCTGGGCATCCCCTAGGTTGACTCAGCCTCAAATGAGTACCTGTGTGGTGTGTTAACATTGCCACGAGGGACACAAAGGCGGCCGTGCGTGGTGCTGGCCACCCATCCCCTGCCCCCCCCCTCGTGTACCGTGCCGGCCTTCATAGGTGCTCACTAACAGAACTTGTCCCAACACTCTGTTCAGTTTAACGCGTAGGCTTTCGCGACCAATATCATCCATAATATTTGGGGGGGGGAGGAAGTAGAACGCGTAAATAGTCTGTTCAGGCTATACGGGTCATCTTTCTTTGGGTGAGTAAGTTGTTTAGGATGAGTGAGTGTGAGTAAACAAGTGTTATTTATAATAAAAAAATATCCCCCTTTTGAGGCCACACACTATAGTGGTGGTGTTGTTATTGACACGGAACGGGTTTTGTTGTTGTTGTTGTTGTTTGTGCACCAGTGCCAACGCAACAGAAGCACCACCGCCACCAGAAGATCTAATGAGTTTAAATAACTCCCTGTTCTTGTGTCTCCGGCTGCGGGAGGAGTGGTTTAGAAAGACGGGTTTAGGTTGTTTAGATTATACTGGTAGGAACCTCTGGTTACACGGGCCCACAGGGGATTATTGTGTCCGTCCGTCTGTCGTGCAGGGAGGGGCTGGGTGGGGAGGGAGGGGCTGGGTGGGGAGGGTGGGGCTGGGTGGGGCTGGTCACCCCGTGGTGCCCTTATAAAACTCAACGTTTCACCTACTCACGCCGGCAACGTTCCTACCAGCTCCCTCCGCAGGAATGTGTTAGCTGTTATAAATGTCCACGCGACGAGCCACTTCATCACGTGGTGTCCAAGTCGCTTCTGAAAAAGAAAGCTCATATTTTTCGATTTAAAGCTTTCGTGACTGCAGGGATTCATCTTCTCATCTTCTTGGTTCTTTCGGTAAAGTCACGTAGAAGGGAACTAATAAAATAAAACATAATAACATAATTCTCACGTTTCGGCTGCTTGCGTTGTAGCCGAAACGTCGTGAGAATTATTTTATTATGTTTTATTTTTATTATTTTATTATTTCCCTTCTACGTGACTTTACCGAAAGAACCAAGAAGAAGCTCATAGCTCAGTGGGACCTTACCTGGTAAGATACGAAAACATCGTTGAGTTTTATTAGCACATATATATGATTTTAAGTGCTTTGTTTACCTTTCCCATACTTTGCACTGCTGTCGTTTTTTGTATTGTTTGTTTTGACCTGGCCCTGCTGAACATCTGTGAAAAAGAGCTTTCTCGGATTCGTCCAGTATAAATGAATATTCTAATTCTGGATATAAATAATATATTATGGTGATGATGGCGATGTTCAAGATACCGTGTCTTTGTGAACACGGTGTGCACGTGGCTGTTTTATACAAAGGCATTGTCCTTGTATAATAAAGACATCGCCATCATCATCACCATGATCCTCGTCATCACCACCACCACCATCAGCAGCATCAACATCATCATCACTGACACCACCATACAACTCAAGTCATCATCCACGCCACCAGCACCACCATCATCATCACTGCCACTGGCAACAACATCATCACCATCGTTAACAACATCACCACCGACATCAATAACATTAGCATCATCAGCAACATCATCACCACCACAATAAATATTATCATTGTCTCCGTCATCCATAACATTTGCATCAGCAACAAAATCATCATCACCACCATCATTCTCACCATTGTCTCAACATCATCACAATCAATATGGATCACCATCAGCAATCCTTCATAGTTATCATCATCACCAGCAACACCACCAACACCACCACCACCATCATAATCATAGTCACTTTCAAGAGCAGCAATGTTCATCAGCATCAACATCATCATCTCCATCACGACCATCACCGCGGTGACCATCACGGACACGCCAGACAGCAACAGATCAATGGGAACATCGGAGAGTTTATTGGTCGAGATAGGATCACAACACAGAGGAAGTCACCATCACCAACATCACAGCGATGATGCCATCACCACTACGGGCTAATGATGTTGCTGTTGTCGGCTCACGACGGTGAACAGCTTCGGGGAAATCATGGAACGCGGTCTGGAATTGAACCAGGACAGGGGGCAGTATTTAGGTATAGAGGTCTGGAATTGAACCAGGACAGGGGGCAGTATTTAAGTATAGAGGTCGGGTTAGGAGGTCGGGAGTTGAACCAGGTTCAGAGGTCGAACTCAGACTTTCTTGCTGACCCTCTTGAAGACAACGGAGCCGGCATCCAGCGTCTGGGAAGGAGCGAAAGAACATCGGGGCATGGTCAACACCACCAACATCATCCATAATATAGGTTTTTGGGGTAGGGGCCGTCCATAAATGACGTCACGCGATTTGAGACGATTTTTGACCCCCCCCCCTCTCGTCACACGGCGTCACAAAAAATCAGACCCCCCCCTCAAATATGACGTCACAAAGCTCTGCCCCCCCCCCCCCACCAAAAACCATATTTCCATTTTGAAAATAAAACATGCTTCAAATCGCTTTAAACTATTGTCATTGTAGTGCGTATTTAATGTGGTGCTGCACTCTGATGTTGTAGGAAAAAACATTAAAATATCTGTTTAATAA
This sequence comes from Lampetra fluviatilis, assembly GCF_964198595.1. Classification (NCBI taxonomy): domain Eukaryota; kingdom Metazoa; phylum Chordata; class Hyperoartia; order Petromyzontiformes; family Petromyzontidae; genus Lampetra; species Lampetra fluviatilis. The sequence continues at coordinate 4,589,115 of NC_136297.1, forward strand.
AGTAGAACGTGTTGCCTATATTTATTTAAAGTTGCGCATTTTGATGTGACGTCACATTTCTCCCCCTCCTCGTCACGCATTGTCACAAATGTCTGACCCCCCCCCCCTAGGTACATGACGTCACTTATGGACGGCCTCTTAGATCACCATCGAGGCGACCACCACGACACTCACAGCACCATCATCAACTACGACCACCAACCACCACCATCATCAACCACGACCACCAACCATCATCAACCACGACCACCAACCATCACCATCATCAACCACGACCACCAACCATCATCAACCACGACCACCAACCATCACCATCATCAACCACGACCACCAACCATCATCAACCACGACCACCAACCATCACCATCATCAACCACGACCACCAACCATCATCAACCACGACCACCAACCATCACCATCATCAACCACGACCACCAACCATCACCATCATCAACCACGACCACCAACCATCACCATCATCAACCACGACCACCAACCATCACCATCATCAACCACGACCACCAACCACCACCATCATCAACCACGACCACCAACCATCACCATCATCAACCACGACCACCAACCACCACCATCATCAACCACGACCACCAACCACCACCATCATCAACCACGACCACCAACCACCACCATCATCAACCACGACCACCAACCACCACCATCATCAACCACGACCACCAACCACCACCATCATCAACCACGACCACCAACCACCACCACCACCAACTCCCCGTGCGTGGTACCCGTGGAGGCCTACTCACCTCCACCAGCTTGCCGCCCACGACCTCCAGGGTGTGCGTGAGGTTGGGCAGCTGCGCCACCATTTTGGTGTCGCCCTGCAGGGTCACGAGGACCTGGTGGGGGAGGGGGGGGGGCAACGGGGGGGGACAGTGACGCAACGGGTAAAGGGGGTGGGGGGGGGCGCGGGGGGGGGGGGGGTGTGCAGCGGGGGGGGGCGGCAGGGAGGGGGGGCAGTGACGCAACGGGTAAAGGGGGTGGGGGAGAGGGGGGTGCAGCGGGGGGGGGGGGTCAGTGACGCAATGGGTAAAGGGGGTGGGGGGGTGCAGCAGGGGGGGGGGGTCAGTGACGCAACGGGGTGAAGGCGCAGCCCCTGCAACTGCCCCGCTCTCTCGCCACCACTGCTACCGGACGGGAGCCTCTCCAATGGAGGCCGCTCGACAGCAGATCGCCGTGTCGCGATGATCGTGGTTATCGCCATGGTCATCGAACAAAGACGGTGGTGATGGAACGCGCTCTTCCTTCCGATATCAGGAAGCCATTGGGAGCCGTGCAAACTTTTAAATCATCATCATCTCGTTTCACAAACTCCTCGATGTGAAACGGCTTTTTTGCGTGTTTAGCGTGTTGTCATTTCCCCCGCACACACTCCGATCTTTCACGTACGGTGTGAAAGAAGTTCAACATCCGTAATACAAAATGTAATGCATAAAGCGTTGGGAGTCGAGGCACGCGTGCCAACAAGGACATTCAATTGGTCTTGATGGATTTGATGTGCTGCGTAAAACGGCATTTTTCCTGGCCGAGACTCGTTAAATAATCTATTGAAATTGAGGAGAAATACAAATTTTCCTGGCCGAGACTCGTTAAAAAAATATATTGAAATTGAGGAGAAATACAATTTGTCATTGGAACCGTTCTGACAGCTACCGGCTTAGTGCTGTCTTGTAAACGTATTGTTAAGTAATACGCCTTTGAATGCATGCCTATTCAAGGCATCATATATTGGAGCAACTGTGATCAAACCCATCTGGTAAGATGTACTGCATATTTTCAGATTGACGTAAGGGGCCGTCCATAAATGACGTCACGCGATTTTGGACGATTTTTGACCCCCCCCCCCACCCCCATCGTCCCACGGCGTCACAAAAAGTCAGACCCCCCCTCAAATATGACGTCAAAAAGCTCTGCCCCCCCACCCCAAAAAAAATAAAGCATGCTTCAAATCGCTCTAAACTATTGTCATTGTGGTGCGTATTTAATGTGCCGCTGCACTCTGATGTTGTGGGAGAAAACATTAAAAAGTCTATTTAATTCAGTAGAACGAGTTGTCTAGATTTATTTAAAGTTGCGCATTTTGATGTGACGTCAAATTTCTCAACCCCCCCCCCCTCGTCACACATCGTCACAAATGTCTGACCCCCCCCCCCCAGGTGCGTGACGTCATTTATGGACGGCCCCTAATCCGTTATAATTGAGGAGATCGCAATCAACTCCCCTCTGATCTTCGCACCTGATAGGCTGGCGGTGATGACACCATTGTGTTCTCCACTTCGTTTAAGACTCTGAAACAGGAGGACTGCTTTCCAATTCTGGCAAATCGCCCGATGAGCCTGCTTGTCGTTGATGTCGATGTCACCGGAGAGACGTCACACGGTGCTCGAATCGCAAATGCGGTCGATGGGTTTAACTCTCCAACACACAGCGAATGCTCAACCGGTAACTAATCGACGCGTTTTGCTCACGTGACAAGATCTCACTAAATTGGCTGTGTCGGGTGACGTTGGCTTCACGGCGACACATTTATATTCGATTTAAAGCTTTCGTGACTGCAGGGATTCATCTTCTTGGTTCTTTCGGTAAAGTCAGACGCTGTCTTCCCGACAGACCTGTTCTTCACCTGAGGACGGCTGCTTGCGTTGTGGCCGAAACGTCGTGAGAATTATTTTATTATGTTTTATTTGTATTATTTTATTATTTCTCTTCTACGTGACTTTACCGAAAGAACCAAGAAGATGACACATTTATACTTACACGATCTAACCCCACCCCACAACAATAATAACAAACCCCATTCATTACGCTGGTCAACAAACCAAAACAAAATTCTGGCCTGGACTTTTGCAGCTGTTCTAGACTAATTTCAGGGCGCTGATTCCAAATCTGATCTCAGATTTGCCCTATCACATCTCATTTTTATGCTATCGGCATACACCCCATTTTCATCGATTTTACCCGAAATGAACTCTGTCACTTATGATTGCAAGTTGTTGCGAGTCAGTGACTGCTTTAGCGTTAAAATACGGCGCTGTATTTTTAGGATGGTGTGTTTATAATATCATTTTATGTAGATATCCACATTTATTGAATATTTTTCTTCCGCAGTTTTTATTGAAAATGCAACATTTGATATCTCAAAAACCTGATGTGATAGACCAAAACCGATGCCAGATTTGGAATCAGCACCCCAAAATGATACCTTATGCCAGAAAAAGTGTGTTGACCGGTGTTATCAATCGCCGTATCGTGAAATTGTCTCTGGTGTCGTAGCCCCGCGGCGCTGTCGACTCCTGAGCTCCCCTCTGGCGGAGACCCCCTCTCCGCCAGCAGCGGCGCGAGACAAACGCACTTGCAGGGCCCGCGCCTTTGCATCTCAATTTCCGAAATGGTTTCGTTAAAGAAAGAAAGAACCGCGGACATCGCGACACACCTCCAAACCACGCTCGCTACCCGCCCCTCTACCCCCCCCCCCCCAGCTGCCCTTCCTGCTGATCTCTTGCTGCCCCCCCCCTCTCTCTCTACCCTACAGTGCCCCCCCCCACTGCCCCCCACCGCCCCCCACTGCCCCACTCACCTTGCCCTTCTTGCCGCTGAGGGTCTCGAAGTCCGACTCCTTGCCGGGCGTGATGGTGTTCACCAGCGTCTTCTTGGGGTTGATGTTGGAGATGGTGAAGGAGTCTCCGCTCTTCGTGATCTCCGTGTGCGACACCAGCTTCTCGCCGCTCTGGATCTTGTCCTCGGGCACACCTAGCCGGGCACGGGACGGAGGGGGAGGGGGGGAGTTTATGTCAGTGCAGCTCCTCGGTGTTGGACAACGGGCCCCGCGGAAGTGGACATCACAGAGCTACCTCTGAGAGATGTACGTACGTGTGTTGAGCTTCTTTGGCAGCGTACGTGGCCAACCGCGCTAATCGGAGGCGCGGATGTCAGAGGGAGGAGGTCATAGGGGAGGTTGGGTGGGGGGATTGGGGGGGGGGCACAAGGCAGAGGCGTAGCTAGGGGGGGGGGCAGGGGGGTACATATGTCCCCGGGCGCCAAGGTAAAGGGGCGCCAAAATGAGGCTTACAACGTTACATTATAACTTATTGCGGCGGACACGGCAGCCTGAAACTACTGCACAAATCTACACCTCAACCTAAAAGTTTATATATCCCGCCACACACAGCCTACGTGTCGTGTAATTACATTTTGGTATGTGATTAAACGGGGGGGGGGGGGGGGGGCGCCAATTTATAGTTCGTCCCCGGGCGCAAAATATCCTAGCTACGCCACTGGCACAAGGCCAAGATAAGTTCAAGGAGATTATGATGAGACAACGTGAAATGAAGAGGAAGAGTGCAAGAGAGGTGGAGGCGAGGATGGGAGAGGTCACGAAGAGGAGGAGGTCAGGATAAAGATCATAAGGTCAAGAGAAGGAAGTCAGCAGGACGAGTTCAGAGAAGAATAGGAAGGTAATGCGATACAATTAGTCCACGAGGATGGTGAGGTGGAGAGAATAACATTGGGAGAATGAGGTCACGGGGAGGCGCGAAGGGTCATGAAAGGGGTGTGGATGAGGATAATGAGCTCAAGAAAATTATGAGGCTCGGAGGTCAAGGTAAGGATACATCGAAGAGAGAATGAGGAGGTGGTGATGGTCGAGGTAAGGATACATCGAATAGAGAATGAGGAGGTGGTGATGGTCAAGGTAAGAATAAAGCGAAGAGAGAATCAGGAGGTGGTGATGGTCAAGGTAAGGATACAGCGAAGAGAGCATGAGGAGGTGGTGATGGTCGAGGTAAGGATAAAGCGAGGAGACATTGAGGAGGTGGTGATGGTCAAGGTAAGGATAAATCGAAGAGAGAATGAGGAGGTGGTGATGGTCAAGGTAAGGATAAAGCGAGGAGAGAATGAGGAGGTGGTGATGGTCAAGGTAAGGATAATACGAAGAGAGCATGAGGAGGTGGTGATGGTCAAGGTAAGGATAAAGCGAGGAGAGCATGAGGAGGTGGTGATGGTCAAGGTAAGGATAAAGTGAAGAGAGAATCAGGAGGTTTTGATGGTCAAGCTAAGGCTAAAGCAAAGAGGAGGAGGTGGTGATGGTCAAGGTAAGGATAAAGCAAAGAGGAGGAGGAGAGGGAGGAGGACGGTGTCGAGTGGCAGAGCGCTCTCTCACCGCTGAGTCGCATGAACTCGGCGAAGTTCTCCTGGCTCTCGAGCTCCCACTTTCCAATGAAGGCGGCCATGGCGTTCACGAGGTTCTCCTGGAGACAGAGAGACAGACAGAGAGAGAGACGAAGGAGTCGGGAGAGCCGGAGAGGTGGAGGAGTGAAGACTCAGCTGCGGCGAGGCGCCTTAAATACGCGATTTTCTCGGGGAGCACCGCCCCGAAACACCAGAGCCGTAACTTTCGAGAATATCGCGCCATAATCGCTGATAAGATCGCGCAATCACGCAACGGCAAGGGTTTAATGGCCTTAATTGCTCCTCAGAGGGGTTGAGAGGGTGGGAGGCGAGATGAGAGGGTGAGATGAGAGGGAGAGCGAGGGTTTGTCAATTACTCCCCTACCCAAATACACCCTGCCCGTAACGGCACCTGTGCCCAGACGGGCATTGACCCAAAGGCGAGCAGACACGGGTGGGATCTGGGGCTCAGAGGAGACACGGGGTCATGGGAGAGACACGGAGGGGACGTGGGGCTCAGAGGATACACGGTGGTCATAGGAGAGACCTCCTCTTGATACCAAGATCCAGCATGGTCATGTCTATGCGCCGCTTCTCGGTGGCAGCCCCAACAGTCTGGAACGCCATCATCCCTCTGCACATTCGCAGCATCACCTCAATCGCCTCCTTTAAGAGACACTTAAAAACTCACCTCTATAACCACGCGCTTTCGAGCGACTCTGAGCTTGGCTCCGCGCATCTGAGTTGCAGCCGTTACATCCACAAATTTGCGCGCGTTATAAATTGCATCGTTATTATTATGGGACCCAAAGGAGACACGGGGGTCATGGGAGAGACACGGAGGGGGCATGGGCTCAGAGGAGACACGGGGACATGGGAGAGACACGGAGGGGACATGGGGCTCAGATGAGATACGGGGGTCATGGTAGAGACACGGAGGGAACGTGGGGCTCAGAGGAGACACGGGGTTCATGGGAGAGACACGGAGGGGACATGGGGCTCAGAGGAGACACGGGGTCATGGGAGAGACACGGAGGGGACATGGGGCTCAGAGGAGACACGGGGGTCATGGGAGAGACACGGAGGGGACATGGGGCTCAGAGGAGACACGGGGTCATGGGAGAGACACGGAGGGGACATGGGGCCCAGAGGAGACACGGGGGTCATGGGAGAGACACGGAGGGGACATGGGGCTCAGAGGTGACAAGGGGGTCATGGGAGAGACACGAGGGGACATGGGGCTCAGAGGTGACAAGGGGGTCATGGGAGAGACACGAGGGGACGTGGGACCCAAAGGAGACACGGGGTCATGGGAGAGACACGGAGGGGACGTGGGGCTCAGAGGAGACACGGGGTCATGGGAGAGACACGGAGGGGACATGGGGCTCAGAGGAGACACGGGGTCATGGGAGAGACACGGAGGGGACGTGGGGCTCAGAGGAGACACGGGGTCATGGGAGAGACACGGAGGGGACATGGGGCTCAGAGGAGACACGGGGTTCATGGGAGAGACACGGTGGGTTATGGGAACCAGAGGAGACACGGGGGTCATGGGAGAGACACGGTGGGGGTGGCGGGGCATGGGACTTAGAGGAGGCACGGGGGTTATGGGAAAGACATGGGGGAACATGGGGCCCAAAAAGACACGGGGATTGTGGGTAAGACACGGGAGTGGGGGGTCATGGGGGGTGAAGGAGGCACTTTGGGTCATACGAAACGGTGGTTGTTATGAATCCCAATATATTTTTCTAATTGTATTTAATATTTACATTTTAAGACGTATACTTTCTGGGATAGGCCACGTGATGATCGGGCGGTACAAAAAACCGCCACTGCTGCCTTCGTCTGGGAACAGTAGAGACACCACAAAAAGAAGCCAGGGAAGACATCGGAATTAAGTTACACCGGTGTTCTTCAATAATTTTCAGAGGGGGGGGGGGGGGGCACTTTCGCCGATAAGACATCATCATCAGCGTGTGAGGGTCGCCACACATTTGACACCATTGGGGATTTCACAGCAGAACGATGATGTGTATTCTAGATTTGAAGCTTTCGTGACTGCAAGGATTCATACACTTAGTTCTTTCGGTAAAGTCACGTAGGTAAAAAATGAAATTAAAATTAATAAAAAATTAACCCGTAAAAACAAAGTTTTTCACTATAAATCCTTTATACGCGTCGCGGCTAGAGTCCTCTCGTCCTCTGGCTTGAGATGGCTTCCACCTATGGGTCAGATGATTGCCTGCCACCATTAAGCAATTGGTAATTAAATATTTAAAAAAAATTCCTAAAAAGTGTAAAGTTATGGAAAATAATTTTCACGAAAATAAATTGTCACGCACAACGAGTCTGTGTGCAAAATGTCAGCTCGATTGGATTACGGGAAGTGGGTTAAAAAACGACCGAAAGATTTGCACGGTCGTAAGCGCGCAAGCAAGCAAGCAAGTGAACTTAATATAAAGGATTTAAAAATAAAATAAAAATCACGACGTTTCGGAGGCAGCAAATCTGGCTGTGACGGTCCCACCTGATGACGGAGACTTCTGTTGCCTCCGAAACGTCGTGATTTTTATTTTATTTTTTATTATTTTTAATTTAATTTTTTACCTACGTGACTTTACCGAAAGAACTCAGAGTATGATGTGTATTGTCGGGAGCCGCGCATCATAGGGCCGCACTGAAGGCCACCAGGGAGCCTTCCAATGGCCCGCTGGCCTTGCAAAGAAGACACACTGAGTCACACCGCAAGGGCAATTTGAACAGTGGGATGCCACTGGGAGGAGACATCCAATCCCAAGGTTCTTGGGTAAATCTCATGGACAGAGCGACGCGGAAGGAAGGCCACGATCACCAACGGCTTTACGAGAGGACATCATGGCTCACTGACATAGACTTTTGACTTTTAAACAACTTTTATTGCCGCCAGCTGCAAAAGCACTGGAGGCGATTTCAATATGAAATACACACAAAGTCACCAGCAACACAAAATAAAACAAACGTTACAAATCCACGCGATGTGGTGCTGAAAGCACCGCGCACAATACGAAAGAAAAGTCACGTGGTGGCTGTGGTGGCTGTGGTGGTGGTCATCGCGCACGCCACGGTGACGAGCGAGCGCTTCAGAAGGTGAACACCACGAGGGTGCCGTGCACGCTGGTGCACAGAGGTCCTTTCCGGAGAGCGAGAGAGATGCCTTTCAGCCCGTGACATTTTGCCTCCGATGAATGTTTTATGGTAACCTAAGTGTGGCGGTCGGCCTGCGCCAAACAAACGAGACGGACAAGACAAACGAGACAATGTCAACCAGACGATACAAACGAGACAGGCAATACTAACCACCCACCGAAATCACTCTGCAGCGGGACGCGAGGGAGGGAGGGAGAGGTGGGAGGTGGGGTGGCGAGTGTGCGTGGGGTGTGCGTGGGGTGGTTAATAGATGTCGGTCTCAGTATCACTGATACAGCCATTAGGAGCCACACCAAGGCCAACGACCCCCGTATAGCCTGTAACAGACTGTAGGGGCAAGTGCTGTGAGCGAGCAGCTATAAAGGCCGGCACGGCACACGAGGGGGTGGGTGGCCAACACCACGCCCGACCGCCTTTGTCTCCCCAGTGGCGATGTTTACACAAAACACCAGGTACTCATTTGAGGCTGAGTCGACCTAGGGGAGGCCCAGGACCGGTTCAGATAATCGTCGCCGGTTTTGGCCGTGAGCGGGAATCGAACTCGGGCCGCCGGGTTCATAGCGCAGCGCGCTAACCGCTGCACTACCGCTCCCCACACACACAGACACGCACAACAACAACCGCCATTCGCCACTAAGTGGCGGTGACGTCACCACAACGCTTGTGCCAGGCCATGTGCACCTCGAGGCCACGTGAAGTGTCGAACGCCCGCTGGCAGGAGGTCACGGGGCAGACCCAGCAGGTGCCACGGGTCGACTGACTGAAATGACTGGCTGATGCACCACCTGTGCCCCCTACTGTGCCAACTTGCTGTGCTTTAGCCACCAGGCGCTCTGCTCGTTGTTGTGAGCGTCGCTCCTCCGCCCTCCGTTGTTGTTGGAGGGCAACTGCCTTCAACTGCCCAGTAGTAGCGTCCTTCACGAGCCTCCTCCACAGAGGCCGATCTTGACACCGCTGGTACCAGTCATCGGCAAGTCCACTCAGCTCCACGTCCTCCTGTACCACATCACTCCCTCTCTTCTCTAGCCCGTGCCGCACACACACACAATCACACACACGGACACACAGACACACACAGACACCAAGCACCTCCAACGTTTCTTCATTTGCCGTCGCCCGCGGCCTCTCGATCTGTGAACCCTGGCCCCTCATTAGCGGTGGCGCAAGAACTGCTGTGGGCGTGAACGTGGCCATTACGAGTCTCTTATCTCGCGGGCGGGCGAGGGAGGGGAGGGAGAGTTGGGGCGAAAGACTCGGCGCTTATCTCGATCTGATAAGGGCTCCGTGTGAGATGAGCCGTGTTTGATGGCCTCGTAAATCCCTTGCCGGCTTTTGCCACAGCCGCCACGGCCTCCAGTCTCCTCCTTCTTCCTCCTCCTCCCTCCTCTTATTTTTTTATTTGTATTATTGTCGTATGGCTGATGTAAAACTACAAAAGCAGATTTTTTTTATTTTTTTTATTTTACCAGGTCAAGGCCCCACTGAGCTTTGCGGCTCATTTTCAGAAGCGACCTGGTCATCGCGAATGATGGACGAAGTGGGCTCATCGTCGTCGTCGTGTGGATATTTATAGCAGCAGACAAACACTCACGAATTTCGCGATGTTGTTGATTCTAAATGTGGAGGGAAAAACACCGAGGACCTGGAGAAAAATCCACGCGACCACGGGGAAAACGTGCAAACTTCAAACACACAGCAGCAGGCGTCAGGGTCGGGATGGAACCCACGACCTCCTGTATACCAGGCGAGGTAGTTAACATCTCCTAGCCACCGTGGTGATGATGAGAGAGAAAGACACGCAAACTCCAAATATACAGCAGGCGTCAGGGTCGGGATGGAACCCACGACCTCCTGTATACCAGGCGAGGTAGTCAACATCTCCTAGCCACCGTGATGATGATGAGAGAGAGAGACACGCAAACTCCAAATATACAGCAGGCGTCAGGGTCGGGATGGAACCCACGACCTCCTGTATACCAGGCGAGGTAGTCAACATCTCCTAGCCACCGTGTTGATGATGAAAGAGAGACACGCAAACTCCAAACACACAGCAGCAGGCGTCAGGGTCGGGATCGAACCCACGACCTCCTGTATACCAGGCGAGGTAGTTAACATCTCCTAGCCACCGTGGTGATGATGAGAGAGAAAGACACGCAAACTCCAAATATACAGCAGGCGTCAGGGTCGGGATGGAACCCACGACCTCCTGTATACCAGGCGAGGTAGTCAACATCTCCTAGCCACCGTGATGATGATGAGAGAGAGAGACACGCAAACTCCAAATATACAGCAGGCGTCAGGGTCGGGATGGAACCCACGACCTCCTGTATACCAGGCGAGGTAGTCAACATCTCCTAGCCACCGTGTTGATGATGAAAGAGAGACACGCAAACTCCAAACACACAGCAGCAGGCGTCAGGGTCGGGATCGAACCCACGACCTCCTGTATACCAGGCGAGGTAGTTAACATCTCCTAGCCACCGTGATGATGATGAGAGAGAGAGACACGCAAACTCCAAATATACAGCAGGCGTCAGGGTCGGGATGGAACCCACGACCTCCTGTATACCAGGCGAGGAAGTTAACATCTCCTAGCCACCGTGTTGATGATGAGAGAGAAAGACACGCAAACTCCAAATATACAGCAGGCGTCAGGGTCGGGATGGAACCCACGACCTCCTGTATACCAGGCGAGGTAGTCAACATCTCCTAGCCACCGTGATGATGATGAGAGAGAGAGACACGCAAACTCCAAATATACAGCAGCAGGCGTCAGGGTCGGGATGGAACCCACGACCTCCTGTATACCAGGCGAGGTAGTCAACATCTCCTAGCCACCGTGTTGATGATGAAAGAGAGACACGCAAACTCCAAACACACAGCAGCAGGCGTCAGGGTCGGGATCGAACCCACGACCTCCTGTATACCAGGCGAGGTAGTTAACATCTCCTAGCCACCGTGATGATGATGAGAGAGAGAGACACGCAAACTCCAAATATACAGCAGGCGTCAGGGTCGGGATGGAACCCACGACCTCCTGTATACCAGGCGAGGAAGTTAACATCTCCTAGCCACCGTGTTGATGATGAGAGAGAGACACGAAAACTTCAAATATACAGCAGGCGTCGGGGTCGGGATGGAACCCACGACATCCTGCATACCAGGCGAGGTAGTTAACATCTCCTAGCCACCGTGATGATGATGATGATGAGAGAGAAAGACACGCAAACTCCAAATATACAGCAGGGGTCAAGGTCGGGTTCGAACCCACAACCTCCTGCATACCAGGCGAGGTAGTTCACATCTCCTAGCCACCGTGGTGATGTAGATGGCAGTGCAACAGGGACAATGTCACATTCAGAAAACAGCCGCCGTCAGGACCAGCAGCAACGGAGTAGTGAATCATAATCGCTGTGCCATAAGACCTTTGTTTGCCAGTTTCATAAGTATGAGAAAATAATAGTCGCTGTTTTACACCTTTCTGGCAATACAACAACAACGTGTTAAGATGTCCAAACACCACGTAGATACGTTTTGCAACCCGAGCTGTAAATGCTCTGATCAGTGCGTCGTCTTTGTTACTGTTCCCCTGACATTGGTGTTGAGACGAGGCCATAGAGAAGGCAGCAGTGGCTTGGTTAATGCCAATCCGTTTCAAAGACAACGTCATCTGTTAATAACACTGGTCAACACACTGTTTCTGGCATAAGGTATTCCAATGGGTTTAAGGTAATTTTGGGGTGCTGATTCCAAATCTGGCATCAGTTTTTGTCTATCACATCAGGTTTTTTGTGATATCAAATATTGCATTTTCAATAAAAACTGCGGAAGAAAAATATTAAATAAATGTGGATATCTACATAAAATGATATTATAAACACACTATCCAAAAAATACAGCGCCATATTTTAACACTAACGCAGTCACTGACTCGCAACAACTTGCAATCATAAGTGACAGAGTTAATTTCGGGTAAATCAATGAAAATGGGGTATGCCGATAGCATAAAATGAGATGTGATAGAGCAAATCTGAGATCAGATTTGGAATCAGCACCCTGAAATTAATCTAAAACAGCTGCAAAAGTCCAGGCCAGAAAAAAATGTTTTTTTTGTTGACCAGTGTTATCAGAGCGTGTTTATTTGCATGCTCACCACAAGTACGTGGGAGTAATGCCTTGAAAAAAAAATATCGCTGTGGTTTTCCCACCTGATGATGATTGCTTGTGTTGCAATCGAAACGTTGTGATTTAATTTATTTTATACCTACGTGACTTTACCGAAAGAACCAAAATTTATCTATTTGGTGTTTGAATACCTTAACACCTGCTGTTTTATTGCCCGATCGGGTAAAGCACCGATTATAATTTGTATATACTGATATCGCTGTGATGGCCTCTTTGTATTTTGTGGATCGGGGCATTGCGTCGTTACACGATGTACGGTCTCTATAGTTCAGGATGACCACAGTCGCCACGCTACTACTGAAGAGGGTTTTTTCCATGTTTCAATTTGTCCATCATCATCAGCTGTCCGTATCTGCTGCTGTCCTGGTTTGTGTTCAGGGTGAACCACGACCTTCGTGGAAGACCAAATCCAAGGACCTTCCGCGTTGGGTCTTTCGCAAGGTGGAGGTTGTGATTTGGGACGAAGTTATTCCATAGAAACCAACAGTCTGTTACGGCGTTACGGGAGAAGGGGTCTGCGTCTTCTTGGCGCGTCGTTATCACAACTTCCATCAAACTCGCACGCTCCTGGAAAGGTTTTTTACTTTTCTACTTGTGCATCGCCATCATCATTATCATCATCAGGTGTATCCGCATCTGCTGCTGCTGCTGCCATGATTAGTGGATGCTGTTTAGGATGGGACCATGGAGCAGCTTCCGTGGAAGATCGCAAACCCAGCGTCGCTGTCTGTGTCTGTGTTCCTGCAAGGCAGCGGTGGGAGACGAGGCTATATGTAGGAGCTGTTGCCAGAGGTCGCAAATGGGTTTTGATTCCTTACCCGTACCCGGCCGCACCAGGGTCACAAACGGCTACCCGTATCAGTACCCGGCCGGGTACGGGTAGCCGGGTATCGGGTAGGGTACGGGTATCGGGTACCCGGTTGCGACCTCTGGCTGCTACTGCTGCTTGATTGTGCAACCCAATCGGGAGGACATTTTTTTTTTGTTCCAGAGACCGGCTCCAAGACCCGCCGTGATCTCAGCGACGCCCTCAGTCGAAGTCTTCTGCCGCGGGGTTTCTGGTTTGTTTGTTTAGGTGGAGGCTGAGAGGCTGAGATTTCTGTGTCTCCCGGTCTCGTGAACTCTCGCTTGCCTAAACAACGTGTCCTGGAATAACATTTGAAGAGGGGTGTAGGGGGATGCTGATTGGCTGAGAGCGTGCGTCGCTCTCATTGGCTGAGCCAACGGCGTGTTCCACGGCCCGCGCTGCTGCCGTGTTCTCACTCGTGAGCGCTTTGCAGATTTTTGGATTTTCTTCATTCAAATTTTTTTTTCAGTAAAAAAAAAGCTTTCCTGGTCAAAGAGCGCGCCAAACGAATCAGCGCTTATGCGAGGTCGTGCTAGGTGTGCGTGTATTAACCAGGGCGGCGACCTGGTGGATTCGAACCGCGAACTTTGCTCTCTCTGTTTAACACGTGGGAGGCTTTCGCGATCAATATCATCCATAATAGTGATTTGAGTTCGATCGCGTGAACATAAATGTGTCTTGAAACCCGCCACCACCTGGCACAGCCAATTAGTAAGGTTTGTCACGTAAACAGAACGTTACTAGAACGTTACTAGTACGGCACACGCCGGCGTGCTAGAGAGAAAAGCCACAACATTTACAATCTGAGTACGACGTTTCGCTAGTAATTACAACTGGCTTCATCAGGTAGACAGCCAGATTCATGATGCCAGTTGTAATTACTGGCGAAACGTCGTACTCAGATTGTAAATGTTGATTTTCTCTCCAACACGCCGGTGTGCTGCTGTACTAGCAACGATGTGGCACGTTCTGTTGGCGTGACAAACCTCGCCGATTGGCTGCGTCGGGTGGTGGCAGGTTTAACGACACAACATTTACACATTTACGCGATCCCCTCTCTCTCTCTGTGTGTGTGTGGAGCCACGCGCTGCCACGCTGCCTCGTGGTGTCACCGGCCCAGGTGACATCACCAGTGGCTGGGTGAGTGTTGGGGGGGGGGTAAGGGAGGGGTAAGGGGGGGGGGTAAGGGGGGGTAAGGAGTGGGGGTAAGTGTCTCTTCCGCCCGGGCTGTAAACCCAAGAGGGGTGACGTAGCAGACGAGAGAGGAGGGGGGCGGGGGGAGCGGGGGGGGGGGGTTTATGTTTTTTCTGGTTGTAAAACAGTTGCCGACCTTGGCCAAGGTGGGGGGCGGGGGAAGGAGGGGTGGGCGTTGGGGGGGGGGCGATGGGGGTGGGGGGAGATGGGGGCGGGCAGAAGGTAACGGCCGAGAGGAGCTGGACTGACATTCTATGAGGTGTATGAGTGGGGGGGGGAGGGGAGCGGTGGTGGGGTGGTTAGCGCACCGCGCTACGAAACTGGCCACCCGAGTTCGATTCGAGCTCACTAGCAATAGCAGTGGCAAATATCTGAAACAGGGTCCCAGATCCCTCGACCTTTAAGTGAGTACCTGGTGCGGTGTGTCAACGTCAGCGCTCGGGAGACAAAGGCGGCCGGGCGTGTTGTTGGCCATCCCCCCCCCCCCCCTCGTGTGCCATGCCAGCCTTCATAGGTACTCGCGAAAGCACTTTCCACTACAGCCTGTTTAAGGCTATACGGGGGTCCTCTGTCTTTGGTGCTGGCCACACCAGACACACATACAAAGACAAATGTTCCTCCTATAGCCTGAACAGACTGTTGGGGCAAGTGCTGTTAGCGAGCACCTGTGGAGGAACACGAGGTCGTTGGGTGTCCAACACCACGCGCAGGCCGCCTTTGTCTTCCCAGTGGCGTCGCTTACACGCCACACCTGGTGCTCGCTTGATGCGTATAGTCGACCTCGGGTACGGCCCATGACCGGTTCGGATAATCGTCACCGGCGTTGGCCGTGAGCGGTAATGGAACTCGGCCAACGCCGGGGTTCGTACGCGCAGTGGAGCGGCGCTGACCGCTGCACCACCGCTCCCCGCATGAACGGACACGCGCTCGTGGGCACGCACAGCCCCCCCCCCCAGTGCCAACGGAGAGGTCGCCGCCGTGTTTCGGGGTCAATGACCGTTGCTGAAAGTCACCAAGCGGTAACCGTCTCTCTAGTGCAATCTGCGCACGTGTGCGCGCGCGCACGACCGTGTCCCGACGGACGTCTATGATCTGGGACACACAGTCCCATCAGCGAGCGCAACTGGCAGGCGAGGCTGCGTCGGCTGGGGCATGGAGCCGGCATGCCCAGCCACCGGCATGCCAGAGGTCGCAACCGGGTACCCAATACCCGTACCCTACCCGATACCCGGCTACCCGTACCCGGCCGGGTACGGGTACCCGTTTGCGACCCTGGTGCGGCCGGGTACGGGTACGGGTAGGCCGTGAGTCACTGGTGAGTAACCGTTTGTCACTCATTTCGGGTAGGGTACGGGTAGGGAACGGGTACCCATTTGCGACCCTGGTGCGGCCGGGTACGGGTAAGGAATCAAAACCCGTTTGCGACCTCTGCGGCATGCCCAAGCAGCTTCTGTTTGACCGGATAGTCTGGGGTCGGGGGGGGGCTAAACGGGCGCGGTACGGGCTAGAGAAGAGGTGGACTGATGCGGGTAGGAGAGGATGTAGAGCCGAGTCGAGTTGTCGATGACTGATACCGGCGGTGCCAAGGTCGGCCTCTGTGGCGGAGACTCGTGAAGGACGATGCCGGGGAGCTGGAGGCAGAGGAGCGACGCTCACAACAACGAGCGGAGCGCCGGGCGGATAAAAGCACAGCGAGTTGGCGCAGTAGGGGGCACGATTAGTGCATCTGCCGGTCATCCCAGGATCGGTTGCGTGACCTGGGTCTGTTGCTGTGTGACCCCCTGCCGGCGGCCTTTTGACACTTTAAGTGGGCCCCACGGTGCACCTAGCATGGCACAAGTGCCGTGGTGACGTCACCGCCACGTGGCGACGAACGGCAGTTGCCGATGCATGTGTGTGGGTCTCTATGGCTGTCTGTGTGCATGGGTCTTTATGTGTGTCTATGCCTGTGTATTGGTGTCTATTCATGTAGTATATGGGTCTCTGTGTGCGTTAGCACGTTGCACTACGAACCTGGAGACCCGAGTTCGACTCCCGCTCGGCGAGGATTCTCCGAGCCGGTCCTGGGCCTCCCCTAGGTCGACTCAGCCTCAAATGAGTACCTGGTGCGGTGTGTAAACATCGCCACTGGGGAGACAAAGGCGGCCGGGCGTAGTGCTGGCCATCCACCCTCTCGTGTGCCGTGCCGGCCTTCACAGGTGCTCGCTAACAGCACTTGCCCCAACAGTCTGTTAAGGTTGTACGGGGGGGTCTTTGGTGTTTGTCTTTTGTAGGTGTCTGCGCGCATGTGGGTGACCTAGGTGACACCGCGCGTCCAGCCCTCATTAGTGCCGCTTCTGAGAAATCGCAAGTCTCAGTTATCGCTTCAAACTGCACCCGCTCGGTCCCTGACCCGGGTTCGCAACCCAGGTCTAACGACAGCCGGGAGGACAGGGAGCGCCTACAACCGCGGGGTCATTTAATTTAAGACGCGTGTTCCCCCGTGTGATACCACGTGTACCCCGCGTCTTACCGCGTCTATCCCGTCTCAATCGCCAACACACACCGCACGGTACAAAGATGTATTACCAACACAGCCATTATATTATCAAACGGGGAGTATCAACACCACATGCTCAAGAGGGTACCCTCCCCCACACACCACCACCACCCCTGGCCTTTGCTTGCTCGGTCGAATCCTCACCAAAGTAGTTTGAGGTGCACGTGTGGGAAAAATAAATGGCCTGGTGGCCCAAGGAAAAATCCTAGAAGCCCACAGGAACGTGGAATTTCCACCATTGGTTCGCGGCCACCAAGGGGAGATTAACGCTGCCCCGTTGTTTGCTGGCGAGGCTAGTGGAATGGCGCAAGGTGTGAATATTTTCTCACGGACTCCCTTTTTGATTCCACTGTTTTTTTATTAAACTGAACTACAGTAAAACCTTGGATTGCGAGTAACTTGGTCTGCGAGTGTTTTGCAAGACGAGCAAACATTTAAAATAAATATTAATTTGATAAACGAGCGAGGTCTTGCAATACGAGCAGTACGTGTATATACGCTTTGTCTGCCGAGCGTCACGTGATCACAACTGATACACGAGTGCTTTGATATACGAGTGCTTTGGATTACAAACACGTTTCCTGAACGAATTATGCTCGCAATCCAAGGTTTTACTGGTATACATTTTAAACAATTGTTTTACCAGGTAAGGCCACGCTGAGCAATGTACTGTAGCTATTTTTCAGAAGCGACTTGGCCATGACAAGTCATCATCACGTGCAAATTTATTGCAGCCAAACACAGGGACTCCTCTACTTACGAACGAGTTCGGTTCAAGAGGTTTGTACGCAAGTCGATTTTGTTCGTAAGTCGATTTTGTTCGTAAGTCCAACTTTCCTCCTGTCGTTTACAAGCGTGTTGTACGGCGTGTACACGAAACACGGGGGAATGGCTTTAAAAGTTGTATAATCTCCTGCAGATGTAGATGCCACTGGTTCTTCACGTTCTGCAGATGTAGATGCCACTGGTTCTTCACGTTCTGCAGATGCCACTGGTTCTTCACGTTTTGCAGATGTAGATGCCACTGGTTCTTCACGTTCTGCAGATGCAGATGCCACTGGTTCTTCACGTTCTGCAGATGTAGATGCCACTGGTTCTTCACGTTCTGCAGATGCAGATGCCACTGGTTCTTCACGTTCTGCAGATGCAGATGCCACTGGTTCTTCACGTTCTGCAGATGTAGATGCCACTGGTTCTTCACGTTCTGTAGATGCAGATGCCACCACCGCCGTCTTGTGCGCAGCAGTTGAACTTAGGACTCGGGTCCGAACAGGCAACTGGACATACATCCGGGTTTGTTCGTATCTCTGAATGTTCGGAAGTCGAATGTTCGTAAGTGGGGGAGTGAATGTATGTTGCAGCGTACATCGCCAAACGTGCTAATATGCCTCCACAACGACCAAAATAACTTACTCTTTATGTTTTTTAAATGATTGTTTACCCGCCGTTTACCCAGAAAACCAGCGTCACCGAGTCTCGAAGACCTCTTTCAGGAGGCTCACTGCCAAGTATTGACGCGAAGGGGAGATGACGATTGCCGCAGATGTTTCGCAATTCCCAACGGGTTCATCAGCGGAGACACTTTTCAACGCATCCTCTGTCCTATCACGCTGCTGCTGCTGCACAGCCGAGGCACGCAGCGAGCACCAAGATCTGGCCTCAGTCCCAAATTCCCACCTCAAATAGAGACCCACAGACTCACTCATTCAGACCCATAGACTCACTCATTCAGACCCATAGACTCTCTCATTCAGACGCAGACTCACTCATTCAGACCCATATACTCATTCAGACGCATAGACTCACTCATTCAGACGCAGACTCACTCATTCAGACCCATAGACTCACTCATTCAGACACATAGACTCACTCATTCAGACCCACAGACTCACTCATTCAGACCCATAGACTCACTCATTCAGACCCATAGACTCACTCATTCAGACCCATAGACTCACTCATTCAGACGCACAGACTCATTCAGACCCATAGACTCACTCATTCAGACCCATAGACTCACTCATTCAGACCCATAGACTCACTCATTCAGACGCACAGACTCACTCATTCAGACACATAGACTCACTCATTCAGACCCACAGACTCACTCATTCAGATCCATAGACTCACTCATTCAGACCCATAGACTCACTCATTCAGACGCACAGACTCACTCATTCAGACACATAGACTCACTCATTCAGACCCACAGACTCACTCATTCAGACCCATAGACTCACTCATTCAGACCCATAGACTCACTCATTCAGACCCATAGACTCACTCATTCAGACCCAGACTCACTCATTCAGACCCACAGACTCACTCATTCAGACGCATCGACTCACTCATTCAGACACATAGACTCACTCATTCAGACCCAGACTCACTCATTCAGACCCATAGACTCACTCATTCAGACCCATAGACTCACTCATTCAGACCCAGACTCACTCATTCAGACCCATAGACTCACTCATTCAGACCCATAGACTCACTCATTCAGACCCATAGACTCACTCATTCAGACCCAGACTCACTCATTCAGACACAGACTCACTCATTCAGACCCATAGACTCACTCAATCAGACCCACAGACTCACTCATTCAGACCCACAGACTTACTCATTCAGACCCAGACTCACTCATTCAGACGCATAGACTCACTCATTCAGACCCATAGACTCACTCATTCAGACGCATCGACTCCCTCATTCAGACGCACAGACTCACTCATTCAGACCCATAGACTCACTCATTCAGACCCATATACTCATTCATTCAGACGCATAGACTCACTCATTCAGACGCAGACTCACTCATTCAGACCCATAGACTCACTCATTCAGACACATAGACTCACTCATTCAGACCCACAGACTCACTCATTCAGACCCATAGACTCACTCATTCAGACCCATAGACTCACTCATTCAGACGCACAGACTCATTCAGACCCATAGACTCACTCATTCAGACCCATAGACTCACTCATTCAGACCCATAGACTCACTCATTCAGACCCATAGACTCACTCATTCAGACGCACAGACTCACTCATTCAGACACATAGACTCACTCATTCAGACCCACAGACTCACTCATTCAGATCCATAGACTCACTCATTCAGACCCATAGACTCACTCATTCAGACGCACAGACTCACTCATTCAGACACATAGACTCACTCATTCAGACCCACAGACTCACTCATTCAGACCCATAGACTCACTCATTCAGACCCATAGACTCACTCATTCAGACCCATAGACTCACTCATTCAGACCCAGACTCACTCATTCAGACCCACAGACTCACTCATTCAGACGCATCGACTCACTCATTCAGACACATAGACTCACTCATTCAGACCCAGACTCACTCATTCAGACCCATAGACTCACTCATTCAGACCCATAGACTCACTCATTCAGACCCAGACTCACTCATTCAGACCCATAGACTCACTCATTCAGACCCATAGACTCACTCATTCAGACCCATATACTCACTCATTCAGACGCATAGACTCACTCATTCAGACCCAGACTCACTCATTCAGACACAGACTCACTCATTCAGACCCATAGACTCACTCAATCAGACCCACAGACTCACTCATTCAGACCCACAGACTTACTCATTCAGACCCAGACTCACTCATTCAGACGCATAGACTCACTCATTCAGACCCATAGACTCACTCATTCAGACGCATCGACTCCCTCATTCAGACGCACAGACTCACTCATTCAGACCCATAGACTCACTCATTCAGACCTATAGACTCACTCATTCAGACACATAGACTCACTCATTTAGACCCATAGACTCACTCATTCAGACCCATAGACTCACTCATTCAGACCCATAGACTCACTCATTCAGACCCATAGACTCACTCATTCAGACCCATAGACTCACTCATTCAGACGCACAGACTCATTCAGACCCATAGACTCACTCATTCAGACCCATAGACTCACTCATTCAGACCCATAGACTCACTCATTCAGACCCATAGACTCACTCATTCAGACGCACAGACTCACTCATTCAGACACATAGACTCACTCATTCAGACCCACAGACTCACTCATTCAGACCCATAGACTCACTCATTCAGACCCATAGACTCACTCATTCAGACGCACAGACTCACTCATTCAGACCCATAGACTCACTCATTCAGACCCAGACTCACTCATTCAGACCCACAGACTCACTCATTCAGACGCATCGACTCACTCATTCAGACACATAGACTCACTCATTCAGACCCAGACTCACTCATTCAGACCCATAGACTCACTCATTCAGACCCATAGACTCACTCATTCAGACCCAGACTCACTCATTCAGACCCATAGACTCACTCATTCAGACCCATAGACTCACTCATTCAGACCCATAGACTCACTCATTCAGACCCATAGACTCACTCATTCAGACGCATAGACTCACTCATTCAGACCCATAGACTCACTCAATCAGACCCACAGACTCACTCATTCAGACCCAGACTCACTCATTCAGACCCATAGACTCACTCATTCAGACCCATAGACTCACTCATTCAGACCCAGACTCACTCATTCAGACCCATAGACTCACTCATTCAGACCCATAGACTCACTCATTCAGACCCAGACTCACTCATTCAGACCCATAGACTCACTCATTCAGACGCATAGACTCACTCATTCAGACGCAGACTCACTCATTCAGACCCATAGACTCACTCAATCAGACCCACAGACTCACTCATTCAGACTCACAGACTTACTCATTCAGACCCAGACTCACTCATTCAGACGCATAGACTCACTCATTCAGACCCACAGACTTACTCATTCAGACCCAGACTCACTCATTCAGACGCATCGACTCCCTCATTCAGACGCACAGACTCACTCATTCAGACACATAGACTCACTCATTCAGACCCACAGACTCACTCATTCAGACCTATAGACTCACTCATTCAGACACATAGACTCACTCATTTAGACACATAGACTCACTCATTTAGACCCATAGACTCACTCATTCAGACCCATAGACTCACTCATTCAGACCCATAGACTCACTCATTCAGACGCATCGACTCACTCATTCAGACGCATCGACTCACTCATTCAGACGCATCGACTCCCTCATTCAGACACATAGACTCACTCATTTAGACTCATAGACTCACTCATTCACACCCATAGACTTACTCATTCAGACCCAGACTCACTCATTCAGACACACACTCACTCATTCAGACACATAGACTCACTCATTCAGACCCACAGACTCACTCATTCAGACCCAGACTCACTCATTCAGACGCATAGACTCACTCATTCAGACCCATAGACTCACTCATTCAGACCCATAATCACAGAGCCCTATAGATTCAGTCATAGACACATAGACTCACTCAGAGACCCATCCTCACACAGAACCTTATACTTATATTCATAGGCTCACACAAGATACCCAGACTCCCTCACCCTGCCCAATCACAGCTACAGCACCCACCTCATAGCCAAGCCCCCCCCCCACCCCCCGCTCCCTCCAGGGCTACTTGTGCTGCGAGTTGAGCCACGCGAACGAGAAGACGAACGTCGAGTTCCCGTCCGACGACTCGGGGTCTTCTTCCGCCCACCAAGAACCGATCCCGGCACCGGCGGTGGTGCCCGTCGAGGCACCGGCCCCTGCTCCGTTCGTGGTTCCCGCGTCTTTCCGTTCCTCCCGGAGGGACTCGCGACCTCCTTCCGACAACCGAGAAGCGGCGCCGGTACCAGCGGAGATGCCGGTCGCGGTCGCGGTCCCTCCTCCTCCTACTCCTCCATTCATTGTCCCGGCATCGTTCCGTTCCTCCTGGAGAGACACGAAGATAAAGATGCCGCACCCCAACGCCGTGTAGCCTACACAAGCTGTCGAGGCAAGCGCCGTTAGCGAGCGCCTATTAAGGCTGGCCACGGTGCACCAATGATGGGGGTGGCCTGGCCGCCTTTGTCTCCCTCGTGGAGATGTTTACGGATCGCACCGGGCGATGGTCACACGATGAATCAGGTACTCATTTAGGGCTAAGTCGACCTAGGGGAGGGGCCCAGGACCAGTTCAGATATTAACCACCGATGTTGCTGGCCGCGAGGAGGGATCGAACACAGGCCGGCAAGTTTGCAGCGTGAGTGCACTAACCGCTCACCACAGACACACACGCATGCACGTGTGGGCACAACAACACTCACAGCACACAACAAAGATCCCCCAGGTAGCCCACAGAGACTGTTGGGGGCACGTGCTGTTAAACGAGCACCGTGTACATTCTTAAGCACCTCCAATTATCGCGGTAAACTGCGTAAGGCGCCAAAAGAAGTTGAACATGCATACACATACAAGCAGGGGAGAATTCACGTAGATTGTTCAAATGCAGAGGAGCTGCGTGATGAACAGAGTGCGTATGGACACCGTGTGCATTTAGGCGGCTGGTATTGGCTGAGATTGTGCGCATGCTCTTGGCCAAAACGTCCCATTGGCTAACATAATCACGAGCAAACCAGAGGAGAGAACACCGGCATCCCCCGACTGCGAAAACTTGGCAGGACCCTCCCGAAACGAGTCTTGGGGCTCGGTGAGGCTATCCTGGGTTAACGAGCAGAGTGATGATGATGATGACGGTGGTGGTCGGGGTGGTGGTGGTGGTGGTGGTCGGGGAATGCGTCGAATGCAGGGCGGGGGAGGTTGTGTCAATGTGAACGAGACGCGGAGGTCGCAATCGGGTACCCGATACCCGTACCCTACCCGATACCCGGCTACCCGTACCTGGCCGGGTACGGGTAGCCGTTTGCGACCCTGGTGCGGCCGGGTACGGGTATGGGTAGCCGCACGTGACTCACCCCAACCAATGAGTGAGAAGGCCGTGAGTCACTGGTGAGTCACCGTTTGTCACTCATTTCCCAACGTCTTGTCTCTTCTCACAATTCAAGTTCCTAGAATCAACCCACCCGCGCCTGCAACATGGCTTCATCCCAGAGGTCGCAATCGGGTACCCGATACCCGTACCCTACCCGATACCCGGCTACCCGTACCCGGCCGGGTATCGGGTAGGGTACGGGTAACCCGTACCCATACCTGGCCGGGTACAGGTACCCGTTAGCAACCCTGGTGCGGCCGGGTACGGGTACGGGTAAGGAATCAAAACCCGTTTGCGACCTCTGCACCACAGCCAGTACACGCCTATCTCACCATCGCTCTGGCTATCGATGAGGCGCGTGCCACCTACTCCAGGCTGCCTACACAGCGGCCCAGCACACCACATCATGGGTACCTGTGCGTGCTTACTCGCCATGCAGCGTCCTGGCGAGATGTCCAATATTCATTGCTGCCTTGCCCAAGCTTGCTAAATCGCACCTGTGTAATTAGTGAATGGATTACTTACACTGGTCAACACACTTTTTCTGGCATAAGGTATTCCAACGGGTTTAAGGTAACTTTGGGGTGCTGATTCCAAATCTGGCATCAGTTTTTGTCTATCACATCAGGTTTTTGAGATATCAAATATTGCATTTTCAATAAAAACTGCAGAAGAAAAATATTAAATAAATGTGGATATCTACATAAAATGATATTATAAACACACTATCCTAAAAATACAGCACCATATTTTAACACTAAAGCAGTCACTGACTCGCAACAACTTGCAATCATAAGTGACAGAGTTAAGTTCAGGTAAAATCAATGAAAATGGGGTATGCCGATAGCATAAAATGAAATGTGATAGAGCAAATCTGAGATCAGATTTGGAATCAGCACCCTGAAATAAGTCTAAAACAGCTGCAAAAGTCCAGGCCAGAAAAAAATGTTTTTTTGCTGTTGACCAGTGTTATTTATATTTAGTGGCTTGCTTACCCCTTGTTTTCTCTACTTTGCTACTCCTATCGTGTTTCTGTAGTTTTGCTGTTGTAACGTTCTGACGCGCCCCTGCTGATACATCTGTGAGAAGAAGAGCTTTACAACTCATCGGATTCCTCCAGTACGAATAAACATTCTGATTCTGATCAACACGAGCAGATGTGACCGCGGTTAACATGCCGCACAGACGTTGGTTCGGATTGTTGGAGCATCTTGCGGTGCAATTGCAACATTCATACTTCTGGTCCAAATCAATATTCTGACGATAAAGCGGCATTAGCGGGGGGGGGGGGGGGCACTAGCCCCCCTCCACCCCCCCCCAACTCTACCACCACCACCACCACACCCCTCGCCCCTCCCATTACCTGTGCGAGTCTCCTCTGGGGGGAAGGGGGGTGGTGGAGGAAGGGGGTTGGTGGGGGGTGTTGGTGGGTTGGGGTTGGCCCCCCCCCACACCCCATCTATCCCCCCACACCCCCCCCCCCCCCATCAGGGGCAGGCCCCCCCCCCCTGCAGGCGGGTGAGGGCGAGGTATTCGTAGCACCCCCACATCTCCCAGAGCGCCGCCGCACAGAGCAGGAGGGGCACGCGCACGGCCAGGGCCTGACACACGTGACACACACGTGACACACACGTGTGTGTTAGGGGTGTCGCGCGGTGGCAAGATGTTAACCACCTCGCCTGGCACGGAGGAGGTCGTGGGTTCGACCCCGACCTCGACACGCCTGACTATTTGGAGTTTTCGTCTTTCTCGCTCTCTCTCTCCCCGTGGTCGCGTGGATTTTTCTCCGGGTCCTCCGGATTTCCCCTCCGCATTTAGAATCAACATCGCGCATTTAGAGCATTTGGCTGCTATAAATCTCCACGTGATGATAAGCCGCTTCGTTGAGCTATCATTTGTGATAGCCAGTGGGCCTTACCTGGTACACACGCGTGTTCGCACTCACACACGCGCGATCAGAATAGTCAGGATAATCACGATAATCGTTGTCACGATCGTCGCAGATTTTCCGCTGGTCAACTCGAGGTTTAGCGGTGGTGGCTATGCGCGTGGCTGCCCGTGATCCAGCCTTGTGTAGAGGCAGCAGTGAGCAGAGGTCGCAAACGAGTTTTGATTCCTTACCCGTACCCGGCCGCAACAGGGTCGCAAATGGGTACCCGTACCCGTACCCTACCCTATACCCGTACCCGGCAGGGTATCGGGCAGGGTACGGGTACGGGTACCCATTTGCGACCTCTGGGATGAAGCCATTTTGCAGGCGCGGGTGGGTTGATTCTAGGAACTTGAATTGTGAGAAGAGACAAGACGTTGGGAAATGAGTGACAAAGGGTTACTCACCAGTGACTCACGGTCTACCCGTACCCGGCCGCACCAGGGTCACAAACGGGTACCCGTACCCGGCCGGGTACGGGTAGCCGGGTATGGGGTGGGGTACGGGTATCGGGTAGGGTACGGGTATCGAGTACCTGATTGCGACCTCTGGCAGTGAGGCAGGGTTGTGGATCACCGCACTAATGCTGTCAAACCTCCCTTCTTGCCCGAGAGTGGGCGCCTTGGAGGTGTAATACTCCTGGCTCGCCGGGAGAGGGCGGCACAGCAAAAATGAAGACTCCACACCTGCCAAAAAGTGCGGTTATTCTACGGGTGTTCCGGTTTAAACAATTAACTTTTTTTTAATTTTACCAGATAAGGCCCACTGAGTTGTGTAGCTTTTTTTCAGAAGCGACCACAAATCATAGCTCAACGAAGTGGCTTATCATGTGGAAACTTACAGCAGCCAAATGCTCGAAACTTACGTGTTCATTCGAAATGTGGAGGGAATAACCGGAGGAACCAGAGACAAGCAAACTCCAAATATACAGCAGCAGGCACCAGGGTCGGGATCGAACCCACGACCTCCTGTACACCAGGCGAGGTAGTTAACATCTCCTAGCCACCGTGATGATGATGAGAGAGACACGCAAACTCCAAATATAGAGCAACAGGCGTCAGGGTCGGGATCAAACCCACGACCTCCTGTATACCAGGCGAGGTAGTCAACATCTCCTAGCCACCGTGGCGCTCCTTTCCTCCCACATGCATAATAAACGCCCGTTAAATGCCCGATAACGCCTTAGTATACGGAGGATTCCAGAGCTTGGGCAACTGTTGGTCAGCGCCAGCTCCCCACCGCACGGTTGCTGCCTTCCCTGCTCGTCTGTGACTGCTCCTCATCGCGTCTCCGCGTCATCACCCCCCCTCGCTCTCTCTCTCTACGAGAGCGAGGAGCGGATACGAGGGGTGCACAGCGTGACACGAGTTGAATTCATTATTATAGTCGTCGATCGCAATTATATTACGTGATTAACGGAAGCGGCCCCCCTTTGCAACGCAAAACACCCGTTTCCGCTCAGGATCCTCTGGGCCTCCCCATCCCCCCACTCACCTTCATCGACAGGCCGCCTCGGGGTGGGGGGCCCCCCCCGCCTCCTGGCCACAAAGAGGGGGACGTCGGCGGGCCCCGTGCCGCGCTCCGCACGACCCCGGGTCCCCTTGGTACCCCAACGGGGGTCGCGGCGGGCTGAGGGGGGTCCTGCCGTGGTCCTGCCCCCGCCGAGGGGATCTTGTACGACCGCACCTGCACACAAAGGCAAAGATCACCCGTGTAGCCTTAACAGACCGTCGGGGCAAGTGCTGTTAAGCGAGCACCTATGAATGCCGGCACGACACACGAGGGGGTGGGTGGCCAGCACCGCGCTCGGCCGCCTTTGTCTCCCTAGTGCTGATGTCTGCACACCGCACCAGGAACTAATTTTAAGGCCGAGTCTACCTAGCGGAGGACCAGGACCGGCTCAGATAATTGTCACCTGGTGTTGGTGACCTGCCCACCCACTCACTCGCTCACCTACAACTATCTCGACAGGAGGACGACGGACAGTCCTGGGGAAACCAGGGACAGGTGGCAGCCGGAGCTCGTGGCACCAAATGTCGATGAAACTTGCTCAAATCCCTGCGTCAAGTAGGCTCACAAGTGGCACCCTGGCACCGCGCCCTCACCTCCGGCTCCCTGCTCCGCTCCCCCCGCGCCGAGTCGATGGCCGCGGAGTCCGCGGCGTTAGGGTTCGAGCCCGGGTCGGGGTCGGTGCCCCTGGGTCCCGGCTGCGGAGGCCCCTCCTCGGGCCCCAACGTTTTCGGGGCCTCCCCCGGCCCAACGGAGGCCTCGCCTTGAGCCCCCGCCGCCGCCGCCGCTGCCGCCGCCGCTATCGTCGTCGTCATCGCCGCCACCGCCACCGTCGTCGTCGTCGTCGCCGCCGCCACCGCTGTCGTCGTCGTTGTCGCCGCCGCTGCTACTTCTGCCGTCTCCTTGACCTCACCGGCACCACTCGGCTCCTCCACTTTCTCCTCCACCGTCACCTCGTCTGCATCGTCACACAGGAAGCGAGGGTGGAGGGGGGAGTGGCCCGGGGCGTTTCCCACGAGTCCCGTAAGAAGGGGGCTCATGAAGGGAAGGAGAGGGACCCCACTCTGGTAGGGACCCCAATGGGATGAGATGACGACGTCACGTACTGATGAACCCCGAACATTGTGTCTGACCTTGACACTGTGATCCTCCGACTGTAGAAACCACCCACCCCCCCTGCCCAAAACTCCGACCTGCCCCCCCCCTTCCCCCCGCCCTCCTCCCACCGGGCCTCACCCGGCACGAAGTCGAGTCTCCGCAGGATGTCGGCCTCGCGGGAGAAGTCGACGCGGAACTTCCCGAGGTCATCGACCCCCGACCCCGCGGGGATGGCGTCCGCGGCGGTGGCCACTTCGGACATCCTGCGCCCCCCACACGCCACAGCGCGCCGGTGCCCGTCAAGGCCGCCAAGGAGCACGAGTGGGGCCCACGGCCCTCCAACACGCCCGCCCGCCCGCAATTACACCGCACCGAACTGATGATGGAGTCCAGCAACGGATTGGATGGCGCTGATATTAGGCGTGGCCAGGAATCGAACTCAGGGGATCACATTCGGAGCGCAGCGCGCTAACCGTTGCACAACAGCTGCACGCACAGTCACAAGCAACACACATCCACCATATACCGCTTCACAGACTTTTGGGGCGAGTGCTGTGAGTGAGCATCTATGAAGGCCGGCGCACGTAAGGGGGTGGGGTGGTCATCACCATGCCCAGCGCCCATTGTCTCCCGAGTGGCGATGTTAACTACACACCGCACCAGGTACTAATTTGAGGCTGAGTCGACCTAGGGGAGGCCCAGGAGCAGTTCAGATAATAGTGATCACCAGGTGTTGGTGGCCGTGAGTGGGAATCAAACTCGGGTTCGTAGCGCAGTGCGCTAACCACTACGCTACCGCTCCCCACAACAGTCACAAGCACACACAGTCACAAGTACATTCACAGAAACAGTCACACAAAAACACAAGTCACAGAGAGTCTCACACACACAAACCAGTCAGTCGCAGTTAACGCCGGTCACGCACACACACACAGTCACACACGGTGGGGGTCACGACCCCAGTCCATGAGGTCATGACCCTCTGACCACGTGCACACACAGAGCTGACCCGACTTCCCTCGACTGACCTTACGATGAGGCCCGTGGCACTCTGCGGGAAATATGGAGAGGGCAGGGAAATGAGTCAAACATCGGCAAAGGTAAACAACACAAACGACGGACAGATTCCACGGGTCCCATGGGTCCCACGGGCTTCCGTGAGTACCACCACCTCTGCATGCCAGACCCTCCTCACCCAAGGGCTTCACCACCACCACCACCACCCCACGCACCCCCAACATCATCACCAGGCTCCCCCCAAACTTCACCGCGTATCACCTTCCCATCTGCGGTCTCTGAGAATCTTAATATTATAATCAGCTAATTTAGCTTCTAATGCGCTGCTGCGGCTGCTGCTGCTGCTGCTGCTGCTCCCGCAGTGTTCATTCGCTGTCGGAGAGAGGACGAATCGGAGGTACGAGGAGGAGCCGCAGAAGAGCAGGCAGGCAGACACTGGCGCTACCAACAGTTGCCCAAGCTCTGCCCATCCTCTACATATTAAGGTGTTTGCATGTTTGCATGTGGGAGGAAACCGGAGCAACTGGAGAAAACCGACGTGCAACACTCGATCCCAGACAGACGGTAGCAGGTGGAGTCCACATTTCTGCTGTGCCGCCTTGTCCTGGCGAGCCAGGGTACGGGCTCCGACCCAACGCCCACGGCAGGGGAGTTTCACAGCATCTGTGTGCGATCCCTCCCCTCTTCACATCACTTCCTGCATATTTTATACTCTTATCTATTTCCACAACTAGGAGTTCCTTTTATTACTACTATTATTAACATTCATAAACTATACAAGCAGACCGACGCACTCCCTCCACATCTCCATCCCTCGACGTGAACAAATACATTTCTCACACCCCCCCCCACCCCGCCAAGGTCTTCTGGGAGTGCGTGACATCCACGTAATCCCAGAATGCACCGCGCGCGTAGCCGTGGCATTATCCAGGCCCGGCCCCCGCCGGGGGGGGGGTTCGAACCGCGGCCACACCTGTAGGAACTTGGCGGCGCCCGGCTCTTCGAGTAGCTGCAGCGCCGCCTCCACCAGCTTGGAGGCGTCGTCAACGCGCTGGGCGAGCCGCGCCACCCGCGCACGGATGGCGCGCGCCCGCACCTCCTGCTGGGCCTGCACGGCGGCCGTCAGGGCCCGCTTGCGGCCCTCCAGCACCTGGGAGAGCGCCTCGAAGGCCTCCCCGATCATGCGCTGCTGAAGCTTCGAGCTCTCCTGGGTGGCGGGGGGGGGAGAGGGAAGAGGAGGGGGATGAAGGGGGAGGGGCATTGGGGTATGGGAAGGTGCAGAGGTGGGGGGGGGGCAGTGGAGGAGGAAGGCCATTTGTGGGATGGGCGGGGCACGGTGGGATAGAGGGGGAGGGGCATTGGAGGATGGGAGGGGCATGGGGAGATAAAGGGGGAGGGGTATGGGGGGTGGGAGGGGCACGGTGGGATAGAGGGGGAGGGGCATTGGAGGATGGGAGGGGCATGGGGAGATAAAGGGGGAGGGGTATGGGGGATGGGAGGGGCACGGTGGGATAGAGGGGGAGGGGCATTGGAGGATGGGAGGGGCATCGGGAGATAAAGGGGGAGGGGTATGTCGGGTGGGAGGGGCATGGGGAGATAAAGGGGGAGGGGCAGGGGGAGATGGGAGGGGCATCGGGAGATAAAGGGGGAGGGGTATGGGGGGCGGGAGGGGGGTGGGAGGGGCACGAGGAGGATCGAGGGGGATGGTCGGGGAGGGGGATAGAGGGGGAGGGGGATGGGAGGGGGGGTCGAGGAGGAGGGGCAGGGGGAGATGGGAAGGAAAGGGGGCAATAGGAGAAGTGAGGGGGGGGGAATGGGAGGGGGATGTGTGGTGGAGGGGCCAAGGGGGAGGGGTAATGGGGGGGGGGTGTGGGAGTGAGTGTTGTGATTCAAGTTCTGATTGTGACTGTGGCAGTCACAGCCAACACCAGTGACGGATATCCGAATCGATCCTGGGCCTCTCCTAGGTCGACTCAGCCTTAAAATTATTACATGGTGTGGTTTGTAAACATCACCACTGGGGAGACAAAGGTGGCCGGGCATGGTTCTGGCTTACACCACCCCTCTCGCGAACAGCACTTGTCGCAACAGTCTGTCATATGCTATGCGGCGGATCTTTGGTTGTGGCTGTGGTTGTGGTAGTTGTGGCTGTGGTAGTTGTGGCTGTGGTAGTGGTAGTGCTTGTTGTGATTGTAGTTGTAGTGCTTGTAGTGCTTGTGGTTGTGGTTGTAGTAGTAGTGGTTGTAGTGGTTGTAGTTGTAATGGTTCTAGGTGTTGTGGTTGTGGCTGTAGATGTTGTGGTTGCGGTGGCTGCGGTGGTTGTGGCTGTGGTAGTGCTTGTTGTGATTGTAGTTGTAGTGGTTGTTGTAGTGGTTGTTGTAGTGCTTGTGGTTGTAGTGGTTGTTGTGCTTGTAGCTGTAATGGTTCTAGGTGTTGTGCTTGTGGCTGTAGATGTTGTGGCTGCGGTGGTTGCCGTGGCGGGCTCCCTCACGTCGAGAGAGAGCAGCGTTCCCTCCAGCTCCATGAGCCCTTCCTGCAGTCGCTCGCTACTCCCCACCACCTGCGCCAGCCCATCACTCAGCTCACCCTGCACAGGACGGGGGGGGATGGGGGGGGCAGAGGGGGAATTACTGACATCACCAACAACATCACCATCAGTACAATCATCAACATAACCAACAGCACCAACACCAACACCAGTCGGATGCGATGGGCCATCGTTACCATCACCATCACTGCCATCACCCACCATCAACATCGCCAGCATCATTAAAAAGACCGTCATCATCATTATTATCATCACTGCCATTGCCGTCATCACCAACATAATTAACGACATCAGCGACAGAAGCAGCATCACCATCATCATTATAATTACCACTAACATCATCATTATAATTACCACTAACATCATTATAATTACCACTAACATCATCATTATAATTACCACTAACATCATCATTATAATTACCACTAACATCATCATTATAATTACCACTAACATCATCATTATAATTACCACTAACATCATCATTACTCAGCTCACCCTACTGGGAGGGATATACCAGTTCCAATGTCACGTGGCGGTGTGAGGAGGGGGGGGGGTGAGGAGCGGCGCGATGGTGTGTGGAGGCGTGTCGAGATGTGTGGAAGTGTGCAATGGAATCAGAAGATGTGTGGATGTGTGTGGATGTGCGTGGAAGTGTGCGATGGAATCAGAAGTGTGTGGATGTGTGTGGATGTGCGTGGAAGTGTGCGATGGAATCAGGAGTGTGTGGAGGTGCATGATGGAATCAGGAGGTGTGTGGAAGTGTGCAATGGAATCAGCAGATGTGTGGAGGTGTGTGGATGTGCGTAGATGTGTGTGATGGAATCAGGAGTGTGTGGAGGTGCATGATGGAATCAGGAGTGTGTGTGGAGGTGCATGATGGAATCAGGAGGAGTGTGGATGTGTGTGGAGGTGTGTGGAGGTGCATGATGGAATCAGGAGGTGTGTGGAAGTGTGCAATGGAATCAGCAGATGTGTGGATGTGTGTGGAGGTGCGTGATGGAATCAGGAGGAGTGTTGATGTGTGTGATGGAATCAGGAGGTGTGTGGATGTGTTCGGAGGTGCATGGAGGTGTGTGGAGGTGAGTGGAGTTGTGCGATGGAATCAGGAGGAGGTGCGTGGGTGAGCGAGGAGGAGGAGGTGTGTGGGTGAGCGAGGAGGAGGAGGTGTGTGGGTGAGCGAGGAGAAGGAGATGTGTGGGTGAGCGAGGAGGAGGAGGTGTGTGGGTGAGCGAGGAGGAGGAGGTGTGTGGGCGAGCGAGGAGGAGGAGGTGTGTGGGTGAGCGAGGAGGAGGAGGAGTGTGGGTGAGCGAGGAGGAGGAGGAGCGTGGGTGAGCGAGGAG
Source organism: Lampetra fluviatilis (assembly GCF_964198595.1). Taxonomy (NCBI): domain Eukaryota; kingdom Metazoa; phylum Chordata; class Hyperoartia; order Petromyzontiformes; family Petromyzontidae; genus Lampetra; species Lampetra fluviatilis. The sequence goes on from NC_136297.1 coordinate 4,622,622, forward strand.
GAGGGGCGTGGGTGAGCGAGGAGGAGGAGGTGTGTGGGTGAGCGAGGAGGAGGAGGTGTGTGGGTGAGCGAGGAGGAGGAGGTGTGTGGGTGAGCGAGGAGGAGGAGGTGTGTGGGTGAGCGAGGAGGAGGAGGTGTGTGGGTGAGCGAGGAGGAGGAGGAGCGTGGGTGAGCGAGGAGGAGGAGGTGTGTGGGTGAGCGAGGAGGAGGAGGTGTGTGAGTGAGCGAGGAGGAGGAGGTGTGTGGGTGAGCGAGGAGGAGGAGGTGTGTGGGCGAGCGAGGAGGAGGAGGTGTGTGGGTGAGCGAGGAGGAGGAGGAGTGTGGGTGAGCGAGGAGGAGGAGGAGCGTGGGTGAGCGAGGAGGAGGAGGTGTGTGGGTGAGCGAGGAGGAGGAGGTGTGTGGGTGAGCGAGGAGGAGGAGGTGTGTGGGTGAGCGAGGAGGAGGAGGTGTGTGGGTGAGCGAGGAGGAGGAGGTGTGTGGGTGAGCGAGGAGGAGGAGGTGTGTGGGTGAGCGAGGAGGAGGAGGTGTGTGGGTGAGCGAGGAGGAGGAGGTGTGTGGGTGAGCGAGGAGGAGCGTGGGTGAGCGAGGAGGAGGAGGTGTGTGGGTGAGCGAGGAGGAGGAGGTGTGTGAGTGAGCGAGGAGGAGGAGGTGTGTGGGTGAGCGAGGAGGAGGAGGTGTGTGGGTGAGCAAGGAGGAGGTGCGTGGGTGAGCGAGGAGGAGGAGGTGTGTGGGTGAGCGAGGAGGAGGAGGAGGTGTGTGGGTGAGCGAGGAGGAGGAGTGTGGGTGAGCGAGGAGGAGGAGGTGTGTGGGTGAGCGAGGAGAAGGAGGAGGTGTGTGGGTGAGCGAGGAGGAGGAGGTGTGTGGGTGAGCGAGGAGGAGGAGGTGTGTGGGTGAGCGAGGAGGAGGAGGAGGTGTGTGGGTGAGCGAGGAGGAGGAGGAGGTGTGTGGGCGAGCGAGGAGGGGGAGGAGGTGTGTGGGTGAGCGAAGAGGAGGTGCGTGGGTGAGCGAGGAGGAGGAGGTGTGTGGGTGAGCAAAGAGGAGGAGGAGGTGTGTGGGTGAGCGACGAGGAGGAGGAGGTGTGTGGGCGAGCGAGGAGGGGGAGGAGGTGTGTGGGTGAGCGAGGAGGAGGTGCGTGGGTGAGCGAGGAGGAGCAGGAGGTGTGTGGGTGAGCGAGGAGGTGTGTGGGCGAGCGAGGAGGGGGAGGAGGTGTGTGGGTGAGCAAGGAGGAGGAGGTGTGTGGGTGAGCGAGGAGGAGGAGCGTGGGTGAGCGAGGAGGAGGTGTGTGTGGGTGAGCGAGGAGGAGGAGGAGGTGTGTGGGTGAGCGAGGAGGAGGAGGAGGTGTGTGGGCGAGCGAGGAGGGGGAGGAGGTGTGTGGGTGAGCGAAGAGGAGGTGCGTGGGTGAGCGAGGAGGAGGAGGTGTGTGGGTGAGCAAAGAGGAGGAGGAGGTGTGTGGGTGAGCGACGAGGAGGAGGAGGTGTGTGGGCGAGCGAGGAGGGGGAGGAGGTGTGTGGGTGAGCGAGGAGGAGGTGCGTGGGTGAGCGAGGAGGAGCAGGAGGTGTGTGGGTGAGCGAGGAGGTGTGTGGGCGAGCGAGGAGGGGGAGGAGGTGTGTGGGTGAGCGAGGAGGAGGAGGTGTGTGGGTGAGCGAGGAGGAGGAGCGTGGGTGAGCGAGGAGGAGGTGTGTGGGTGAGCGAGGAGGAGGAGGTGTGTGGGTGAGCGAGGAGGAGGAGGTGTGTGAGTGAGCGAGGAGGAGGAGGTGTGTGGGTGAGCGAGGAGGAGGTGTGTGGGTGAGCGAGGAGGAGGAGGTGTGTGGGTGAGCAAGGAGGAGGTGCGTGGGTGAGCGAGGAGGAGGTGTGTGGGTGAGCGAGGAGGAGGTGCGTGGGTGAGCGAGGAGGAGGAGGTGTGTGGGTGAGCGAGGAGGAGGAGGTGTGTGAGTGAGCGAGGAGGAGGAGGTGTGTGGGTGAGCGAGGAGGAGGTGTGTGGGTGAGCGAGGAGGAGGAGGTGTGTGGGTGAGCAAGGAGGAGGTGCGTGGGTGAGCGAGGAGGAGGTGTGTGGGTGAGCAAGGAGGAGGTGCGTGGGTGAGCGAGGAGGAGGTGCGTGGGTGAGCGAGGAGGTGTGTGGGTGAGCGAGGAGGAGGTGTGTGGGTGAGCGAGGAGGAGGAGGTGCGTGGGTGAGCGAGGAGGAGGAGGTGTGTGGGTGAGCGAGGAGGAGGAGGTGTGTGGGTGAGCGAGGAGGAGGAGGTGCGTGGGTGAGCGAGGAGGAGGAGGTGTGTGGGTGAGCGAGGAGGAGGAGACGCGTGGGTGAGCGAGGAGGAGGAGGTGCGTGGGTGAGCGAGGAGGAGGAGGTGTGTGGGTGAGCGAGGAGGAGGAGGAGTGTGGGTGAGCGAGGAGGAGGAGGTGTGTGGGTGAGCGAGGAGGAGGTGCGTGGGTGAGCGAGGAGGAGGAGGTGCGTGGGTGAGCGAGGAGGTGTGTGGGTGAGCGAGGAGGAGGTGTGTGGGTGAGCGAGGAGGAAGAGGTGTGTGGGCGAGCGAGGAGGAGAAGGTGTGTGGGTGAGCGAGGAGGAGGAGGTGCGTGGGTGAGCGAGGAGGTGTGTGGGTGAGCGAGGAGGAGGAGGTGTGTGAGTGAGCGAGGAGGAGGAGGTGTGTGGGTGAGCGAGGAGGAGGAGGTGTGTGGGTGAGCGAGGAGGAGAAGGTGTGTGGGTGAGCGAGGAGGAGGAGGTGCGTGGGTGAGCGAGGAGGTGTGTGGGTGAGCGAGGAGGAGGAGGTGCGTGGGTGAGCGAGGAGGAGGAGGTGCGTGGGTGAGCGAGGAGGTGTCCACCTTGTGCTGTTCGTAGACGACGCCGAGCGGCGCCACCTGGCAGTGCTGGTGGGAGCCGAACACCTTGCAGAGGGAGCAGGTGGGCGTGCGGCACGAGGCGCAGTAGATGTTCACGCGCTCCTCCTCGTGCTCCACGCAGTGCGGCTCATCGACCTTGCGGCTGCCGGGGCCCCTGGGGGGCACCGCCACCACCACCACAACAACGACGACGATGATATTGATGAAGGTTCAAACTACTCAAAGTGCTACGACCCGATGTGCAAATGCCGACCCCCCCTACCCGCGACCGTGTTGGTCGCTGGTTGCAATGCCTCGGGGCATGGCTGTGCCGGAGATCTGGGTCGGCTCTTCTTCCGCCCCAACACGCGCACGATCACGGAAGGGCGACTTCATCGCCGTACCGCTGCTGATGTCGGCTATCGAGCCATAACGCCGGACCAGGGGGCTCCTCCGCTTCGGAGTGATCAACGGCACGAGCTCCGAGGTCAACGCGACGACGCTGGATCCAGGATCTTGGTCAACGATTGTGGACTCGACATGTTGGCCCGTTGCCGAGACCTGGGCGCATGACGGACTATCCCGGACGGGCGTCAGTTAAGCGCGAGGCTTCAGCCGACGGGTACGCTACTGTGTGGTGGGATCAGAGGCGTAGCTGGGGGGGGGGGCAGGGGGGTACATGTGTCCCCGGGCGCCAAGGTAAAGGGGCGCCAAAATGAGGCTTACAACGCTACATTATAACTTATTGCGGCGGGCGCGGCAGCCTGAAACTACTGCACAAATCTACACCTCAACCTAAAAGTTTATATATCAAAATATCCTAGCTACGCCTTTGGGTGGGATCGTACCGATTCACCGTGGAGACATCTGCGTGAAAGTCGCGAGCGACTCGTTGACAATCACCGTCGTTCGAGCTGCTGCTTGGGAAAACAACGAACGTCTGTTGAACGCCGTTCCTCAGCACTGTCGGGATTCTTTTCCGAGCTTTCGCCTGCTAGACTGTGGCTCTAGCTAAATCATCTGTGGTGGCCTGAACGGACCCGGACCGACTGGTTTCTTGCGGTAAAATCAACGGTGACCTGCCGACACGTCGCTCGGGAAATACGCCGGATCGCACCTTCACGTCCGCCGATGCCGTAGCCACGTGATCGACGTTGCTATCGAAGGCGCGGGCATTTCAGAACGCGGTCTCGTGACGTGCAAAGGCGGCATTACCGATCATTCGCCCGCCCCATCGCAACGATATCATACAGAGACTGTAAACGACTGGACCACGATGCCTTCTGTCTGATCCAGGGGGAAGGGGCCACCCCTGCTCTTTCCCAGTGCCCTGCCCCATGGCCCCCCTGCCCTCACGCTGCTGCTGCTGCTCCCCGCGAGGGCAGCTGCTGCTGCTGCTGCTTGTAGATGTCGATGATGTTCTCGACGAGGAGGTTCCGCTGGAGGCCGTAGACGCCGTGGCGGTCCAGCAACACCTCGTGGCGGCACGACGGGCAACGGAAGCGGCCCCCCCCGCCGATTGAGGGCCCCCCCCCACGAGACTGGAGGGGGGAGGGACAGCGATGGGGGGGGGGGGACCGGGGGAAGACAAGAGAGGCATTGCCACGAATGTTGTAACTTTGTGACCCACCCCTGCTGAAAATCTGTGACATGCCCCATGAGTGTACAGCTGAGCGTGCACGCGGGACACTGCACAAGTGAATATACAGGTGAGTGTACAGGTGAGTGAGCGTGCAGCTGCGTGTACAGGTCAGAGTGCAGTGCGGGCGAGTGTACAGGTGAGCGTACAGGCGAGTGTACAGGTGAGCTTGGAGGCGAGTGTACAGGTCAGAGTGCAGTGCGGGCGAGTGTACAGGTGAGTGTACAGCTGCGTGTACAGGTGAGTGCAGTGCGGGCGAGTGTACAGGTGAGTGTACAGGTGAGTGTACAGGTGAGTGTACAGGCGAGCGTACAGGTGAGTGTGCAGGCGAGTGTACAGGCGAGTGTACAGGCGAGTGTACAGGCGAGCGTGCGGGGCGAGCACCTGGAACACGTCGTTGGCGCACTTGCGGCACAGGTTGTGCTGGCAGGGCAGGATGACCACGGGCTTGGAGAACATCTCCAGGCAGATGGGGCACAGCAGCTGGCGCTCCAGGTCGTCGCGCGCCTGCGACTCGCGCAGCAGCAGCGACGCTGTCGAGTCCGGCCCCGCGCCGTCCCTCCGCACGCTCATCGCTACACCTGTCAGGCACAGGCGGACAGCTTCGTCACTACAGTTGTCACGCACAGGCGGACAGCCTCGTCGCCACGACTGTCACGCACAGGCGGACAGCCTTGTCGCTACAGCTGCTACACACAGGCGGACAGCCTCGTCACTACGGCTGTCACGCACAGGCGGACAGCCTCGTCGCTGCTACAGCTGTAACATACAGGCGGACAGCCTCGTTGCCACGGCTGTCACACACAGGCGGACAGCCTCGTCGCCACCGCTGTCACGCACAGGCGGACAGCCTCGTCACTACAGCTGTCACACACAGGCGGACAGCCTCGTCACTACAGCTGTCGCTACAGCTGTCACACACAGGCGGACAGCCTCGTCACTACAGCTGTCACACACAGGCGGACAGCCTCGTCACTACAGCTGTCACGCACAGGCGGACAGCCTCGTCACTACAGCTGTCACTACAGCTGTCACACACAGGCGGACAGCCTCGTCACTACAGCTGTCACTACAGCTGTCACACACAGGCGGACAGCCTCGTCACTACAGCTGTCACACACAGGCGGACAGCCTCGTCACTACAGCTGTCACGCACAGGCAGACAGCTTCGTTGCCACAGCTGTAACATACATATGGGCAACCTCGTGGCTACAGCTGCAAAACAGGCAGACAACCTCGTCGCTACGGCCTCCCCTAGGTGGCCTCAGCCTTAAATTAGTACCTGGTGCGGTGTGTGAACACCAGCACTGGGGATATAAAGGCGGCAGGGCATCATGCTTGTCACACCACCCCCTCGTAAGTGCAACGCGCCGGGGTCCATAGGTACTGCTCGCTCACAGCACTTGCCCCAACAGTCTGTGGAGGCTACACGGGGGAGCTTTGTGTATGTTGTTATCTGCCTGTACATGTCGGTGTGTGGGGAGCGGTGGTGCAGCGGTTAGAGCGCTGCGCTCCGAACACGGCGACCCGAGTTCAGAATCGGAGGAATCCCGCTCACGGTCAACACCAGTGACCATTATCTGAACCGGTCCTGGGCCTCCCCTAGGTCGACTCGGCCTCAAATGAGTACCCGGTGCGGTGTGTCGTAAACATCGCCACTGAGGGAGACAAAGGCGGCCGAGCGTGGTTGCTGGCCACCCCCCCCCCCCCCATCGTGTGCCGTGCCGGCCTTCATAGGTGCTCACTAACAGCACTTGCCCCAACAATCTGTGAAGGCTACACGGGGGAGCTGTGTGTGTGTGTCGGCGAGTGCCTCTCCCTCCTCCACCTTCCTCAAGCCGTCCACCATCGGCTCCCTCCTCACTCCGTCCGTCAGGTTCAACGTTGGTCCACCTCGCTCAAAACCCTCCTCACCTCGTCCCCTCTCCTTCGTCCACCCCGGCAAGGGGGCTGATGGTCGACCTCGTTCGTCGTCGTTGTCGTCCCCCCGCGAGTCTCCCCGTCCGCTCGTCGTGTAGCGAGACGACCACGACGAGGGAGGATGAGGAGGATGAGGAGGAGAATGTTCCACCGCTCTTCGTGTAACGAGAGACGCACGCGTCGAGAGAGAGGCCATTTATAGACCACGAGGTCACGTGGCCCAGGGGAGAACAGACCCTCCCCAACCCCCCCCCCAACTCGCTCCCAACATGGACTGGTCTGTCCAAGTCAGGCCCCTCCCCCCCCCCCGTCCCTCACCCCCCCCCTATCAAACATCTACTATGAACTCGTCCAACACTGATCTCTCTCCCCCCCCCACACACACAGAAAATCATTGGATTCAACTTCCAGCAGAACAAGCAGCCACCATTCACCACGGCGCTTGTGCCAGGCTAGGTGCACTCTGCGGCCACGCGGAGTTGTCGATGGCTCGCTGGCAGGAGGTCACGGGACAGGAGCTGCAGGTGCCATGGGTTGACTGCCTCGGGCCCACCGACTGCGTGAAACCAGAGGTCGCAACCGGGTACCCGATACCCGTACCCTACCCGGCTACCCGTACCCGGCCGGGTACGGGTACCCGGTTGCAACCCTGGTGCGGCCGGGTACGGGTACGGGTAGACCGTGAGTCACTGGTGAGTCACCGTTTGTCACTCATTCTCCCAACGTCTTGTCTCTTCTCACAATTCAAGTTCCTAGAATCAACCCACCCGCGCCTGCAACATGGCTTCATCCCAGAGGTCGCAATCAGGTACCCGATACCCGTACCCGGTAGGGTACGGCCGGGTACGGGTACCCGTTTGCGACCCTGGTGCAGCCGGGTACGGGTAAGGAATCAAAACCCGTTTGCGACTTCTGCGTGAAACTCGCTGCATTCTTATCCGGCCGCCTCTCCGCTCGTTGTTGTTGAGCGTCGCTCCTTTGCCCTCCGTTGTTGTTGGAGGGCGACTGACTGCCTGCCTGCAACAGATCCGGGAGCGTCCTTCACGAGCCTCCTGAAGCTTGTTGTCAGCGGCAAGTCTCCACTCCGTTTCACATCCTGCAAATCAGGTAACAGCCCCTCCCACCCACCCCTCTATCTTAAACGCAAGATGGACTAATCCAATTCAGATGGACTATATATTCTTAGGGTTTTTTCGGTAAAGTCACGTAGGTAAAAACATTTTTTTATTAATAAAAGTAAAATAAAATTGATTTTTTTTTTACCTACGTGACTTTACCGAAAAAAACCTAAGAATATGAATCCTTGCAGTCACGAAAGCTTCAAATCTAGAATCAGATGATCTGACTAATCCAATTCAGATGGACTAATCCAATTCAAATCTCCCCCCTCCTAATCATCGTACAATGGACTAGTCCGGGACGGGTCTCCCATCGTGGGTAGGAGTTGGGGTGGGGGGCATTGCCTTCAATGCCAGCGCCGGGCACGGTGAGTGACACGTGGGCAAAGATAAGTAACCAGGGGTGGTGTTTACTGTGCGACCACCACCAATCATGTCAACGTCGCCGCTATTATGTTTAAAAGTCTCTCCTCTGATGTCGGGAAGAAATCAGTGGGGTGGTGTCGTCGGTTATTGGATCGACGCCGTGCCGTGTTGGTTGCGACGCACATGCTGGATGTTCATCTTCTTGGTTCTTTCGGTAAAGTCACGTAGAAGGGAAATAATAAAACTAAAACTAAATAAAATAATTCTCACGACGTTTCGGCCACAACGCAAGCAGCCGTCCTCTTCACCTGAGGACGGCTGCTTGCGTTGTGGCCGAAACGTCGTGAGAATTATTTTATCAAATAATATTTTTTATTACTTTATTATTTCCCTTCTACGTGACTTTGCCGAAAGAACCAAGAAGATGAATCCTTGCAGTCACGAAAGCTTTAAATCGAAAAATGCTGGAGGTTGTTGTTGTCTTGTGTCGTTCTAAACCCGCAATGATGTCATGCCGTGTTGTTATTCCACTGCTGGATGAAGGCCTCGGGTCGCCATGGTGACGAGGTGTTAACTAAGATGTTAACTACCTCGCCAGGTATGCAGGAGGTCGTGGGTTCGATCACGACGCCCGACTATTTTGAGTTTTCGCGTCTCTCCCCCCGTGGTCGCGTGGAGTTTTCTCCGGGTCCTCCGGTTTTTCCATCTATATTTAGACTCAACATCGTGTTTGGCTGCTGGCTGCTGCTATACATGTCCGCGTAATAAGCCACTTCGTTCAGATGTGATTTGTCGATAACCAGGTTCGTTCTGACAAAGAGCTCAGTTGGCCTTTTACCCGATAAAATAAAAAAAATATATCGGTGTTAAACACGCGTTTACTACTCGATGCAAGGTGGGATAGAGATTCTAGATTTGAAGCTTTCGTGATTGCAAGGATTCATATTCTTAGGTTTTTTCGGTAAAGTCACGTAGGTAAAAAAAATTAGTAAAATAAAACAAATAAAAAATCACGACGTTTCGGAGGCAACACAAGCTTCCGTCTTCAGGTGGAACCGTCACAGCACGATAGCTGTATCAAGTGAGAGAAATTCCAAGAACACAGTATTTGTATATATACTGGTTGAGGGTGGGAGGAACCAAGGTAGGCCCTGAATAATAATATTATTGTGAGGTTCGGTGCGGCTGAAGCACGCTGTTAGGAATGAGCCTTTGTTGTGTAGACTGGTTGAAAAGAGTTGTTAAGGTGAGGCTGATGTAATTTTAATTTTTTACCTACGTGACTTTACCGAAAAAAGTTAAGAATATGGGATAGAGATCTCCACTCAACTCTGCAGGGTCACCCCTCTCATAGTGAAGGCGTTCACACTTGAGCTGCGGTTGCCCTGTGCCAGCAGTTGCATCTTTAACCGTGCAACGTTTTTTTTTTCCCAAACCATTACCATATTAAATTCACAATTTACCATTTTAAGTTACTTTTCTTGGCTTTAGTAGAGTTCCACAATAGCTCTCTGAACAGCTGTAGCGATTGAGTAACGATCTTTAACATTTTGCGTTGTTAAATCGAATGACTCCTCAAACAGCATTTAACTAAACGAGCCCTTCGTGTAGGACAGGGGTCGGCAACCAAAATAACAAGAAGAGCCATTTCTTTCCAATTCGGTACAAAATTCAGTATTTCAAGAGCCGCAATGCATTAGAGTACATACTGTACATACGTACATATCGTCAAGAAGCAGCCCGTAAAGAGCCGCATGCGGCTCCGGAGCCGTAGGTTGCCGACCCCTGGTGTAGGACAATCATTGAATGTTGAACTGTAAAACTCTGCAGTGTTCATTTAATGCTGAGGGTGTTGACAAGAAAAGTAGCGGATGTGTGGGGTTGAGATTGTCAACTGGTGCCTGCACGGCATCGTGTGGCGGGTTTCTGACAGCAGCAGCATCTCCACGAAGCTCTCATTGCCGCTTGGTGAATATCCGTGGCGGGTTCCTTTTCGTTTTTTGTTCATTGAATGAGGACGTCACCCTCCCTGCACCTGGCCACCCACTTGTGTTGTTTGTGTGCCTTCAGGTGTCACAGCAGAGCAATTGCAGAGGGATGCTGCGATTATCCTGCCGTGGGCTAAGCATCGACGGCGGCCCTCTGTCAATCCACAGCGGAGGTAAGAACCCCCCACTCTGTGTCAGTAAATGGGGGGGGGGGGTATTTGACCATACTTCACCATGCTGGTCAGGATGAGTTGGTGTGAAGGTGAGGCAGCCCAACGATCTGTTCAGATGTCACTCAGCACCGACGTTAGCCGTGGCCGGGAATCGAACTTAGCAGTGTGAGCTAACGGCCGGGCCACCGCTTCGCGGGCGAACGGGTTGATTAGATGAGACGATGGCGTTGCGTTTCATATCAGTGGCGACTCCTCCACGTGGCTGGGCGATTGAGAAACCACACCCACAGCAGTTGTCCCAGTGTACCGGCACCTCCCCCCCCCCAGTGCTGGAGTCAACATTCTCTGGGCCCCGTTTTTCTTCGCAAGCTGCCCTGGATTTGGGCCCGGCAAGAAGCGCTTCGCCACCAAACGCGTTACGGTCAAATGTTGTAAGCGGCAGGTTTATCTAACTTCATATTTGACGACTTCCTCTTCCAAGACGTCCTGCCCCCTGTGGAGGAGTAGGCCAATTACCCTCACAGGGGCTCTCTGCAGCTCCCGCTCGTGGTGGCCCCATTTGCCGGCAGTGGCGTGAACAACTGCAGGGGCTGTACCTTTACCTTTTATCCACTTTTCATATTCAACATTTAATTAGGTCAGCAACGCGGTCTTGACCTCTTACCCACAAACATTTCTGACAAGTACAACAAGTGCACGTGTATATACAAGTGTACTCCTGTGCTAGATGCACGCCACTTCTGCGTTTTGTGTTTAGTTTGTTGTCGTTCCCCCATACCTCAGATTATCACGGTTGGCGCTGTGTGCGGTGCTCAAGAAGTTAAACACACATACACACGCATCCACACACACAAACACGTACACACCCATCAACACACAGACATACAAAGATCCCCCGTAAAGACAATCAGGCTGTTGGGGCAAGTGCTGTTAGCGAGCACAAGCACATACATACACACAAACAAACACATCCACACATCCACACACATACACACATAAACAAACACATCCACACCCATACACACACACACTGCGATGGCAAAGTAAGAAATGGAAGCGAGACCAGTTTTGTCACGACAAGTACATATTGATGTCAAGTGCAAATACAAAACGAGGTCGACAACATCTGTGGAAAACATTAATCTCGCTTTCCCTTCCCACACTTTGAGCTGCTTTTGTACAAACGATAAAAACCCCGAGGAGACCGAAGTGCCACCGATCTACATTCACGAGTTCAGAAACCGCTGTTTCTGGAGGCATCGTGGAAGATTGAAATAAAGTGCTTGGCGAAGTTCATAATCTATCCGTACATTTCACGTGGTAAGGTCTTGGCGTTACGGTTAGCGTGTCCATTGAAATGTGCACGCCCCGTACGTAAAAAAAAGTAACAGATATGTAATAATAGTTTTTTTACCCTTCTATCTGGCACATGGGTTGGACCAGATGACGCCAAAAGGCGCAGGTGTGTTTGTGTGTGTGGAGGCGTGTGAGACTAGGCTCTAACGAAAGCTGTCTCGGGTGTGGACCAATCAACTTCAAGGACAGTGCATACATTATCAGAGTTATGTTTTTTTGTTTGCATTACGACTGCAGGTATTGTGGTCTATGCAAACATGACTCCTTGTAAAAAAAGGTGTCAGTTTTGTTGCCAGATAGAAGGGTAACAAAACAATTATCATATTTTTTACTGGCAAATGAGGTTCCAATGGTGTAACAGATATGTAGTTTAAAAAATGCCGACGTATTCACAGTTCAATAAATAAAGAAATACTTTGCAACAGCGGTGACTCTTTAAATCCCCGACACAACGCAAAATAAAAGCCCCGCATTTTAAATGAACAGAGACAAGAAGCGTACGGGAATACCTTGCACGACCTCACTGAGACCGCACTCCGGCCTCGCGTTGCGGAGGACACAACCTCTGTCTTCATTTGTAATGGGACAGTTCATTTTGCGGTCACCATCACAATAACGTTCCTGATGCCAACTCTGTTGACGATTGGCCAGGGAATAAACAGCAACCCCAAGACATACTGGGTTGGTGCTACCTGCATGGATCTTGGCTCCTGTTTCCCAGAATGGCTGGCGTGGTTTTAAGCGCTTTCGTGCTGGGTTTTTCAAGTCTTCGTGGATTAAAACTTGATTTGAAGCTTTCGTGACTGCAGGAATTACTCCTTGGTTCTTTCGGTAAAGTCACGTGGAAAGAAAATAAATTAAATAATAGAATACGACGTTTCGATTGCAACGCAAGCAATCGTCATCAGGTAGAAAACAATCCTAGTGAACTTAGAAATACAATGCAATCCAACACAGAGAGTCGGCTAACACGAGAGTCAGCACCTTACCTGGTTGATTACCTTCTTCCAAAGATTGCTACATTTCAGAGAGAGACAAAACACAGACACGGGGACACACAGACAGACACACAAGCAGAGAGAGACACACAACATATTGATGAATGTCTCACTCTGTGTCTCTGTTGGATTGCATTGTATTTGTAAGTTTACTAGGTTTGCTTTCTACCTGATGACGATTGCTTGTATTGCAATCGAAACGTCGTACAGTATTATTTAATTAATTTTTTTTCTTCGTGGATTTTGAGGTCGGAGTTGCTTTAAATGTTCTCCATCTCATTGGACGGCTGTCAGCATTGGACGGGCGTGCCATGAGGCCCTGAGCTAGTCATTGCAGCTCTTTATTGTGTTGAGAATGTGGTCGTCGAGCGAGAATGTCGAGTCCAAGGTGATTCCAATGATGTTCAAGTGATTGCAGGGGCTGGTGTTGGAGCCGGCGACGAGTACATTTTGGGGGGCGGGCGACGCCATGGTGAGCCGCTGCCTGGTGCCTTCGTAAAATGCCTCTCAAAATTAGTCTTAATTTGAGAGGAAGCAAAAGGTTAGACACGTGATCGTGGAATTTAAGAACCGACTTCTCTTGGTGGTGGCTGCTTTGCGACCAGAGTGGCGGTGGCGGTGGTGGGACTGGTGGCTGCTCTTGGACTGGCTGCTGTTCACCTGGCTGCTGTGGGACACGCGGTGGCAGCAGCTGCTGTGGTGCTGACGGCGGCTTCTATGAGACCGGCCGTGGCGGTGGCTGCTGCAGGACTGGCGGTGGTTGCTGGTGGAATGGCTCCGGCTGCGGTGAGATCGGGGTGGTGGCTGCTCTGGGACTAGCGGCAACGGCTGTTGCGTGTCTGGTGTTGCCGGTAGCTGCTGCTGCTGTTCCTGCCGTCGCACTTGCAGTTGCTCCCGTTGGGGCGGTCCGACATCTTGGGTTTCTGGAGATAAAGAAGATGATGGCGCTAAAGTCCAAACCGCTCGACATTGGGTGAATGAAACAAAACCAGTCTAAAGTATAAACAAGAAGATCGCTGTACTTCACCATTCCCTTAACATAAAATGACGCGCTGTCAGGGTGTACATTCTCCCCGGGCATTTCCACGCACACGGGGCGACGTTTCAAATCCATCCTTTACCTTGTGCGCCGGTGAGGAGAGCTGCTGTCCAGAGACGGGGTCCGGGGTCTACCTTCGCCGAGTGGGGCCGCTTGAGGCACTGCCGGGACGTCGCCTTGACGTGCTCCAGCGGGTAGTAGCTGTCCGCTGGCGGCGCGTTCAATTCTGGGGACCTGCATGCACGCACCAACGCGTCGCAAACCGTTAACACCTGCTTTTAAAGGAGACACTGCTGCTGCTCGCACAAGGCAATATCTTTCCAGTGAGCTGGTCTGGGGGACGGTTGTAAGTGCAGGTTAAAGTGGAGGGGAGAGAAGGCGACTTACCGAATGTAGAAGAGCATGTAGGCCTGCTCGTTCATCACAGCCTTGGTGTCGACGTGCCGCACGATGGAGTCGTTCATGCAGCATCATTGTCCATCGCTGATCTGCGCACAGTCAGAGCACAGCTACACTCGGTTACAATGTTTACACAACTGCACCCAACTTCCTTGGTTTATGTAATTACAACACACAATACACACTCTAGACAACAAGTTCGTGAAGAGCATCACCCCATTGTCAGAGCTGCAGAGCGTGCTACGGTTGCTATGATGGTGCTGAAGTTACGGAACAATCTGCCTGAACATATCACTGCATGGATGACCTTGTATCAATTTAATCAGAATCAGAATCTTTATTTGTACTGAAAGAAGTCGATCTACGAAGCTCTTTTCAACAGATGTCCAGTAGGGGCGGGTCAGAAAGTTACAACAACAACAACAAACAATACAACACCGATTGGAGTGCAAAGTGTAGGAATGCTAAGGAAGTCACTAAATACAAATAAATAAAGTAAATACTGCAAGTGGAAATTGCATAAGTACATCAAGACGCAAGAACAGACGCAAGACTTTTAATTATTCTTCCCTATTGGACATTTGTAACATGGGCGCATTGCAGATGTGCGTTGTTATTGTTTGATGGTAACAAGTGGAATTACCTTATTGTAGCAATAATAATGACCCCTGTTGGAGTCGGCTCCCTTGTGCACCAGCACCGAGTACAGGGAGTAGATCGCGGGCTCGCCCTGAGACGTTGAGGTGAAGGGTTGCATGTCCAGGTGCTCCGGGTAGGTGATGTTCTACAGGCAGCGCACATTGACAAACGTTAGGAGAGGAAACGGCAGCGGTGGTGGGGTGGGTAGCAGAGATGGGCACCGTCTAAGTGACACGTCAAAGTGATGACTTGATGTCGCGCTCATTTGAGCGTTGAAGACGGTGCTCATCTCCTGTTTATAGCCCTGAGCAAGTGGTGGAAATTCTACAGCCATTATAACTTGCCGTCTCGTCACGAGCAGGGTCGCTACATTATTCCATAGGTCCACTCTTTCTGTGCACGTCGTGGGGGCGTACACATTCGCCCCTTCACCATTCCCCACCATTCAGCTATCGTGCCAAAGCAGCACCGCAGGCTCCTCCATTCCTCGTACTGCCTGACAAATTCCTCCACCACCTTTTTGTCCTCCAGCAGTCCCGAGTTCATGCGCCAGATTCCCCTTCCCAACCTCAGCCCATCTGGGATTCTGAGCCCCCCAGCTATCATCTTATGGTCGGAAAAAGAGAAAGGTTCGTTTTCCACCCTCTCCACCTTAACCTTGCCAGAGACAAAGAGGAAATCAATCCTCGAGTGTGAGGTTCCCAAACAACTCGACCACGTGAACCCTGGTCGCTTTGGGTGTAACGACCGGTAAGAGTCAATCAAATCAAAATCTCCAACCAAAGCCCCCAGCCTCCTAGAGTAGGGGTCCAACTTTCGACATCCGGCGACTGGCCGCGTGTCCGCCAGGGTTAGCGGGCAATTAAAATCACCCCCCATGACGATGTGCCTTCGTGTTAGCAGCAAGGCTGCCACGTTCTCTAGCAACTCCACACGTTCCGGAGAGCCTGTGGGGGCGTACACATTGATCAGCCGGACCGCCGCCCCACCATATGCAACATCGACATAGTGGAGTCGTCCCGGGACCACTTCTCGGGCCTCCTGCACCTCTATGTTCTTTCTACCTAGGAGGATAACCACTCCTGAGCACCTATTAACATTGCTTCCGGACCAGAAGCAGTGTCCCTCCCAGTCCCTAGCCAGATCCTCTCGACCAAGGGAGTATGGCAAGTGGCACTCCTGTAAAAAGTAAACGTCCTTTTTCAGGGACCGTAGATAATGTAGAATGGCCCCCCTCCTCGCCCTGCCCCACATCCCCCTCACGTTTACTGATGCTACCGTGAGGTCCATACCCAGAATTGCCTCTCCCTACCCAGACTCGTCGTCCAATAGTTCGTACAGGTTTGTGTCAGCTAATCCCTGCAACTGTTCCCCTCTCCTAGGCTCCTTGGGCAGCCCTCTTCCCTGGTTGGTCTTAGCCGCCACGGCACCATCTTCCGACGACCTCGCGTCCATCGAGGAGTCTGTTGCCTCCAGGTCCCGTTTGCGGGTCGTCCTCGCTGGACCACGCGGCGCTTTCCGCTTCCTTTTCACCACCTTCTTGAATTTCTCCCTCCTGGTGCTCTCCCTCTGCTGCTCCTCTCCGTCCTCCCCCGCCTCCACCGCCTCCGCCCAGTCAACCACCGTTGGGTCGGGGGGTTTTCCCATGGCCTCCTCGTCCTTGTCCCCGGGGTGCTCCACCTGCTGGCCCGTGGGATCCGCGTCTTCCTCCGACGTCATCTCCCCCTCGTCCCTCTCGTCCTGCAGTGGCGTACCCTGCCTGCCCACCTCTCCACCCCCGTCCTCCATCTTCCCGCCGGGCTGCGTTGGCTTCAGCCCGTCCTCGGCCACCCCCCCCTTCTCCATCCGCCACCCTGCTCCTATGTGCGCGGACCTTGTTTGCGTACGACAGCGGGCAGTCCCTGTACAGGTGGTCTTTATTCCCGCATAGGTTGCACAATGCCGGGGCGCAGCATTCTGTCACAACGTGGTCCCGTGCCTTGCATCGGAAACATATCCGTGCCTCGCACGCTGCAGCCAGATGGCCGCTCCCCCCACATCGCCTGCAGAGCTTCGGCTGCCCCGCGTACACCACGTAGCCCCTATTGCCACCAATGTTCAGGGCGCTCGGGATGTGTTGCAGAGCCCCTTCTGCCGTTCTCAACCTCACTCGCCATTGTCTGGCGCCCGTCCAGATCCCTAAAGAGTCTTGGACCCGTTTACTGTCCGAAAGCACCAGGCAGTGCTGCCTCAGCCACACCTCGACGTCGTGGTCTGGCAGAGTCTCATTATACAAAAACACGGTGACAATTTTTGTGTCTAGCTCGGAGAGCAGTTGGAGCTTAAGCAGTGACAGTGGCCTCTCCCCCGCCTCCTCGAACAAAGTCATAAAGCGTTGCAGCAAGTTACTTGTCTTGAAGCTCACATCAAAAGCCCGGCCACCCGGCAGGGCTATCAAACAAAACAGATCCGCAGGATCCACTCGCAGAGTTTCTATCATCACAGACCGCACGAACCTCGGTCTGTCGATAGTGACTTCCTCTGGCATGTCCTCTTTGAAGGACATCCGTACACAATTGTGCCGCTTGGCGTGTATCGGGGTGAAGTTTCCCCCCGATCCTCCGCGCCACCGCCCTGCGCGCTCCTGGGGCCGCCCTGCCCCCACAGGTCCAGGACTTGCCTGGACAGCGTCGCTTTGGGCACCTTGCGCCTGCAGGCCCGCCGAGGTCGGTGCTTCCTCCGCATCCTCTCCTGGGCTGGCCGACACCATTCCACTCCTCCTCGGCTCCTCTCCCTTCCTCGCCCGCTGCCACCAGGCGTCCTCCTCCGCTCGCCTCGAGGTCGACGCTCGCGCCTCGTCCCTCTCCTCTGCGGGTCTCCCTCCTCCAGGCAGTCCCACCTCACCATCCTCCGCCTCTGCAGCAGCCAACCCGACCCGCTCACCTTGGCTCACCACCCCAGAGCGCTTGGTCGCCATGGCCCCGAGGACCTGCGAGGCTGCCACTGGCCAGGCAGCCAGGGAGCCGAGACTTGGCACGACACCAGCAGAGATACAGAGGCATCGCACCACCAACCCCCCTCCTCATCGGGCAATTCGCCAGAATGGTGAGGCTCTGCTCTGGCTCCCGGTCTTAAATAGAGCAGCAGCAGGGTGACGTCATCATTTGGCTCATCAGGTGCAACGATTTGAGGCGGGGGGGGGGTGTTATTGTAATTATATACTAGATTAGTAATCAGGAAGGTGTTATGATCTAATCAGCCGACTTTTGAAGCTACAAATGATTCCAGGGTGTCGAAATACGATGCCCACTCACATTCTGCAGGTGTATTCGTCCAGCGTCTCCTTGTTAAAAAAACTCCTCAAACGCCTCCACAAGATCTGATGAGTTCTGTTGGCCGACAGAGTGAAAGGCAAATGAGGACTCTAAGAAGCATTCCATGAACATCTGCAGAATTATATTGTGACGGCAACTCCGAAAACCCGCATCTTGTATGAAATCGTACGACCGCAAAAGGAGAGATCACGCACACTACCGGCAGTGTGTTTGGATGTTAAGTGGCTGATTCATGTATGTGTGTGATGTATGATGGCACAGAAGGGGGCACAGGTGGTGCATTAGCCAGTCATCTCAGTCAGTCAACCCATGGCACCTGGGTCTGTCCCGTGACCTGCCAGCGGGCGTTCGACACTTCACGTGGCCTTAATGTCCACTCAGGCTGGCACGAGCACCGTGGTGACGTCACCGCCACTTAGTGGCGAATGGCGGTTGTTCATGTTTGTGATGTATGTACATTTAACTTTTTCGCACCGTACGTAGATGTATAACTGTTAAGCGATGGCTTCGTCATTGCTTACATTAATATGGAGTGCAATGTCCAGGCACGTGTCAAAGGTGTCGGAGTGGTTGCAGCACTGCATGCACTCCACTGCAAAACACAAGCACACACGCATTAGGAAGGGACGTCACATGTAACTTAGTAAAACTAAATGCACGCTCCCCACTGACATAGGTAATTGGTAGTTTTCACCAACTGGTAAAAGGTTATTCTGTGTAGCACGTGTGTGCGAGTGTGCAAACGCTGCGACGCGAGCGCGTCTACACTGTGATGGTGCGCTTGCTGCTCGCGGTGAACAAGTTTCTAGAGGAGTGCGCACAACTCACCACGTGATCGAAGGTAACCCCCGAAGATCTGGTAAATGAGGGTGGTAGCCCCCGTGTATCTGTCCAGCCTGGCACGTCACAGAGAACGACACCACACGGTGGTTACAGCAGCAGCAGTAGTAGCACCTTTACCGGATGCACACGCGTGTGTGAGAGTTACACCATTGCCCGAGCTGTCGATTCACTCTTTCCCTTCAGCACTGCAACGCATGCTCTGTAGCAACGAAACGTGGTCGCGTCTGCACAGGGCAGCCACCTTCACGGCACAGCCACAGAGCTGGGGGAAAGCTGGCAGCCATCACGCGGTGCTGTTGCGTGCCACGTGCCGCTCGTCAACACGAGGAATGTCGTCACGGGGCCACCGAACATCGAGACATCGATTCACCGATATTTATCGGCAACGTGAAATGCGCAAACAAAAGATGGCCCACGTCAGGGACAAGGTGAAAGAACCGTGGTGCCAGCAGGGCCGGTTCTCTGCATCTCCCAGGTTTTCACACAAAAGTGCGAGTAGCTTTTCACAGACGTTGAAGGACAATCGTGCAGAAAACCAAGAGGAAGCCGTGAGGAACCGAACTGCAGAACGACTGCCGCATGTTGACTGGAGCGCAGTACTCACTCGCTGTGGCCATAGAGGCATGAGGCTTGCATGGCATCGACCACGTATCGCAGAAACTCGTGGGCATCTTCCTGTCTCCCAATGCGCAGGTGTTTGGCGATGCCTGCAGACAAATGGACATGGGGACAAAGTGACAGGTACAGGATCTGATGACAGCCTTCAAGAGCTCTCCAACAGATATGTCAAAAGGAGTGGTGCAAAGGACTTGGAACACGGATGGAGAAAGATCGCGGGGATAACGTCTCCTCCGAGTGCAAGTGTGAACGTAGTTGTGGGACTCAGGCGTGATGTTCTTAGTGATGACGCTGGGTGTCAGCACTCGCTGCGAGTTGTTGAACGTGCTGACGACGTGACGCTCCATGACGCACATCAGGCAAAATTCGCTCTGTTGGCCTGCGAACGAGGGCACAGGTGGCATAATCCGTCAGCGCACGCCACTCGCACTCAGCCCGGCTGGGGAGTAACAACAAAGGCTCGAATCCTGGCACCAGCAACAATCGTAGTTAATGTTGCGTCTACGTACCGATTGCATCATAAGATGCTTAACAAACCAAGGCAACATCTGTCCGACCTATTAAACGTTATCGCCACATGTGCTCGTGTTGATCAAAATCTGAATATTTATACTGGAGGAATCCGATGAGCTAAGAAGTTTTGTTTCAAAAATGTCCAGTATGGCCACGGGGTCAGAACATTACAACACCAAACAATACAATAAACGATAGGGGTACAAAGTATTGGTAAGGTAAACAAATCACTTTTTATAAAATCTACAATAAAAAACTTTTTTTTAATCTTACCAGATAAAGCCCACTGAGCTATGAGCTTCTTCAAAAGTGACCTGGACCACAAATGATAGCGCAACTAAGTGGCTTATCACGTGGGAAATGTATCGCGGCAAAAACAGGACCCTGCGGGGTGGGCTGGTAGGAACGAATAACCAAATAATATAAACATAATGTATTATTACACTTGTTAAGCCAGGAAAGCCCCACTGAGTCAAAAGGTTTTTGTAGGGTCCTGCCAAGTGTTTGCAGTAGGGGTCGATGTTGATACACGGACGGACGGACGGACGATATAATCTATTGGTGGTCTGGTCCACTTCGTTCCTACCAGTATAACTGACACAATAACCTAGCCCATGGGTAAACGAGAGTGCCAGGGGGAGGGTACTTACAGGTGCTGCAGTGCTCTTGCAGCAGCAGGTAGTTAGGGAGCGGCGGCGTGTAGGCGAGGCACTGCAGCGTTTCATTGAGGAAGCAGGTGTTCCCCAGGTTGCGCAGGCCGGCACCCTTGCAGACGTCACTCTCCCACCTGAGGTTCAGCCGCTCCGGCGCAAACAGCGAGAGCCGTGCCGCCGGAATGCCGTCGTCCTCGTCTGCATAAAGGGCACGGTGGTGGCGGAAGCCGGTGTCATCGCAGGGCGCCGCACTGCCGATGGGGCTGGCGTGGATATTCAGTGGCCTCAGCCATCACCCGTGCTGCTACTCTTAATCACGAAGATTTTGCTCCACATTGAAGTGTCAGGCTCAAGTTCGCGAAAAATGTGATGTGCCTGTCACGTTGGCTGCTGGGAGTTTTGAGCTCCCCGTGTTACTCGTGAAGGGCAACAGCAGTGGCTCCAAAGCGGCCCTTGCGTTGGTGGCTGCCACCTGAATGAGAGGTCACGTCACCTGATCGCACACTCACCTTGGGGTGCAGGCACAGACACGCTGATGTTCTCGCGTGTTAAGAATATGAATTTTTGCAGTCACGAAAGCTTCAAATCTAGAAGACATGGGCCTGTCTATCGCTTTTGAAGAACTAAATAGCTCAGTGGGCTTCACCTGGTTTAATAAAAAAAGAGTGGAGCTCATTTCGTTTTCGGGATTAGCTTACTTTTTTCATACTTTTCACTTGTTATTGGTGTAATTTTCTGAACCCGTTTAAAAGAGCTTCATAGCTCATCGGATTTATCCACGATTAATAAAGTTCATGACTTTGAATTGGTGAATTAAGGTTGGTAGCTCACGGAGGGGGTCCTTTGCCCTCCCCTGTGAATGACGGTTGGTCGCTCACGGGGGGGGGGGGGTCCTTTGCTCCCCCTCCCCCGTGAGTGACGGTTGGTCGCTCACGGGGGTCCTTTGCCCCCCCCCTTCCCCCGTGAGTGACGGTTGGTCGCTCACGGGGGGGGGGGGGGTATTTTGCTCCCCCGTGAGTGACGGTTGGTCGCTCACGGGGGTCCTTTTGCCCCCTTCCCCTGTGAGTGACGGTTGGTCGCTCATGGGGGGGGTCCTTTGCCCCCCCTCCCCTGTGAGTGACGGTTGGTCGCTCACGGGGTGGGGGGGGGGTTACCGTGGGGCTTGATTCATGAATAGTGCCAGATACATCCACATTTGCAAATGGGGTTTGTAACTTTGTTCCTGTATGAATAGTTCAACTTTAATGCGGCAAGGTAATTGAGGGACTACTGTGTGTTGTTGTCTTGGTGTGATCTGGGACTGTTGTTGTTTTTCTGCCTTGCCCAAGCTTGCATTTGGTGTTGACAAGTCGGCAGTAAATGTATGTACTTGTGCAATTTATACAGTGGTACCGCGGTATACGTCATTAATTCGTTTCAGAAGGTAGGACTTATACCGAAAATGACGTATACGAGACGAATTTTTCCCATAAGAAATAAAGGGAAACGAAATCATCAGTTCCAGAGTATAAGAAATTATATTTTACATGGCATATTATACATTAATGGGGTTGTATAAAATAATTTAGACACTACTTATTACTAAAATGCATACATAAATTAAAATAAATGCATAATGAATAAAAAATAAATTTAAATAAAAATAAAAGGACCCTGCGGGGTGGGCTGGTAGGAATAATACTAATACCGGTACAGGGATATCGACCGGGTATAGAGGAGTTAAAAAGAAAATGATTTGTGCATGGGGGGTGAGCGATGACGTCCACACCCCCCTCCCCACTGACCCGCGCGCCCACAGAGCGATGACGTCCACACCCCCCTCCCCACTGACTCGCGCGCCCACAGAGCAAGGATTGCAACAGGCGATGTCATTGGCTGCGCCGGATGCGACGGCCATCTTGTTTAGTTCATTTAGTTCACGGATCGCAGGGGGAGCGGGCGGCCATCTTGTCGGACAGACGGACAGCTGGACGGACGGACGGACGGACACATTAATCTATTGGTGGTCTGGTCCACTTCGTTCCTACCAGTAAAATGTAACGTCACTATACCTTGCTGAGAGGAGTTGATAGCCTACGAGGATGGTGGTGAGGAAGGGGAGGAGTCGTGAACGGGGTCTACGCGGGTACGCGGTGACTCATCCCGACCCATACAAGTTCTAGCAAGCGCGTCGTATCCCAAGCAATATGTCGTATCCCAAGACATATACCAAATTCGACGTATTCCAAACGGTCGTTTCCCGAGGTATGACTGTACTCCGAATCTTTGTAAATACATTTATTCTTAGCAACTTGCTTACCTCTAGATTTGAAGCTTTCGTGACTGCAAGGATTCATACTCTTAGGTTTTTTCGGTAACGTCACATAGGTAAAAAATAAAATTTAAAGTTAATAAAAGTAATAATGGAAATCAAATAATAAATCACGACGTTTCGGAGGCAACACAAGTCTCCGTCATCAGGTGGGACCGTCACTGCTAAATTGACTTGATGCAGTAATTTTAGCAGTGACGGTCCCACCTGATGACGGAGACTTGTGTTGCCTCCGAAACGTCGTGATTTATTATTTTATTTTATTTCCATTATTACTTTTATTAACTTTTAATTTTATTTTTTACCTACGTAACTTGCTTACCTCTTTGCACTTATATCGTTTTTCTCTAATCGTTTGTTGTTGACGCAACTCGCTGACCCGCCCCGACTGGAACATCTGTGAAAATAAGAGCTTCATAAGCTCATCGGATTCTTCCAGGTGAAATAGAAAGTCTAATTATCGTCGTCGTCATCGTGGACTTTGAAGACCTCCCAAAGCCATCGCGATCCCCTCACGGTGCCAGCCAGCACAGGAGCCGGGTTCATCTTGCCTCCAGTTGCACGCGGGATGATGCGCTCTCTCTCTTTGGTTCTTTCGGTAAAGTCACGTATAAAGATAAAATAATAAATTTAATAATAGCATACGACCGTTTCGATTGCAACACAAGCAATCATCATCAGGTATAAATGAAATAGCAACAAAAATCTAACCAGAAAATTTAAGGCCTCGTCACAGAGACGTTCTCTCTCTTGTGTGCCTATGTGTGTTCTCTCTCTATGTATCTTTGTGATATCTGTCTGCTTATATGTCTGTCTATAGTTTTCTGGTTAGATTTTTGTTGCTATTTCATTTATACCTGATGATGATTGCTTGTGTTGCAATCGAAACGTCGTATGCTATTATTTAATTTATTATTTGATCTTTATACGTGACTTTACCGAAAGAACCAAAGAGTACTTCCTGCAGTCACGAAAGTTCCAAATTAAGATTGATGCTCTCTCTGTCGCGGCATCCTCCACCTTTGTCGCTCCGTCGTTCGTCTCGACCAAGCGGTCATCGTCGGCCTTTCTCGCGATGGCGTCCCGCTCCACTTATTCTTCCAATCCACGTGTTCTTCTTTTATATTGTCGGAGTAGTAGTAGTAATAAAACATGATAGAGTTTTAAAAAAATATATATCGCGTCGTCGTTCATGCAAATTGAATCGCTCGCTGTCGCTGAGTAACCACAATCAAGTTGGAAGGTAGTAGCAGCAGCGGCCAGGCGGTCAGCCAGCACTACCAACGATTGCCCAAGCTCCGCGGTCCTCTCTTTATTAAGATGTTTTCAGGTACTGCAACGGGCGTTTAAGCACGTGCAAGAAACCCCGAGCACCTGGAGAAAACGCACGTGTGCGAGGGGGAAACACCCTTTCCCGTACAGAAGGAACAGATGATGATATCAGTCTACACTTTGCTGTATCGCCCTCTTCTGGCGAGCCAGGGTACGGGCTCTTCCTCGTCGTCCACCAGTTGAATTCCAACAATGCACCACCTCATGCTTACTTGTACCACTCTCCAGCTATTGTTCCGTGGTTTCTGATCAGCAACATCATCATCGTCAATACCTCACTACAGTATAACATCATCATTTATATTCTTGCCTATTGCAATATGTTCCAAGGTGTTTGGGATTAATGTTGTGATTGTGACTGTGAGCGGTTGCAGTAGAGTGGTTAGCGCGCTGCGCTACGGCCACCAGCACCAGTGATGATAATCTGAACCGGTCCTGGGCCTCACCTAGGTCTACTCAGCCTCAAACGAGTACCCGGTGCGGTGTGTGAAAGCATCGCCACTGGGGAGACAAATGCGGTCGGGCGTGGTGCTGGCCACCCACCCCCTCGTGTTACCGAGCCGATCTTCAATAGGTGCTGCTCGCTAACAGCACTTGCCCCACCAGTCTGTTGAGGCTATACGGTGGGGGGGGGGGGTGTTTATGTGAGGAGCAGTGACTTGTCTTTAATGTTTCTCGACGGGTCTCTATTATGGGTCCTTAATGGGTCTACTTATTTGGTCCGTAGGTGGCCACGAGCGCACAGAGTGAACGGCGAAGATGATAAAGTGTTGGAGGCCGCACTCGTTTAACACCCTGTTGTGGGCCTGACGAGAATTAACATTTAAAATAATACTCCTTGGTTCTTTCGGTAAAGTCACGCAGGTATAAATAAAATAAATCACGACGTTTCGGACGCAACACCAGCGTCCGTCATCAGGTGGGAAACGTGGTTTATTTTCTAACTACGTGACTTTACCGAAAGAACCAAAGAGTATGGATTCCTGCAGTCACGAAAGCTTCAAATGAAGATAAAAAATAATGTTTTCTGATGAACCACGTGAATCTTCGCGTTCCTTCCAACAATAACATTGGACCCACTCCCCTGCCCTGCCTCCTCCACTGAGTGTTGGTCCACCTAGAGACCTAGCAAGCCCTGGTGGCTTTTGGGTAGTGGCAGGACACTATAAAGACATCGCTGTTAACCCATGCGGTTCACCTCGTCATTCCTGTACAGGCAAATTGAGTTTTCATGTCCATACGGCATACAGCCGTTTCAATACGGGCAAAAAATGTGTTTATTTGTTTGTGTTTCTCCATTGTGCTGGTACTTTGTAGGATGAACGTTGAGATGTATAAGGAGCACGGGTTGACCACTGAGGTCTGAATTGGTCTGTAATAAGGTAGGGCACTGACAAGGGGTTGACAGATGTGTCAAGACAAAGACTCCCTCACCAACCTCCCTGTATTGCATTTAACAAACTGTTAAATGCAAGTAGCTGTTAGCGAGCAGTAGCAGCGGGTGGGTGGCCAGCACCACGCCCGGCCGCCTTTGTCTCCCTCACGCCCCTCCTCCCGCCTAGTGTTGACGATGATGTTGACAGGTAACATTGTGTAACAACTTTTTTGGGGGGGTTTCTGGGTAGTAAGTGTTATTTTCTAATTGCTTATGCCTCAAAAGTACAGAAGATGGCTATTATTCCCCACAAACTTTGCATTTGTGACCAGGACTCAAAAGCAAAGTTAATAACCCACTCCATTACTAACACTGTGTAACAACTTTATTTATTTGTTGTTCCTGGGTAGTCAGTGTTATTTCCTAATTGCTTATGCCTCAAAGGAACATAAAACGGCTATTATTCCCCACAAGTTTTGCTTTTGTGACCAGGACAGTGATATTTTGAAATGTACCTATTTCCAATGAGAAAACGGGCGAATTTGCGTCATCCCTTCACGTAAAGTCCCGGCCACAAAAGCAAAGTTTGTGGGGGAATAATAGAAATTTTCTACATTTTTGAGGCATAAGCAATTAGAAAAGAACACTTACTAACCAGGGACAAAATTCGTGTTACATAGTGAATAATCGATGTCACCCTCTGCAGACGGTGGTGAGGTTGGAGTGAGGCACAAAGTTGGTGGCTGTGGAGACCAACCACACGAACACGGTGGAGGTGAGGTGGACTGGTGGTGGACAGGTGGTGGAGTGGAGGTGGTTGTCTGGTGGTGGTTACATCGTGCATAATCCATGGGTGGAAAAAAAACGAGTTTTCCAGCGACAGGCATCGGGTTTTTTCTTTAATACAATTAAACCCGATTTTGGGGAATTACAACTTGGTTTAATGAATACGAAACTCTGATCCAAGGCTTAGGCTGCTTCCTCGTCGGTGCTGCTATCGTATACTCGGGGGGAGGCCGTCGGGCACGGGGTAGTCGTAGAATGCGGTGGGCAGGTTGGTCTTGATGAACACGAGCTTCTCCACAATCGTGGGCGCCAGTGAGTTCCTAAGCTTGGAATGGATGAAGCCCATCGGTGAGAAGTGCGGTTCTGCAATTATAACCAATTACACCGGATTTCTCCCAATCTCAGATGTTCGGGTTTAATATAAAAAAATAAAAATTAAACCCGATTGTAAAAAAAACCCGACTGTGCCACCCTTGGCATCATAATCAACATCGCAACACTGAAGATATATCTTCCTGGTTCTTTCGGTAAAGTCACGTAGAAGGAAAATAATAAAATAATAAAAATAAAACATAAAATAATTCTCACGACGTTTCGGCCACAACGCAAGCAGCCGTCTTCAGGTGGGAGAACAGGTCTGTCGAGAAGGCAGAGTCTGAATGAATTTCAGACAGAGAATTATTTTATTATGTTTTATTTTTATTATTTTATTATTTCCCTTCTACGTGACTTTACCGAAAGGACCAAGAAGATGAATCCCTGCAGTCACGAAAGCTTTACATCGAAACTGAAGATATAGAAAGAGGCACAACACTGCCCCCTGATGGCCACAACTCACGCCGGGAGGTGGTGGACCCCCCCAACCCCCCCACCCCCCCAACCCCCCCACCACCCCCCCACACCACCCCCCCCACACCACCCCCCACCCCCCCACCACCCCCCCACACCACCCCCCCACACCACCCCCCACCGCTTGGCCTGCCCCGCCCCCCGGGCCCGCTCGACGATTCACGCGCCGCCGATTGAGAGTCGCGCTCATGGCCTCGTCGCTCCGCAAGCGAACCGCCTGGTCGGCGCCACGGGTAAGGGGCTACTCGCAAAACGTCGATGGGGCTGTGTGTATGTGGTGGGTAGGGGGGGGGGAAGGGGCTCGGCCCCCCGCCTGCCTTACGGCCAGAACGCGGCGCTCTCTGTCATTTTTTGTTTGTAATCGGCGAGGCCCGAAGCGCGAATCAAGGGGGCTCGGATAGATGCCCTACCGGCGGAGGCGCGAGGTGCCCGGTAGGGGCGTCAACACTCGCCGAGGCCTGCTGCTTGAACCCCCCCCACCCCCCTCTACCCGACCCCACTCTTTGTTGTCACTTGTCTCGGTGGGTGTTTGTTGTTGAAATGACAGTGGCGATTAATTCGTAACGGTCTTTGGTGGTGGTGGTGTTGTAGTATTTGTGGCGGTGCTGGTATTGTTGTTGATGCCCTGGTGGTGGTTGGGTTTGTTGTTGTTGGGGGAGGATTGCGTAACACGCGGAGTCACAGCTGATGCTGATGTCACCGGGGCCTTTGAGGCCGGGAGTTGTTGTTTTTGTTGTCTTTCAATATGGTACCTGGGAAACAACGGGGCACCAGGCAAATCAAGACCTGGGGGGGGGGGGGGGGTACCAGGTCTTTTGGTCAGGGGACCCAGTGATCAGAGAGTATTGGGGGTGGGATGGAACCAGGGATCGGGTACTGTGAACGTGGGGAAACTAGGCTTTGAAGACGGGGGACTACTTGGGTTCTGGAATCTAGGACTAGGAATCAGGAGGGTGGATCCTGTGGAATTCTGGATTTGGGGTCAGCGACTTGGGAAACTGGAAATTGTGGATCGGGGATCTGGGACCAGTGAGTAATATGGAACTTGGGTAACCGAGACTTGGAAAACCAGGAGCAGGGCCCTGGAAAACTGAGACCTGGAAAAACCGAGAAACTGGGGAACCTAAGCTTGGATCTGGAACCGAGATCTTGGAAAACCGGCACCAGTATTGTTTTTTTTTTACTCCGGAACATATACCCTGGACTCAGTGGCGGATTATCCTAGTAGAACAAGTAGGTCCGCACTTTCAAGGGCCCCGCGCTAAATTCTTTCAAGCTATCAATTCCGGTTCAGTGTTCTGCACTTGCTCTATTACTATGGTACTATACCGCCTTCAACTTTTATGAACGACTGGGTGTTTAAGGTTAGCGATTTGTCGTATTATCTGTCTGTATAGAAAATGAGAAAAATACATTTACTTTACTATGCAAGTTAAAAATGTGTGTTTTAATATTGATGTTTTTATTTATTTAGGGCCCCTTTATTACATATGCTACAGGCCCCGCACTAGCTTAATCCGCCACTGCCTGGACTAGGCTCTTGAGACCTGGAATGCTCGTACCCATTAAGGTGCTGGGATCTCCGAAGAGGAACTCTCGTCTCGGGAGCTGGAATGGAACCTCTGAGCTGGAAATAGCGAGGGTCCTTGTGATCAGTGCCTGATAACTGTTCATAAGAGACCAATATGACAAGAGCATGGAGATTAGAGATAGACCTTGTACTCTATCTTGATTTGAAGCTTTCGTCATTGCAGGAATCGATACTTTTTGGTTCTTTTGGTAAAGTCACGTTCTTAGAAATAAAATGTAATAAAAAAATCACGACGTTTCAGCAAAAGCCTTTAGAGTCGACCGCTTGTGTTGCAATAGAAACGTCGTGATTTGTTTTTATTTTATTTTTAGCTACGTGACCTTGTACTCTCTTTGACATTATTCATCATAAAGTTTTTTTTGGGTTTGATCATGTAAGTATAAATGTGGTGTTAACCCACCACCACCCGACACAGCCAATTCGTGAGGTTTGTTACCTAAACAAAACCTTTGCAATTAGTTACTACTTCAGCCCACTGGTGTGTTGAGAGAGTAAATCCATAACATTTACAAAATGAGTACTGTGACGTTTTGCTGGTACAGTAACTACGTCCCGCGTCATCAAGACCTCGTACTCCTGAATTAGGGTTCTGGGACCTGGTGCTTGGGTAGGGCAGGGGGAGTTGAGATCTGGGACCTGGATCCTGGAATCAAACATTCAGAACAAGGTACCCTGTATTTGTTTGTGATCTGGGAACCCAGGAGTTTGGGGCACAGAATGTTAGGCTTTGGAGCCGAGGGACTTGGGGGCTTAGCTGTACAGAAACACGTGTCCGCTGTAACCCTGTGCATGTGATTGTCTATGTGTGAATCGTAGATGATAAGGACCCATTATGGACAACCCGGAGAGAGACGCCCAACCCCAGGATTTGAACCCAGTTTCTCTGCTGTGCTTGCTGAGTGGCTGTGCCACGGCCATAATGCGCCACCTGAAAGAGGGACACTGAGTAACGAGGCTCGATCTCCATTGTACCAGCTTGGTGTTTCTAACATTGGCCATTATGAATCCTCTGTCCCACGCGATCCAGGTACTGGCGGAGGAAGTGACGCGATCGTGAGCGGCTGTGTTTGGACTCACTGGCGGGACTCACGGCTGTAGGAACCAAACATGAAGCTGTTTGTGTTCCTGGTGAACACGGGTGCCACCCTCACCTTCGACACCGAGCTGGCACTCCAAACGTACGCCCCGCACACTCGCTCGCGCAAAGACATGGACCCACCCCACCCCACCGTATATCCTTGAACAAACTTTCGGGTCAAGTATTGTTAGTGAGCACCTATGAAGATCGGTACACCACACAAGGAGGAGGTGGGAGACCAGCACCACACCCGGCTGCCTTTGCCTTTCCAGTGGTGATGTTTTTGCACAATGCACTGGGAAATCATTTGAGGCTGAGTCGATCTAGTGGAGGCCCATGACCGGTTCAGATAATTGTCACTGGTGTTGGCCGTGAGAAGGAATCAAACTCGGGTCACTGGCTTCGTATATTGCAGTACGCTAGCCTCCACACTACCGCTCCCCACACATAGACACATAGACACACAGACACGGTCACACACGCGCTTCCACACATGGTCACAACATGCACACGCGCTTAAGATGGAAATTAAGCGATGCAGTGCAACGTGATGTTTTAGAACACAATTGGTGTCAATGTTGCTTTGTTCAGTAACGTGGGCTGCAACACAGAGTATGTAGATGGGCAATACAGAGCAACTTTTATCCAAAAGTCTTCAAAACATTTCTTTCACAAGCCAAGTGCGTTCTGATTGTTTGAACGGGGTCACATAGTCCTCATGGCAAACCGGTTCACCGTGGCTGTATTTCTTCCGCTCGTGATGGAAATGAGGCGCTTCATCATAAAACCGAACGGGTCTTTCGTAGGTAGGGACATTAAACATTTCACCTTTGTAATGTTTTGTTATTTTCTTCTCTTATCTGGAATGCTCCCGTGGTGTAATGGTCAGCGGGACTGGACTTGCGATCCAGAGGTTGCCGGATTGATTCCGTCTCCCGGAGCGGCAGTTGATACCAACGGTCCACGCCTCTTAGATCCCCCCCCCCCTTCCCCACCTCTATCCACCGAGCAGTATAAATGGGATTCACCGGAGCTGATTGGCAGGTCGCGTGCGGTGGGGTCAAGTGTGGGTACACCCACTGCTTACCGAACATGCCAAAATAATTTTTGATTCATAGGCCGAACAGGTACCTCTCCTTGCCTAAATCCTCCTGGCTCGACTCCCTGGGCTAAACCGCCCAGGCTAGAGGGGAGGGCAGGGGTCGGTGCTTCCGGCCTCTACTTCATGAATGATTCAGGACCTGGGGCCGCGATTTAGCTTGATGGCTGAGTAATTTGAAACTGTGCTGCAAAACGGAAGCGAAGAAGTCGTATTGCTTACCCTGAGAGACGTTGCCTAACGTGAAAAAAATTGCATCAGCTTTGTACACGCAGCAGTGTAACACACTCGCGAATAAGCGCTCGCAAAAGCGTGTACGCTCAGATTCTTACATGAAGACAAAGGTTACCCCGTATAGCCTGTAACAGACTGTCGGGGCAAGTGCTGTTAGCGAGCACCTATGAAGGCCGACACGACGCACGAGGCGGTGGGTGGCCAGTGCCACGCCCGGCGGCCTTTGTCTCCCTAGTGGCGAAGTTTACACACCACACTAGGTACTCATTTGAGGCTGAGTAGATCTAGGGGAGGCCCAAGACTGTTTCAGATAATCGTCACTATTGTTGGCTGTGTGCGGGAATCGAACTCGTGTTGCTGGGTTCATAGTGCAGCGCGCTAACCGCTACACTACACACGCAAACTCTTACACACTTATATGTACACGATCTCACACACACGCTAACACGCTAACACGCCAATCCAAGCTTGATCCAAGTTTGTTCTTGGGTTTCACCACCAAATATTAACGTTAATAATTTACTTATTTGTCCTGAAAAGTCACACTGACTCCCGAGTGCTCTTTATCAGGAGAGTGTAGCATTACTTTTTTATTTTAAGATGTTTTCAGCCACTTTAAGACGAGTACTTATTCTCTCAGCCTGGAAGTGCAACGCAAGTGTGTGGGATGAAATCGGAACACGGGGAGAAAACCCACGCGTCCGAGGGGAGAAACACTCTATCCCCGTACAGATGGGAACAGATGGAGATTAGTCCACTCCCTCTACGGCCTTCACCTGGCAAGACAGGGGAATGGTACCTCCTCGATGCACATGGGAAGGGAGTTCCCCAACATCTGTGCGGTGATCAGCCGACCCTCCCTGTTGCCTCCACAGTGCTGGGCTACAGGACACGTGCATAGCCATCTCCAAGGCCCGGTATTACATATGTTATGTATTATTAGTCAGTTGCCAAAGTTCTTCTTGCCAATTCCTCAACACAGCTTGTTGCGCACTCACTTTGGATTCTGTTCTGCCCACGTTGCAGAAAACTTCAAGCCCGTGACGGGCAGCCGGTCCGACACAAGGCAAATGCCTTTAAAAAAAAGGGGGGCATCATAGAGAAACTCAGCAGAGCGGGGGGGGGGGGCACGACACAGCCAATGTTAAATTATAAACACATGTTATATGCAAAACAGAATGGGGGGGGAGAGGGGGCTTGCGGGCTGGTCACTCCTTGCAATCTCCTAGCTCTTCCCTCTCATCTCACTCTACTCCCCTCCACACACTTTCCTACCTCTCCCCTCTAATCTCACTCTACTCCCATCCGCATACTCTCCTACCTCTCATCTCACTCCACTCCCCTCCACACACACACTCTCCTACCACTCCGCTCTCATCTCTCTGTACTCCCCTCCACACACTGTCCTACTTCTCCCCTCTCATCTAACTCTATTCTCATCCGCATACTCTCCTAGCTCTCATCTCACTCCACTCCATACACTCTCCTACCTCTCATCTCTCTCTACTCCCCCCCTAAACTCCCTCCTACCTCTCCCCTCTCATCTCACGCTATTCTTCTGGACGTCATCTCCGTTCCAGCAGCATTAGAGGCCGCCTCCTACTCGCAAAGCCGCCCACAGCCATCAATCTTCGTTCCATGGGATGAGGTCGCTCCTTCTCGGCTGCTGCTCCTGTAGTCTGGAATTAATTTGCTCTTGAACTGTGTGCGGTTGAGACTCTGCTGCCATCTCTTGTTCAAGTCGAGACCTAAAACGTAATTTTAAGTTTTGTTATTTTGTCCCCCCCACTCCCCCCACCCCCCCCCCCAGTGTAGTCTCTGGAGATGCAGTTGCGTCTAGACGTTATTATACAAAATGTACTAGCAGCCTGCACGCACGTCCCTTGGATATAACGTGACCCTCCCCTCCCTCCGCTCCTCCCCCCTCCACCCCCACTTCACCCACCCAGCTATCAAGCAAAACTGTGTTTTTATTTAGTATATGATATGATTTGCGGCCGGGGTGGAGGGTAGATGGGGGGTGTTGAGGGTGAAGTCATCGTGCAGACGTGCTAATTGAAGTCATCGTGCAGACGTGCTAATTGATGTCACCACTGAGCACTCGCACTTGGCCGTGCGACAGACAGCCAGCCAGGAATCCAGGTTTGAATCCAGCCAGAAAAAAAAAAACGGTTTTGTTCTAATCTAGTACAACATTTGCATTGCATTGCAGCGTGGCGGAGTTGAGGCAGGCCATCCACACCAAGTACCGCATCGGGGTTCAGCACCAGGTGCTGGTGGTCAGCGGCGGCGAGTGCCTGGCGGGCGAGCGGAGGGTGTGCAGCTACAGCGCTGGCACGGTACGCAAGAGCAGCACCTCCACGCCCCGGCGGGTCGGCTGCACGCAACTGACTCGCTCGCACGAGCCATCGGTTTGCGAGCCGTTGAGCAACCGGTTTGCTCGAAGGCGTTGGACAACAAAATCTGCCCCTCAAGCAAATTGTATTCTCCGCTCGGTCTCCCTGGCGCCTCTCACTCTCTACGCGCCGTGAAAAGGGCCACTTGCCCGAAGCGTCGCCCGTCACGGACAAGTCCTCGCAAGGCCGCGGTGTTATTGACGAGCGTGTTGAGTTTATTTGCCGCGACTGCTTTCGAGCGTCGATCCGCCCGCCGGCGATTTGTCGCGTCGTGTTTTGTCTTAATAATGACAATGATTGGTGACTCGCAAATATGTGATGATAATACTAACAACAATTCTTGAGCTCTATACATCGCGCCGTTGTCGTTCGTGCAAGTTGCATCTGTCACAATTGCCGAGGATGCACAGACCGACGCCGGAACGGCAGCAGTCACCACCGGGCGGCGGTGAGCCGGTTCCGCCAGCGGTCGCCCAAACTCCGTTGTCCTCTACGTATCAAGATGTTTTCAGCCAAGTGATGAGTGGATGTACGTGAACTCTTGACTGCTCGTTACGATCAACGAAATGCGCCACCTAATTTCCTTGTTGCGCAACCGCTCACTCAGGTGCGGAGGTGGGGGGGTAAAGCAGCTGCAGGCGATGATAACTCCGTGCGGTCATTTCGAGAGGAGACGATGGTTTGGTTGCACAACTGATGGCTCAGGTGTGGCGCCAGCTCTCCGGCTGTTGCTGCCGATGTTGACATCAAATCCGCTCCCCCCCCCCTCCCTGCCTGTGACTGTGGCCCAACCGTATTCCAGTTGTGGGGGTGGAGCGGTGGCGTTGTGGTTTGTGCGCTGCCCGGTGAACCTGGAAACCCGGTGAACCTGGAAACCTCCGTTCGACCTATTATTATTATTGTTATCGTGAGACCAGTGTGTATTTCTATTTGGGGAGTTGACCGGGGTGGCTTGGAGGTTCAGAGCTGCTGACTATTGAACACTTTTCTGCTGCAGCCTGTGGAGGCTACCACAGGGATCTTTGTCTTTGTAAGGTCACGTTGGGGGGGGGGGGGGGGGATGGGGTCGTTCTCTGTGTGTCGTTTTTTTAAGAAGAAATGTGGAAGGAATCTCAGACATCTGACCAGAAGCTTGGGGGCGAGGGGGCGGGGGATGGCAGAGGTGGGGGCGGCGGGTGGCAGGGGGGGGTGGAGGGGGGACGGGGGGGGGGGGCCGTGGGGGGACGACGATGGCCGGTGGGGCGAGACTTGACGACGGAGCGGAAGGTCACACGACAGGGGTCACCAGAGGGCGCCCGACAGAGGACCTCCACCGTGGAGACGGAGCTATGAAATCCGCTCGTGCGCAGAACCGAGTTGTATTGTTGCATCGCGGAGTCGTGGGAGGTGGCAGCAAGGCGGTGAGAGGAGGTCCCCAGCCAGCAGTGGATTTGTTGAAGACGTTGACATGAGCGATGGTTTTCTTACAGCCATATTGGTTCCCATCAGAGGAATATGGAATTTCCGCCAACAGATAAGGAGTCCTGCCCCACGCACTTTTTGAGGTGTGGGAGACACTGGATTGTGGCAGCCCCTTTATTTATCCACTGCTGGATGAAAGCCTCCCCTGTCCCCCTCCCCCCCGCCGTGTCGGTCGTGAGAGTTGTTTGACCGTACTTCACCATGGAAGGAGTACTGCATGGAAGTGCTTTCATCTTGTGACTTGGTGTAGGCCAGACTCTGCAGTGCAAACCGCGATCAATCCAGGGTTCGGTCTGTGTCTGCGCTTTATCTGAACGACGCATTTGACATCGTTTGCACCACAGTCACCACCGCCACCATCACCACCACCGCCACCATTACTGCCACCACCGCCGCCACCATCACCGCCACTGTCACCACCGCCACCGTCATCACTACTATCACCGTTGCCACCCCCGTTACCACCACCGTCACCGTCAACGCCACCATCGTCACCGCCACTGTCACCATCAACGCCACTATCCTCACCGTCACTGTCACCGCCATCATCACCTCCCCCGGTTTCTGTGCTGCTGCTGCTGCTGCTGCGTTTTTGTTTACAGGTCGGGCAATGCGAGCCTCCGCACTGCGCGGTTGTTTATTTAAAAAGTTGCCACTTATAGACGCCACCTGCTCATTGACACTTTGCACCGAGCGTCCGAGCGAGTGAGGAGGGGCAGCGGAGGCTGCTGCTGTGTGGAGGAGCAGTCGACTTTACTCGAGCGAGCGCAGTTGTGCCGTCGCGCGATCGGTTTGCTTTCGGAGAGGGGGAGGGGGGGGGAAACGTGAAGCGAATAGTTAGAAGGTGTAGAGAGAGGGAATGGAGTAGAGGAGCACGTGGATTCGAAAACGTCATGTTGATTTTTTTCCCAACTTAAATAGACTCTCCAAGCCTGGGGTGTGTCATTCAGACTCTGTCTTCTCGACAGACCTGTTCTTCACCTGAGGACGGCTGCTTGCGTTGTGGTCGAAACGTCGTGAGAATTATTTTATAATGTTTTATTTTTATTATTTTATTATTTCCATTCTACGTGACTTTACCGAAAGAACCAAGAAGATGAATCCCTGCAGTCACGAAAGCTTTAAATCGAAACAAGAAGGTCATGCTGATTGTCGAGAAGCGTAGGTGGTGCTTGGGCAGGACGGGTCGCTAATTGGGACGATGGTCAGTGGGCGAGGATGACGGTGGAGTGGCAGCCAAAGGGGTGAATATCGCCCTGTAAGAAGACGTCCTCTCCGGAGATGGAGTAATGGAAATCGGCGTGTGTTGCCGGGGCGAGGTGGAGGGTTGCATCTCCAGACCGCGAGAGATGGCGACTGGTTTAGGGAGGCCTTTATCCAGCAGTGGATTGAACATGGCTCATAACGCTGATGAAGCCGACGATCTTCTTGTCGTGCTGTTTGACCAGCTTGTACGTGCAATTGGTTTAGCGGGCGACATGTCAATATAACCTACAGCCCTTAGTTGCAGGTCACAGCGATACTCTCGCTCACCTTCTCGCCCACCCGTTCACTTACACATTCACTCGCTCCCTCCCTCACCTGCTCACGCTATCACCCACTCTTTTATTTTCGCTCACTCACTCACCCGCGCACTCACCCGCTCGCTCACCCGCTCGCTCACCCGCTCACTCACTCGCCATACTGCAGGTTACAGCACTTATCTGTGCTTGGAGAGTGCATGGAAGGGAGTAGACTGAGATGAGAGGGGAGAGGTAGGAGAGCACGTGGATGTGAGTAGCGTGAGATGAGTGACGAGAGGTAGGAGGGTTTATGGAAGGGGAGTAGAGTGAGATGAGGGGGGAGGAGGGTGAGATTAGAGGGGAGTGGGGTGAGATGAGAGGGGAGTGGGGTGAGATGAGAGGGGAGTGGGGTTAGATGAGAGGGGAGTGGGTGACATGAGAGGGGAGTGGGGTGAGGTGAGAGGGGAGTGGGGTTAGATGAGTGGGGAGTGGAGTGAGATGAGAGGGGAGTGGGGTGAGATGAGAGGGGAGTGGAGTGAGATGAGAGGGGAGTGGGGTGAGATGAGAGGGGAGTGGATTGAGATGAGAGGGGAGTAGGGTGAGATGAGAGGGGAGTGGGGTGAGATGAGAGGGGAGTGGAGTTAGATGAGAGGGGAGTGGAATTAGATGAGGGGGGAGTGGAGTGAGATGAGAGGGGAGTGGAGTGAGATGAGAGGGGAGTGGGGTGAGATGAGAGGGGAGTGGGTTGAGGTGAGAGGGGGGTGGGGTGAGATGAGAGAGGAGTGGAGTGAGATGAGAGGCGAGTGGAGTGAGATGAGAGGGGAGTGGAGTGAGATGAGAGGGGAGTGGGGTGAGGTGAGAGGGGTTTGGGGTGAGATGAGAGGGGAGTGGGGTGAGGTGAGAGGGGAGAAGGGTGAGATGAGAGGGGAGTGGGTTTGGATGAGAGGGGAGTGGAGTGAGATGAGAGGGGAGTGGGGTTAGATGAGAGGGGAGTGGGGTTAGATGAGAGGGGAGTGGGGTTAGATGAGTGGGGAGTGGAGTGCGATGAGAGGGGAGTACGGTGAGGTGAGAGGGGAGTGGATTGAGATGAGAGGGGAGAGGCACCCGCGTAGCGACTGTAATGCCCTGGCACGCTGGCCGCTGGTGGAGAACGCTTTCCTCCACTTGGCAGCAGCTGAAGCCTGACCTGGACAGTCTGGGTGGAGGGTGGCGCAAATCAAGAACCCAGGTCGGTGGGTTGGCTGCGTTTTGGCCGATATCATTTGTATAGCGTGGCCTGCACGTGAGTTTCCCGACCATCCGTGTATGTCTGTGAGTGCGCGTGCGAGTGTGAAGGTGTAGCGGTTAGCGCGCTGCGCAATTAATCCAGCGGCCCGCGTTCGATTCCCGCTCACGGCCAACACCATTGACGATAATCTAAACCGTTACTGGGCCTCCCCTAGGTCGACTCTGCTTCAAACGAGTACCTGGTGCGGTGTGTAAACATCGTCACTGGGGAGACAAAGGCGGCCGGGCGTGGTGCTGGCCTCCCACGACCTCATGTGCCGTGCCGGCTTTCATAGGTGCTACTCGCTTAACAGCACTTGCCCCTACAGTCTGTTAAGGCTATATGGAGGATCTTTGTATTTGTCTTTTGTGTGTGTGTGTGTGGTAGGCGTGTGCATCTGCCACCTAGCCTGGCACGGGTGCTGTGGTGACTTCACGATCACTCAGCGGTGTGTGGCGGCCGTTGTCGTAAGAATTGTTGTTCTGCCCCTGGTGATATAATTATCGTGATGGTATTTATTATCACGTTGATGATGATTAATTTCATCATTGTATAAGTGTTATTGTTGTTATCTTTATGATAGAATTATTATCGTCATGATATAATCATTATTGTCATGATAAAAAAAACTCCAGGGGCGCTGTGAGCTTGAATCACTGTTTGCTCGTAGCTCCGACATGGCCATTACAAACCCTCTTGAGAAAGCGAGAGGGAGGGAGGCAGACACACTTCTCTATTCTCCGTAGCCTCTCGCCTAAGGCACCAATTCGATCGTCCTGTTGTTAGTATCGACCACGGGACATCGTCCCTCCCAGCAGCGTGCATCCCTGTGTTGGGGAACTCCCCGTGGGTGGGCGTCAAGGAGCAGGAGGAGCTGTACCGCGGCTCTGCCAGGAAAGGGCAGCACACTCATTTCGGGTAGGGTACGGGTAGGGAACGGGTACCCGGCCGGGTACGGGTACCCATTTGCGACCCTGGTGCGGCCGGGTACGGGTAAGGAATCAAAACCCGTTTGCGACCTCTGGTCTGTATGGGGGATAGAGCGTTTCCCCCTCGCTCGAACGCGTGGGTTTTTTTCCGGGTGCTCCGGTTTCCTCCCACACTTGTAATAAACACCCCTCGTTAATTGGCCTATAACACCTTAACATGTAGAGGACCTCGGAGTTCGGGCAATCGTTCGTAGCGCCGTCTAAATCGCGTGGCTGCCTTCCCGCTTCGTCTGTGGTTCCTCTGAGTCCTCCTCTCTGTCTACGAGGGCGAGGAACGGATGCTGTGAAGTGGCAGCGGCAGCGGCGGTGGCGCATCGTTACGAGTTGACGTGATTGTTTTAAAATGACCACCAGGGAAAAAGAGATGGGTTCGAACTGAGTATCCTCTGACCTTGCTGGCTCGGTGACTGCGACATGGCCATTATGAACCCCCTTCTTCTTGTTCGTACCATCAAAGTTGATGATGACCATGGCACGTTTGTCATTTTATTGGGTTTTGATGAGTGTGCAGATGGCTGAAGAGGCCAATCCGAGCCCGGAATTCTCTGTGGCACACCGGACACGTCAGGGAGGATGTAGAGCTCTGAGGTGCAGCCACAAGTCGTTCCTTGGTAGATTTGCGCTGCTGCCTCTTCAAGATGGCACAGGAGCTTCTCCTACTCTCACAGAGGACTGCACCGTCCTGTACTTTTCTTCTCCAGGCAGGTCGGTCCTGTGCTAGGGATTCCCAGCTTTTCAGGTCGAATCCAAAGCTCTTCAAGGAAGCTTTAAGGGTGTCCTTGTAGCGCTTTTTGGGGCCACCTTGTGCTCGCTTGCCATTCTTCAGCTCGCCAAAGAAGACTTGTTTTGGAAGTCTCGCGTAGGGCATTTTGGTTCGTTCTGTCTTCATTCAAGTGGCAAGACAGAATGAACCCCCGGAAGGAGAGGGAGAGTCACGCGTCTTCTCCGTGCGTCTCTCGCCTAGGACACCAACCCGATCTTCTTGTTCAGCAAGGAGCTGATCCTGCACGACCGGGCGCCGTGCGTGAGCCGTGTGGTGCTGCCCGGCGAGGCGCAGATGGAGCCCAAGGTGGAGGAGTCGGTGATCATGCCGGCGGTGTTCCACACCGTGACGCTGCGCACGCAGCTCGCGCTGGTAACGCATCGCCGCCACCGCCGTCACCACCACAAGCAGCAGTGCTCGCACCATGTGCTTGTCCGCTGTGCGCGTGTTTGTGTCTGTGCGTGCGCGTGTTGCGTGCGGGGAGTGTTGGTGCAGCGGCTTGCGTGTCGTGCTATGAACCTGGTGATCCGAGTTCGATTCCCACATCTGTGTGGTGCCTGCGCGTGTGTCCCTGCGTACGATCGTCCGTGTGTACGTACCTGTGTACGTACCTGCGTCATGTCTCACCGCTTGGATTCCTGCTCCTCCCCATCCTCCTCCCAACCTCATTCACCTCCCTCTTTCCCACACCCACTCCACCTCTTCCTCCCCACCTCCTACCCTCTCCTCCTGCTCCCCCGCCACATCCCTGACCACCTCCTCCACCTCTCCCCCCCCCTCTCCTCCTCCCCCCCCACCACCTCCAACCTTTTCCCCCCACCTCCCCCTCCTCCTCCTCCCCCTCCTAGCGCCACCTCCTCCTCCACCTCTTCCTTCGCCCACCTTTCCCCCCCCCCCCACCTCCTCACGGCGCTGCCCGTGCACAGGAGATGCAGGAGCTGGCGCAGCGGCTGTGCATGGTGTGCGAGTCGCTGGTGCACGACGAGCACATGCAGCACCAGGGCTGGGCGGCCGTCACCGCCAACCTCGACGACTGCAGCTCGGCCTTCGCGGGCCTCCTGACGGCCTTCACGCGCGCCTACGCGGCCTTCCTGGAGTCACGCCGCGACATCCTCGCCCAGCTCTCGGAGTGCGTGGATCGTTCACATCATTCGTTCACTCACTCATTCATTCACTCATTCATTCACTCACTCGGCCGCACCCGCACGACCTTCCTGGATTCGTGCCGAGTTGTGATTCTCACCCCGTCCCTCTCTCCCCGCCCCTCTCTCCTCGTCCCTCTCTCCCCGTCCCTCTCTCCCGCCCCTTTCTCCCCGTCCCTCTCTCCCCGCCCCTCTCTCCCCGTCCCTCTCTCCCCGCCCCTCTCGCCCCGTCCCTCTCTCCCCGCCCCTCTCGCCCCGTCCCTCTCGCCCCGTCCCTCTCTCCCCGCCCCTCTCGCCCCGTCCCTCTCTTCCCGTCCCTCTCTCCCCGTCCCTCTCCGCCCCGTCCCTCTCACCCCGTCCCTCTCTCCCCGCCCCTCTCGCCCCGTCCCTCTCACACCGCCCCTCTCTCCCCGTCCCTCTCGCCCCGTCCCTCTCGCCCCGTCCCTCTCTCCCCGCCCCTCTCGCCCCGTCCCTCTCACACCGCCCCTCTCTCCCCGCCCCTCTCGCCCCGTCCTCTCTTCCCGTCCCTCTCTCCCCGTCCTCTCGCCCCGTCCCTCTCACCCCGTCCCTCTCTCCCCGCCCCTCTCGCCCCGTCCCTCTCACACCGCCCCTCTCTCCCCGTCCCTCTCGCCCCGTCCCTCTCGCCCCGTCCCTCTCTCCCCGCCCCTCTCGCCCCGTCCCTCTCACACCGCCCCTCTCTCCCCGTCCTCTCTCGCCCCGTCCCTCTCTCCCCGTCCCTCTCGCCCCGTCCCTCTCTCCCCGCCCCTCTCTCCCCGTCCCTCTCTCCCCGCCCCTCTCTCCCCGTCCCTCTCTCCCCGTC
This sequence comes from Lampetra fluviatilis, assembly GCF_964198595.1. NCBI lineage: Eukaryota > Metazoa > Chordata > Hyperoartia > Petromyzontiformes > Petromyzontidae > Lampetra > Lampetra fluviatilis. The sequence continues at coordinate 4,664,003 of NC_136297.1, forward strand.
CTCTCTCCCGTCCCTCTCTCCCCGTCCCTCTCTCCCCGTCCCTCTCACCCCGTCCCTCTCACACCGCCCCTCTCTCCCCGCCCCTCTCTCCCCGTCCCTCTCTCCCCCGCCCCTCTCTCCCCGTCCCTCTCACCCCGTCCCTCTCACCCCGTCCCTCTCACCTCGCCCCTCTCTCCCCGCCCCTCTCTCCCCGTCCCTCTCTCCCCGTCCCTCTCTCCCCGTCCCTCTCACCCCGTCCCTCTCACACCGCCCCTCTCTCCCCGCCCATCCTCTCCCCGCCCATCTCTCCCCGTCCCTCTCTCCCCGTCCCTCTCTCCCCGTCTCTCTCACCCCGTCCCTCTCTCCCCGTCCCTCTCTCCCTGTCCCCTCTCACCCCGTCCCTCTCTCCCCGCCCCTCTCACCCCGTCCTCTCCCGCGTGCGTGTGCGCTAGGCTGGGCGACGCCGTCACCGTCATGGCTCAGATCCGCTGCTCCAGTGCCTCACCGCCTCCGCCTCCTCCGTCTCCTCCTTTTCCCGCCGGCGCGACAGCCTGTGCCGGCTCGCCGACCACGTCCGACCCGGCCGCCTTTCCGCCGACCTCTCCTCCTCCGCCAGCTCGCGGCCAGCGGGGCGGCCGCCCGTTCGGGCCGGCCCGGCCCCTCCCGAAGGGCCCGGGACGCCGCCTCCGAAATGTCCAGGCGGCGGCGCCGACGACGGCCGACTGTCACCGGGCCCCGAGGGCGGCGGTGGAGACGATGACGGTGGCCGGGTAGCAGCTTCAACGTGTCGTTGCTCGACTGGGTGAACGTTCAAGATCGACCCAACGATGTGGAGACGCTCGTCCGAAAGTGCTTCGAGTCGATGAGCAGGGTGCGTGCTTGTGTGTGCGTGCGTGCGTGTGTAAGGGTTTGTGTGTGCGGGTTTTCGTGTGTGTGTGTTTGTGTGCGTGGGGAAGGGTTTCTGTGTGTGTTTGGAAAGGTGCGTGCGTGTTGTGTGCATTTGTGTGCATACGTGTGGAATGATTTGTGCATGTGGGTTTTTGTGTGTGTGTCTGTGCGTTTCTAAGGGTTTGTGTACGTGAATGTGTTGTGTGTGTGCGCGTGCGTGCGTGTAACGGTTAGAGCACTGAGCTGGTCCTGGGCCTCCCCTAGATTAAATGAGTACCTGGTGCAGTTTGTAAACATCGCCACTAGGGAGACATAGGCGGCTTGGAGTGGTGCTGGCCACCCACCCCCTCGTGTGCCGTGCCAGCCTTTATAGGTGCTCGCTAACAGCACCTTGTCCCAACAGTCTGTTCAAGGCTATATGGGGGCTCTTTGTGTTTTTTTGCATGTGCATGCGGGGTTTGTGTGTGCTTGCGTGTGTTCGATGTTCGAGCGCGCGCGCTCGTGTGCATGCACGGCCTGATTTGCCCATCCGTTGCTGGTTGAGGGCCTCAAATCCAAGTTTCATGCGCGGAGAGTAGGAGAGTGCGTGGAGGGTTGTAGAGTGAGATGAGAGGGGAGAGGTAGGAGAGTGAGTGGAGGGGAGTAGAGTGAGATGAGAGAGTAGGAGAGTGCGTGGAAGGGAGTAGACTGAGATGAGAGTGGAGAGGTCGGAGAGTGCGTGGAGGGGAGAAGAGTGAGATGAGAGAGTAGGAGAGTACGTGGAGGGGAGTAGAGTGAGATGAGAAGGGAGAGGCAGGAGAGTGCGTGGAGGGGAGTAGAGTGAGATGAGAGAGTAGGAGAGTGCGTGGAAGGGAGTAGACTGAGATGAGAGGGGAGAGGTCGGAGAGTGCGTGGAGGGGAGAAGAGTGAGATGAGAGGGGAGAGGTAGGAGAGTGAGTGGAGGGGAGAAGAGTGAGATGAGAGGGGAGAGGTAGGAGAGTGCGTGGAGGGGAGAAGAGTGAGATGAGAGGGGAGAGGCAGGAGAGTGCGTGGAGGGGAGAAGAGTGAGATGAGAGGGGAGAGGTAGGAGAGTGAGTGGAGGGGAGAAGAGTGAGATGAGAGGGGAGAGGCAGGAGAGTGCGTTGAGGGGAGTAGAGTGAGATGAGAGAATAGGAGAGTGCATGGAAGGGAGTAGTAGACTGAGATGAGAGGGGAGAGGTAGGAGAGTGCGTGGTGATGAGGATGATGATAGCGACCACGACGACGACGGCGATGACCGCGGGGTTTAACGATTGGCGTCTGCGGTCACCGCTGCCCGACAGCTGGAGCCCGGCATCGTGCAGCCCTTCCTGGGCGACTGCCAGGAAACTCTGGCCAAGATGGACAACCCGAGCATGAAGTCAATCCGCGGGCTGGAGGACCGGCTCTTCGTGCTCGACCAGCTGCTCGCCTCCTGCCAGCGCCTCGTCACCGAGCAGAAGGAGCTGGCGCAGGTAACCACGGCGACCGGTCCCTCTCCCACGGCGACCGGGCCATCGTCACGGCGACAGGTTTACCCACAATCCCCCGTGTAATTTTTTCTTGGTCCTATTTCAAATGTAATTCCGAGCTTGCGATGGGCGTCGTGCCAGGAAGAAGCGAGGCTCTCAATTCCCAACTACTGCAGGGCCCACTGGGGTGGAGGGGGGGGTGGTGGCGGGGGTGGTGGCGGTGGTTAGAGGGTAGGGGGGGGGGCAGTGTTTGACCTTCGGGGCGCCCATCAGCAGCTTGTTCAACAATAACTGTATTTGCGCGCTTGCGGCGCAGGGCTTCCTGGCGAATCAAAAGCGCGCGGAGAACCTCAAGGACCCGTCGGTCCTGCCAGACCTGTGCCGCAGCCACGCCAACCAGCTGGTGATCATGCTCAGCAACCACAAGAAGCTGCTGGACGTCAAGCACCGCTGCGCCACCGCCAAGCAGGAGCTCACGGACAACCTGCACGTGCGCCTGCGGTGAGTGACGGTGGTGGCGCCACCACCACGGCCTTGAACGGCGGCAATGATGGCGCCACCTCAACTGTGGTGGCACCCTTGGCGGCGCCACCATGGCCGTGGCGGTGGCCGTGGCAACGCCTGCGGTGAGTGGAGGCGGCAGCGGTGGGCGCTGCCTGCGCTTCCGACCGTGTGAGCCGCTCGTGAGACGCGGTTTCCCCGACCCTGCTGGCTACTTGACCAAGTTTCGAATTAAAGCTTTCGTGACTGCAGGGATTCATCTTCTGGGTTCTTTCGGTAAAGTCACGTAGAAGGGAAATAATAAAATGATAAAAAGAAAACATAATAAAATAATTCTCACGACGTTTCGGCCACAACGCAAGCAGCCGTCCTCCGGTGAAGAATGGAACACCTGAGGACGGCTGCTTGCGTTGTGATCGAAACGTCGTGAGAATTATTTTATTACGTTTTATTTTTATCATTTTATTGCTTCCCTTCTACGTGACTTTACTTTACCAAAGCCGAGACGTTCACGACGGGGACCTCGGCTCGGCCCCTCGTTGGTCCGTTGTCCATTCCGAACTTCGGAACTGAAAATTGCTCGGCCCCTACGGTCCTGCAGTGAATTGGTCACGCTTCTCAATATTCCCACCCTCCCATCTGGAGTGGGTGAGTGGGTGAGAGAGTGAGCCGCGTGGGTGAGTAAGTGGGTGGGTGGGTGGGTGAGTGGATGGGCTTGCCAGCTGAAACAATAATGTCTTGAGTCTGTGTGTCTCTATGTAATCCTTATAGGTCTCTATGAAGCACACTATGGGTCCCTGTGTAACTCTATGGATCTCTATGTTACTCTGTGGATCTCTACGTAGTTCTATGGCTCTCTAATTCATTCTAAAGGCCTCAAAGTAACTATGGATATCTATGTAACTCTGTGGCTCCCTACGTAGCTCTATGGCTCTCTAATCCATTCTAAAGGTCTCAAAGTAACTATGGATCTCTATGTTACTCTGTGGCTCTCTACGTAGCTCTATGGCTCTCTAATTCATTCTAAAGGTCTCAAAGTAACTATGGATCTCTATGTTACTCTGTGGCTCTCTACGTAGCTCTATGGCTCTCTAATTCATTCTAAAGGTCTCAAAGTAACTATGGATCTTTATGTAACTCTGTGGATCTCTACGTAGCTCTATGGCTCTCTAATTCATTCTAAAGGTCTCAAAGTAACTATGGATCTCTATGTAACTCTGTGGCTCTCTACATAGCTCTATGGCCCTCTGTGTAGCTCTGTGGGTAATGGAGCTGCTCGGCTCAACGGGGCCTTGCCAGCTGAGACAGACAACAAAGCCTTGAGCACGAGCGTTTCAGCGTCGCGGCCTACCCCCCGGGCGTGACGGAGCGTCTTTGGTGGCGTCTGCAGGTGGTGCTACTATGTGATGCACCACGCCGACCTGGGCCGCGAGAAGCTGCAGGCGCTGTGCCACGTGCTGCGCGAGCTCACGGGCCGCGTGGGTGCCGCGCGCGAGGTGGCGCTTGCCCCGCGCCTCTACTGCCTGGCCGCCACCGAGACGCTGCGGCGGCGCGCCTTCTCCGCGCACTACCGGCGGGTGAGTGGGCGGGTGGGTGGACGGGTGGGTGAGTGGGTTGGTGGATGAGTGGGTAGGTGAGTGGGTGGGTGGGCGGGTAGGCAGGCGGGTGGGCGGGTGGGTGGGTGGGCGATTGGGCGGGTGGGTGTGTGGACGAGTGAGTGGACGGGTGGGTGAGCGAATGAGTGGACGGGTGGGTGAGCGAGTGAGAGGGTGATTGGGTTAGTGGGTGGGTGAGTGGGTTTGTGGATGAGTGGGCGGGTGAGCGGGTGGGTGGGCGGGCGGACAGGCGGGTGGGTGGGTGGGCAATTGGGCAGGTGTGTGGATGAGTGAGTGGATGGGTGGGTGAGCGAGTGAGCGGGTGATTGGGTTGTTGGTTGGGTGAGTGGGTGGGTGAGCGATTGAGCGGGCAGGGTAGGTGGGTGGGTGGATGGGTGATCGGGTGGGTGGCTTAACGGCTGGGTGGGTAAGCGCGTGGGTGGGCGGGTGGGCGGGTGACTAGGTGAGTGAGTTGGTGGGTGGGTGAGTGGTTAAGTGGGCAGGTGAGTGGGTTGGCGGGTGGGTGGGTAAGTGACTGAGTCGGTGTGCGGGTCGTTAGCTCGGGGAGTGGGTGAGTGAGTTTGTGAGTGGGTGAGTGAGTGGGTGGTTGCCCGCGTGCCTGCCAATTATTTTAATTATAGTTGTTATGATCGTTATTACCCTCGTTTTAATCGCTTTGCACGTTTTTCATTGCCCTAAATTGTCGCCCAATTACACATTTTTCATTTTATTTATTCCATTTCAAGGCTGTGGTGTTGTTTGACGCACTCTTGTGCACCACTGCCGCAGCAGCAGCATCTGATGATTTACAAACACGATAGCTTTCTCGTTGTTGTGATTACTCGGCTTGTTTACCAATGGAAAGCCTTTCCTGAGTCTCATGACAGTTTTATTTCAGGAGGGTCCTGCCATGTTTGTCGCAGTCGGGACGAGGGGTGGGTGGGGGAGCGTGACGATTGCTGTGTTTCATCACAAATGGAAATTATTATTTTCTCCCGTTTCCTCATTAACTGTCCGACAACATCTTAGTGCTGTGGTTCTTAACCTTTACGACAGCCTTGCACCCCTGAGGTTATCAATCGTACAGTGTTAATACATACGTAAGGTTTTATGAAACAAAGTCGTTGTACTTACATGCCCGTGCTTAATTTGCGTTTCGATGATTTACCTTCGAAAAAAACCTGGCCGTGTCTCGCACCCCACCAGAAAGGGCATCTCGCACCCCCAGGTGGTGCGTGCACCCCAGGTTAAGAAGAACCACGGCCTTTAATGCACAGAGGAGCGCAGAGCTCGGGCAATTGTTAGTAGCGCCGGCTCCACCCCGCCGGGTGGCTGCCGCTGCTGTTGCCTTCCCCGCTCGCCTGTGGTTCCTCCTGCTCTTCGTGCTAGCGCCTGTGAGCCAAGGACGTCGTCCGGTGCCGTTCTGAAGGGATCTTTTACCTTCCTCGGTCACCCAGATCGATTGCGATCAACGAACTCCTTGTGTAATACTCTTTCCAGTAAAGTCACGTAGGTAGTAAAACATTTTTTTATTTTTTATAAAAGTTAAATAAAAATCATCACGTTTCCGAGGCAACACAAGCTTGCGTCTTCAGGTGGAACCGTCACAGCACGCTCGCTGTATGAAGTAAATGAGAAATTACCTGGTAAATTGCAAACGTTTGGCTCGCGGCGTTCAGTCGGTGCTCGGTGTGTCTTGAGTGAAATAATAAAAATAATCGCAGCCTGGTTTGGCACTGTGTCCCGGATAGCATGAGAACCATTGATGAGATTGATTTATTATTCTTCTTCTTTTCAAAGTATATCTGTTCTTATACTTTTTGGTTCTTTCGGTAAAGTCACGTAGGTAGAAAATAAAATAAAATTTAAAATAATATATCACGACGTTTCGATCGCAACACAAGCGGTCGGGCGGAGGACGACCGCTTGTGTTGCGATCGAAACGTCGTGATATATTATTTTATATTTTATTTTATTTCTCTGTCTACGTAACTTTACCGAAAGAACCAAAGAGTATGGATTCCTGCAGTCACGAAAGCTTCAAATCAAGATTAGTATATCTGTTGTGTCTCTTGACTCTGATTCTTAAATATGTTTACTGTTGGTTTTTAATGTTGGTTTTAGAAACACTCAGTCTGTGCTGCTTTGCAGTTGCCTCCGTGAAAAGTTTTGCCCATTCTTGGCCACCTGCCTCAAATACGTAATAAACTAACTAACTCTCTCTCTCTCGCTACGAGAGGCGAGCAGATAATCTGCGGTGAAATTATGTTTAATTATCCCGTGTAAATTATGGTCTGGGATGTGTCGACCGAATGGACTAATTTATTTGTTCGTGATAATTTTTGTTGTTGTTTGTGCCTTTTGTTTTGGTGCCATTTTTTAAATTAGTTTATTCATTTTGGATTTAGCTTGGTAGTAGGTTTTCATTTGCTCAGTAGTGGCTGTAAATGGAGTTTAGCGCTTATATATAATTAATGTACAGCATTATGGGATGCTAGTAACATGAATGACGCTATATAAATGAAAGTATTAAATCCTAATCGAGTATGTATGTTGAACTTTGCACCGTACGTAGCCAACCGTGCTCATCGGAGGACAACAAACTACACAGAAAAAGCTGTTTTAAACAAATTCGCTTTCAATTTATATTTAAAACTGCATAGCTCCCAGCGGCTTCCTAATATCGGAAAGGAAGAGCGTTCCAGACGGCCGCAGAAGCGCATCTGAAGGTGCGCGATGCGGTGACCGTCTTTGTTCGATGGCTAGCAGCCAAAAGCCGCTGCCGCTGCTGCTGCTGCGAGGATAATTGGAGTTCGCGTGATGATGGTTTAATTGCAGCGTAGTGTTTGCTGGTCATCGGGCCACACCACCCCTCCATGAGCTGTGCCTACGTGACGTGCTCACAGCCCTTGCCCCGATGGACTGTGAGGATCAATGTGGCGATCTTCGTGCGCCCATGTCTGCCTGCGTGTGTGCGCGCGCGCCCGTGTCTGTCTGTGTGCGTCTATGTTGAGCGGTGGCGCAGCGGTTCGCGCGCTGCACTACGAACCCCGGCCTCCCCAAGTTTGATTCCCGCTCACGGCCAACACCAGTGACGATTATTTTAACTGGTCCTGGGGTCACCCTTTGGTCGACTCAGTCTCAATTGAGTACCTGGTGCGATGTCTGAACATTGCCAATCGGGAGACAAAGGCAACCGGGCGTGGTGCTGGCCACCGCCGCCCTCGTGTGCTGTGCCGGCCTTCATAGGTGCTCACAAACAGCACTTGCCCCAACAGTCTGGGGAAGGCTACATGGGGAATCTTTGTCTTTGTCTGGACGGAGCAGTGGGCGAGTTTGCTGGTGCGTGATGGGAAAGAGCTCTACCAGGCTGAGAGAGAGCGGAGAGAGGCGTTCAGACAGATCTTCGGTGAGCGATGGATCCGATACAGAACCCTCATTTCATTCGACACGGAACTATCGTCTCATCCCCTGCAGAACTCTTCTCTCATCCCAGACATAACCGTTCTCTAATCCCGTACAGAACCCTTGCTAATCCCATACAAAAACCTGCATCCGATCCCTAGTTTCACACCACAGTCACTCAATGTGTAACCGTATTGTGTGTGCATCTGTCTCCAATGCTGTCCTCATGTCTCCCCGTGGTGTCTCCCCCTGGTGTCTCCCCGTGGTGTCTCCCTGTGGTGTCTCCCCGTGGTGTCTCCCTCCCCCTGGTGTCTCCCCGTGGTGTCTCCCCGTGGTGTCTCCCTCCCCCTGGTGTCTCCCCCTGGTGTCTCCCCCTGGTATCTCCCCCTGGTGTCTCCCCGTGGTGTCTCCCTCCCCCTGGTGTCTCCCCCTGGTATCTCCTCGTGGTGTCTCCCCCTGGTATCTCCCCGTGGTGTCTCCTCGTGGTGTCTCCCCCTGGTGTCTCCCCCTGGTGTCTCCCCGTGGTGTCTCCCCGTGGTGTCTCCCCGTGGTGTCTCCCCGTGGTGTCTCCCCGTGGTGTCTCCCCCTGGTGTCTCCCCGTGGTGTCTCCCCTGGTGTCTCCCTGTGGTGTCTCCCCGTGGTGTCTCTCCCTGGTGTCTCCCCGTGGTGTCTCCCCCTGGTGTCTCCCCCTGGTGTCTCCCCCTGGTGTCACCCCTTGTCTCCCCCTGGTGTCTCCCAGTGGTGTCTCCCCTTGTCTCCCCATGCTGTCTTTCCTTGTCTCCCCATTGTGTCTCCCCCTGGTGTCTCCCCCTGGTGTCTCCCCCTGGTGTCTCCCGTGGTGTCTCCCCATGACGTCTCCCCGTGGTGTCTCCCCGTGGTGTCGTCTCCCCTCATGGTTTTATCTCCCCAGGCCACAGCTTCCTCAAGGGGCGGCTCTTCCAGGGGCTCGAGTCGTGGCCTCCGTCGTCATTTTGCGTGAGTTCCACACCCACGCTCGGCCCACGGCCACCATCAGTGGCACGCGGCATCAGAGCCGCGCTGCCTGATAAACGAGCGCCTGGTGCGCTTTGTAAACGTTGGCACTTGTCAAGGAGCAGTGTTACCCATCACGCAAACTCCGGTGGTCATAGTAATAGGTTTTTACCCTTTTACCTTTATACAAGGGATCATGTTTGCAATAACCACAACACAAGCAGTCAAAATGCAAACATAGTAATAGGTTTTTACCCTTTCAACTGGTACAAAAACTGACACCTTTATACAAGGGATCATGTTTGCAATAACCACAACACAAGCAGTCAAAATGCAAACAAAAAGAGAAAACTCTGATAATGATAATGCTATGCATTATCATTGGAGTTGATTGGTCCACACCCGAGACAGCTTTTCTTAGAGCCTAGTCTCCATTGATGTTGGACCAGATGGTCATCCTCGCAGCAGCAGAGGCTTTTGGCTGCTAGACATCAAACAAAGAGATGGTGGTCATCCCATCGTGCGGCGCTTTCAGATGCGCTTCTGCGGCCGTCTGGAACGCTCTTCCTTCAGATATTAGGAAGCCGCTGGAGCTTAGCACTTTCAAATCATCATCTAGATTGGCAAACTCATTTCTTTATTACTACTTTTTTGTGTTTAGTTTGTTCTTCTCGCACCTCCAAATAGTACGGTGCGAAGTAGTTCAACCACATTAACACAACATAGCACTGGGGAGACGAAGGCATTCGGGCTTGGTGCTGACCACCCACCCACCTCGTTGGCCGTGCCGGTCTTAATAGGTGCTACTCGCCAACACCAACTTGATCCAGCAGTCTGTTAAAAGCTATGCGGGGGAACCTCTGTCATTGTGTGTATGTGTGCGTGCGTGCCAGACGCGTGAGCCGCGCGCCTTTGACGAGCAGCTTCCCGCGGTGACGCTCGAAGATCTTCACTTCCTGCAGAGCCACAGCCCCCCCGAGATGCAGCCCTACCTGCAGTGAGCACCCCACACCCCCCCCCCCCCTCCCACAAATAACACTGCCAAGCGAGTCCCCCCCCACCCCCACCCCCCCACCCTGTTCACACATTGGCCAATGAGACTCTCACACACACCTCGCGGCGTGAAACTCTCTGTACGTATGTGTAGTATCAACGATTCAGAGAATTTCTAGGAGACACTGTCTTGATTAGCAACTTTCACGGTCTCGTCCGCACACTCTCCACAGTAGCTCAGCCGAGCCTGTACACAACACCAGCCGTCCAACGCTGGACAGCGCTGACTGAGATAGTCAACTGTCCTTCGTAGCGCAATATCTCGCGGAGATGTTCAGCGACGATGGTGACGATACGACAACGACGACGAGACGAGTCCACTCCCAGAACCGGCAGCCTCGAGCCCCCCCTCGGCGTGTGCCACAGAAACGCGAGGTGGACAGGGCAGACATTCACAGAGGAAACTGGCATCATCAGGCGGTACTACTCTTTGGTTCTTTCGGTAAAGTCACGTATGAAGATAAAATAATAAATTAAATACTAGCATACGACGTTTCGATTGCAGCACAAGCAATCATCATCAGGTATAAATGAAATAGAAACACAAATCTAGTATACTTAGAAATGTAATGTAATACAACAGAGAGTCGGATAACATAACAGTCAACACCCTACCTGGTTGATTACGTTCTTCCTGAGAATGCTAAATTTCTCCAAATTATGTTTTATCATCACTAAAGATTTAGCAGCCCCCCAGCTACCCTTTCATGGGCACGAGTAATGAGCTTTCTCCAGGTACTCCGGTTTTTGGTATCCGTTATCTGGTTTCTGATTTCCATGTTTTGGTTTCAGATTTCTGGTGTATAGTATCCGGTTTCTGGATTCCGGTTTCTAGTGTCAGGTTTCCGATTTCCAGGGTCTGGTTTCTGGTATCGGGTTTCAAGTATCCGGCTTCCGATTTCCAAGTTCTGGTCTCTGGTTTCTAGTATCCTGTTTCTGATTTCCAGGTTCTGGTATCTGGTTTCTGGTATCTTGTTTCTGATTTCCAGGTTCTGGTATCTGGTTTCTCGTATCCGGTTTCCAGTTTCCGGCTTTCTGGTTTCCTGCTCGACGACGCAAACTCAGCGTGGGCCGTGACAGGCTGAGCTGGGTGGCGATGCCCTCCTGGGTAAAAACAAGGGTGAGAATAAAAACAACACTTAACAACAACGGGGTGAATCTTTCCTTCCGTACGCGGCGTCTCTCTCCGCCGGGGACGTCGCCCCCTCTCCACCCCCCCCGCTTTCGCCGCGCAGGCTCCCGACGCTGTGCGACTTTGAGCTGCTGCGGGAGCACTCGGCACGCGGACGGAGGCTGGCGCGGGCCGTGCGCGGTGCCCAGGACGCGTCGCTCGCCCTCGCTCAGCTCCTCTCCACCAAAACGGTGCGGCCCGGCCACGCCACGCCACGCAGTCGCCTACACCGCCACCAAACTGAACTCACAACTAAAACGATTTTTTGATTGCACCAGGTAAGGGCCCACACACACTGAACTACGTGGCTCTTTTTCAGAAGCGACCTGGCCATCGCGAATGATAGCTCAAACGAAGGTGGCTTATCGTCGTGTGGAAATTCATAGCAAGCCAAATGCTCTTAAACGCGTGACTTTGATTCTAAATGTGGAGGGGAAAAAGCAGAGGACCCGGAGACAAATCCACGCGACCAGAGGGAAATATAAGGCAGGCATCAGGGTCGGGATCGAACCCACGACCTCCTGCATACCAGGTGAGGGAGATGACATCTCGCCACCATGGTACCCATATACTGGTGCCAGTTACCGGCGAGCGCACGGTCATCTGCACCCACGTACTAAACCAGTACGGAGACAAAGATCCCCTGCTTTATAGTCTTGGACAAGACCGTAGAGGCAAGTGCTGTTAGCGAGCAGCACCTGTGAAGACCTCAACTGCACACGAGCAGGAGGTGGGTTGCCAACGTCACGCCCGGACACTTTTGTCTCCCCAGTGGCGACGATTACGATGTACCGCACCAGGTACTTAATTTGAGGTGGAGTCGACCTAGGGGAGGTTCCAAGTCCACTTCAAATAATCGTCACTGGTTGGCCTTGAGCGGGAATCGAACTCGGGTCACTGGGTTCATAGCGCAGCGCGCTAACTGCTGTGCCACAACTAAATGACAAATACAAAGATTCACCGTATAGTTTTAACAGACCAGCTATTGGGGCAAGTGCTGTTATACAGCACCACGCCTGGCCTCCTTTGGCTTCCCAGTGACCACTAAATAACTACACACACAGACACAAACATAACAAAATAAACTCGGCACGTTCGTCATGGGTCTATGGGTCTCTTTGTGAGTCTCTGGGTCTCTGTGAGAGTCTGTGGGTCTCTGTGTGAGTCTGTCAGTCTTTGTGTGAGTCTGTGGGTCTCTGTGTGAGTCTCTGGGTCTATGTGAGAGTCTGTGGGTCTCTGTGTGAGTCTGTCAGTCTTTGTGTGAGTCTGTGGGTCTTTTTGTGAGTCTCTGTGAGAGTCTGTGGGTCTCTGTGTGAGTCTCTGGGTCTCTGTGAGAGTCTGTGGGTCTTTGTGAGAGTCTATGGATCTCTGTGTGAGTCTGGGTCTCTGTGGGAGTCTGTGGGTCTCTGTGAGTCTGTGGGTCTCTGTGAGAGTCTGTGGGTCTCTGTGAGAGTCTGTGGGTCTTTGTGAGGGTATGTGGGTCTCTGAGAGTCTGTGGGTCTCTGTGAGAGTCTGTGGGTCTCTGTGAGAGTCTGTGGGTCTCTGTGAGAGTCTGTGGGTCTCTGTGTGAGTGTGGGTCTCTGTGTGAGTCTGTGGGTCTCTGTGGGAGTCTGTGGGTCTCTGTGAGAGTCTCTGGGTCTCTGAGAGTCTGTGGGTCTCTGTGTGAATTATTGGTGACCAGGCTGAGACCACCAACACGCCACACTTGCGAAGGCGGTTTAATCGCGGCTAAGAGTCCAGCCACCAAACCCAGGAACTCGGCGTTGCCGGCTCGGCATCTCCATCGCGAGCTTCGTCTCACCCAGGCCACCTGCAATCATTGCACCCTGTTGTGCAACCTTTCCGCTGTGCTGCCCTCCCCCGCAGCTGGTGGGCAGGAGCGATGGCCGTGGGGAGGCCGGGAGCTGGGAGGGGGAGAGCCCCGCGTCTCCCGACCGCCCCGGCAGCCTCCTGCTCCTGTCGCCGCCGTCGCACGGGGATACGGGCGACCCGGGACGCGAGGACGCGGGGGCCCACGGGGGGCACGATGTGGACCTCCTCACGAGGGACAACAGGGATTTGTCCCCGGACAGCATCGACTCGCAGGTAGACGCCTACCGGTGTCCTTCTGTCTCGTATCCATTGTCTCCTGCGTGTCTCCTGCTGGTCTCCTGCTGGTCTCCTGCATGTCTCCTTCTTGTCTCCTGCGTGTCTCGTCCGTGCCTCGTCCGTGTCTTCTGCCTTTCTCGTGCGCGTCTCCCCCATATCTCCTGCGTGTCTCCTCTGTGTCTCCTGCATGTCGAATGCCTGCCTCTTCCGTGTCCTCTCCGTGTCGACCGGCTGTCTCCTGTATGTCTCCTCTCCCATGCGTTTACGGGTTGTGCCGCGGCTCGTTTGTTTGGCACGATGTGCGTGATCCCAACTGATTAAATTTTGGGGTAACTTATTGACATTTTTTCAAATTTTTAATTCACGACGCCAGCACGCAGTGGGCCCCACCTCTCCCCCGAGCGACGTTACAGCGTCGACTAACGAGCACTCTGAGAGAAGTGGGTCCGGCTCGCGGGTGTCTCCACGGTGTTGCTAACCAGGATCGGGCCACCCGATTCGAACCGCGATGTGGAGCTCAGATCCAAAGGGTCGTCACGGTCTTGCGCTCTCACCCCTTCCGCCCACCCACCCACCCGCTCGCCCGTGTCGTCATCGCTCGCGGCAGGTGTTCGACTTCGAGACGATCAACCACCCAGCGGCGGAGACGCACCCACCGCTTTCCAGCGCAGCGTTGACCGCGGCAGCGTCAACTGTGGCCGCTACCGCCCAGGCCATCAGCCCCCGGTCGGCGGGCCTCCTGCAGAGCCCGGGCGCAGTGGTTGAATCCCTGTACGCGTCCGTCATCAACGCCATCGACAGCCAGCGACGGATGCGGAGGGAGGGCGGCGATGGTGATGGCGATGGCGATGGTGGCGATGGAGCGATGGGCGATTCGCGTTTGTCCTCGCCTCACCCCGACTCTTGGTCGTCGCCGTCGAATCGGTCCGACGTTCGCTCGAGGAGCGCCGTTGCTCGAGGTGTGTCGACTCGTTCGTGTGTTTATCTTTTCTGATTATTATGGTCATCATCACACTTGTTTACCCAGGAAAGCTTGCCAGAGTCATCAAGAGTTATTTTTTCAAGAGGGTCCTGCCAAGTGTTTGGCAATAGCGGGTGGGGGATGTAGCCCGCTGCTGCTGCTACTTCCGCTGATGTGCGATCCGATTTGAGTGATTTTGCAGTGTAATTTTCCAGCATTGGCAGGTTTGGTCAAAATACCGTTTACATTTCAATGGTTTATTTAGCTCTGGAGATGCTACGAGAAACTGAGGAAAACCCCACACAAAACAGGGGTAGAACATACAACCCCCACACGGAAAGTTGCCAGAGTCGGGAATCGAACTGAGGCCCATTCTCGCTTTTAGGCACGAGCGGTTACCACTGTGCCAACCTGCTACCAGATAAGCACAACAACAACACAACAACATAACAACAACACAACAACAACAACAGTCGCCATTCACCACTGAGTGGCGGTGACGTCACCACGGCGCTTGTGCCAGGCTAAGTGAACTCCGCATGAAGTGTCGGAGGCTCACAGCCAAACTCATCCACACACATACACAGTCATGATAACGACGTCGGTTATAAAGATGATACAAAGACAAAGATCCCCCACATAGCCTTAACAGACTGTTGGGGCAAGTGCTGTTAGCGAGCACCTATGAAGGCCGGCACGGCACACGAGGGGCTGGGTGGACGGCACCATGCCCGCCTTTGTCTCCCTTGTTGCGATATTTACACACCGCACCAGGTACTCATTTGAGGCCAAGTCGACCAAGGGGTGGGCCCATGACCAGTTCAGATAATTGTCACTGGTGTTGGCCGTGAGCGGGAATTGAACTCGGGTCGCCAGGTTCGTAGCACAGCAGCGCGCTAACCGCCACACTACTGCTCCCCACTGAAGATGATACAAATACTTGCCATTCGTCACTAAGTTATGGTGATATCACCACAGCACCTGTGCCAGGCCACGTGAAGTGTCAAAGGCTCACTAACAGGAGGTCACGGGACGGACCCAAGTACCATGGGTTGGCTGACTGAGATGACTTGCAGATGCACCAGCTGTACCCCCTACTGTGCCAACTTACTATATTTTAGTCGCCTGGTGCTCCGCTCGTTGTTGTGAGCGCCATTCCTCTGCCCTCCGTTGTTGTTGGAGGGAGACTGCCCACTAGCAATCTTCATGAGCCTACTCCACAGAGGCTGGTACCAGTCTTCGGCAAGTCCACTCAGCTCCGCATCCCCACGCACCCCATCACTCCATCTCTCCTCCAGCCCATGTCGTGCCCATTTAGCCCCCTCTATCCAGCCAAATAGAAGCTGCTTGGGCATTTGTGGGTTTTCATCCGGGTGCTCTGGCTTCCTGCCACATGCATCAACAGCTCATTCATTGTCTGAAATCACATTTATATATATTTATATCTTGAGGACCACAAAGATCGGGCAATTGTTGGTTAGCGCCGGTCCTTCATGGCCGCTTGGCTCCCGCTGACCTCCAGCTTTTAAACTAAGCTAAGACTATTTTTTATTTTAGCAGCTAAGGCCCACTGAGCTGTATCACTCTGGCCGTCATAAATGACGAAGTGGCTCATCACGTGGAAATAATATAGCAGCCAAATACTCTAAACGTGTGACGTTGATTCTAAATGTGGAGGGAAAAACCGGAGGACCCAGAGAAAAATCCACGTAACCACAGAGAGAGAGAGAGACACGCAGACTCTAAATATACAGCAGCAGGCGTCGGAGTTGAGATCGAACCCACGACGGTCCCGCATACCAGGCGAGGTAGTTAACATCTCCTAGCCACCGTGATGATGATGATGAGAGAAAGACACCTCAAACTCCAAATATACAGCAGGCGTCAGGGTCGGGATCAAACCCACGACTTCCAGTACACTAGGTGAGGTAGTTAACATCTCCTGGCCACCGTGGCACGCCGTGGTTAACTCGGCGATGCGAGTCTCAGTCGGCGTGAGCGGTGACAAAGGCGGCGGCGGCGTTGAGCGGCGACGAATATCGTCATTATTATTGTTTCGATTTAAAGCTTTCGTGACTGCAGGGATTCATCTTCTTGGTTCTTTCGGTAAAGTCACGTAGAATTGAAATAATAAAATAATAAAAATGAAACATAATAAAATAATTCTCACGACGTTTCGGCAGAGTCTCCTCGACAGACCTGTTCTCTCACCTGAGGACGGCTGCTTGCGTTGTGGCCGAAACGTCGTGAGAATTATTTTATGATGTTTTATTTTTATTATTTTATTATTTCAATTCTACGTGACTTTACCGAAAGAACCAAGAAGATCATTACTGTTGTTATTGACGCGCTGGCGCCGTGCTCACCTCCGCAGGCCGCGGGTGCGCGGCTGCGTTCACCGCGCTGCGGGCGTCGACGGCGGGAGTGCGCCGGGAGCTGGCCGGGCTCGGAGAGCAGGTGCGCAGCGACGGGCGCCAGCTCGCCGGCCTGCTCGCCGACGCCCGCCGGCACCTGGAGGAGGCCCTACCGGCACACCTGGAGTCTAGCTCAGGTCCGCGCGAGCACGGTCGCCCCGATGGATGCACCGTAAAAAAAAAAATGGTTCGCCGCGTTCATTCTGGCTGAATGACAGCTCTTGAGAATTACAGATTTGATAATTGTTTTTTTACCCTTTTGTCTGGCAACAAAACTGACACCTTTTTTACGAGGAGTCATGTTTGCATAGACCACAATACCTGCAGTCATAATGCAAACATACATTATCAGAGTTATGTTTTTTGTTTGCATTATGACTGCAGGTATTGTGGTCTATGCAAACATGACTCCTCGTAAAAAAGGTGTCAGTTTTGTTGCCAGATAAAAGGGTAAAAAAACAATTAGCATATTTCTTACTGGCAAATGAGGTACCAATGGTGTAAATTACAGATTTGTCCGTTTGCCTGCCGTGCGATGAACGTTCCTCTCGCATGCAGAGTGGGTAGATAGGAATGGGTTCCCCTTTGCTGTGTATGGACTTGAGGTCCCTTGAAGAAGGGATCTCAGAGGTATCTCTGTGATCTTATTTTGGAATTCATAAAAAGCCTTAACTCGGGCACTTTACAAAGAATCAACAACGGTACACATGAATGTCATGGTGGAGGTGAGGTGAACGAAGTAGATGGGAGGACGCAATGGGCAAACCTGAGATGCGTGAATTCCGTGAAAGCTAAATGGATGACAGTAAATGATGATGAATGGATTGAATGATTGGGATTTGAAGCTTTCGTGACTGCAATGATTCATGCTAATTTTAATTAATTAGTTATTAATTAAAATTAATAAAAAATAAAAACAATAAAATCACGACGTTTCGGAGGCAACACAAGCTTCCGTCTTCAGGTGAAACTGTCACAGATTTTTTGCTGTGACGGTTTCACCTGAAGTCGGAAGCTTGTGTTGCCTCCGAAACGTCGTGATTTTATTGTTTTTATAAATTTTAATTTCGTTTTTTACCTACGTGACTTTACCGAAAGAAATAAGAGTATGAACGATTGGGGTCAATGAGTGATGTCCACGGAATGGGAATGGGATGAGGGAACAGTAACGGTCGTGGTTATGAGGGGAAGACCAAGGGGTGGTCGTGGGGTGAGCTGGGGGTAACAATAAGTGAGTTTTGAGTGAGGAGCAGAAACTGGCGAGCGAAGGGGACCGCTTAATGTGGAGGGGCAGTTTGTGCAGCTTCCGTGGGTTCCGTTCTGTGACACCGAAAAGGGGTCGCACCCAGTGCCCGATTAAGGCACGGGGGCTTTAGGCGCTGCAGCCCAGAGGGTCTCCAGAGATGAAGTGAAAAGCGATTTCATTCGTGAATGCTGAATTTTATTTGTAGTTAGCCTTGTAAAAAAAAAAGGTATTTTTCCTTAAATTTGTTTTCCTTTTGAAAATTTTACTGGGGGCTCATCTTCTTGGTTCTTTCGGTAAAGTCACGTAGAAGGGAAATAATAAAGTAAAGTTCTTCACCTGAGGACGGCTGCTTGCGTTGTGGCCGAAACGTCGTGAGAATTGTATTTTATTATGTTTTATTATTATTTTATTATTTCCCTTCTACGTGACTTTACCGAAAGAACCAAGAAGATGAATCCCTGCAGTCACGAAAGCTTTAAATCGAAAATTACTGGGGGCCTCACCACAGTACCTGTGTAGCCCCCAGGGGCCTACAAAATCTTAATCCGGCCCTGGTCGCGCCGCTTCTGAAAAACATTTCGACGCCGCCAGCGCAAGTCGGGATGAACGTCGGGGAGAGAAGAGGGAAAAGGTTCTGTTGCATCTAGCGGTGGATTGATCATGGCTGGTGTTGCTTAATATGAAATGCTGCATCGCTTGCCGATTTAAGCCTTGGCCATTGCCCCTCCTCGCAAAAGGGGGGTGGTAGTGATCGTGATGAAAGTGCAGCCCAGCAGCAATTGCTCGCTCGCATCCACTTCCGGCGGAACGGACTCCACTCGATGGAGCTTGGTATAGTGCTGCCCCCATAGCTGGGTACGCACGCTTTCCACCTCCCCCACGCGGAGCTGCCGATCGAGTGACCGCAGTGTGTGCCCGTTTATACTACTGGGCGGAGTTTAGAGACTCGCATAGTCAGTTCAAGGGCCGCGCCGGGAGATGGAATCGAACCGGCGATCTTTGGATTGAGGTCCAGTGCGTTAACCATCACACCGCGGCTACGTCCCCATCGTTATTTTCGCTCATTTAATACTGGGGGTGCCACGGTGGCTAGGAGATGTTAACTACCTCGCCTGGTGTACAGGAGGTCGTGGGTTCCATCCCGACCCTACCCCCTCTGTATTTGGAGTTTGCATGTTCTCCCCGTAGTCGTGGGGATTTTTCCCCGGATCCTCCGGTTTTCCACATTTAGAAACGTGCGTTTAGATGATTAGGCTGCTATACATTTTCACATGAGCCACTTCGTTGAGCTATCTTTTTTGACCGGGTCGCTACTGAAAAAGAGCTATATAGCCCATTAGCACTTACATGGCATCCTATGTATGTTGAAATTCTTTTGCACCATACGTAGCCAAACGTACACATCAGAGGGTGGCGGTGGGTGCACGACACAGTTATGTTTACGCGATCTAACCCCAAAATCGCTTTATCGTGAACGATATTGGTCGTGAAAGCCTACGCGTCAAATGCCCTTGGGCGACGGACGATGGGGTGACACTGGTGACGGAATGGCAGCGTAGAGGTCGCTTGTGAAAAAGAGCTACGTAGCTCAGTGGGCCTTACCTGTTAAAATAAAAAAGTTTAGTTTAACTTCCCGGGGCAATTGAATCGCAAACTCCACGCGTGGGCATGACGATTCCCCCTCCTTGTTGTCGAATTGACATTTGCAGACAGCACGAGCGAAGCTAACGACGTGGAAAGGCGACCTCTCGCTGACCCCTCGCATCACCTGGCTCAACTACAGCAGCAACAACGAGAAGAGGAGGAGGTGAGGGTGCGTGGGTTGGATGCAGAGCTCACCTGTGAGGCCGAGAGGGTTCGAGGGCTAGAGGTGCAGCTCGCCCAGGAGGCCGAGAGGAGAAGCGACCTGGAGACGGAGCTCGCCGAGGGGGCCGAGAGGTGTCAAGGCCTGAGGGTGGAGCTCGCCCAGGAAGCACAGAGGAGGAACAGTCAGCAAGTGCTGCTCGCTCAGCAGGCTGAGAGGAAAATGAGCCTGGAGGTCGAGCTTACCCAGGAGGCCGAGAAGCACCGTGGGCTGGCGGCAGAGCTCACTCAGGAGACCGAGAGGAGAGTAGGCCTGGAGAAGGAGCTTGCTCGGGAGACCGAGAGGAGAATGAGCTTGGAGACTGACCTCGTCCAGGAGACCGGGAGGAGGGTGGGCTGGGAGACGGAGCTCACTCAGCAAGCTGAGAAGAGAGTGACCCTGGAGAAGGAGCTCGTGGTGGAGAGCGAAAGGAGGCATTTTCTGGAATCGGAGCTTGCCCAGGAAGCCGAGAGGCGAGTAGGCCTGGAGACGGAGCTTGCCGAGGAGGCCGAGAGGCGAGTAGGCCTGGAGACGGAGCTTGCCGAGGATGCTGGGAAGAGAATGGGCCTGGAGAAGGAGCTCGCTCGGGAGGCCGAGAGGAGAGTTGGCCTGGAGACGGAGCTTGTCCAGGAGGCTGAGAGGCGAGTAGGCCTGGAGACGGAGCTTGCCCTAGAGGCTCAAAAGCGCCGAGCGCTTGAGACGAAGCTCTCTGATGAATCCAAGAAAACGGTGGGCCTGGAAGCGCAGCTTGCCGAGGAGACCGCCAGGAGCCAAGGCCTGACAGCAGAGCTCACCCAGGAGACCGAGAGAAGCCAGACCCTGGAAACGATGCTCAGTGAGGAGTCCGAGAGGCGAGAACGCCTGGAAATGGAGCTCATCCAGGAGGCCGAGAGTCACCAAGCTCTTGACACGAAGCTCGCTGAGGAAGCGCAGAAGAGGACGGGCCTCATGGTGGAGCTCGCCCGGGAGACCGAAAGAAGACGCAACCTGGAGGCGGAGCTCGTTCAGGAGGCCGAGACGAGAGTGAGCCTGGAGACGGAGCTCACCCAGGAGGCCGAGAGGTGGCGCGGCCTGGCGGCGGGCCTCGCCCAGGAGACCAACAGGAGGATTCTCTTGGAGGCAGACCTCGCTCACGAGGTCAAAGCGCACCGCGAGCTGGTGGCGGCGCTCGCCGACGAGACTGAGAGGCGGCACGAGCTGCAAGCAGAGCTCGCCGACAGGGCCGCGGAGCGGGAGGCGAGCCTGCACGGCCTGGCAGCGCTGCTGGAGCATGAGCGGGAGCTGGCCGTCGCCGAGCTGCTGAGCTGCCACGAGGCGGAGGTGGCGCGGCTCACCGCGGAGCTCCGCCAGGCTGAAACGAGGGCCCAGCGGCTGGAGGAGCAGGGGGAGGAGGCAGGAGGTCTCACCGTGGAGCTCCAGGAGGGGGTGCTGGACGTGGAGTGGAGGTCTCGCGAGGCTTCCAGGGGGAGGCGGAGGTGAGTGACCCTGCCTACTTGAAGCAACATGCCAAACCGTCGAGCAATTACAGCGAGGCCCTGAACGATAAAATATTTTTAAATAATATTTTGTTTCTGGGAATGGCCCTTTTTCATAGCAGAGAGATGTGCTTGTGCACCAGTGGTTTACCGCATTGTGCAATGAACCCGCTCACCTGGGTCTAATCCCCCGCTCTGGGTCAACATCCGTGACGAATGCCTGAACCAGTCCGGCGCTGGGCCTCCCCTAGGACGACTTGGGCCTGAAGTGAGTGCCATGTCAACGTTCACACCGGGGGCGGTGGCTGCTCACACGACCCCATCGTGCGCAGTGCCAGATCTATTAGCCGGGTATGCGACGTTCCGCTTGAAGCTGCATCGAGCATCCTCAGGATGCTCAGGGATATCTTGGATTGTGAAGGGCCGTGCTCCAAAAATGTCACCAGCTCATTAACCCTGTCCCGTTCTGAAACGTCTGCAAGTTGCAAGGGTGGGTCGGTGTCCCCTTTCACCGCTGCTGAATCTCGGAACGCGCAAAGCGGTTTGGCGTTAATTTTATTTAGGGAGGCGTAGTAGCGCCATTGTTTTCTAAAGACATTTTTACTCACCGCAGATAACTGTGGGCGGCACGACCGCCGCACTCTATGATAGCCGGCGCCAAACCGTGCCCACACGCCTTGCGGGAGCCTCGGTACTGATAAGGTTACAGTAAAAGCTTGGATTGCGTGTAAGTTGGTCTGCGAGTGTTTTGCAAGACGAGCACATTTTTTAAATAAATATTAATTTGATAAACGAGCGAGGTCTTGCAATACGAGCAGTACGTGCATACGCTTTGTCTGCCGAGCGTCACGTGATCACAACTGATGTACGAGTGCTTTGGATTACAAGCACGTTTCCGGAACGAATTATGCTCGCAATCCAAGGTTTTACTGTATTTTACTTTAGTTTTTTCTTCTGAGTCCATTCCAATGAAGTACGGCTACTCACTAACCAGCTCATTAACCCTTTCTTGAAACGCGAAAGGGTTAAAGAACTGATGACGTACACGTACGTCACCAGAACAGGGGCTAAGATGCAAAACTCAGTGGGTTCACTGTGGATTTGAAGTTTTCGTGACTGCAGGGATCCATACTCTTTGGTTCTTTCGGTAAAGTGACGTAGATATAAAACAAAATAAATTAAATCGCGACGTTTCGTGCGCAACACAAGCGTCCGTCATCAGGTGAGACAACCACAGCAAGAAACAATTGCTGAAGCAAGAGTAGGGCTCACTGTGTTTTTGTAGTGTTGGCTACGGAAACGGATATCCGTATATTTACGCGGAACCTCTGCCGTGTCCGTGTCCGTCCCTGGCCCCTTGTCACGTCTGCCGCTCGTGTAGAGAGAAGCCAGTCGGGGTGGCGCTCAAGACGGCGGGGAGCGAAGCGGGGCGTCATCAGCAGCAGCACCAGCAGCAGCATCAGCAGCAGCAGCATCAGCAGCAGCAGCATCAGCAGCATCAGCAGCAGCAGGGCCTGACGATTGCAGCCGAAAGGGGGCTCAAGACCGGGGCGTCTAGCGAGCCGCAGGTGATGCCCTCTGCTGTTTTCGTGGCCTTGCAAAGTCACCTCCATGCGCAGTCGAACCTCGATTATCCGCATGCGGTTCATCTGATTTGCGGAGTAACCGCGCACCTGAGATTTTTACATAAATGAACAACTCATGGACTTTCGCTTAAGCCCAAATTAATAATCTATAAAACATTTATACATTGTTATACTTGGGAAATGTTTAACACAATTCACGTGCTTAAACAGAGCAAATCTATGCTCCGGTTAACCCGAAATGCACGTGATCGCCTCTACAGTACAGTAGTTGCCTGATGACGACCGCTTGTGTTGCGATCGAAACGTCGTGATTTGTTTTATTTCATTTCTAACTAGTACAGTAGTTGCATATCGTTACAACAGTGGGCGGAGTTTGATTGATTTTGATTGGCGTGGCTCTGCTATTCACTTGGTGGGCAGAGTCTTCTGCACAGGAGCAGGAACGTGTTATCATTGAGCACGCGCATTAGATGATTTGCAATCGTTCTTAATTTTTACCTATACTAGCTTTGCTACGCGGCTTCGCCCGAGAGTTGGATTCTTGTCTTGGATTAACACACGGCCTACGCGGAGGGTGGAGGGATGCGTGACGTCAGTATGCAGGTGACATCACAGATGTGACCTCACCGCTCACTTGCCGTGCAAAATATATATCCATTATTGCGCCTCCCCCCCCCCCCCCCCCCAAAATACAAAAGTCAATTTTTATACTTATCCCATTGTGTCCAGTCTGGAAACTACCCACATGCAAAAGTTTGTTGCATGTTGGGAAGTATGCTAAACATTTCGAACAGACACACATATTCACAGATATCCCTTTCATATATATAGATTAGTGGTTTTTTGCATAGAGGTCTGCGGAAAATGGTTATATTTTTGGACTTTCCGCAATTTTGAATTACCCGCAGCCATCCCCATCATTAGCACGGATAATCGACAGTCTAATGTATTTTCTAGAGATCGCCTAGCGGCTGGAGACCTGGTACACTCCTCCAGAGGGCACCCAGCACTCTCGACCAGGACTATTTAGCAGGGAGGACTTTCGAGCAGGTGTTCTTTTTCTTTTCTCCTGATGGCGTTTCGACCCAGGACTCTCCACCAGGAGGGCCTGAGAGCCAGCCGCATGCGCCGTGTGACCGCCGCAGTGCAGCCGTGACGTGTCCTGCCCAAGCCCACTCACTTTTCTTAACGTCGTTGCGCTCGCAACTAATTGCGAGCGCAACTAATTGCGAGCGCGACTCCTGTCCACGCTTCTGGGCGCGCTCTTCAGTTTTATTTATTTTTCGCGACCGGCTCCGTTTTCTTCGCGAACGTCCATTTCTCCGATCCGTACGCCGTGAGACGGTTTCGTAAACGCTTTCACGAATGAACCTTCGAATACTCTCGACGCTCATCGTCGTCATCGTTGTGGTTGGCGGTGCGGATTGCGCAGGGCTCCGCCGGGGGGGAGAGGCTCATCAAGGGGAAGGTGATCACGGAGCTGGGCGAGAAGCTGCAGAGGCTCCTCGAGCAGCACGACCGCGACAAAGGTGAGCCGAGCAGACGGCTGCCATCGCGTGCCCCACCGTCGTCAAGGTCCGGGTGGGCCCCCGTATCCACGCGACCCCCCCCCCTCCCCCGTGCCACTTCCTCACTCCGTATGCAGGAGGTCGTGGGGTCGATCACGACCCTGACGCCTGCTGTATATTTGGAGTTTGTGTGTCTTTCTCTCTCTCATCACCATCACGGTGGCTAGGAGATGTTAACTACCTCGACTGGTATACAGGAGGTCGTGGGGTCGTTCCCGACCCTGACGCCTGCTGCTGCATATTTGGAGTTTGCGTGTCTCTCTCTCTCTCATCACCATCACGGTGGCTAGGAGATGTTAACTACCTCGACTGGTATACAGGAGGTCGTGGGGTCGTTCCCGACCCTGACGCCTGCTGCTTATTTGGAGTTTGCGTGTCTCTTTCTCTCCCCGTGGGCACTTGGATCTTTCTCCGGGTCCTCCGGTTTTTCCTTCCACATTTAGAATAAACATCACGTATTTAGAGTATTTGGCTGCTGTAAATTTCCACGTGATAAGCAACTTCGTTGAGCTATCATTTGTGATAGCCAGGTCGCTTCTGAAAAAGAGCTACATAGAAGGGAAATAATAAAATAATGACGCTGTCTTTCCGACAGACCTGTTCTTCACCTGAGGACGGCTGCTTGCGTTGTGGCCGAAACGTCGTGAGAATTATTTTATTATGTTTTATTTTTATTATTTTATTATTTCCCTTCTACGTGACTTTCCCGAAAGAACCAAGAAGATGAATCCCTGCAGTCACGAAAGCTTTAAATCGAAATTTAAGAGCTACATAGCTCACTGGGGCCTCCAGCACCAGTGGGAAATCAGAGGCAGCGCAGAGCAAGACTGCAGAGGGCCCTGACCCTAACCAGATTTCGATTTTTTTCATTTCTAGATTTACAAACTAATTTCTTTAGAAATTTTTTGTGTTTAGTTTGTTGCCCTTTCCCCCCCGCCGCACTTCCGATGAGCATTGTTGGCTATGTACGGTGGAAAAAGATGTTCAACGTACGTCCGTACATGTTACCAACTAAGGCCCACTGAGCTGTGTAGCTCTTATTCATTTCCTGGCAGCGATTTCAGCCGCACCACCTCTACATAACAAAAGGCTCAGTCCCATTTACACGCACCTTTACATCACCCGCACCTAGTTTACACAACAAAGGCTCATTCCTAACAGCGTGCTTCAGCCGCACCGAACCTCACAAAAATAATATCCAGGTGCCTACCTTGGCTCCTCCCACCCTCAACCAGTATATATACAAGGACTATTTTCTTGGAATTTCTCTCACTTGATACAGCTATCGTGCTGTGACGGTTCCACCTGAAGACGGAAGCTTGTGTTGCCTCCGAAACGTCGTGATTTTTTAATTTTTTAATTTTACTTTTATTAATTTACATTTTTTACCTACTTGACTTTACCAAAAAAACCTAAGAATATGAATCCTTGCAGTCACGAAAGCTTCAAATCTAGAATGTGTAGCTCTTATTCAGAACTGACTTGCCCACAAATGATCACCCAATGAAGCGGCTCACTGTGACCACGTGGGGAGAGAGACACGCAAACTCCAAATTCACCAGAGAGAGAAAATCGGCGGTGATGTTTCTGTGGTGGAGAGAAACACTGCAGACCCCGGATAAAGATGACAGCAAGTCTCCTTTCAGTCCCAACAACGATCACCGCTGTGCAAAGCATAGATTCACCACACTTTGTTCAACCACCACACTTGCAGATCACATCAACACACTCACCCATCCACTCAAGCACCCACCCACACATTCACCCACGTACTCACCCACTCACACTCACTACACTGCAGGTCACAACAACTCGCACACTTAACCAACCACTCACCCACTCACTCGCCCACTCCACCTACCCACACACTCACCCACACACTCACCCACTCACACACGAACTCAACCTGTCACTTATCCATTCACCCACCCACTCACCCACTCACTCGCTATACCGCAGGTCACAACAACACACTCAACCATCTACTCACCCACTTACCACACCATAGGTCACAGCAAAACACTCAACCGCCCACTTACACACTCTCATCCACCACACTTTGTTCAACCACCACACTGCAGATCACAGCAACACACTCACCCATCCAGTCAAGCACCCACCCGCACACTCACCCACACACTCACCCACTCACACACGATTTCAACCTGTCACTCATCCATTCACCCACCCACTCACTTACCCACTCACTCACTATGCCGCAGGTCACAACAACACACTCAACCATCTACTCACCCACTCACTCACCCACTCACCACACCGTAGGTTACAGCAACACACTCAACCGCCCACTCACACACTCACCCCCCCCCACTCACTCACTCACCTACTCATCTCAACCCACTCACCACACTGCAGGTCACAACAACACACTCAACGATTTATTCACACACTCACCCACTTGCCACAACGTAGGTCACAGCAACACACTCAACCACCCACTCACACACTCACCCCCCCCTCACCCACCTACTTATCCAAACCCACTCACCACACTGTCTGTCACAACAACACTCTTTCTGCTTCTTCCCACTCACACTGCTCCACTTCGGAATTCCCTCCCATCGTCATCTTTCCCCAAGCTTTTATAATATAATCACACCAACAACAACCTTGCTCAACTCATGAAGCGTGTTAACAACCCTTAGCTTATTCTCAGGTTTTTTCGGTAAAGTCACGTAGGTAAAAACATTAAAATTAATGAAAGTAAAATAAAACAAAACAAAAATAAAATTCACGACGTTTCGGAGGCAACACAAGTCTCCGTCATCAGGTGGGATGCAGCTAATTCGGCTGTGACGGTCCCACCTGATGACGGAGACTTGTGTTGCCTCCGAAACGTCGTGAATTTTATTTTTGTTTTGTTTTATTTTGCTTTCATTAATTTTAATGTTTTTACCTACGTGACTTTACCGAAAAAACCTGAGAATATGAATCATTGCAGTCACGAAAGCTTCAAATCTAGAACCCTTAGCTTCACCATTGGAACCTCATTTGCCAGTAAAAATATGATAATTGGTTTTTTACCCTTCTATCTGGCAACAAAACTGACACCTTTTTTTACAAGGAGTCATGTTTACATAGACCACAATACCTGCGGTCATAATGCAAACAAAAAACATAACTCTCATAATGTGCCCGGTCCTTGAAGTTGATTGGTCCACACCCGAGACAGCTTTCCTTAGAGCCTAGTCTCACATGGGTTGGACCAGATGACGCCAAAAGGCGCACAACCCTTAGCTTTCACAACCTTACCCGGTGCTGTTTGTCGCTGGCCTCCTCACGTTTTGAGGCTTAGGTGGTTTGGGTAGGGGGGCCCCTGGGGGGGGGGGCCCTGGAGGGGGGGCCCTGACCTCAGCAACTGAGCGAGCGAGGCTAACAACCCCCCCAACCACCCCACCGAACCCCTGCTGCGCTAAGCGGTGCCGGTGAACTCTGCAGTCCCTGCCATTTGTGTTGGGCGGGAGCGGTTAATCCACGCGCTTGGTTCAATATTGACGGTGAGCGGCGCTCGCTAATGAGAGAATTAATGCCCCCACCAGGGGTGGGGTTGGGAGGGCGGCTCGCGGCGGGTCGTGGCGGTGCTACATAATGCCGGTAACCGCTGAGAGTTTCCTTTTCTTTGGGGTTCACCCGCCACTGGGTATTCTTGTCGTACGGCCGACGTAGATGCAGAGCAAACAACCACAATTTCACACTCGGGTGGTCAAAGCCAGCAGACCACCACGTCAGGAGCAGCGAAGTAGCGAATCGCCATGATGTCTCCTTCGTATTTGTGTATGGGCCACTGCGTATTTGTGTATGGGGCACTGCGTATTTGTGTATGGGGCACTGCGTATCTGTGTATGGGGCACTGCGTATTTGTGTATGGGGCACTGCGTATTTGTGTATGGGGCACTGCGTATTTGTGGATGGGGCACTGCGTATCTGTGGATGGGGCACTGCGTATCTGTGGATGGGGCACTGCGTCACTACATGTTGCATTGCTAATAATAATGATTTTTAATATTAATTATAATTAGTAATGAGATTTGGATTAACATAGAGGACTTAGTACTATAACCTGCTGAAATGACGTACTCCCAGAAGGCCTTGCGGGGTCCGCTGGGTTGTGGGTGCCACGGTGGCGAGATGTTAACTACCTCGCCTGGTATGCATGAGGTCGTGGGTTCGATTCTGACCCTGACACCTGTATATTTGGAGTTTGCGTGTCTCTCTCCCCTTGGTCGCGGGATTTTTATCCATGTCCTCCGGTTTTTTCCTCCACACTTAGAATCAGCATCACGCATTTTTTTGTATTTGTCTGCTATAAATTTCCACGTGATAAGCCACTTTGTTGAGCTATCATTTGTGGTTGGGTCGCTTCTGTAAAATAGCTTTATAGCTCAGTGGGCCTTACCTGGTGCTCTATGTATGTTGAACTTCTTTCGCGCCATACCTAGTCAACCGTGAGAGTCGTTGGGTGGCGGTGGGTGCGCGACACAGTTACATTGAAGCGATCTAACCCCAAAAATGCTTTATCGTGAACTATATTGTTCGTCAAAGCCGACGCGTCAAGTGCAATAATTATACACTTTGGTGACGGACGTTGGGGTGACACTGGTGACGGAACGGAAGTCAGAGGAAGCGAGAGGACGACTGCCACGGAAGTGGAGCGCTGAAATTGCAGTTCGTGCGCGGGCACGGGCGGGGTGATGGATCGTAGCAGCGCTTCACCGTGAGGGATGGCGACAGTGTAGGCCTACATCTAGCAGTTGATAGACAATGGCTGGTGATGGTGGTGATGATCATGATGATGACAGTTCAACGAATCCCAACTCTTAAGGTCCGGAACCTGTTCTCAGAGAGTCATCCCTGATGCCTTTGACATTAGCCGTGGCCAGGAATGGAACTCGGGCCAGCAGGTTCTTAGCGCAGTGCGCTAACCACTCAGCCACTGCTCTCCACTGCATAATACACACACGCGCACGTACGCACATGAACACACGCACATGAACACACGCACAGGTACACAAGTGCACATGCACGCACGAAGACAAAGATATCCCCATATAGCCTTTAACAGACTGTTGGGGCAAGTGCTGTTAGTGAGTAGCACTTATGAAGGTTGGCATGGTACACGAGGGGGTGGGTGGCCAGCACCACTCCCGACCGCCTTTGTCTCCCGAGTGGCGATGTTGGCTACACACCGCACCAGGTACTCATTTAAGGCTCAGTCGACCCAGGGGAGGCCCAGGATCGTTTAAAACAATCGTCATCGGTGTTCGACGTGAGCGCGCACACACACACAGACACACGCGCACACAAGCACTCGGTCGCCCCCTCCTATCGACCGACCCATCTTGACGTCCACACGCTTACCTTACTGACCTCGGCCTTCCATCTTCCTCCCCCCTAGCCCCCCCCCCCCCACCTACTCCTCCCTTCCCCCCCCCCCCCCAACAAACCCCCCCGCCCCCCCACGACAAACAGACGAATCCCTCCCACGCGCTTCCTCCACCCCTGCAACCTCAGGCGCGTCGCGGTTCAGCCGCGTCAATACGCGCTCGGCATTAATCTTTCAAGGTGGGAAGGTGGGGGGGGGGGGGTTGAGGGGGGGGGGGTGCGGCGTCGTTCAACCTCCTCCCTCCCCCTCCCCCACCTTCTCGGCTGTCACGTCCCTCGCGAGTCGGCCAGAGGTGGAAATAAATAAAAGAACGACAACAGCAGCAAAGGTTCCGTGAGAAGAGGAATATTAAATACATTGCGAGGCGTGTTTAGCTCCCAATGAACTAGCGGGGGCAATCATTGCCGGGGGTTTTCCGGGTTTGATTTTTAAAAATTGGTATTATTGATGTATTATTATTTATTCACAGGGTCATGCTTTGTTCACACAGGAAAACCTCAATGGGTCCTTTGCAGGAGGGTCCTGCCAGGTTTATGCTGTAGGGCTGGGCGATGCTGCTGCTGCTGCTGCTGCTGATTTGTGTGTTGTGATGCCTATCGAGTGATTTGCAGGTGATTTTGTCAGGATGGGAGATGCAACTTAGCCAATAGCAAGTCCACACAAAACAAAGACCCCCCATGTAGCCTTAACAGACTGTTGGGGGAAGTGCTGTTTGCGAGCACCTATGAAGGCCGGAACGGCACACGAAAGTGGGTGGGTGGCCAGAACCACGTCCGGCAAATTGTATTTCCTTAGTGGCGATGTTTACTACACACTGCACCAGGTAAATCATTTGAGGCTTAGTCGACCTGGGGGAGGCCCAGGACCGGTCAAGATAATTGTCGTTGGTGTTGGTCATGAGCGGGAATCGATCTCGGGTCTCCGAGTTTATAGCGCAGCATGCGAATCACTACACACAGACTCGCACACATATACAATATTTTGTGGCAAGTGCTGTTCACGATCTACTGTGAAGGCTGGCACGGGACTCTGGGGGTTATCGTGGCCAGCCCCACGCTCTGCCACCTTTGTCAGCACAGCACACGAGGGGGTGGGTGGCCACTGTTGATGTTTACACAGGTACGCAATTGAGGCAGAGTCGACCTAGGGGAGGCCCAGGACTGGTTTAGATAATCGTCACTGGGTGTTGGCCGTGAGCACGAATCGGACCCAGGTCGCCAGGTTCCTAGCGCAGTGCGCTAACTGCTACACTACCCTTTCCCCATAGGTGCTGCTCTCCCACGCGTACGCTCTCACACACGCTCTCAGGGTCACTCGCACTCTGACGCTCTCACAAAGGCAAAGATCCCTCGTACATCCTTAATAGACTGTTGGGGAAACGCTCTCGCACACACGCATGCACACTCTCACAAACATACAATCGCACTCTGCAGAACAGGGAGGGGGTGGGGTTACGTGCAATCTCCACTTAGAGAGGCGCCCGAGTCGGGGGGCCGAACCCAGGCCGCTGTTGCCGTGAGGCGCGAGCGTCGCCACTGCGAGCGGCCGCGCTCACCTCTCGCCCCTCCCCGCAGAGGCCATCGAGAAGCTGCTGTCAGAGAAGACGTTCCTGGAGGAGACCGTCGCCCGCTTGAAAGGAACTCACGACCTCGCCGCCGCGTCTCCGTCTTCCCCCAACGTCGCCGAAGCTCGGGCGCAACAACCGCCGCCGCTGCAGCCGCCGACACAGCCGACACAGCCGACACAGCCGCTGCAGCCCAGAGGCTGGCTCAGGGCTCGCGGCTCCTCGGTGGGACACTGCACGAGTGCGGTCGCGGGGCAGCCGGGCCTGCTGCAGGCCGTGGCGTGGGGACTCACGTCCGGCGTGCTGGGCGCCGGGGAGGCGAGGGAAGGGAGGAAAGAGTCTACTGGTGGTGGAGGTGGCGGTGGCGGTGGCGCTGGTGGTGGTGCTGGGGTGGTGTCGGCCGCAATGCCCCTTGAGAGAACTCGTACTCCTCTACTCTTCCTCCCTGTGGAGTGCGGTGACAGTGTTGGTGGTGATGGCGGCGGCGGTGATGGGGCAGCGATGGCGATGGCCGGGGATGGGTTGGATGCGAGTGTCATCGCGCTCAGGTGAGACGTTGGGGTCGCGCGGAGGTCGCGCCGCGACGGATTTGCAACATCTTGTACAAACTTGCTGTACCGCCTTCTCCTGGCGAGCCATGGCCCGCAGCTCCTCCTCAACGCCCACGGGAAGGGAGTTTCACGGCATCTGTGCTGCGGCGATCCACCAACCCCTCGCCGCTGCCTTCACAGTGCTGGATTGCAGGCGGCCGAGTGCGGCGGCGTAGGCACCACCACTGCCCCACGTAACGCCGCCTCGCCCATGTTTGTCTCTCCGCCCTGGCTCTTGGGCGTCGATCGCACGTTGCCTGCGTGAGCTGCCCCGGCAGATGGAAGGAAGTGACGGCGTTTGTTCGTGCGTCTAACCCCGGCTGTGTCCCCCCACTGCAGGGAGAACGCTCCGAGCGAAGACAAGCAGAGGGTGCTGATGCTGGAGAAGGTGAGCACGATGGTTTAATCGGCGTGCAGGCCGCACCCCTGCTGATGAGAGACCCAGGGTGGTCGACTCCAGTTCAGAGTTTTTTGGGAAGACGAGGTCGCAGTTGACCCTCTCCCGTTCCGAGACGTCTTGCAAGTTGCAGGGTGGGTGGGTGGGTGTCCCCGTTCACCGCTGAATCTCGGAACCCACAAGCGGCTCGGCATTAATTTTATTTAGAGAGGCGTAGTAGCGCCGTTGTTTTTAAAGACATTGTTACTCACCGCAGAGAACGGTGGCGACATGACCGCACTCTACGATAGCTGGCGCCAAGCTGTGCTATGCCTCGGCACCAGTAAAGTTCTTCTTCTTGGTTCTTTCGGTAAAGTCACGTAGAAGGAAAATATAAAATAATAAAAAATATAAAATAATAAAAATAAAACATAATAAAATAATTCTCACGACGTTTCGGCCACAACGCAAGCAGAAGACGGCTGCTTGCGTTGTGGCCGAAACGTCGTGAGAATTATTTAATGTTTTATTTTTATTATTTTATTATTTTCCTTCTACGTGACTTTACCGAAAGAACCAAGAAGATGAATCCCTGCAGGCACGAAAATCTTTAAATCGAAACCAATAAAGTTATTTTATTTTGGTAAGACTCGACGTGAACCTTCACGGGCGACGTTCCCGCGGACGTATTCCCCCGGCCAACGCGATTCTCCGTTGAGTCGTGGTGGAGATGGGCCACGTTTGAGTCGTAAAGAAGAACCCTCCACCACCGGCACGGCCAAAGGAATGGATCGCCGCGCTTATACAAGCGCTCCGTCATCTCTCTCTCTCTCTCGTTGGCCCTCAGCCAGCGCATTGGTGGACATTCCACAATCTCACGGCAGGACCCATTACTTGCGCAGGACGGCCGCTTGTTGCCTCCCCGTAAAATTTGTCCCGATTTTATCGACCCGCGAGGGACGATGGGCCGGCGTTGTGCAACGTTTGTGTCGCGTGTGTTGCTCGAGTGTGCGGAGCGGTGACCCCAACGTAGCACTCTGCGCCACCGCCACGGGTTCCGGCGACACGAGTTCGTTTCCCTCTCGCGACCAATAACAAATATTCAAACCGGTGCTAGACCTCCGCTAGGTCGACTCGGCCTCAAATGAGTACCTGGCGCCGTGCATTTCCACATCGGCAACAAAGGCGGCCGGGGCGGGCTACAACACCCCCTCGGGAACGCCGTGCCGGGCCTTCGTAGGTGCCGCTGCTCGCGAACAGCACTTGCCCCAACAGTCTGTTAAGGCTACACGGGGGAACCTTTGTCTTTGCAGGCCCTGCACCAGAAGGAGAAGGAACATTCCCGGCTCGTCCAGAGGCTGGTGGGTGCGACGTGACGAAGTCCTCTCGCTCCGTAGCTGTGACTTTAATGGTTTTGCATTTGTCAGCTTGGGTGACCACCCAGGTTAATCGAGCAGCACTGTACGTTAAACTTCTTTCACACCGCACGTGGCCAACCGTGCTAATCGGAGGTGCCGGGGGAAGGAAAAGAAACTAAACACAAAACGGAGTTGTAAAATAAATACGTTTTCAATTTGTAAATGCAAATTAGGAAGTTAGGGTCGGAGTCTTCGTAGGGTCACTCCGCCCTGCCTCCGATTTCAATACAAACACCACTCACTCACTCTGTAGAACAGGGGGAGATCATACAAACTCCACTCACTCTGTAGAACAGGGAGAGATCATACAAACTCCACTCACTCTGTAGAACAGGGGGAGATCATACAAACTCCACTCACTCACTCACTCTGTAGAACAGGGGGAGATCATAAAAATTCCACTCACTCACTCTGTAGAACAGGGGGAGATCATACAAACTACACTCATTCACTCTGTGTAACAGGGGGAGATGATAAAAACTCCACTCACTCACTCAGCAGAACAGGGGGGGATCATATAAACTCCACTCACTCACTCAGCAGAACAGGGGGAGATCATACAAACTTCACTCACTCTACAGAACAGGGGGAGATCATACAAACACCACTCACTCACTCTGTAGAACAGGGGGAGATCATGCAAACTCCACTCACTAACTCTGTAGAACAGGGGGAGATAATAAAAACTCCACTCACTCACTGTAGAACAGGGGGAGATCATACAAACTCCACTCACTCACTCTGTAGAACAGGGGGAGATCATAAAAACTCCACTCACTCACTCTGTAGAACAGGGGGAGATCATACAAACTACACTCACTCACTCTGTAGAACAGGGGGAGATCATAAAAAACTCCACTCACTCACTCTGTAGAACAGGGGGAGATCATACAAACTACACTCATTCACTCTGTAGAACAGGGGGAGATCATACAAACTTCACTTGTTCACTCTACAGAACAGGGGGAGATCATATAAACTCCGCTCACTCACTCTGCAGAACAGGGGGAGATCATACAAACTTCACTCACTCTACAGAACAGGGGGAGATCATACAAACACCACTCACTCACTCTGTAGAACAGGGGGAGATCACACAAACTTCACTTGTTCACTCTACAGAACAGGGGGAGATCATATAAACTCCACTCACTCACTCTGCAGAACAGGGGGAGATCATACAAACTTCACTCACTCTACAGAACAGGGGGAGATCATACAAACACCACTCACTCACTCTGTAGAACAGGGGGAGATCATACAAACTTCACTTGTTCACTCTACAGAACAGGGGGAGATCATATAAACTCCACTCACTCACTCTGCAGAACAGGGGGAGATCACACAAACTCCACTCACTCTACAGAACAGGGGGAGATCATTTAAACTATACTCACTCACTCTACAGAACAGGGGGAGATCATATAAACTCCACTCACTCCCTCTGCAGAACAGGGGGAGATCATACAAACTCCACTCGTTCACTCTACAGAACAGGGGGAGATCATACAAACTCCACTCACTCACTCTACAGAACAGCGGGAGATCATACAAACTACACTCACTCACTCTTAGAACAGGGGGAGATCATACAAACTCCACTCTGCAGGACAGGGGGAGATCATACAAACTCCACTCACTCACTCTACAGAACAGGGGTAGATCATATAAACTCCACTCGTTCACTCTACAGAACAGGGGGAGATCATACAAACTCCACTCACTCACTCTACAGAACAGGGGGAGATCATACAAACTCCACTCACTCACTCTACAGAACAGCGGGAGATCATACAAACTCCACTCACTCACTCTTAGAACAGGGGGAGATCATACAAACTCCACTCTGCAGGACAGGGGGAGATCATACAAACTTCACTCACTCACTCTACAGAACAGGGGTAGATCATATAAACTCCACTCGTTCACTCTACAGAACAGGGGGAGATCATACAAACTCCACTCACTCACTCTACAGAACAGGGGGAGATCATACAAACTCCACTCACTCACTCTACAGAACAGGGGGAGATCATACAAACTCCACTCGTTCACTCTACAGAACAGGGGGAGATCATACAAACTACACTCACTCACTCTACAGAACAGGGGGAGATCATCCAAACTCCGCACATTAGATAGAGCATTTGAGAGCAATCGGAGGAGTGTGTGCGAGAGCGATCAAGGGAGAGAGAGAGCGAGAGAAAGGAGGGAGGGGAGGAGGAGTAGGAGGGGGGGAGGGGTAGAGCTTGCGTGCGCACGCGGGGAGTCAAAGTAGAAGCGAGATCGATGGGCCGCGCGTTATATTTTTGTCGGTAGCTTCCTTCAATAAAAACGTCACGAGTCGACGCCGAAATGAAAGATAAAATGAGACTCGCACACTCCGGGGCGTCAGGCTCGCCAGCGGCGGACACTTACCGGCCGGAGGTCATGACCCCGGGATTATTGGTCTTGCCGTTCGGCCGACCGTTGGATCTTAGCCGCTCTCGTTTGGTGCAACCGCCACCCCCCCCACCCCCCAATCTGCAGGACCCCCCCACGACCGCATGCTTGGTTGTGTTTTTGATAAATAAATTAAATGATATCCGATTAGCGCCGGTGGCTCGCAGCAGATGAAGACGTTTGTGGGCAGAACTCGCCGCAGGTTTTGTCGGGCTGTGGAACATCGCACGGCATCTTCTTGGTTTTTAATAAAAATAAAACATAATAAAATATTTTATTATGTTTTATTTTTATTATTTTATTACTTCCCTTCTACGTGACTTTACCGAAAAAACCAAGAAGATGAATCCCTGCAGTCACGAAAGCTTTAAATCGAAATTTTATCGCACGGCAGTCGCTCGTTTCGCGAATCCAGCACTGCTGATGAGGCCTCAAAGGGTCGAGCTGGTGCAGAGTTAACTTATTTATTTTTACAAATGCAAATATTTAATTGTATTGATTCACGTGCGGTCATTAGTGATTGCGCTGAGATAGCCAGATACGCGCAAGACTATTAACGCAGACGCTTACTTACACACACACACGCAACCCGCAAAAGGCAAAGATAACCCGCATAGCCTTCAATAGACTGTTGTGGCAAGTGTTATTAGCGAGTAACACCTATGAAGGCCGGCACGGCGCACGAAGCGGTGGGCGCAGCGGTGGCGAGATGTTAACTACCTTGCCTGGTATACAGGAGGTCGTGAGTTCGATCCTGATCCTGTATATTTGGAGTTTGCATGATCTCTCCGTGGTCGCGTGGATTTTTCTCTCGGTCCTCTGGTTTTTCCTTCCACATTTAGAAACATGCGTATCGAGTATTTGGCTGCTATAAATTTTCACATGATAAGCCACGTTATTGGGCTATCATTTGTGGCTTGATAACTTCTGAAGAACCAATATATAGCCTTGCGGGCCTTACCTGGTAAACTAAAATAAAAATTGTTTTAGTTTAGGATGGCCAGCACCACACCTTTGTCTCCCAAATGGCTTTGTTTTACACACCCCACCAAGTAATCATTTAAGGCTGAGTCGACCTTAGGGAGTCCCAACAATGGTTCAGATTGTCGTGGTGCTGGCCGCCCAGCCCCTCGTGTTCCGTGCCGGCCTTCATAGGTACAACCCGCCAAACAGCACTTGCCCCTACAGTCTGTTAAAGGCGACACGGGGGGGGATCTCTTTGCCCATACGCACGCGGACCCGAATGTTACCATCGCAGCGATGCCTCTCCCGTCTCTATTACAGATGTCTCAGAGCGTGGCGCCCGTGTCTCCTCGCCAGCCCGAGAAGCTGGCCATCAAAGAGTGAGTCGCCCCCTCTCCCCCTCCCCCCCCACGCACCCCGTTCCGTGCGACGATTTCCGGCCACCGCAAACTCGGTCCATCGCGGCGCCGTCACGCAGCACCGTTTCGTAGCGCGCTGCGCGTGACAACTGCCGGGGTGGATGGCCGACCGGTGTGCTGGCCCCTGCCGGGATGGTGTGGATGGGTCAGTGCGACCGGGTCGGGGTGTTTGGGTCGGTGTGACTGGGTCAGGGTGTTTGGGTCGGTGTGACCGGGTCGGGGTGTTTGGGTCGGTGTGACCGGGTCGGGGTGTTTGGGTCGGTGTGACTGGGTCGGGGTGTTTGGGTCGGTGTGACCGGGTCGGGGTGTTTGGGTCGGTGTGACCGGGTCGGGGTGTTTGGGTCGGTGTGACCGGGTCGGGGTGTTTGGGTCGGTGTGACTGGGTCAGGGTGTTTGGGTCGGTGTGACTGGGTCAGGGTGTTTGGGTCGGTGTGACTGGGTCAGGGTGTTTGGGTCGGTGTTTCTGGGTCAGGGTGTTTGGGTCGGTGTGACTGGGTCAGGGTGTTTGGGTCGGTGTTTCTGGGTCAGGGTGTTTGGGTCGGTGTGACTGGGTCAGGGTGTTTGGGTCGGTGTGACTGGGTCAGGGTGTTTGGGTCGGTGTGACTGGGTCAGGGTGTTTGGGTCGGTGTGACTGGGTCAGGGTGTTTGGGTCGGTGTGACTGGGTCAGGGTGTTTGGGTCGGTGTGACTGGGTCAGGGTGTTTGGGTCGGTGTGACTGGGTCAGGGTGTTTGGGTCGGTGTGACTGGGTCGGGGTGTTTGGGTCGGTGCGGTTATCACCTGGGTGAGGTCAAACTGGACACCAGAGGGAAGCGTAAATACAGCTAGATTGACCTTTGACATTGGCTTGGGATGGGTTCGTGACCTCTCTTCCTTCAATGTCTCGGTTAACGCCACAACTCCCTCGCTCGCTCCCTCGCTCGCTCGCTCGCTCGCTCCCGCCCTCGCTCCAGGTGTGGGCGGCAGGGGAGAGGTGCCAAAGAGATAGAGGAAATCGTTGCTTGTGTGGAAGCAGGGTGCATATTTTGAGCATGCAATCCTCGCTTATCTTGGCCTGACAAAACCTCCACGGCCTCACCGTACCTCCCACGCATTCCCCCCGCGCCACCCCCCCCTTCCCCCCCTTCTCCACCATCCCCCTATAACCTTACCCCCCCCACCAACCCCGTTCCATCTAACCTTCGACCTTTCTCACGTCTCACATCCAAATCGCCGTGCACCTCTCTCCAGTGTTGGCAGCAGTGACGTGGAAAGTAGAGGCAGCCTCTGCTGATTAAGTGGTGGTGTAAGAGATGATTTGTATTCCAATGACAAGAACAACAACAATAATATGAAGGTAAAGGTGCCGCCCCGCAATTGCTCGCTCGCACTGCTGCTGGCAGAAGGGCGCCTCCTTTAACTCACTTATCCGCTTCTCTCACCACTCGCTCAATCACCCGCTCAATCAGCCACTCAGCGGCTCGTTCACCCTTTTACACACTCAATCACCCACTCACTCACCCACTCGCCAAGTCACCCACTTACCAACTCATCCACTCTCTCAATCACCCGCTCAATCACCTACTCGTAAGCTAATTCGCCCTTTTATCCACTCACTCACCCGCTCACTCAGATCCCTCACCCACAGACTCATCCACTCAATCACCCACTCGCCAACTCACCCACTCACGTACTCACTCTCTCACTCAATCACCCACTCACTCAATCATCCACTTACTCATTAACTCATCTACTCCCTCACTCACCCACTCACTCACCTACTCACTCACTCACTAAATCACCCACTCCCCCATTAACTCATCCCCTCCTTCAATGACCCGCTCACTCACTCACGCACCCACTCACTCACTCACTCACTAAATCACCCACTTTCCCGTTAACTCATATACACTCCCTCACTCTCCCGCTCACCCACCCGCTCACCCTCCCACTCACCACAGCGCTTTCTTAACAAGTGCACGAAGCATTCGGCGCAACACGGAGGCCATCGATCTGCCGCCGACGTCACGACACCAGAGGCACGGCGGCATATCAAGTGTTTCCATTTTAAATCATCGATTCCCAATTAGCGGTGGGCGGGCGGGCGGGCGAGCGAGTGGGAGAGCAGACAGCTGGGGAGGGCAGGTAGGCTGTGGGGGCGGGTGAGCGAAAATTTATTTTTCCTTTTGGCAGACGGGACCCCCCCCGCCCCGCCCCTGCTGAGAGGTAGTACAGCAAGTAGGTTCCACTGGCCCCGTCCGCGGCGACGGCCTCTTTGGTCGGCACGCCGTCCCCTAGAGTTTTCCCGCTGGTGGGCCTTCTCCATCGTGCGTCGCCGCCACCGCTGAGCAGATTGGCCGAAGGGGCGGGGGAGGCTCTCGACGAAGATCCTTGAGGCTGTTCGCCGTCGATGGCTCTAACCCCCCTTTGGCCACGTCCCATCGCTGCTTCCCCCAGCCCCCTGTCGTGTAGCGGGTGGGGGTGGGGGGGGTTGCCGACTCGTGGTGATGGGAGAGGTGAAATCCAGGTTGGGAGGGGCGGGGGGTCAACTCAGCTGATGGTCGTCACCACCGTCGTGATCACCGCCGCCACTGTCATCATCGTCATCGTCGTTGTGTTCCTCATCACCGTGATCGTCTTGGGGGGGGGGGGGTGGGGGACACGGAAGGGTGGTGACGTTGCGGTGACGTCGCTCGTGGCCTCACCGCAAGAAAGAAGGGGCCTGGGTTCAATTCCTAACCCGGGTGACTTCCTGAGTGGAGTCTAAACTGAACTGAAACTAAGCAGTTTTTTTTTTATTTTACCAGGTAAGGCCCACCGAGCTATATAGCTCTTTGTTTCAGAAGTGACCTGGCTATCACAAATGGTAGCTCAGCGAAGTGGGCTTATCGTCATGTGGAAATGCATAGCAGCTAAACGCGTGATGTTGATTCTAATTGTCGGAGAGGGGGGGGACCAGAGAACCCAGCGAAGAAGCCACGCGACCACGCGGAGAGAGACACGCAAACTCCAAATATACAGCAGTAGGCGTCAGGGTCGGAATCGAATCCACGACGTCCTGTGTACCAGGCGAGGTAGTTAACATCTCCTAGCCACCGTCATGATGATCATGATGATTAGAGAGACGCAAACTCCAAATATACAGCAAGCGTCAGGGTCGGGATCGAATCCACAACGTCTTGTACACCAGGCGAGGTCGTTAACATCTCTTAGCCACCGTGATGATGATGTGAGAGAGACACGCAAACTCCAAATTATACAGCAGCAGGCGTCAGGGTCGGGATCGAATCCACGACCTTCTGTGTACCAGGCGAGGTAGTTAACATCTCCTAGCCACCGTGATGATGATGATGATGAGAGAGAGACACGCAAACTCCAAATATACAGCAGGCAACATGGTCGGGATCTAACCCACGACCTCCTGTATACCAGGCGAGGTTGTTAACATCTCCTCGCCACCGTGGCACCCGAGTCTGCGCATTCTCCCACCTGCTGTCGGGGGACAGTGGCAATATCCCTCCCTCCCTAATACCCCCCCCACTACCCCCCACCACCCCCCCACTACCCCCCACCACCCCCTCCACTTCCGCCCACCACCCCCCCCCCACTACCCCACACCACCCCCCCCCACTACCCCACACCACCCCCCCACTTCTGCCCCCCCCCCACTTCCCCCCACCACCCCCCACCACCATCCCCCCCCCTCCAATACAAAAATGTAATTGGCCGCCTTGGCAATAAGAGAATGGGGGAGTAACCTGTGTGTGTGCGTGCGATGGAACGGGACAGGGTTGGGGGGGGGGCTCAGGAAGTCACGGGGCCCCCCCGAGGCGTCGGGGGGTGGAGGGTCGAGGGGGGGGGGGGAGAGAGCGAGCGGGGGAGAGGTCACGGGCGCAATATCAATATCTGTCTTGGCACGCGGCTCTCGGGCGAAGCTGGGGAGGGTTATTTATTTATTTTCAAGTGGGCAGAAACCAAATTAAGGGGTCCAGAGTGCCGCAGATTCTGGCCGGCGGCGTTTTGTGGGCCGGTTTGGGGGGGGGGGTGGGGGGGGGGGGAAGTGAGAAAAAAGTGGCTTCCGCAAGATGCGTCGCTCAGCGCGCGCGCGCTACCCGACGCGCAGACCTGTTGCCCCCGCAACCTCGTCGCGCGCAACCGGTCGCCGTTGCCAACGTCGTCGTGACCTGCCGGCCGAGATCGATCTACTGCTGGGCTGATGACCGCCTCTTCCCCATCGTCGTCATCGTCGTCGTCGTCATCTTCGCCTCTCGCGGCCCGGCGACGTAGCGACCCGTCCGGCTGGCGCACGCGAGCCGATCCCCTCGCTCCGCCTCCGCGGAGGACGTTGTTGGCGCTCGTCGTTGCCCGATGATGCTGGATGCAATTACCAGCGAAACGTCGTACTCAAATTGTAAATGTTGTGGCTTCAACACACCGGTGGGCTAAAGCAGTGAACTATTTGTCTTTTGTCAACGTGACACTTTTTTTACTGATTGGCCGTGTCGGGTGGTGGAGGGTTACGACACATTTATAAATAACGCGATCTAAACCCAAAAACGTTGATTATGAATAATATTGGTCGCGAAAGCCTACGTGTTAAACTGCACTTGCTGCTGTTGCCGCTTGTTGTTGCCGCGCGGCGTTGCCGCTCGTTGCCGCTCGTTGTTGCCCCCTCTCCGTTGGCGAGTCGGGAGAAAGTGACAGGCGGTATTTTTATTTGCGCGCCGGGCCCAGTGAGCGTGATGAATGGCCAGAGCGCGCTCTGTAAATTAATCCCATCGATTGGGAGGGAGGGAGGGATGTGGAGAGAGCGAAGTCGGTCCTTGAGACATTGACCGGTTAACCACCGAGGGTGCCAAAAGCTAACGAGGATTCTCCCGGAGCATTCGGGGGACGATGTAGCAAGTCGGCGGTGGGTATTGCTCTCCCCTGCTAGCGCGTAGTCGTAGGAAGTTTGATGGAGAACATTGTTCTGAAAACCACCAATCTACTGTGTCGATGTATGCGCTATACATTAGGGCCGTTGCCACTAAACGGCGCCTGTTTTATATTTTTTTCTTTGCACTGTGCATTGGCACGGCTCGCGGATGTGTCAGTGGAAAGAGGGAGGCCTGGGTGGCAGACCTGTTGACATGCCCCGGTTTAAGACAGAGCTGTTCGTTTGCGTGCCCTTGAAAACTGGAGGGTAATATTTTACGCGAGGAACGTAAGGAGGGCTGTTATCGCCAGGCTGGGAGGCATCGACCCGCTGCACTTGATTGTCCACGTTTTATTAACGGGCGGCTGAATTCCAAATAAATAGCTGCACACGGGGAGAAGAGAGACTTTCTGACACCACCACCAACACCCGCCATTCGCCACTAAGTGACGGTGACGTCACCACGGCGCCTGTGCTAGGCCAGGTGCACTTTGAGGCCACGTGAAGTGTCGAAGGCTCGCTGGCAGGAGGTCTCGGGACAGACCCAGGTGCCTTGGGGTTGGCTGACTGAGATGACCGGTAGATGTACACCCTACTGTACCAACTTTGCTGAATTTTAGCCACCCGGCCCTCCGCTCGTTGTTGTGAGCGTCGCTCCTCTGCCCTCAGTTGTTGTTGGAGAGCGGCTGCCTCCAACCGCCCAGTAGCGTCCTTCACGAGCCTCCTCCATAGAGGCCGAACCTGACACCGTTGCTACCAGTCTTCGGCAAGACCACTCAACTCCACATCCTCCCGTACCACATCTGACACACACACGTCATCAAGGATCGTTATATCGGTGTGTGTGTGTCTGTGGCGGTGCGACGGTCAGTGTGTCGTTGCGCTATGAACCCCCGCTACCGGAGTTTGATTCCCGCTCGCGACCAACAGCTAACGTTGGTGAGGAACATCTGGACCGGCCGTGGGCCTCCCATCTAGGTCGACTCTGCCTCGAGCGAATACCTTCTGCGGTGTGTAAACATTGTGACTCAGGGGACAAAGGCGGCCGACCTTCATAGGTGCTCGCTTAACAGCACTTGCCCCAACAGTCTGTTAAGGTTGTATGGGGGATCTTTGTATGTATGTATGTATGTTGAACTTTTTTTGCACCGTACGTAGCCAACCGTGCTAATCGGAGGTGCGGTCGAAGGACAACAAACTAAACTCAAAAAGTAGTCCGAAAGAAATGAGTTTTCAATCTAGATTTCAATGTGCATATCTCCTGAGGTTTCCTAATGTCGGAAGGAAGAGCGTTCCAGACGGCCGCTGAAGCGCATCTGAAAGCGCCCCGCGATGCGGTGACCACCGCCGTCTTTGTTCGACGGCCAGCAGCCAAAAGCCGCGGCTGCTGCGAGGATGACCGGACGGAGCTCGCGTGATGATGATGATGGTGGCTTACCCTCCTTGACGAGATCAGCGACGACTTGCAGCAGCGGTCCATCCGTGGCAAGCGCTCTGTGCGCGCGCGTTTAACGCGTCGCGTGTCGCCGCAGCTTCCAGGTGGGAGACCTGGTGCTCATCATCCTGGACGAGCGGCACGACAACTACGTCGTCTTCACGGTGGGGCCCACCCTCTACTTCCTGCACGCCGAGTCGCTGCCGCCGCTGGAGCTACGCCCCGGTCAGTGTGGGCCCGGGCCTCGCCGCACTCC
This sequence comes from Lampetra fluviatilis, assembly GCF_964198595.1. NCBI lineage: Eukaryota > Metazoa > Chordata > Hyperoartia > Petromyzontiformes > Petromyzontidae > Lampetra > Lampetra fluviatilis. Next base: position 4,707,979 of record NC_136297.1, read on the forward strand.
TCACCGCACCGCGCCGCGAGCCACCGCTGACTCCGGTGGGCAGCTCGTGGCGTGACCCTGGTCGTTGCGTGGCACGCTCGGGGACAGCGAGATTTGGACCTCGCAGCTTCGCGGTTCCCATCGGTTCCTGCAACTCGCCCACGCGCTCGCTCACCTACTCACCCACCCACTCACCTACTCACCCACCCACTCGTCTACTCACCCACCCGCTCACCTACTCACCCACCCACTCACCTACTCACCCATTCACCTACTCACACACTCACCTACTCAGCGGTCTCATCGGCCCTGCAACTTGCTCACACGCTCTGCTCACCTACTCACCCACCCACTCACCTACTCACCCACCCACTCACCTACTTACCCATTCACCTACTCACCAACTCACCCATTCGCCTACTCACCCACCAATTCACCTACTCACCCACCCACCTGCTCAGCGATTCCATCGGCCCTGCAACTCGCCCACCCGCTCGCTCACCTACTCGCACACACCACTCACCTACTCGCCCACCCATTCACCCACCTATTCAGCGGTCCCATCGGTCCTGGAACTCGCCCACGCGCTCGCTCACCTGCTCACTCACCCATTCACCGACTCACCCACCCACTCACCTACTCACCCACCCATTCACCTACTCACCCACCCACCTACTCAGCGGTCCCATCGGCCCTGCAACTCGCCCACCAACTCTGCTCACCTACTCACCCACATCACTCACCTACTCGCCTACCCACTCAGCTACTCACCCACCCATTCACCTACTCACCCACTCACCTACTCACCCATTCACCTACTCACCCATTCACCTACTCACCCACTCACTCACCTCCTCACCCACCCACCCACTCACCTACTCACCCACCCACTCACCTACTCACCCACCCACCTACTCAGCGGTTCCATCGGTCCTGGAACTCGCCTACCCGTTCTGCTCACCTACTCATCCCCCCACCCGCCTACTCACCCACCCACTCACCTACTCACCTACTCACCTACTCACCCACCCACTCACCTACTCATCCCTCCACCTGCCTACTCACCCACACCACTCACCTACTCACCCATTCACCTACTCACCCCCCCACTCGCCTACTGACCCACCCACTCAGCTAGATAATCGTCGCTGGTGTTCACCGTGCCCAGGAATTGAACTCGGGTCGCCGGGTTCATAGCGTGGCGCGCTCACCGCTGCATTACCACTCCCCACCCCAGCCAAACAACACACGCACGCATCATCACAAGTGTGATGTGGAATAGCAGGGTGGTGGGTGTTACGGATAGCAGTCATCTTCTCACTTGGCCCTCGCCCGATAAAATCTACGTTAGTGAGCTGGATTGCCAGCTCACGCTCTCCCCATCGTCGCACTCTCTCCACCCTGCCTCTCTCCTGCTCTCCATCTCTCACTTGTATCATCCCCCTCTCTTTGCACACACACACACACACCTCTCTTTACACACACACACTTCTCTTTACACACACACACACCTCTCTTTACACACACACACCTCTCTTTACACACACACAAACCTCTTTACACACACACACACACACCTCTCTTTACACACACCTCTCTCTTTGCACACACACACAACTTTCTTTCCACACGCACACACACAGACCTCTCTTTCCACACACACAACTCTCTTTACACACACACGCACAACTCTCTTTACACACACACCTCTCTTTACATACACACACACACAAACCTCTCTTTACACACACACACACAAACCTCTCTTTCCACACACACACAACTCTCTTTGCCCACACACACACAACTTTTTGCACACACACACACACCTCTCTTTACACACACAAACCTCTCTTTACACACACACAAACCTCTCTTTCCACACACACAACTCTCTTTACACACACAACTCTCTTTACACACACACACAACTCTCTTTACACACACACACACACACAACTCTCTTTGCACACACACACAACTCTCTTTAAACACACACACAAACCTCTCTTTCCACACACACACACACAACTCTCATTCCACACACACGCACACAGCTCTCTTTGCACGCGCACGCACACACTTAACTCTCTTTCCCCACACATTTCTCTTCCCTCTTTCACAATTTCGCCCCACTCTCCCCTCTCTCTCTCTCTCTTCTTTCTCTCTCACTACATCTTCTCTCTTTGTCTATGTCCATCTGTCCCCACTCTCCTCTATCTACCCTCTCGGTCTCTCTGTCTCTCTGTCTCTCGGGCTCTCGGTCTCTCGGTTTCTCTGTCTCCACAGGCTTCTCTCTCTTGACTCTTTCCCCCTGTGACTCTCTCTCTCTTCTGTCTCACACTCCACTCTCTCTCTTCGCTATGTTTCTACTCTGCCCCCCCTCTCCTTCCTATCTCCCCCCCCCCGTGTTCCTCTCTTGTCCACTCTCTCCCCTGCCTCTCTCTCATCGCCCCCCCCCTCTCTTTCCCATCTGCCCCCCTCTCTCTCCACTAATCGTTCACTCTGCCGCTGGCACACGAATTCGCGACCAAGGGGGGCGTCCGTGCGTCACTTTCACTGCGGGAAGGGGGAGGAGGTGTTGGTTGTTGTTGGTTGAGGGGGGCAGCATTAGGAGTGTGTGAGCGGAGAAGAGAGAGAGAGAGAGAGGGAGGGATTGAGATTGAGCGAGATGGAAGGATGGAGGGAAATGGAGGGAGGAGAGAGATTGAGAGAGATGGACGGAGACGGAGGGAGTATAGAGACGGAGGGATGGAGGGAAATGGAGGGGGATGGAGGGGATGGAGGGGATGGAGGGGGATAGATGGAGCAAGATGGAGGGAGGAGAGCGGTGGAGGGAGATGGAGGGAGGAGAGAGATACGAATGGCGGGGATGGAGGGACATGTGAGGTTTTTATACATTTATCTGATGCAAGCAAAGTCTTCCGAACTCATGACTATACACGCACCTGTGTGCGTGCCCGACTTGTCTGTGTGTGCGCGCGAGTGCGTGTGGAGAGCAGTAGTGCAGCGATTGTCGCGCTGTGCTACGGACCTGATGACCACGAGTTCGATTATTGCTTCGCCTCGGTCGATTCAACCTCAAATGCATACCCTGGTCCCGAGGCGTAGACATCGCCACGAGAGAGGCAAAGGTGGCCTGGCATGGACCGTTCTTGGTCAGTGAGTGAAGGAAATGTTTTAATTCGAGCAGCGTGAATGATGATGACGGCGACCATGAAAACTTCATTGAGTGTCAGCGATTGAGTAGTCAGTGGGGAGCGGTGGCACAGTGGTTAGCGCACTGCACGCTACGAACTCCCGCATCCGAAGTTCGATTTTCGCTCACCGGTGACAATTGTCTGAACTTGCCCGTGCACTCCCCCTGGGGCACCACGGTGGCTAGGAGATGTTAACTACCTCGCCTGGTATACAGGAGGTCTTCGGTTCAATCCCAACCCTGATGCTTGTATATTTGGAATTTCTATGTTCTCCCCGTGGGCACGTGGATTTTCCCCCGGGTCCTCCGGTTGTTCTCTCCACATTTGGAATCAACATCGCGCATTGAGAGTATTTGGCTGCTGTTCATTTCCGCATGGTAAGCCACTTCGTCGAGCGAACATCTGTGATGGACCGGTCGCTTCTGAAACGTGAGCTATACAGCTCAGTGGGCCTCACCTACGAAAATAAAAATAGTTTAGAGACTCGGCGGTAAATCAACAAGTACCTGGTGCAGGGACGTGCGGTCAGGGGAGGCAGGGGAGGCACAGCCTCACCTGTCATACTCCAATGAAAATAGCTGTTACTAAAAGTAAAAAAAAAGAATTATCAGATAAAATAAATATTAAGATGTTTCCACTGATCTGTCTTATAAATGTAATTTCTGTACGATTGCAATCATTTTTATCGTCAAAATCGCCAAATTTGCGGAGCTCCGCTGCAAATATAGGAAGAGACGAGAGGTGAGGCAGCGACGAGCTCAGCCTCCCCTCTGATTGCGCAACCCCTCAGTAACTGGATGGAGCGCGGGCAATAAGCGCGTGCCTGTTACTATCTCAGGACATCACAAATGTAATGTTTGTAGACCCCTTCATTTCGTGTCCTCGCCTTCCATACCCCAGGTAACGTATTTCACGTATGTGTATAAAGATATTTAGGCTCGCTGGACTCGTCATGAAACTGCAATGAAAAAGCACCAGGGGAGGCAGCTATCACATCTGCCTCACTGAGGGGGACGTGTCTAACACGCCCCCTCCGTGAGGCCACGCCCCCTCAGCGAGGACACGCCCCCTCAGTGAGGACACGCCCCCCCCCTCTGTGAGGCCACGCCCCCCTCGGTGTGTGAATCTGGCTCTGACACGAGCCAGTGCCTTCCCAGCCATTGACTTCACCGCACGCAACTGACCTGGTGTGGTGTGTCAACGTCGCCACTGGGAGAGACAAAGACGGACGGGCGTGGCGCTGGCCGCAGCACCGCCCATCCTGCGCCGCGCTGATCTTCATGGACGCTCGCTACCAGCACTTGCCCCAACATTCTGCGAAGCCTATCCCGTGTGTGCATGTATTATTGTTTGGGTCATCAGGCCGGTGCGTGGTGCGTGGGGACGTAGCGGTTTGCGTGCTGCACCACGAACCTGGCGACCCGAGTTCGATTGCCTCTCACGGCCACCGAAACCAGAATTTGTGTAAGAATGTGAATTTGTGTAAGAATGTCAATTTGTGTAAGAATGTCAATTTGTGTAAGAATGTGAATTTGTGTGAGCGTTTGTCTTTTTGTTGTCTGGGTGTGGGAGCGGCGGTGTAGCGGTCAGCGCTACGCTGCGCTCCGAACCCGGCGACCTGAGTTCGATTCCCGCTCACGGCCAACGCCAGTGACGATTATCTGAGCCGGTTCTGGGAGCTCCCCTAGGTCGACTCAGCCTCAAATCAAGTACCTAGGGAGACAAAGGCGGCCGGGCGTTGTGCTGCCCACCCACCTCCCTCATGTACCGTGCCGGCCCTCATAGGTACTCACCAACAGCACTTGCCCCAAAAGTCAGTTGAGGCTATGGTGGGGGGCGGGGGGGTCTTTATCTTTGTAATGTCCTTATCGTAGCGCGAGCTTACTTTGAAGGCAGAGCAGCCGCCCTCGCCATTGAGATGTTACAGAATCTCTCTCCTCTCTGTCACTGCCGGGCGTCGTGTCCGCGCGAGCCCTGTGCCGGATCGATGCCGGGGACCCCGTGCCGGTGCAATTGCCGAGACGCTGACATTAGTTAAGACGAAATACAACCACACACACCCCCCTCTCCACTACGACCCCACCACCCCCGCACCAACCAACACCCCTACCCAACACCCCTACCCCAACACCCCTACCCCAACACCCGTACCCCAACACCCCTACCCCAACACCCCTACCCCAACACCCCTACCCCAACACCCCTACCCCAACACCCCTACCCCAACACCCGTACCCCAACACCCCTACCCCACCACCCCTACCCCAACACCCCTACCCCAACACCCCTACCCCAACACCCCTACCCCAACACCCCTACCCCAACACCCCTACCCCACCACCCCTACCCCAACACCCCTACCCCAACACCCCTACCCCAACACCCCTACCCCAATACCCCTACCCCAACCAACATCCCTGCCCCAACACCCCTACCCCAACACCCCTACCCCAACACCCCTACCCCAACACCCCTACCCCAATACCCCAATACCCCTACCCCAACCAACATCCCTGCCCCAACACCCCTACCCCAACACCCCTACCCCAACACCCCTACCCCAACACCCCTACCCCAACACCCCTACCCCAATACCCCTACCCCAACACCCCTACCCCAACACCCCTACCCCAACACCCCTACCCCAACACCCCTACCCCAACACCCCTACCCCAACACCCCTACCCCAACACCCCTACCCCAATACCCCTACCCCAATACCCCAATACCCCTACCCCAACCAACATCCCTGCCCCAACACCCCTACCCCAACACCCCTACCCCAATATCGCTACCCCAATAACCCAATCCCACAAGCCCTACTTCAACACGCTTCTCCAGCCCCCTATCATCCGTCAAATATATGCTCACCACTCACACAACACCTACCATAGACCCATACACACTCAACAGACTTATTATCACCCATACTCAATGTACTCACCACACACACACACCTCCCATATGCCCATATTTTTAAAAAATTTATTTTACCAGGTAAGGCCCCACTGAGCTACGTAGCTCGTTTTTCAGAAGCGACCTGGCCACAAATGATAGCTCAACCAAGTGGCTTGTCACGTGGAAATGTATCGCAGCCAAATTCTCAAAATGCACGTTGATAATTATTAATGTGGAGGGGAAAACCGGAGGACCCAGAGTAAAATCCACGCGACCACCGTGAGAGAAGAGAGACACGCAAACTCCAAATATACAGCAGCAGGCGTCAGGGTCGGGATCGAATCCACGACCTCCTGTAGACCAGAGGAGGTAGTTAACATCTGCTAGCCACGGTGATGATGATGAGAGAGAGAGAGATGCGCAAACTCCAAATATACAGCAGCAGGCGTCAGGGTCGGGATCGAACCCACGACCTCCTGTACACCAGGCGAGGTAGTTAACATCTCCTAGCCACCGCGATGATGATGAGAGAGAGACACGCAAACTCCAAATATACAGCAGCAGGCGTCAGGGTCGGGATCGAATCCACGACCTCCTGTAGACCAGGGGAGGTAGTTAACATCTGCTAGCCACGGTGATGATGATGAGAGAGAGAGAGATGCGCAAACTCCAAATATACAGCAGCAGGCGTCAGGGTCGGGATCGAACCCACGACCTCCTGTACACCAGGCGAGGTAGTTAACATCTCCTAGCCACCGCGATGATGATGAGAGAGAGACACGCAAACTCCAAATATACAGCAGCAGGCGTCAGGGTCGGGATCGAATCCACGACCTCCTGTAGACCAGGGGAGGTAGTTAACATCTGCTAGCCACGGTGATGATGATGAGAGAGAGACACGCAAACTCCAAATATACAGCAGCAGGCGTCAGGGTCGGGATCGAACCCACGACCTCCTGTACACCAGGCGAGGTAGTTAACATCTCCTAGCCACCGCGATGATGATGAGAGAGAGACACGCAAACTCCAAATATACAGCAGCAGGCGTCAGGGTCGGGATCGAACCCACGACCTCCTGTAGACCAGGGGAGGTAGTTAACATCTGCTAGCCACCGTGTTGATGATGATGAGAGAGAGACACGTAAACTCCAAATACACAGCAGGCGTCAGGGTCGAGATCGAACCCACGACCTCCTGTAGACCAGGCGAGGTAGTTAACATCTCCTAGCCACCGTGTTGATGATGATGAGAGAGAGAGACACGCAAACTCCAAATATACAGCAGCAGGCGTCAGGGTCGTGATCGAACCCACGACCTCCTGTAGACCAGGGGAGGTAGTTAACATCTGCTAGCCACCGTGTTGATGATGATGAGAGAGAGACACGTAAACTCCAAATACACAGCAGGCGTCAGGGTCGAGATCGAACCCACGACCTCCTCGGCACAGAATCACCCGTCAAAGTATCAATTCTTTCCGATTTGTAAACATTGGCACCTCGATCTGTTGTGTTAACCTTGCCCCCAGTACCGGTGATCTCACATGCGCATCGCCGCATCGGTGCTCACCCCTCGTTCGCAACCCTGCAGAGCCAGCGGTGGAAATTCCACATTCTCATGACGGGGGGGAGATGGGGTCCCGCACAAAGCGGTACTCGTTTTATCGACACCCCCACAGGAAGGGATGATGATGGGCCGAGTCAACATACCGCCCCACCAAATCTACGTGCTGAAGCACCGCCCGGCCCGTTACATCATCGGATATTTGGGGGAGCAGATATGGGAATGTGGCGTGGGGTTGGTGGGGGGGGGGGCGGTTGGGCGCGAGGAGGAGGGGGGGGGGGGTCTGGCGGGGGGGGGTGACGAGCAGGCGTCGATGCAATTGACGGGGTGGGGGCGGCGGTGACGAGGCGAGAAAATTGGAGGAGGAATCCATTTCCCTAAGAAGCAAAGTAATCGGCGGAGGAGTTCGGGGTGCGCGACAGTAATCTGATTACGCTGTCCATTACGGTCGCATTACGGGGGAGTCCGCGTGGTCCGCGGCACCTTAGGGATTGCCTCTTCCCCTCCGCTGCTATCGCTGCGCACCCCCCCCCCCCGGGGTTGGGATGCGGTGACGCCAGAGCAGCAAGTGAATTACAGCTCGCACACACTCACGCGCTCGCACGCACGCACGCACAGAGACAAAGATCCCCTGTTTAGCCTCGGCAGGCTGTTGGGGCAAGTGCCGTTAGCGAGCAGCACCTGTGAAGGCCGGCACGGCGCACGAGGGGGGTGGGTGGCCAGCACCACGCTCGGCCGCCTTTGTCTCCCCAGTGGCGATGTTTACACAGCGCACCAGGTGCTCATTTTGAGGACCAGAACCGGTTCGGTTAATTGTCACCGGTGTTGGCCGTAAGCGGGAATCGAACTCGGGTAGCCGGGTTCGTAGCGCCGCAGCGTAGCGCTAACCGCTACACTGCCGCTCCCCACGCTCTCACCCTCACACACGCACGCACAAAGACAAAGATCCCCCGTCCAGCCTCAGCAGTGTGTAAGGGCAAGTGCTGCTGTTAGTAAGCTTCTACCAAAGCCGGCACTGGGACACGAGGGGATAGGTGTCGCCAGGGCACGCCCAGCCACCTTTGTCTCCCTAGTGCTGATGTTTTGCTAAACGCGCACACGCAGTCACTCGTGCACGCACGAACACACAAACACGCACACACACTTCGATTTAAAGCTTTCGTGACTGCAGGGATTCATCTTCTTGGTTTTTTCGGTAAAGTCACGTAGAAGGGAAGTATTATTTTATTATGTTTTATTTTTATTATTTTATTACTTCCCTTCTACGTGACTTTACCGAAAAAACCAAGAAGACACACACACTTACACAAAGGGACTCACTGACCCAACAACAACCACCATTCGCCATTAAGTGGCGGTGACATCACCACAACGCTTGTGCCAGGCTATGTGCACGTATAGCCTTAACAGACTGTTGGGGCAAGTGCTGTTAGCTAGCACCTATGAAGGCTGCACGTCACACGAGGGGGTGGGTGGCCAACACCACGCCCGGCCGCCTTTGTCTCCCTAGTGACGATGTTTACACACTGCACCAGGTACTCACACACACACGCACACAGTGGCAGTACGAGCCACCGCAATCGATCGGGGGTAATTTATAGAACAGCAAAATCGACCTACGGGGCGAGAGGAGGGGGGGGGGGAGCCTCCGGGGACCGCTTCAGACAATCGTGGCCGGTGGCCGTGAGCGGGCATCGAACTCGGGTCGCCGTGTTCGCAGCGCAGCGGCGCTAACCCGCCGCTCCACCGCTCCCCCCACGCACGCACGCACGCACAGACGCACGCGTACACATATATTCCAACAAAATTCTATTAAAAAAACTAAACCGGGGGGGGGGGGGGGACGGTGGCAGGGAAATAACTTTTGTAAAAAAAAAACGTGTTTGCCGGTCGCAAAATTGGCGATTGAGTTGAGAAGCGCGCGCGGCTCGCGTGGTGTCAGCGGAAGCAGCAGCAGGCGTTATTGATGCCCTCGCGTGGGAGGGGGGGAGCTGCAGGAGGAGGAGGTCGTATCTCATCCATGCACGCATCACACGCCCGCTGATGGCAGCAGCGGCGGCCGTGGTCGTGGTGGAGTTGCCGGCGGCGTGGATGGTGCGGCCGGTGGCGCCGGTGGTGGCGGTGCTGCTGCTGTTGTGAGCGGTGGCGCTGCGGTTAGCGCGCCGGGCCGTGAACCCGGCTGTGACCCCGAGGTTCCGTTCCCACACCGGTGATGATTATCGGAACCAGTCCTGAGCTTCCCCTGGGGCGACTCGGCCTCAACTGAGTACCCGATAAGATGTCTGAACAGTGCCATGGGGGAGATAAAGGCGGCCGGGCGAGGTGCTGGCCACCCACCCCCTCCTTTGCCGTTCCGGCCTTCATAGGTGCTGCTCGCTAACAGCCCTCGCCCCGACAGTCTGTGAAGGCTACACGGGGGATCTTTGTCTTTACTGGTGGTTAAGGCGGTAGTGCTCTGGCCTTGTACAAGTACCACGGTGACGTCACCACCACTTAGTGGCGCCCGGCAGTTGTTGTGATTGGTGCTGTGGTGATGCTGTTTGCTGCTGGTGATGTGGTGGTGGTGGTCGTAGTGGCAGTGGCACTTGTGATTGTGCTGTGGTAATGCTGATGGTGGTGATTCACGTGGTGGTGATGGTGGTGGTTGTTCTAATGCTAGTCATGCTGGTGGTAGCAATCATGATACTACGGATGGTGATGATGCCGATGAACACTTGCTGGTGGTGGTGACGGTTGTCATGGTGATGGTGCTGATGCTGATGAACACTTGCTGGTGTGGTGACGGTTGTCATGGTGATGGTGCTGATGCCGATGAACACTTGCTGGTGCTGGTGATGGTTGTCATGGTGATGATGCTGATGAACACTCTTGCTGGTGTGGTGACGGTTGTCATGGTGATGGTGCTGATGCTGATGAACACTTGCTGGTGCTGGTGACGGTTGTCATGGTGATGATGCTGATGAACACTCTTGCCGGTGGTGGTGACGGTTGTCATGGTGATGGTGCTGATGCCGATGAACACTTGCTGGTCTGGTGACGGTTGTCATGGTGATGATGCTGATGAACACTCTTGCTGGTGTGGTGACGGTTGTCATGGTGATGGTGCTGATGCTGATGAACACTTGCTGGTTTTGGTGACGGTTGTCATGGTGATGATGCTGATGAACACTCTTGCCGGTGCTGGTGACGGTTGTCACGGTGATGATGCTGATGAACACTTGCTGGTGCTGGTGACGGTTGTCACGGTGATGATGCTGATGAACACTTTTGCTGGTGCTGGTGACGGTTGTCATGGTGATGGTGCTGATGTTGATGAGCACTTGCTGGTGGCAAATGGCCACCCAAAGCTCTCTAGGGGTCCACCTTTGCTGCTGTGGCTTGTGTTTATATATTTTTCGCGGGACAACGGAAGAGGTGCAGAGAGGAGCGGACGCTCACAACAACGAGCGGCGCCACCGGGGGGAGGGGGGGGGGTCGCGGGAAACGCAGCGAGTCGGCGCAGCTAGGGGCGGCACAGCCGGCGCGTCCGCCAGTCGTCTCGACGAGCCAGCAACCCCCTGGCGGTAACCCTCCCTCCTGCCCAGCGGCGAGCCTTCGACGCTTCGCGCGACAGCCTCAAGGCGCACCTAGCATGGCACGGGCGCGCCGCGGTGACGGCGGTTGCTGTTGTTGTTTGGGGCTGAGTGAGGGTGTGGGGGTGGAGCGCTGTACGGTGGAGGGGGGGGGGGGCCCTGCTGAATCGGCGCGGGCACTGCTGGCGGAGCGGAAATTGTTGGAGGCTGCCTCCCCCCCCCCGCCTCCCCAGCCACCCCCGAGTTCTTGGTGTAAATTAGGCGTTGATGGATGTCGGAGCTCGGCCGAGGCCGGCAACCCGGTGCGCCTGGCGACAGCCGCGCGTGCGTGCGTGCGTGAACATGTGTTTTTGTGGGGAGCGGTGGCGCAGCGGTTAGCGCACGCGCTCGCGCGCCTCACTGCGGTCACGAACCCGGCGACCCGAGTTCGATTCCTAGTCACGGGCATCAACGGCAGGCGGCGATTATCTGAACCGGTTCCTTGGTGGACTGGGCCTCAGGTGAGTAGCCCGGTGTGGCGTGTAGTGAACATCGCCACTGGGGAGACAAAGGTGGCCGGGCGTTATGCTGCCCAGTCGCCCCCTCGTATGCCGTGCTGGCCTTCGTAGGTGCTACTCGCTAACAGCACTTGCCCGTAGAGTCTCTTAAGGCTTCACGGGGGATCTTTGTCTTTTGTTTGAGTTTGTGTATGTGTGTGTCGGCATGTAAGGATGCGTGTTCATGTCGCAATTGCTTCTGCGTGTGTGAGTGTGTACGCGTGTTTGCGTGTGTGAGTGTGTACGTGTGTTTGCGTGTGTGTGGGGAGCGGTAGTGCGGTGATTAGCGCGCTGCGCTACGAACCCGGCGACCCGAGTTCGATAGCGGGGGGCGACCATCGGTTCGGCGAAAATTTGAATCGGTTTTCCCCCTAGGTCGACTCAGCCTGAAATGAGTACCTGGCGTTGCGTGTAAAAATATCCGCGCTGGCCCAGCGCGGTCCTCGTCACCCACCACCTCATGTACCGGCCTTCGTAGCTGCCCGCTAGCAGCACTTGCCCCAACAGTCTGTTAAGGCTCCAGGGGGGATCTTTGTCATTGTTTATGCGGCTGGGGGGGGTGGAGCCAGGGGGCTGAGTGCTCGGCCTTGAGTCTCAGATGTTGTTCCACACACACACACACGGCAACACACGCGCACACACAAAGGTAAAGATGCCCCGGATTGCCTTTCACAGACTGAAGGGGCAAGTGCTGTTAGTGAGCAACCAATGAAGGCTGAGTGGCAAGCACTACATCCGACCGCCTTTGTCTCCCCAGTGCCGATGTTTACACACTTATTTAAGGCTGAGTCCACCACGGGGAGGCCCAGCACCTGTTCAATACGTACAGAAGCACATGCGCCATGTACACACATTCGTACACGCACAGACTCGCGTAGACACACACACGTGCACGCCAAAAACTTACACGGTCAATCCATCGCGCTTTCAGATGCGCTTTTGCGGCCGTCTGGAAAGCTCTTCCGTCCGATATTAGGAAGCCATTGGAGCTATGCACTTTTAAATCATCTCGATTTCAAACCATTTCTTTAGAACTGCTTATAGTGTTCAATTTGTCGTCCTTCCCCCGCACCTCCGATTAGCACAGTTGGCTCGATACTGTGCGAAAGAAGTTCAACAGACATACATACAAACAATGACACGCGGAAGCGCACTCACACACAACACGCGTAAAGGAGTTCCAGCCGGTGAGTCTTGAACTTCGTCCTCGTGCCGTCTTTCCCGCACAGCGTGTCACACATCGGGAACTCCGTTCAAGCGCTCCGAGAACTCCCTTCTTAGCCTCCCCTTTCTATTCTCTTCACCATCCTTTCCCGAACTTTCCACGACTCTCGACCAATCCCCCTCTTCGTTTCCCCCCCCCCTCCGACCAATCCGATTCGAGCGGCTCGCCAAATTCAAATCCGATTGGGCGCGCCGCCCCACGCCTTTGGAGGCTCCTCGTCCAATGAGAGTCGAGCGCGCTCTTCGAACTCACGAGGCGAGTGGCCGTGTCCACGCCCGGCCACCTTTGTCTCCCTCGTGGCGATGTCTACGCATGGGTACCAGGGTGGTAGTCGTTTGAGGTTGAGTCGACCGAGGGTGAAGCAATAATCGAACTCGTGGTCGTCAGGTTCGGAGCGCAGCGCGCCAATCGCTGCACTGACGCTCTCCACACACTCGCGCGCACACACACAGACGAGTCATGCACACACGCTCGTGCGTGCTTAGTCGTGAGTTCGGCAGAATCTGCTTGCATCGGGCATATGTATTAAAACGAACGAACGTTTACACATCATGCGTACAATGTACACGCGGCGTATATACGCAGCGCCTGAAGCTACCGTCCACACCACCGAGCCCCAAGTGCCTGTGAGCCCGCTCCTTACAGCTCCTCCTCGGATCCCCCCCCACCCCACCCCCCTCTATCTCTCTGCCCCGTGATCTGTCACACCCACGCGCGCCCAGCGAGGCGATGCCCCGTCAAGATCGCAACATCCCTATTGGACTCCTCACCTAACGAGGCGTAATCACTTATCTTCCCTGCCAGCGTTTCTCTTGGCACGCTGCGAGATGTTAACTACCTCGCCCGGTATGCAGGAGGTCGTGGGTTCGATCCCGATGCCTGCTGTATCTTTGGTGTTCTCTCTCTCTCTCCCCGTGGTCGCGTGGATTTTTATCCAGGTCCTCCGTTTCCCCCCCCCCCCCACACTTCTAATAGACATCACACGTTTAGAGTATTTGGCTGCAACACATTTCTGCAAGATGAGCCACTTTGTTGAGCTATCATTTGTGATAGCCAAGTTGCTTCTGAAAAAGAGCCACGTAGCTCAGTGGGCCTTACCTGGTAAAATAATAATAGTTTAAAGTGGATTACTACTCTCTCATTGAACAACACTCGTGCATTATACAATTTGCAAGGTTATCGGCGATTTAATATTTGTGCTTGTACGTGCGTGCGTGTGATGCCTGCACGTGGTAGTGTAGCGGTTAGCGCGCTGCGCTATGCTCCCCGTGAACCGAGTTCCATTCCCGGTGCTGGGCCTCCCCTACTCGGCCTCCAATGAGTACCTGGTGCGGTGTGTGAAACGTCGGCACTCGGGAGACAAAGGCGGCCGGGTGTGGTGCTGGCCACCCGCCCCCTCGTGTGCCGTGCCGGCCTTCGTAGATGCTCGCTTAACAGCATTTGTCCCCACAGTCTGTTAAGGTTATCAGGAGCATCTGTGTCTTTTTGTATGTATCGAACTACAAAATAGATATAAAGATCGCCCATATAGCCTTAACGGACTTTTAGGCTGACACGGCGCACGAAGGGGTGAGTGGCCAGCACCACGCCCGGCCCGCCTTTGTCGAGTGCCGATGTTTTCACACCACATCAGGTGCTCATTTTGAGGCTGAGTCGACCTAGGGGAGGCCCATAACCGGTGCAGATAATCGTCACCGCTGTTGCCTGTGACCGGGAATTGAACTCGGGGTGCCGGGGTTCGAAGGACGGCACGGCTCGCTGACCGCTACACTATCACTACAAAGACAAAGATCCCCCGAATAGCCTCAACAGGCTGTTGGAGCAAGTGCTGTTAGCGAGCAGTGCCTAGGAAGGCCGGCACGGCACACGAGAGCGCGTCGGTGGCCAGCACCACGCCCGACAAAGATAAAGACAAAGATCCCCCGTATAGCCTTAATAGACTGTAGGGGCAAGTGCTGTTGGCGAGCACCTATGAAGGCCGGCACGGCACACGAGGGGGTGGGTGGCCAACACCACGCCCGGCCGCCTTTGTCTCCACAGTGGCGATGTTTACACATCGCACCAGGTACTCATTTGAGGCTGAGTCGACCTAGGGGAGGCCCAGGACCGGTTCAGATAATCGTCACCGGTGTTGGCAGTGAGCGGGAATCGAACCCGGGTCGTCAGGCTTATAGCGCAGCGCGCTAACCGCTACACTATCGCTCCCCACGCCCGACGCACACACATACACACGCGCGCACGCAGTCATGCGCGTGACCGACACTTAACCACTTATTTATTGAGCTTCGTACACACACACACAAATACATATATGCAATAACATACTCGTCGGCCGAGTACAAGCGGTCGCGGCGAGCCGCATCGATCGGCGGTGGGAGATCGATGCCAAAGAGGGGGATGGGGGGGGGGCTTCCTTTGCCGCGTGATGCTCCGACTCGGGGCGTCATCACAATAATGATCGTCGTCGTCCTCGTCGCATTACACGCGGCCGGGCGGGAGGGCGCGCGAGCCAGCCGCCTGTGTAATGACCAAATTACTTGACTTGGGGTGGGAGGGGGGGGTCTGAACTCGAGAAGGGGGGCTGGTTAGAGGGGGGGGGGGTGGCTGAAAGGAGGAGGGAGGGTGGCTGATACACATGAACGTACGTACGCACGCGCGGGTAGACGCGCGCAGACGCGAGCAGGAGACGCTTTAACGGAAGTGTTGAACGCCTAGATTTGGGTGCGGAGCCTTGGCGGTAAGAAGATGGGGGCCCGGGTTCGATTTGCGATTCGGGTCGCCTTTCTGCGTTGGGTTTGTGTGCGTTCTCCCCCTCTGTTCCGCAGAGTGTGAGAGTGTGTGTGGGTGTCAGGGCATGTGCTCGCTAACAGCCCCAACAGTCTGTTAAGCCTATGTGGGGGATCTTTGTGTGTGGGTGTCAGGGCATGTGGCCACACCACCCCGCTGGTGTGCCGTGGCCGGCCTTCACAGGTGCTGCTCGCTAACAGCACTTGCCCCAACAGTCTGTTCAGCCTATGTGGGGGATCTTTGTCTTTGTGTGTGGGTGAGAGTGGGGCAGTGGTTAGCGCGCTGCGCTACAAGCACAGTGACTCGAGTTCGATTCCCGCTCATTGCCACCAATACCAGTGATGATTAGCTGAACCGGTCCTGGGTCTCCCCCAGGTCGACTCAGCCTGAAATGAGTACCTGGCGCGGTGTGTAAACATCGCAACGAGGGAGACCAAGGCGGCCGAGCGCGGTGCTGGCCACCCACCCCTTCGTGTGTGACTTGCCGGCCTGCATACATGCTCCTTGCTAACAGCACTTGATAAAGCCAACCGAGCTATATTGCTCGTTTTTCAGAAGCGACCTGGCCACAAATAATAGCTCAAGAAAATTGCTTATCACGTGCAAATGTATAGCAGCCAAATCCTCTAAACGCGTGTTTCTCAATATGGAGGGAAAAGTCGGAGGACCCGGAGAAAAATCCACGCGACCACGGGGAGAGAGAGACGCGCAAACTCCAAATATACAGCAGGTGTCAGGGTCGGGATGGAACCCACGACCTCCTGTAGACCAGGCGAGGTAGTTAACATCTCCTAGCCACCGTGATGATGATGATGAGAGAGAGACACGCAAACTCCAAACATACAGCAGCAGGCGTCAGGGTCGAGATCGAACCCACGACCTCCTGTAGACCAGGCGAGGTAGTTAACATCTCCTAGCCACCGTGATGATGATGAGAGAGAGACACGCAAACTCCAAACATACAGCAGCAGGCGTCAGGGTCGAGATCGAACCCACGACCTCCTGTAGACCAGGCGAGGTAGTTAACATCTCCTAGCCACCGTGATGATGATGAGAGAGAGACACGCAAACTCCAAATATACAGCAGCAGGCGTCAGGGTCGTGATCGAATCCACGACCTCTTGCATACCAGGCGAGGGAGTTATAACCTCTTGCCACCATGGCGGATCTTTGTCTTTACCTTTGTGTGTGTGCGCGTGCGGTTCTTTGGTTCCACAGTCCCTGGCGTGCCACGCAAGCCCTGGGTGCTGGGCAGGATCACCGAGAAGGAGTACTGCCAGGCCAAGAAGGTGAACTCTCACCCCGCACATGTGATAGACCTTGTCAAGAGCTCTCCTCCTCCCCCTGCCCTCCCCAGTGCTCACCGCTAAGTCCCACGTGCGGCTCTTAAAATGTTGAGTTTTGTACCGAATCTTTATATTTTCCGACCCCTGCGCTAGAGTGTGGAACTACGATGGGCAACCTGTGTGCATATCTGGATGGCCTCTGAACTGTGCGGATGTCTGGCTGTCTATCTGAATGGCCCTTTGACTTGAGCAGATATCAGCCTGTCTATCTGAATGGCCCTTTGACCTTTGCGGATGTTTTTCTGTCTATCTGAATGGCCTCTGACCTGTGCGGATATTTGGCTGTCTATCTGAATGACCTCTGACCTGTGTGGATATTTGGCTGTCTATCTGAATGGCCTCTGACCTGTGTGGATATTTGGCTGTCTATCTGAATGACCTCTGACCTGTGTGGATATTTGGCTGTCTATCTGAATGGCCTCTGACCTGTGTGGATATTTGGCTGTCTATCTGAATGGCCTCTGACCTGTGTGGATATTTGGCTGTCTATCTGAATGACCTCTGACCTGTCAGGATATCTGGCTGTCTATCTGAATGGCCTCTGACCTGTCTGGATATTTGGATGTCTATCTGGATGGCCTCTGACCTGTGCGGATATTTGGCTGTCTATCTGAAATGGCCTCTGACCTGTCTGGATGTCTGGCTGTCTATCTGAATGGCCCTTTGACCTGTGCGGATATTTGGCTGTCTATCTGAATGGCCTCTGACCTGTGCAGATATTTGGCTGTCTATCTGAAATGGCCTCTGACCTGTCTGGATGTCTGGCTGTCTATCTGAATGGCCTCTGGCTTGAGAGAACATCCGTCTGCCTGAATGGCCTCTGACCTGTGCGTATGACTGGCAGTCCAGTCACCTGCTAGACAACTCTCGCGGACGTTCCCTGCTACTGCTCTCTCATCTGCCTGCGACGGTGCTGGTGGGGGTTTGAGATGGGGGGGGGGGGGTGCTTCGCCCTCTAGAGCTATTGATCATGCGCGGGGGTGGACGGGGGGGGGGGGGTGGTTTGGCAGGTGGAGTGGGCGGGGGGGGAAGTGCCCAGTGACCGCGATTAAAAGGAACGGCGTGATGGAGCTCGTGGGCCCGTGAGGCATCGTGGGTTTTACGGAGCCGACCGCGCGCTTCTCTTTGCGGTCTCTTTGGTGGTGGCGGTTGTTGTTGTTGTTGTTGTGGGCGACGGGGCGGTGCCTCTTAAAAAATCCGCGTTCCCTTACGGCATTGGTCAGCCTCCCGCCGGCCGTGAACATCGGAGAGTCAATTGAGTTCAGAGCGGCAGCGGCTTTTTGAACGAACCGGCCGCCGGCCGCCAAACTGCCCACTTGCTGTACTGCCCCGTGCACGATTCGTCTCCCGTGCGGACCTCTATACAGTCGATCGCCGGGGGTCGGAGGTCTCTGCGTGTGTGGTGGGGGCCGGGGGGGGAGAGCCTGTGGCGCTGTGAACTCTGGCGAACCGAGTTCGATTCCCCCATAATATCATTTTTTTTGGGTCAGATCGCGTACATATATAAATGTGTCGTTAAACCCGCCACCACCCGACACGGCCAACTAGTAAGGGTTGTCACGTTAACAGAACGTGGCGAATTCGTCACTAGTACAGCACTAGTGTGTAGTGTATAGTAGTGTAGTGTTCAGTAGTGTAGTGTATATTAGTGTAGTGTATAGTGTAGTGTATAGTAGTGTGGTGTATAGTGTAGTTTATAGTGTAGTGTATAGTGTAATGTATAGTAGTGTAGTGTATAGTGTAGTGTACTAGTACAGCAACACCGGTGTGTTGGAGAGCCAAGCCACAACATTTACAACCTTGAGTACGGCGTTTCGCCAGTAATTACAACCAGCTTCATCAGGCGACAGCCAGATTCCCCCGCTCGCACCCACCAACGCCTTGCTGGCGATTTTCTCAACCGGTCTTGGACACCCGCTAGGTCGACTCGGCCTCAAATGAGTACCCGATGTGTACTGGGGAGACAAAGGTGGCCGGCACGTGGTGCTGGCCACACCACCCCGCTCGTGTGCCGTGGCCGGCCTTCACAGGTGCTGCTCGGTAGCAGCGCTTGCCCCGACAGTCCGTTCAAGTCTTTGTGTGCGTGCATGTATGTCGATTCAAGTTTATGTTTAGTTTAACCAGGCGAGCAGAGGGCACGATGAGTTTCACGAGCAAGAGTCACCTGGTAGTGTACGTGCATGCGTGCGCATGTATGGACGTATGTAGATGTGTGTATATATATGTACGTTTATATCGTAGTCTGGTGGTAATTAATTGAGGGTGGAGGGGTTACCAGCCCCTCGCACCCGTCCAGAGCCCCCGTTTAGCCACTGTGGTGGTCACAGACGCCATGAGGGGAGAGGCCAATGGGCATTGATCCTCCCCACACAGCACTGTCCACGACAGTGTTGCCCGTCCGGCACCGCGAGGAGGTAGGGGGTTGTTTTGCCGGACTGGCACAAGCGTCGTGGTGACGTCACCGCCACTTAGTGGCGAATGGCGGTTGTTGTTGTTGTTTATATGTATGTACGTGTGTATAAACATATCTGTGCATGTATGTATCTGTGTATGTTCGTACATGTGTATGTACTGGGTATGCACGTACGTATGTGTGTACATATGTGTGCGTGCGCGTTCATATGCGTACCTGTGCACGTTGCGTGCGTGCACATACGTGTGCATGTGCGCGCGCGTGTGTCCATTACGTTTCCACCCCTAGGCCCAAAACCGCTTCCGCGTCCCGGTTGGGACCAAGTTCTACCGGGTCAAGGCCGAGCCGTGGGGCCGCCGGACCTCCGTCGGGCGGTCCACGCCACCACATCCGCCGCCACCGCAGCAGCCGCCACATGCGGACACCGCGGCCTCGGGCTCCTCGCTCGCCGGGCCCACCGTCGGCGGCGGCGGCGGCCCCGGGGCGGACGACTTCCCCGCCCTCGGGGGCCACCCCCTCCTCTAGGGCGGCCACCACCTCCTGCCCTCCTCACCGCCACGTCGCGAGCCCCGCATGTTGCCCAGGTGCGGGCCGTGGAGGTCGCGACCGGCCCCTGCCCGGATGTCGCGGTCGAGATTTATTTTGGTGGAATTGTCAAATCGGCGGGTGCGGGGAGGGTGGTGGTGGGTCCGAGTCGGTGTCTTCACGGATGCCAGACTTTTGCCGTCACTTCTGTCTGCCGGATCTCGCGGCTGTTTTTTTTGCGCGACGACGACGATGACGGCGACGAGTCCCACGTGGTGCTACAAAGCTTCGTCTGGATCTCTGGGAGCTCCGTGCGTCGCATCTCATCGCTCGGTCGGATTGACAGCTTGTCGATCGTAATCGCAACCTCCCCCCCCCCCCCCCCATCGTGTTGGATTGGTCAAAAGTCGTTAGGCGGGCACTCTCCGATTGGCTAAACTGAGTCCCCACACCTCCCCCCCCCCCCCCCCCCGTGGACTCGGGCTCCGCCCCCCAATGCTTCAAGCCGAGACGAACAGAATGGGAACGTATTCCGGAATCGATTTACATACGTGAAAAAAATAATCATCCGGCGTCCGGCTTTTACTTTATTTTGCATGAGCGTCTGCGGGCATGCTTGCGCACGTGTGCATGTGCGCCTCTATATGCACGTGCGTCCACACGCGTGCGTGCGTGCGTGTCAATTCCTAGGCCCAATTCTGGAATTGATTCCCAAATCGTTTTTACTTTTCTAAATCCGTTGAATTGAGATTGTCCTCCGCAAAAAAACGAAACGAAGCGAAGCCGTCTAACTCTCGAGCGAACGCGTGAATGCACAACTGAACAAGCATCTCGTCCATTTAACTTGGTAAAAGTATCGTCCGATCAGGGGTGCGACGCTCACCCTCATCCCTGGCAATCCGACGATCCAGGGTCCGCGGTTTGATTCCAGGTACGCGGTATTTTTTTAATATTTTAGTTTTTTAGCCATGATACTCTTAGGTTTTTTCGTAAAAGTCACGTAGGTAAAAAAATAAAATAAAATTAATTTTAAAAAATCACGACGTTTCGGAGACAACACAAGCTTCCGTCTTCAGGTGGAACCGTCACAGCACGATTGCTATATCAATTAATAAAATAAAAAAATTTTACCTACGTGACTTTACCGAAATAACCTAAGAGTATGAATCCTTGCAGTCACGAAAGCTTCAAATCTAGTTTTATCCATGAATTGCTAGCGCATCCGGCGGCTGCAGGGGTGTTCGCATGAACGCGCCACCCATGCCGACTCGTGGTTTCGCACGCGCGATGCCATGCCATTGAGATGTCGTAACGCCCCGGCTCGTGTAAAGCGACTGCACCATGTGGGCAAGGCCAAGCTAAGGCAAGGGTTACGACAAGGGTTACAACAAGAGAAGAAGTGGCTCTGTGGGATCTAAGCCAGTGGTCAGCATCCTCTGAGTTGACATAGCCATTGTGAATCTCCCTACCCACCTCCCCCCCCTCCCTCCCGAGACAGACCTTGTCCCAGGGTACGAAGCCAGGTTCTTTCCACTGCTGGCTCAGCGAGTCTTCACGTGGCCGTTGTATGAACCTCCTGAAAATATTGATGAAGAAAACAATCTGACCAAGGATATGGAGCTCTCTCTCCGACATGGCCATTATGAACCTGCCGGGAGAGAGAAAGAGAGACACGGGAGAGAGATTCGGGAGAGACGGGGCCGTTGCGAAACTCCTCTGTGTGTGTGTGTGTGGGGGAGAGAGAGAGAGAGAGAACGCGCGACCACAGCGGACATTAATTCGTGGGCAGAAAATATAAAGAGAATCCATCTGGCAAGATGGAACAAGCGTCAGAGATTGTGACGCGCGCCACCACGCACCACGCGCGCCACGCGCCGCGCGCTCCGTCCTGCACACAAATTGCGGGACGAATCTCAACCGCCGCAAGCTCCGTAGCCAGAACTCCGCCACGCCTCTCCCCTGCCTCCCTCCGTCGGTCCTGAGCTAGCGGTGGAAATTCCACATTACCGTGACATGACGTGACCCCTCCCCCCCCCCCCCCAAATTCTGCGCTAGTTGATATTCGGAAAGAAAGTGAAGAGAGACTCAGGCTCGCGAATCGAAATCGGTGTCTCCGACACGGCCCCCTCTCTCGAATTAAACTGAAAGAGAGCCAGACCCAGGGATCGCACTCGGGCTCTCTTGGCGTGTCGACATCCCCTTTGTTTTTTTCTTCTTGGTTCTTTCGGTAAAGTCACGTAGAAGGGAAATAATAAAATAATAAAAATAAAACGTAATAAAATAATTCTCACGACGTTTCGGCCACAACGCAAGCAGCTGTCCTCAGGTGAAGAACAGGTCTGTCGGGAAGACAGCGTCTGAATGAAACACCACCAGGCTTGGAGCGTATAATTAAGCTGGGTTGGAGGGGGAAGAGCGCCTTGACAAAATAATTTGCATATCAAGAGGAATTTAGCATATTTATGGGAAATGCAGATATGGGATTAGTACTGCTTGTGAAATGCGTAGGAGGTGGGCGGGGGGGTTTCAAAGTCATATTATGCCCGTGCATTATGCAGGATTAGCAGCATCAAAGGGAGGGGAAAGGGGTAGCACCTTTGTTATGAACCCCACCAAGAGATTTGGGAATGGACCCGAGACCCAGATGCAGCGATTGAACCCCCGGTTGTCGACATCTCCGACACGTCGATCATGGAAACACCCCAAGACAGAGAGAGACCCAGACCCAGGGATCAAACCCAGAATTGCTTGGCCTAGTGTCGCGAAAATCTCGTGCCAGGGTGACTCTGTGAGCCAGCGGAAATCGGATCTGTTTGTAGGTCCCCGAACTGTTTGGTGGAAAGTCCACGTTCACATGGCAGGGGCCAGGTTCACTTTCTGTAAGGATGGTAACACTGCTGCCTCGGGTGAAGGTGGAGAGAGCGGAGGAGGAGGCGGCGGTGGTGGAGGTGGGAGTTGATGGGTCGTGCAGTTATCTTGGCTTCGTTATTTTGCTGTTCTAAAATTACTCCCAATCAATCGCCATGGCTTGCGCTGCTGCTGTGCGTGCGTGTGTGAATGTGTGTACGTGTGCCCGGTAATGTGTGCGAGTGTATCTGTGTGCGAGTGTATCTGTGAGAGTGTGTGTCTGTGCGAGTGTATTTGTGCGAGTACGTTTGTGTGTGTGCGTGTCTTTTTTGTGTCTGGGTGTGGGAGCGGTAGTGTAGCGGTTAGCGCGCTGCGCTACAAACCCGGCGACCCGGGTTCGATTCCCGTGACAAATATCTGCACCGGTCCTGGGCCTCTCCTAGGTCGACTCAGCCTAAAACCAGTACCTGGTGCGGTGTGTAAACATCGCCACTGGGGAGACAAAGGCGGTCGGGCGTGGTGCTGGCCATCCACCCGCTCGTGTGCCGTGCCGGCCTTCAATAGTTTGTTAAAGGCTATTCGGGAGATCTTTGTCTTTGCAGTATGCGTGTGTGTGTATATCTATAATCTGTGTCTGTTTTGTGCACGTGATATCGATACATATTCGTGTGTGTGTGAACTCTTGTCGTGAGTGGATGTGTGAGATGTTTGCTTTTGTCTCTGAGGTTTGAGTGACACGAGGATGCCTGTGATCTTTGTGTGTGTGTGTGTCTCTGATCTCAAGACTCTTTCCCTGTGTGTGTGAGTTGTGTGACCTGTGTGTGTGTGTGAGCTGTGTGACTGTGTGTGACTGTGTGAGCCGTGTGACCTGTGTGTGTGTGTGAGAGCTGTGTGACTGTGTGTGAGAGCCGTGTGACCTGTGTGTGTGTGTGACCTGTGTGTGTGTGTGTGTCGTGTGATGTGTGTGTGTGTGAGCCGTGTAACCTGTGTGTGTGTGTGAGCCGTGTGACCTGTGTGTGTGTGAGCCGTGTGACCTGTGTGTGTGTGAGTCGTGTGACCTGTGTGTGTGTGAGCCGTGTGTGTGTGTGTGTCGTGTGACCTGTGTGTGTGTGACCTGTGTGTGTGAGCTGTGTGTGTGTGTGCCGTGTGACCTGTGTGTGTGTGAGCCGTGTGACCTGTGTGTGTGTGAGTCATGTGACCTGTGTGTGTGTGAGCTGTGTGTGTGAGCCATGTGAGCTGTGTGTGTGTGAGCTGTGTGTGAGAGAGACATCTATGCAGCACACATCGTTACTTATGGACCCACCGACCCTAATTCTCTCCCCGCC
Organism: Lampetra fluviatilis; assembly: GCF_964198595.1. Taxonomy (NCBI): domain Eukaryota; kingdom Metazoa; phylum Chordata; class Hyperoartia; order Petromyzontiformes; family Petromyzontidae; genus Lampetra; species Lampetra fluviatilis. The sequence continues at coordinate 4,732,192 of NC_136297.1, forward strand.
GCTGCCTCCGGTCAAATAACATTTTGTGGTGCTGCACTGCGATGATCATTCGTTTTGATTTTGCAAACGCGTCCAAGTATTATTGTTATTAAGCCGTTTTACCCGTGTGAAAGGAATGGTTAAGCTGCCTACAAACCTCGCGGCTCTTACCAACGACCTCTTATTGTTATCATTGCACTTTACAGAGCGATGCGTGCGCGCGCGCGTGTTGCATGCGCGTGTTTGTTTTCGTGTCAACCGCGGGGTTCCACACCTGAGCAGAGCGCTCGCCTCGACTCGTCCGTCGCCCCGCAAGCGCCTCTCAGTCGGCGTCCGAGCGAGCGGTTGCGCGGCGAGGGACACGGACGGCCGGCGAGCGTTTGCCGCAACGCACGAGCGACTCGGTTTGCGCGCGGACCGCGTCGCAAGCAGCCGAGCACTCGGGGCGTACGAAGCCGCCCATGCCGACGTCCGCGCACAGGCGACTCGACTCGGTTGCACTTGACCCCCAAGAGCCGAGGCGAGAGGCCGGTGCGGCCACAGTTGCGTGCGACCACGTCGCACGAGCCGTGCGACCACGTTGTTTCACGGCCGTGTAACAAAGTTGCACGGGTATGTAACCAAGTTGCACGCAACCAAGTTGTTTCACGGCCGTGTAACAAAGTTGCACGGGTATGTAACCAAGTTGCACGCAACCAAGTTGCACGTAACTAAATTGCGTGCAACTGGCCGCCAACTTGGGTCCCATGCAACTGATGGCCCAGGTGTGGTCCCGGCTTAAGGTATACATACATATATATGTATAACCTGCGAGCTCTAACCGGCGAATGTTAAATGGGATGTTTTATTCTATCTGTGTTGTTGCTGTTGTTGTTGCCGCCACTGCGTGCGTTATATTCCGGGTTTGTTTATTTTCCCAGCGTCGTTCCGCCCTCTAGAGCGGCCTCTAGTACAGGGGCCTCTTCCTCCAGCAGTGGCCGTGCGCAAGCGAGCACTCGCAGGGCTGCGCCTTTACCCCTCCTGCGTCAATTGTCGATCTCGGCTGTCCACTCAGCCCGGTTCAACCCCCCCCCCCGTGTCGATGCAGTCCTGCGGAGCAAAAACTCGCTCGGGCGGACCCGGACAGCGATCGCAGGTCCTGCGAGGTTTTCCTGTCGACTCGGTTTTCCCGTCGACGGCGTGAGAATTCGCTCGGAAGCATTGCTTCTTGTTGGTGGTGGTGGTGGTGATGGGTACGCAAGGTGTGTTGAACGAGTGGTCGAACAATCGCCTTGTGCTGCCCCCCCCTTCCCTAGGAAGTAATTCGCCCCTATTGGTTTCGCTCACGAGTTTGCACGAAATCGCGTTTCTGTTCCGCCAAACGGATTCTGGAAGATTTGCCGAGTTGATTGGAATTGCGGCCAAATTTACAGAGGGCTCCCCCAACGGCGCATCGGGCCTCTTCCCCTGCTCGCCTCCCTTGTCCCGACAGAAACCACGGCCTGGTTTCTTGTCGACGGAAACCAAGGCCTGGTTTTTTTTGTCGCGTAGTCCTCGCCAATTTGCCATCGATCGTGCCCAGAGTCTCCAGGAGACGTTTTGCCTTTTCATCCTCGAACGCTCGGCAGGTTTCTGTTGTTGTCGCTTCGTTGAACTCCTACCAACGCGCCGTTTGGAGCGACGGCGTCGTCCGACGTTTCGCCGCGCGTGCCGGGGGACGAATCTTCAATCGGGAACTGGAAACTCGAGTCTCGCACGCCGGAGGCCGCGTGGCACAAACCGCAAAGAAGACAAGAAAAGACACGCACAGTAGCATTGTTGTTATTGTTTGTTATTTCTTCTATCGGTTTAGAGTTGCGTTTGAAATGAATGGCAATAGCACGTGTCGCTTCGGGAGACGATTACAAATCCCCGGCCTGCGTCATTTCTTTTTTTGAACGCTGCATACCGAGTTGTTGATGAATTTCGTTGCCAGCTGTTATTTCCGATTGTGCCGCTGTCTTTTGTTCTCATTTCGATGAGGTTTTTTTTTGTTTGGCCACGGGACGTTTCAACTTCATCACGCGGTGGAGACGTCCCGAGAAAGGTGAGCCCCTAACGGACCCTTGGCGATCGATCACAGGGTACGGGTGAGGTATGAAGATACCTACGTGGGCTAAAAAGGCCCTGGGTGGTGGTGGTGGTGGTGGCAGCGGTGGCTGCCCATAGTCCTGTGTGTGGAGGGGTTGGTGGATCAACGCAGCACTGATGCTGTGAGACTCTCTGCCCTTCTTTCCCGTGTGCTGGGGAGTGGAGGAGGTGCCATTCCCCTGGCTCGCCAGGAGAATGCGGTTACAGCAAAGAAGTGAACTGACATCGCATTGTCCCCATCTGCACGGTGGATCGAGCGTTGCCCCCTCGCACTCGGGGGTTTTCTCCGGGGTTGCTCCGAATTCCCCTCCCGCGTGTAAAATGTACCGCTCGTCAGTATCTGGCTGGAAACATCTTAACACGTAGAGAACCACAGAGCGAGTGTTGGTGCAGCCGGCTCACGAACGCGACTCGTCAAGAGTCGTGTTTCCGTTATTTTAGTTTGCCCCCAAGCTCGCCCCACGACCCCCTGAATCTCCCGCTCATAACCAACCACTCGTTCCTGTTCCCTCTCCACAATCTCATTACATGGCTTACCACTCGTTCCCCAATCATTCAATCCATTCATCATTTACCGTCATCAATTTTGCTCGTACCTAATTCACGCGTCGCAGGTTCGCTCCATTCTAATAATAATGCAAATGTATCGTGCGCATGCCTTCCTAGGATCCCAATGCGCAATGCATTAACAATCAGCGAAACAAAAAACAAGAGCCAGAGGGCCAACCGACCGAACTAAGGAGGGAAGGCCGCTTCATACGAGATGGCTTTTCAAAGCAGACTTGAATCTATCTACCGGCTCCGATTGCCTGATGTCAAGTCGGGGCCGCAGGGCGTTCCATAGCTTGCGGGTGCCACGCTCGCAAAGGCCCCGATCGGGCCGTAAGAGCGCAGCTTCGACCAGGGAGTGCTGAGCAGCTGGAGATCGGAAGATCTGATTCCTCTCCTCGTATTGTGTTGTCTCCGCCGTTGGATTGACACGTTGCGCCGTTTTTCATTCTCCGTCAAGTACCATTGGCCAAGGCGCGATGTCAATTCCGCTAAGACAAGATCTGGGTGTCTTTGTTGGTCAGCGCGATGAACCCTCCACCACCTGACGCAGCGAAACAAAATCGGTCGTCGCCTGGGACGCATGTGCCGTTCGATAGGGCTTCTGTCAAGGTCACCAGTTAAGTTGAAAAGCCAAGGGAATATATTTTTATTCTTAGGTTTTTTCGGTAAAGTCACGTAGGTAAAAAATTAAAATTAATTAAAATAAAATAAAAATCACGACGTTTCGATTGCAACACAAGCAATCATCATCAGGTATAAATGAAATAGGAACAAAACATTATAACCAGAAAAACTATAGACAGACATATAAGCAGACAGATATCACCAAGATACATGGAGAGAGAGTAACACAGGTACAGAGAGGGAGATCGTCTCTGTTGAGTGGCCTTAAATAGGCAGAGGGGGCGGGGGCAGAGAGATGGAGGGGGTTAGATTTTACTTTTATTAATTTTAATTTTTTACCTACGTGACTTTACCGAAAAAACCTAAGAATATGAATCCTTGCAGTCACGAAAGCTTCAAATCTGGAATATATTTTGCTATCTTTTTACGTGTTTTTGTGTGCGTGTGTATAGAAATAGCGCCTTATTTCAGAGGTGCTTAACAATTGAACTGCATGTTGAGCTTCCTTCGCACCGTGAGTAGCCAACCTTGCTAATCGGAGGTTCGGCAGATGATAGTGGTTGTACAATTATAAGATTTTACATATGATGACAGTGGTTGAGATGAAGAGTGGGATTATTGAAAGTGTTGGTGGTGTCGCTATGGTGACAGGAGAACAGGCGGGAGTGGTTAAGGAGGGGTTGGGGTAGTGGTAGGGGTTGGGGTAGTGGTAGGGGTTGGGGTAGTGGTAGGGGTTGGGGTAGTGATAGTGGTTGGGGTAGTGGTAGGGGTTGGGGTAGTGATAGTGGTTGGGGTAGTGGTAGGGGTTGGGGTAGTGGTAGTGGTAGGGGTTGGGGTAGTGGTAGGGGTTGGGGTAGTGATAGTGGTTGGGGTAGTGGTAGTGGTTGGGGTAGTGGTAGGGGTTGGGGTAGTGATAGTGGTTGGGGTAGTGGTAGGGGTAGGGGTTGGGGTAGTGATAGTGGTTGGGGTAGTGGTTGTGGTTGGGGTAGTGATGGGGGTTGGGGTAGTGATGGGGGTTGGGGTAGTGATGGGGGTTGGGGTAGTGGTGGGGGTTGGGGCAGTGGTCGGGGTTGGGGTAGTGATGGGGGTTGGGGTAGTGATGGGGGTTGGGGCAGTGGTCGGGGTTGGGGCAGTGATGGGGGTTGGGGCAGTGATGGGGGTTGGGGTAGTGATAGTGGTTGGGGTAGTGATGGGGGTTGGGGTAGTGATGGGGGTTGGGGTAGTGATAGTGGTTGGGGTAGTGATGGGGGTTGGGGTAGTGATGGGGGTTGGGGTAGTGATGGGGGTTGGGGTAGTGATGGGGGTTGGGGTAGTGATGGGGGTTGGGGTAGTGATGGGGGTTGGGGTAGTGATAGTGGTTGGGGTAGTGATAGTGGTTGGGGTAGTGATGGGGGTCGGCCTGGTCGAAGCTGGAGACCAGGGGCAGGGAGTAGTCGCAGGATGATGATGATGATGATGGGCTAGGGGAGAAATGATGGAGGTTGTTTTAAGGAAGGAACTGATGCAGGTTAGTCGAGATGATCGTATATCTAACCGTTGCATACTTAGTCAAATAACGGTTAATTGTTCTCGATACTTGAAAGTGACGTGTGTTCTCAAAGATGAAACATTTCCCTTGCTATTCAGCGCAACCGGTTACTTGGAGAGAGAAAAAAACAACCCCTACAGCATTCGGTACAGATGTTCAGGCGTCAACTTGATGTGTGTGGCCGTGTCGGGTGTGCAGGGTGCACAGCTGTTAACTGACAAAATATACCCACGTGGTCTGACCCAAAGCACGAACTACCAATCGTAATTGGGGCGCCACCGTGGCTAGGAGATGTCGACTACCTCGCCTGGTCTACAGGAGGTCGTGGGTTCGATCCCGACACTGACGCCAGCTGTATATTTGGAGTTTGCGTGTTCTATCTCCCGATATCGCGTGCATTTTTCTCCGGGTCCTACGGTTTTCACCTCCGCGTTTAGAATCACGCGTTTTGAGTATTCGATTGCAATACATTTCCACGTGATAAGCCACTTAATTGAGCTATCAATTGTGGCCAGGTTGCTTCTGAAGATGAGCTACATAGCTCAGTGGGCCGTACCTGGTACGGTAAAAAAATCGTTCAGTGTAGGTGTAATGATGGTCGTTACAGCCAAGGTGTGAAATTAACCAATCATATTCTTGGTTCTTTCGGTAAAGTCACGTAGAAGGGAAATAATAAAATAATAATAATAAAACATGTTTTATTTTTATAATTTTATTATTTCCCTTCTAAGTGACTAATAAAAGGGAAAAAAGAAAAAAATGTTTTATTTTTATTATTTTATTATTTCCCTTCTACGTGACTTTACCGAAAGAACCAAGAAGATGAATCCCTGCAGTCACGAAAGCTTTAAATCGAAATTTAACCAATCGTAATCCTCAACTCGACCGGGCAGCCCATGCTAAGAACTGGGTGACATTTTGTGTTTTCTTCCCTTGGCCCTGCCCAACCACCGGTCTCCCCACGAGGCCGTCATCACGTTGAGGTGCAGATTTCGCACCTAGATGGCGCCAGCGTTGGCCCAACGTTGCATGGTTTTTTCTGAGCAAGTAGCCGGTGAATATGAAATGTGGTTGCATCCGTTGGACCCAACGTTGGTGCCAACGCTCCAAGTTTACCGGGCACGTTCGTGGCTGTTTCATGATGTCATTTCACGGCATCGGATTACAGGGATTCCTCTACTTACAAATGAGTTAGGTTCCAGAGGTATGTTCGTAAGTCGATTTGTTCGCAAGTCCCAACTTTACTCCTGTCGATTCCAAACGTGTTAAGGCTTCTACACTAAACACGGGGGAATGGCTTCAAAGTTACATCATCTCCTGTAGATGCCACTGGTTCTTCACGTTCTGCAGATGTAGATGCCACTGGTTCTTCACGTTCTGCAGATGTAGATGCCACTGGTTCTTCACGTTCTGCAGATGTAGATGCCACTGGTGTCTTCACGTTCTGCAGATGTAGATGCCACTGGTGTCTTCACGTTCTGCAGATGTAGATGCCACTGGTGTCTTCACGTTCTGCAGATGTAGATGCCACTGGTGTCTTCACGTTCTGCAGATGTAGATGCCACTGGTGTCTTCACGTTCTGCAGATGTAGATGCCACTGGTGTCTTCACGTTCTGCAGATGTAGATGCCACTGGTGTCTTCACGTTCTGTAGATGTAGATGCCACTGGTTCTTCACGTTCTGCAGATGTAGATGCCACTGGTGTCTTCACGTTCTGCAGATGTAGATGCCACTGGTGTCTTCACGTTTTGCAGATGTAGATGCCACTGGTGTTTTCACGTTCTACAGATGTAGATGTCACTGGTGTCTTCACGTTCTGCAGATGTAGATGCCACTGGTGTCTTCACGTTCTGTAGATGTAGATGCCACTGGTTCTTCACGTTCTGCAGATGTAGATGCCACTGGTGTCTTCACGTTCTGCAGATGTAGATGCCACTGGTGTCTTCACGTTCTGTAGATGTAGATGCCACTGGTTCTTCACGTTCTGCAGATGCAGATGCCACTGGTGTCTTCACGTTCTGCAGATGTAGATGCCACTGGTGTTTTCACGTTCTACAGATGTAGATGCCACTGGTGTCTTCACGTTCTGCAGATGTAGATGCCACTGGTGTCTTCACGTTCTGTAGATGTAGAGGCCACTGGTGTCTTCATGTTCTGCAGATGTAGATGCCACTGGTGTCTTCACGTTCTGTATATGTAGATGCCACTGGTTCTTCACGTTCTGCAGATGTAGATGCCACTGGTGTCTTCACGTTCTGAAGATGTAGATGCCACTGGTTCTTCACGTTCTGCAGATGTAGATGCCACTGGTGTCTTCACGTTCTGTAGATGTAGATGCCACTGGTTCTTCACGTTCTGCAGATGTAGATGCCACTGATTCTTCACGTTCTGTAGATGTAGATGCCACTGGTTCTTCATGTTCTGCAGATGTAGATGCCACTGGTGTCTTCACGTTCTGCAGATGTAGATTCCACTGGTTCTTCAAGTTCTGCAGATGTAGATGCCACTGGTGTCTTCACGTTCTGCAGATGTAGATGCCACTGGTTCTTTGCAGATGTAGATGCCACTGGTGTCTTCACGTTCTGCAGATGTAGATGCCACTGGTTCTTCACGTTCTGTAGATGTAGATGCCACCACCGCCATCTATTGCGCGGCGTTTGAACTTACGACTCTTTGTCCGAACAGGCAACTGGACATACGCACAGTTTTGTTCGTGTCTCTTAAAGTTTAATCTCAACTGTTCGTAAGTAGAGTAGTCCCTGTATACGCTTTCATTTGTGATTCTTCCAGTCGGTTGTTTAAAACTTACGGTACAATAAAGGCGGCTCAAATCGGAATGGGATTTTTTTTTATTTTCATAATGGAAGGTGGGGGTGGAGACGGAACTGGGTTTTTAAAAATGTAATCTCTGCTCCAGAGTTGTTGCGTCTGTTTATGGCTGAGCTTGCCTAAATGTTGCACAAACCAGATTTGCCAGAACGCAGTTACCTAGGCTGGCTGCTGTCGAGTAAGAATTTCGGCGTAAGACACTACCACTAGAGTAAAAGGTACGCCTATCCATAGTAATGATTATAATGATCCGATATCATTCATTGTTGCCGATTATAATCCTATAATCGGATTAAGTGATTTATATATAAAAACTAATAATAAAGGCAAGATACGTTGAGCTTGCTGCCAAATCATTTCCAGAACAGCGTTCCGGCCGAAATCAAGCACCGATTGTTGTTGGCCGCTTGGCGTATTTCTTGTTGTGGTCAAGACGGGAGCCCACGCACGACACAGAGCTTCTCGGTTTTGATTCCCACTCGGGTCGTGGTGTCGCAGCGTCTCGCCCCCGCTCAACGGGCACGGTGCCGTCATTCAGCCGGCGGCAATTCCACGTTACTCTGTGGCCAAGGGGGGTCGGGTCCATTCTTCTTCCCATGGGACAGCCGTCGTAGGCAAAGGTGAAGGCGCGGCCCTGAAGTTCCAGTGCTGGACATCATAGGGCCTCCTACTACGGGGAGCTCTAGAGCGGTGGTTCTCCACCGGGGGGGAGAGGGCGAGGGGGGGGGGGGCATGCCGACCCCTGGAGTGGGGATGGGGGGGGGGGCTACGTGCGGTGGTTTGAAATTGTGCGAAATTGTATCACGCGTGAGAGCCGTTGGCGAATAATCCACTTGTGAATCTGCAAATGTTAAAATAACTTAACGATACACATTTGAATCCACGTGCTAACCGAGAACGATATATCGGTTGCATGTGTGTTTTTTAATCGATCGTAAACAGTGCGGATTTACCAGAGTAGCCAGCGAGCGCGAACAAAGATCGTCACGCGCGCCGAGCGTCCCGTTGAATGTGTCTGTGCGTTTGTTTTATTTCGCCTGCAGTTGCTTTGCTAAGTTTTTGTGGTGGGGGGCGGGGGGGGGTAGCTTCACAAGAAGCACATTCGGTTAAAATATCGACGATCACTTTATGAACTCGGTTGAAACAAAATCCAACAAGGTGGTGGGGTGGTTGGGTACAGAGCAGTAGACAAACAAAAATGTTGAGCGAGACCAACTGCTCGAGCGAGAGCCTCCCTCCCTTGGCCTAATCTTCCATCGCTGCTCGCTTCGTCAATTCTTGGCGAGCGCGGAGACATTCGCTCTCGTCGAGCCGACGAACGTGGAGATGCCCCAAGAAATGAGAGATTCCCACCCCCCCACCCCACCCCATCGAAATGTCGACGGGGATAGAGGCGAGGAGTGGGCATGGCAAATAGAGAGATTCCTGCATTCAGATGCTGAACAGAAGTACCGAATAGAGGTCCTGAGTCCGACTGTGATCGTCATCATCAATCACGCGCTGGTGCTGTTGACTCTGCATGGTTGGTGGGTGGGCGGCGGGGGGTGTTATCGACGAATCGCATATCGATTATTCAGGCTCGCGACGCATGCGTGTGTAGGAATCAGCCTCCTTTAGATGCGCGCGTGTTGTAAATAATGACGTTTTACGTGACCCCTCCCCCCCACCTCCCCACACCCTACCTTGCAGCCACTCGAGGCCGCAACACTGACCGCTGTTGGTACGAATAATCGATTGTTTAATCGAATCTTCGAGAGGGGGTGGGCACGGATCGTCGTGCTGCCTCTCGCGTGCAAAGTAAACAACGCGCACTTGTTGTGTGGGAGCGGGGGGGGGGCGCAGCAGTTGAGAACCTCAAGTCGATTCATGGTCACGGCTGACATCAGTGGTACCTGAACCTGTCTCGGACCTCCCCTAGGTCGACTCAGCCTGAATTGAGTAGCTGGTGTGGCCGTGTGTGAGATTCAATTGTAGTTCTGGTCCCCCGACGCTCTAGATAATAATAATGCTTTATATGGGAGACCGTTGACGTTTTGATGTGTTTGTATATGTGTGTGTGTGTGTGACATACACACATCGGTGAGCGGTGGTGTAGCGGTTAGCGCTACGCTGCACTACGAACCCGGTGACCCGGGTTCGATTCCCGCTCACGGCCAATACCAGTGGCGATTATCTGAACCGGTCCTGGGCCTCTCCTAGGTAGACTCGGCCTCAACTGAGTAACCTGGTGCGGTGTGTAAACAACGCCACTGGGGAGACAAAGGCGGCCGGGCGTTGTGCTGGCCACCCACCCCCTCGTGTGCAGTGCCCGCCTTCATCGGTAAAGATCCCCCGTATAGCCTTAAGAGACTGGTGGGGCAAGTGCGATTAGCTAGCAGCACTTGCCCCAACAATCTGTTACAGGCTACACGGGGGATCTTTGTATGTGTGAACCGGGCCTGGGTCTACCCTAGGTCGACTCGGCCTCAAACGAACGATCACTTTTGAGGTCAGTGCCAGGCGTGTTTGCTCGCAGCACTTGCCCCCATCCGTCTATGCAAGGCTATATGGGTGACCTTTGCTTTTCCCTGTACATCACGGACGCACGTGTGCGCGCGCGTGACACTGGTCCGTGGCCAGTCGCGGCACGCCCGGCCGCCTTTGTCTCCCCGGAGCTGATGTTCATCTCAAAGTGATAGAACGGTCATTTAGACGGAGTCGATCTAAGAGAGGGGTAGGTTCTCGGCCGGGCTTGCGGATAACACAAAGATAAAGATCCCCCGTATAGCCTTGAGAGACTGGTTGGGGCAAGTGCTGCTAGCTAGCAGCGTCTACGAAGGCCGACACCGCACACGAGGGGATGGGTGGCCAGCACCACGCCCGGCCGCCTTTGTCTCCCCAGAGCTGATTTTTTTTTTAATCTTAACGTGATGATAACTTCACTTTAGGCTGAGTCGATCTAGGGTAGGATCCAGGCCGGGTTCACGGATACCACAAAGACAAAGGTCCCCCGTATAGCCTTCAGAGACGGTTGGGGACAAGTGCTGTTAGGGAGCACCTATTAAGGCCGTGGCGACACAAGGGGTGAGTGGCGTGGTTAGCATCACGCCCGGCTGCTTTTGTCTCGCCGGTGAATGATGATTACGCATTTTGCTAGATACGCACTTAAGGCTGAGTCGACCTAGGGGGAAGTCCAGGACAGGTTTAGACATCACCCGCCACTGATTGTTCACCGTGGCCGGGAATCACACTCAGGTGGTTGGGTTCGGACTGCAGTGCGCTAACCACTGCGCCACCGCTCCCCACATACTCACTCTTATACATACGTACATATATTTTTAGGCTTACACATGCAAACGCACACAGAATACACCCGTTAATGTACATAGACATTCACATAGATCCAAGAGCACATGTACATACACCTTACATACACACCTATAAGACAAAGATCCCCCGTATAGCCTTAACAGACTGTTGGGGCAAGTGCTGTTAGCGAGCAGCACCTATGAAGGCCGGCACGGTATACGAGGGATGGGTGGCCAGCACCACGCCTGGCCGCCTTTGTCTCCCCATTGCTGAACCAATTACTCACTTTAGGCACATACGCATTCACACATCCACATACACACACACGCGCACGCAGAGCAAGCTGTTGTGTTTATATATCTTTGTATTGGGACTGTGCTAATTAATATGTATCTGCATACCTCGAGTATTTTGTACATTTAACGATGTTTATAATTTGTCTGGCTAATTTGACGTCGTGTATGATGTGTGTTTTCACCATTTGTAACTGTACATACAATGTAATTAACCCGAGCCTGCAATTTCCATGGACAATACATAACGTGCAGAGAGAGGCGTCGTGTACTGCCTGTCTACTTGTGTGTGCGCGCACGCCTGTGTGTGATTTTGTGACTGTGTGTCTGTGTGATTGTGTGACTGTGTGTCTGTGTGATTGTGTGACTGTGTGTGTGATGGTGTGTTTGTGTGACTGTGTGTGTGATGGTGTGTTTATGTGACTGTGTGATTGTGTGGCTGTGTGTGATTGTGTGTTTATATGACTGTGTGTGATTGTGTGACTGTGTGTGTGATTGTGTATTTGTGTGACTGTGTGTGTGATTGTGTGGCTGTGTGTGTGATTGTGTATTTGTGTGACTGTGTGTGTGTGATTGTGTGTTTGTGTGACTGTGTGTGTGTGATTGTGTGTTTATGTGACTGTGTGTGATTGTGTGACTGTGTGTCTGTGTGACTGTGTGTGTGATTGTGTATTTGTGTGACTGTGTGTGTGATTGTGTGACTGTGTGTGTGATTGTGTTTATGTGACTGTGTGTGTGAGTGTGTGATTGTGTGTTTATGTGACTGTGTGTGTGATTGTGTGTGTATGTGAATGTGTGTGTGATCGTGTTTATGTGACTGTGTGTATGATTGTGTGTTTATGTGACTGTGTGTGTGATTGTGTGACTGTGTGTGATTGTGTTTATGTGACTGTGTGTGAGTGTATTTGTGTGACTGTGTGTGATTGTGTGACTGTGTGTGTGATTGTGTTTATGTGACTGTGTGTGTGATGGTGTGTTTATGTGACTGTGTGTGATGGTGTGTTTATGTGACTGTGTGTGTGACTGTGTGACTGTGTGTGATGGTGTGTTTATGTGACTGTGTGTGTGACTGTGTGACTGTGTGTGATGGTGTGTTTATGTGACTGTGTGTGTGATTGTGTGACTGTGTGTGTGACTGTGTGTGATTGTGTGTTTATGTGACTGTGTGTGTCATTTTAGAGCTGCCCTAGAAACCCGGCGACCCGAGTTCGATCACCGCTCACGCTCAACATCAGTCACGATAATCTGAACAAGTCGTGGGCCTCCCCTAGGTCGACTCGGCCTCAAATGGGTTACCTGATGCGATGGGTCTTATTGGGTGGTTGCTAAGCTTACTTGCCCCCAAAAGTATGTTAAGACCCTTTAAAGGAACATCTGGGCCGGTTTCAAAAGTTCAAGATGGCCTGCCTACGATCCATCCTGGGTTTAACCTGCAGGCTGGATTACGTGAGGAGCTCACAAATTCTTGAAAGATCTGGGCAGAATCCCCCACCATTAAGCTCCTCCGGCAGGCGAGGCCGCACTGGCTGGGTCATGTAGCCCGCATGCCGATCCACCGCACGCCTTAACACCTTCTGTTTGTAGTAATAGGTTTTTACCCTATTACTATATTTTGCCACTGGTAAAGGAGGTCTCATAGTATAAATGCTTACCCCGAGCTCTCAATACTCTGATAGTGCGCTGTCTTTGAGTTGTACGCCTTTTGGCGTCATCTGGTCCAACACCAATGGAGACTAGGCTCTAAAAAAAGCTGTCTCGGGTGTGGACCAATCAACTTCAAGGACAGTGCATATCATTATCATCATCAGAGTTGTTTCTTTTTTGTTTGCATTTTGACTGCTTGTGTTGTGGTTATTGCAAACACGATGCCTTGTATAAAGGTGTCAGTTTTTGTACCAGTTGAAAGGGTAAAAACCTATTACTATATTTTGCCACTGGTAAAGGAGATGTCTCATCGTGTAAACCTTCTGTTTGCTCAGATAGAGGTTGGTGAACGGGCGCGACAGGGGCTGGAGAAGAGATGGAACTGATGCGCTATGGGAGAGTGTGGAGCTGAGCGGACTTGCCGATGACTGGTACCAGCGATATCAAGATGGGCCTCTGTGGATGAGGCTTGTGAAGGAGGCTACTGGGCAGTGATATGCTCGGTGCGCATTGAGGCTGGTGGGCAGTTGAAGAGAGTCGCCCTCCAGCTACAACGGAGGACGCGGGAGCGACGCTCACAACAACGAGCGGAGCGCCGGGCGGCTAAAAGGCAGCGATTTTGGCGCTGTAGGGGATCACAGCTGCTGCATCTGCCGGTCATCTTCGGTCGGGCAACCCATAGCACCTGGGTCTGTTCCGTGACCTCCTGGCAGCGAGGCTTTCACACCGCTTAGTGACAAACGGCGGCAGCTGTTGCATGAAAGACAAAGGCGGCCGGGCGTGATGTTGGACACTACCTCCGCTTCCCCATAGCACTGCTGTTAGCGAGCACTCAACCACGCACGCATCTACTCACTCATACACTCATATGCTCAGGCACTCAGACACTCACTCACCCACGCATCTACTAACCCACTCAGACTCTCACACACTCACCCACGCATCTACTCGCACACGTATCTACTCACCCACTCAGACGCTCACGCACACACTCACCCACGCATCTACTCACTCACTCCCACGCATCTAATAACCCACTCAGACGCTCACTCACACAGACTCTCACTCACACACGCACCCACTCATCTACTCACTCACCCACGCATCTACTAACCCACTCAGACGCTCACTCACACAGACTCTCACACACTCACCCACGCATCTACTCACACACTTATCTACTCACCCACTCAGACGCTCACGCACACACCCACTCATCTACTCACTTACCCACGCATCTACTAACCCGCTCAGACGCTCACTTAGACTATCGCTCACACTCGCCCACTCATCTACTCACTCACCCACGCATCTACTCACACACTTATCTACTCACACACTCAGACGCTCACGCACACACTCACCCACTCATCTACTCACTCACTCCCACGCATTTACTAACCCACTCAGACGCTCACTCAAGACTATCGCTCACACTCACCCACGCATCTACTCACACACTTATCTACTCACCCACTCAGACGCTGACGCACACACCCACCCACGCATCTACTCACTCACTCCCACGCATCTACTAACCCACTCAGACGCTCACTCACACAGACTCTCACACACTCACCCACGCATCTACTCGCACACTTATCTACTCACCCACTCAGACGCTCACGCACACACTCACCCACGCATCTACTCACTCATCCACGCATCTACTAACCCACTCAGACGCTCACTCACACAGACTCTCACACACTCACCCACGCATCTACTCGCACACTTATCTACTCACCCACTCAGACGCTCACGCACACACTCACCCACGCATCTACTTACTCACCCACGCATCTACTAACCCACTCAGACGCTCACTCACACAGACTCTCACACGCTCACTCACACAGACTCTCACACACTCACCCACGCATCTACTCGCACACTTATCTAATCACCCACTCACTCCCACGCATCTACTAACCAACTCAGACGCTCACTCACACAAACTCTCACACACTCACCCACACATCTACTCGCACACTTATCTAATCACCCACTCAGACGCTCACGCACACACCCACTCATCTACTCACTTACTCCCACGCATCTACTAACCCACTTAGACGCTCACTCAGACTATCGCTCACACTCACCCACTCATCTACTCACTTACTCACGCATTTACTAACCCACTCAGACGCTCACTCACACAGACTCTCACTCACACACTCACCCACTCGCTTATCTACGCATTCACACACACTATTATGCACTCCCTTGCTCGCTCGCTCACATACATACACACACACTCACACACTCACTCACCCACCCACTCATCCACCCACTCAATCATCCATTTACTCATGCACTCACCCACCCCACACACATCACACATTAATACATACGCATCGGTTTTGGCATACATACAAAGACAAAGATCCCCCGTATAGCCTTAAACATATTGTTGGGGTAAGTGCCGTTATCGAGCACCTATGAAGGCCGGGGCGGTACACGAGAGGGCGGGTGGCCAGCAGTCGTGATTTACAAACACTCTACCATCACTACGTATGATAAACGGTTCTGCTGCTGCTGCTGATGATGATGATGATGATTCTGATTCTGCTACCGATACCACCGCTGCCGGTGATGCTGCCGCTCTTGCTGATGCTGCAGATTGCAGAGTTCGAATGACAGTTCTGTAAAGCCACGGGAGTAGACCCATCGTTGCGGAACAACAATATGAATAGTGGATGCGGGAAAATCATTATTTCTTAACGACACGCACAACATACGACGAGCAGAAAGTTTTCGGAGCTGCTGTGCATTATGCAACAAGCACGTCAGGAGTTGCTGAACAACTGTTCATAGGTCACCGTGTAAAATAAATTTGAGCGGTGATGCAGTTGTAGTAGGTTCAATGAGACTTGGACGACGTAGTCGGAGGCACACTTATTTATTAAACGTTTCACTCAATACGGGCCAAGGTATACAACACTCGAAGGGGTATCGGCCCATTCACCCGTCTAACAGGGAGATCCCACTGTCTCTATCCCGGCTAGCCTACTCCCAGGTCCTCCACTACAGAGCTAGGGGAGGCTAGCTGACCCAGCTCTGGCCAAGCTGGGATCACGGCACCCTTAGTCACCAGACCGCCTCTTACAAGAGCATCGGCTCTGGGCTCTCGGGGCCACGCCACTGGCTTGCCCTGGTCGCTCCTTAGAAGGACGGCGATCCAGGGGAGTCCCAGGGCCTATCTAGCCGGTCTTCCTTCTTCACTGGCTTCAGCTAAACATTGAACCACGAGCCCACCGGCTCACCGCCTTATATAGCAACTCCCCCACCGAGGGGTGGAGCCGTGGGGGAATCACAGCGCCGTTACAGCCCCCCAGGCTAAACGATGCGGACGTGGATGTAAGCATCCTTCCGCGTGCGGTATAACCACCCCTGGTGTAAATTTCGATGTAAAGCTTTCGTGACTGCAGGGATTTATCTTCTTGGTTCTTTCGGTAAAGTCACGTAGAAGGGAAGTAATAAAATAATACAAATAAAACATAATAATATAATTCTCACGACGTTTCGGCCACAACGCAAGCAGCCGTCCTCAGATGAAGAACAGGTCTGTCGAGAAAACAGTCTGATTCGGCAACAGAGTCTGACTCTGTCTTCTCGACAGACCTGTTCTCTCACCTGAGGACGGCTGCTTGCGTTGTGGTCGAAACGTCGTGAGAATTATTTTATTATGTTTTATTTTTATTATTGTATTACTTCCCTTCTACGTGACTTTACCGAAAGAACCAAGAAGATGCACCCCTGGTGTATTTGTTCGCCCCCCCGTAACACCTCTACACAGTGATTGTGTAGGATCTGTGGCGGTCCCGTTTCGTGCTGATTCAGGACCCCATCGGCTGTTCTCTGCTCGACGCCACGTTCTGCGTTTCAGCACCACGGAGAGCGACTGTCAGTCTTGCGATTCTTGGGTGTCAAATCACTCGACTTGCCACAGATACTGCGATCGCGGCCATGCGCCGTGCACCGGTGGACCACATATCACGACTCGGAGAGACCCATACAGACTCGTCGACATACACAGAGGCCCATAGCGACACATGGAGATACGTAGATACACATAGATACTCATAGAGACCCGTAGAGATCGAGAACCAGTTTAACACGTCGGTGGCTTTCGTGACCGATATCGTCCATAATATAGGGTTTTTTTGGGGGGGGTTAGATCGCGTAAATAGAAAACTGTGTCGTTAAACCCGCCACCACCCGACACAGCCAATTAGTAAGGTTTTTGATACGTAAACAGAACGTGCCAATTCGTTACTAGTACAGCACACCGGTGTGTTTGAGAGCAAATCCACGACATTTACAATTTAAGGACAACGTTTCGCGAGTAATTATAACCAGCTTCCTCACGCGACAGCCAGATTAGTGGAGAAATCCTCCCGTTTCGTTCCTTTAATATCACCTCTGTTTTAACGACGCATTCATATTTACGCGATCTAACCCAAACACCTATATCGTAGAAGATAGAGACCCACAGCGCTACAAAGAGATACACAGATACACGCAGGTACTCATAGAGACCCACATTTAGACACGTGCGTTTAGGCGATTTAGATTATTTTGCTGCTATAAATGTCCACGCCATAAGCCTCTCTGTTGAGCTTTGTCACTTTGCAGCCAGGTCGCTTTTGAACAATACGTTTTTACCTCGATGAGTTTTGGCAAAGGAGGTCTAATGATGTAGATGCTCACCCCGAGGCCTCATTACTTTGATAGTGCAGCATTGCCTTTGAGCTGTACGCCTTTTGGCGTCCTCTGGTCAAGCACCAATTGGGTCGAGGCTCAAAAGAAAGCCGACCCTGGTGTGGACCAATCAGTTTCAAGGACAATACACTATATTATCATAGTGTGCTTTTTTTTGCATTTTGACTGCAAGTATTGTGGTTAATGCAGACATGAATCCTTGTAAAAAGCTTTCAGTTTTGTTGCCAGAAAAAAAGGGGGAAAACCCCCTATTATTATAGGATGGGGATGGTTTAGTTTCATTTCAATGTGTTTGAGTGATTTGTTTACCTTGCTTGTACTTTGCGCTCCTATCGAGTTTTTGTGCTGTTTGTTGTTTTAACGTCCTTACCCCTTGCGCCTAATGGACATCTGTGGGAAAAATAGCTTGATAGCTCATCGGATTCCTCCAAGAGAAATAAATGTTCTGATTCTGACAGAGACCCATAGCGACGCGAAGCGATAAGGAGAGCCATAGATCCTCATGGAGATACATATAAACAAATAGAGAGACCCGCAGAGATACAAATATAGTCGTAGATATACAGAGATGCCTGCGGGAAGGAAGTTTCATAAATCTGCAATTGTTCTGTATTGGATGAGACGCGTGTTCTGTATCGGATGAGAATAACAGATGAGACAATCATTCTGTGATATTGACGTTGTTCTGTGTCGAGGTGGTGGTGGTGGTGGAGGTAGCAGCGATTGTGGTGGTGATGAAGGCGGCGTTGATGGAGTTCGATTCCCGCTAACACCGGTGACGATTCTCTTAACCGGTCCTGGATCTCTCCTAGGTCAACTCAGCCTCAAACGAGCACCTGTTGCGTGCGCGTGTGCCAACATCAGCACTTGGGAGACAAAGGCGGTCCGGCGTAGTTACTGATCATCACCCCCCCACCCCCACTCCCGTTCCGGCCTTCACAGGTTAACAGGTTAACAGCATTTCAGAAGAAGTACTAATCGCATATCTGCATTTCCCATAAATATGCTAAATTCCTCTTGATATGCAAATTATTTTGTCAAGGCACTCTCCCCCCTCCAACCCAGCTTAAATATACGCTCCAAGCGTGGTGGTGTTTCATTCAGACTCTGTCTTCTCGACAGACCTGGTCTTCACCTGAGGACGGCTGCTTGCGAAACGTCGTGAGAATTATTTTATTATGTTTTATTTTTATATTTAATTATTTCTATTCTACGTGACTTTAGCGAAAGAACCAAGAAGAGGTTAACAGACTTGCCGACAAAACTCTGTTGGAGGCGACACGGGGGGGGGGGGGGGGGTGGAGGGAGAGGAGGGGGAGGAGGGGGGTGGAGAAGTGGGTTGCTCATCGAGTCTTGGAATCTTGGTGGGGGTCGAGTCCGGGGGGAGGGGTGGAAGAGGGGAGGGTTTTGGGGGGGAGGGGGGGCACAACCATTGACGTAATGCGGGAGATGGTGGGGGGGGGGGCAGTGGCCGTGGTCACTCGCCCAGTTCCGAGAAATCGCGGTTTGAGGGCAACATTTTTTTTTTACCCCCTGGAATTGATTCGTAAAAAAAGAAATCCTTCTTAGGGGGGAGGGGGTCCGAGAGAGAGGTGGGGTGGGGGGGGGGCTTGAGTGGGAGGGGGGAGACGGCCACAGGAGGGGTGGAGGGGGGGGCACAGGAGGGGTGGGGGGGGGGCACAGGAGGGGTGGGGGGGGAGCCACGCGGCCAGGAGTATTCCATCACCGGGATCTGTTTAAGGAGGAGGCGGATTGACAGCAGCAGAAGGCTGCGGTCCGTGTCGCTCGCTGAGTCGCGTCCCGCACAGCGGGTCCGGGTGTGGGGTGTGTGTGGTGGGGTGTGTGGTGGGGTGTGTGTGGGGTGTGGGGTGTGTGTGGGGTGTGTGGGGGGGGGAGGTGTGGGGTGTGTGTGGTGTGTGTGTGGGGTGTGTGTGGGGTGTGTGTGTATGGGGTGTGTGTGGGGTGTGTGTGGGGGGTGTGTGGTGGTGTGTGTGGTGGTGTGTGGAGGGTGTGTGGGGTGTGTGTGTGTGGGTGGGTTGTGCGGAGTGTGTGGGGTGTGTGGGGTGTGTGAGGTGTGTGTGTGTGGGGTGTGTGTGTGTGTGGGGTGTGTGTGGGGTGTGTGTGTGTGCGGTGTGTGTGTGTGGGGTGTGCGGAGTGTGTGGGGTGTGTGGGGTGTGTGTGTGGGGTGTGTGTGTGTGTGGGGTGTGTGTGGGGTGTATGTGTGTGTGGGGTGTATGTGGGATGTGTGTGGGGTCTGTGGGGTGTGTGTGGGGTCTGTGGGGTGTGTGTGTGTGGGGTGTGTGTGGGGCGTGGGGGGGTGTGCATTCGCGTGCCTTAAATATGCAAACAGCACTTTCCCCAACAGCCTGTGAAGGCTGTACGGGGGATCTGTGTCTGTGTGTGTGCGGTAGACCGAGTTGGGAATGCGGCAAGCGAGGAGACTCCCTCCCTGACTCACCTCACCTACCCCCCTCGCCCTCACCTGCCTCTCTCACCCTCACCTGCCTCTCTCACCCTCACCTGTGCCTCTCACCCTCACCTCTCTCTCTCTCTCACCTGCCTTTCCCACCCTCATCTGCCCCTCTCACCCTCACCTCTCTCTCTCTCTCTCACCCTCACCCCTCCCTCTCACTCTCACCTGTCTCTCACCCTCACCTGCCTTTCCCACCCTCACCTGTGCCTCTCACCCTCACCTCTCTCTCTCTCTCACCCTCACCTGCCTCTCTCACCCTCACCTGCCTCTCCCACCCTCACCTCTCTCTCCCTCACCTGCCCCTCTCACCTGCCCCTCTCACCTTCACCTGCCTTTCTCACCCTAACCTGCCTCTCTCACCCTCACCTCTCTCACCCTCACATGCCTCTCTCACCCTCACCTGTCCATCTATGCACACGCAGTCCCACCAATCAGTGCGTCCTCCTATTTACCACGACCAAAGTTGCTTACGCGATCGTCACACTCGCTGTCATCACGCTCGCCGTGCTCGGCTGGAGATTCCTTTATCACGACGCTTGCCGTGACGATCAATGAGGAAGCCGGCGTCAAGGGGTCGGGGTCGAACCCACGCACCTCCTGTACACCGGGCGAGGGAGTTCACATTCGGGCACCGTGGCGCCCGTGACTTTACTGCAGCTCCCACACTGGCTTGCTTCCACCCATTCCCTCTGCTACTTAGGGGGTCGTCCATAAATGACGTCACGCACCTGGGGGGGGGGGCGGGGGGTCAGACATTTGTGACGATGTGTGACGAGGGGCGGGGGAGGGGTTTGAGAAATGCAACTTTAAATGGATATAGACAACACTTTCTACTTAATTAAATAGACTTTTAATTAAATGTGTTCTCCTACAACATCAGTGCAGCGCCACATTAAATACGCACTACAATGACGATAGTTAAAAGCGATTTGAAGCATTTTTTTTTGGGGGGGGGGGGGGGCAGAGCTTTGTGACGTCATATTTAAGGGGGGTGACGCCGTGTGACGAAGGGGGGGGGAGGGGGTCAAAACTCGTCCAAAATCGCGTGACGTCACTCACTCACTCTGCAGAACAGGGGGAGATCATACAAACTCTACTCACTTTGTAGAACAGGGGGAGATTATACAAACTCCACTCACTCACTCTGCAGAACAGGGGGAGATCACACAAACTCCACTCACTCTGTAGAACAGGGGGAGATCACACAAACTCCACTCACTCACTCTGTAGAACAGGGGGAGATCACACAAACTCCACTCACTCACTTTGTAGAACAGGGGGAGATCACACAAACTCCACTCACTCACTCTGTAGAACAGGGGGAGATCACACAAACTCCACTCACTCACTTTGTAGAACAGGGGGAGATCACACAAACTCCACTCACTCACTCTGTAGAACAGGGGGAGATCACACAAACTCCACTCACTAATTCTGTAGAACAGGGGGAGATCACACAAACTCCACTCACTCACTTTGTAGAACAGGGGGAGATCATATAAACTCCACTCACTCACTCTGCAGAACAGGGGGAGATCATACAAACTCTACTCACTTTGTAGAACAGGGGGAGATTATACAAACTCCACTCACTCACTCTGCAGAACAGGGGGAGATCACACAAACTCCACTCACTCTGTAGAACAGGGGGAGATCACACAAACTCCACTCACTCACTCTGTAGAACAGGGGGAGATCACACAAACTCCACTCACTCACTTTGTAGAACAGGGGGAGATCACACAAACTCCACTCACTCACTCTGTAGAACAGGGGGAGATCACACAAACTCCACTCACTCACTTTGTAGAACAGGGGGAGATCACACAAACTCCACTCACTCACTCTGTAGAACAGGGGGAGATCACACAAACTCCACTCACTAATTCTGTAGAACAGGGGGAGATCACACAAACTCCACTCACTCACTTTGTAGAACAGGGGGAGATCATATAAACTCCACTCACTCACTCTGTAGAACAGGGGGAGATCACACAAACTCCACTCACTCACTCTGTAGAACAGGGGGAGATCATACAAACTCCACTCACTCACTTTGTAGAACAGGGGGAGATCATATAAACTCCACTCACTCACTCGCTCTGTAGAACAGGGGGAGATCATACAAACTCCACTCACTCACTCTGTAGAACAGGGGGAGATCATACAAACTCCACTCACTCACTCGCTCTGTAGAACAGGGGGAGATCACACAAACTCCACGCACTCAGTTTGTAGAACAGGAGGAGATCATACAAACTACACTCGCTCACTCTGAAGAACAGGGGGAGATCATACAAACTCTACTCACTCTGTACAACACGGGGAGATCATACAAACTCCACTCACTCACTCTGTAGAACATGGGGAGATCATACAAACTCTACTCACTTTGTAGAACAGGGAGAGATCATACAAACTCCACTCACTCACTCTGCAGAACAGGGGGAGATCACACAAACTCCACTCACTAATTCTGTAGAACAGGGGGAGATCACACAAACTCCACTCACTCACTTTGTAGAACAGGGGGAGATCATATAAACTCCACTCACTCACTCTGTAGAACAGGGGGAGATCACACAACCTCCACTCACTCACTCTGTAGAACAGGGGGAGATCACACAAACTCCACTCACTCACTTTGTAGAACAGGGGGAGATCATATAAACTCCACTCACTCACTCACTCGCTCTGTAGAACAGGGGGAGATCATACAAACTCCACTCACTCACTCTGTAGAACAGGGGAGATCATACAAACTCCACTCACTCACTCGCTCTGTAGAACAGGGGGAGATCACACAAACTCCACTCACTCACTCTGTAGAACAGGGGGAGATCACACAACCTCCACTCACTCACTTTGTAGAACAGGGGGAGATCATACAAACTCCACTCACTCACTCTGTAGAACAGGGGGAGATCACACAAACTCCACTCACTCACTTTGTAGAACAGGGGGAGATCATATAAACTCCACTCACTCACTCGCTCTGTAGAACAGGGGGAGATCATACAAACTCCACTCACTCACTCTGTAGAACAGGGGGAGATCATACAAACTCCACTCACTCACTCCGTAGAACAGGGGGAGATCACACAAACTCCACTCACTCACTTTGTAGAACAGGGGGAGATCATATAAACTCCACTTACTCACTCGCTCTGTAGAACAGGGGGAGATCATACAAACTCCACTCACTCACTCTGTAGAACAGGGGAAGATCATACAAACTCCACTCACTCACTCGCTCTGTAGAACAGGGGGAGATCACACAAACTCCACGCACTCACTTTGTAGAACAGGAGGAGATCATACAAACTACACTCGCTCACTCTGAAGAACAGGGGGAGATCATACAAACTCTACTCACTCTGTACAACACGGGGAGATCATATAAACTCCACTCACTCACTCTGCAGAACATGGGGAGATCATACAAACTCTACTCACTTTGTAGAACAGGGGGAGATCATACAAACTCCACTCACTCACTCTGCAGAACAGGGGGAGATCACACAAACTCCACTCATTCACTCTGTAGAACAGGGGAGATCACACAAACTCCACTCACTAATTCTGTAGAACAGGGGGAGATCACACAAACTCCACTCACTCACTTTGTAGAACAGGGGGATATCATATAAACTCCACTCACTCACTCTGTAGAACAGGGGGAGATCACACAACCTCCACTTACTCACTCTGTAGAACAGGGGGAGATCACACAAACTCCACTCACTCGCTCTGTAGAACAGGGGGAGATCACACAAACTCCACTCACTCACTTTGTAGAACAGGGGGAGATCATATAAACTCCACTCACTCACTCGCTCTGTAGAACAGGGGGAGATCATAAAAACTCCACTCACTCACTCTGTTGAACAGGGGTAGATCATATAAACTCCACTCACTCACTCTGTAGAACAAGGGGAGATCATACAAACTCCACTCACTCACTCGCTCTGTAGAACAGGGGGAGATCATACAAACTCCACTCACTCACTCTGTAGAACAGGGGGAGATCATACAAACTCCACTCACTCTGTAGAACAGGGGGAGATCATATAAACTCCACTCACTCACTCGCTCTGTAGAACAGGGGGAGATCATACAAACTCCACTCACTCACTCTGTAGAACAGGGGGAGATCATACAAACTCCACTCACTCACTCTGTAGAACAGGGGGAGATCACACAACCTCCACTCACTCACTTTGTAGAACAGGGGGAGATCATACAAACTCCACTCACTCACTCTGTAGAACAGGGGGAGATCACACAAACTCCACTCACTCACTTTGTAGAACAGGGGGAGATCATATAAACTCCACTCACTCACTCGCTCTGTAGAACAGGGGGAGATCATACAAACTCCACTCACTCACTCTGTAGAACAGGGGGAGATCATACAAACTCCACTCACTCACTCCGTAGAACAGGGGGAGATCACACAAACTCCACTCACTCACTTTGTAGAACAGGGGGAGATCATATAAACTCCACTTACTCACTCGCTCTGTAGAACAGGGGGAGATCATACAAACTCCACTCACTCACTCTGTAGAACAGGGGAAGATCATACAAACTCCACTCACTCACTCGCTCTGTAGAACAGGGGGAGATCACACAAACTCCACGCACTCACTTTGTAGAACAGGAGGAGATCATACAAACTACACTCGCTCACTCTGAAGAACAGGGGGAGATCATACAAACTCTACTCACTCTGTACAACACGGGGAGATCATATAAACTCCACTCACTCACTCTGCAGAACATGGGGAGATCATACAAACTCTACTCACTTTGTAGAACAGGGGGAGATCATACAAACTCCACTCACTCACTCTGCAGAACAGGGGGAGATCACACAAACTCCACTCATTCACTCTGTAGAACAGGGGAGATCACACAAACTCCACTCACTAATTCTGTAGAACAGGGGGAGATCACACAAACTCCACTCACTCACTTTGTAGAACAGGGGGAGATCATATAAACTCCACTCACTCACTCTGTAGAACAGGGGGAGATCACACAACCTCCACTTACTCACTCTGTAGAACAGGGGGAGATCACACAAACTCCACTCACTCGCTCTGTAGAACAGGGGGAGATCACACAAACTCCACTCACTCACTTTGTAGAACAGGGGGAGATCATATAAACTCCACTCACTCACTCGCTCTGTAGAACAGGGGGAGATCATAAAAACTCCACTCACTCACTCTGTTGAACAGGGGTAGATCATATAAACTCCACTCACTCACTCTGTAGAACAAGGGGAGATCATACAAACTCCACTCACTCACTCGCTCTGTAGAACAGGGGGAGATCATACAAACTCCACTCACTCACTCTGTAGAACAGGGGGAGATCATACAAACTCCACTCACTCTGTAGAACAGGGGGAGATCATACAAACTCCACTCACTCTGTAGAACAGGGGGAGATCATACAAACTCCACTCACTCTGTAGAACAGGGGGAGATCATACAAACTCCACACACTCACTCTGTAGAACAGGGGGAGATCATACAAACTCCACTCACTCTGCAGAACAGGGGGAGATCATACAAACTCCACTCTCTCTCTCTCTGTAGAACAGGGGGAGATCATACAAACTCCACTCACTCACTCTGCAGAACAGGGGGAGATCATACAAACTCCACTCACTCACTCTGCAGAACAGGGGGAGATCACACAAACTCCACTCACTCACTCTGTAGAACAGGGGGAGATCACACGAACTCCACTCACTCACTCTGTAGAACAGGGGGAGATCATACAAACTCCACTCACTCACTCTGCAGAACAGGGGGAGATCACACAAACTCCACTCACTCACTTTGTAGAACAGGGGGAGATCATATAAACTCCACTCACTCACTCACTCGCTCTGTAGAACAGGGGGAGATCATACAAACTCCACTCACTCACTCTGTAGAACAGGGGGAGATCATACAAACTCCACACACTCACTCTGTAGAACAGGGGAAGATCACACAAACTCCACTCACTAATTCTGTAGAACAGGGGGAGATCATACAAACTCAACTCACTAATTCTGTAGAACAGGGGGAGATCATACAAACTCCACTCACTCACTCCGTAGAACAGGGGTAGATCACACAAACTCCACTCACTCACTCTGTAGAACAGGGGGAGATCACACAAACTCCACTCACTCACTCTGTAGAACAGGGGGAGATCATACAAACTCCACTCACTCACTCTGTAGAGCAGGGGGAGATCACACAAATTCCACTCACTCACTCTGCAGAACAGGGAAGATCATACAAACTCCACTCACTCACTCTGCAGAACAGGGGGAGATCATACAAACTCCACTCACTCACTCTGTAGAACAGGGTGAGATCATACAAACTCCACTCACTCACTCTGTAGAACAGGGGGAGATCATACAAACTCCACTCACTCTGTAGAACAGGGGGAGAACATACAAACTCCACTCACTCACTCTGTAGAACAGGGGGAGAACATACAAACTCCACTCACTCACTCTGTAGAACAGGGGGAGAACATACAAACTCCACTCACTCACTCTGTAGAACAGGGAGAGATCATACAAACGCTACTCACTCACTCTGTAGAACAGGGGGAGATCATACAAACTACACTCACTCACTCTGTAGAACAGGGGGAGATCATACAAACTCCACTCACTCACTCTACAGAACAGGGGGAGATCATACAAACTCCACTCACTCACTCTGTAGAACAGGGGGAGATCATACAAACTCCACTCACTCACTCTGTAGAACAGGGGGAGATCATACAAACTCCACTCACTCTGTAGAACAGGGGGAGATCATACAAACTCCACACACTCACTCTGTAGAACAGGGGGAGATCATACAAACTCCACTCACTCTGTAGAACAGGGGGAGATCATACAAACTACACTCACTCACTCTGTAGAACAGGGGGAGATCATACAAACTCCACTGACTCACTCTGTAGAACAGGGGGAGATCATACAAACTCCACTCACTCACTCTGTAGAACAGGGGGAGATCATACAAACTCCACTCGCAAACAACCACTCACTCAAAAAGACTAAAGATTCCCCCGTTTAGCATTACCAGACTGTTGGAGCAAGTACTGTTAGCGAGCACCTATTAAAGCCAGAACCACCCACGGCCGCATTTGTATCTCTCTGGGCGATGTTTACACAACGCACCAGGTACTCGTTTTTGAGTCTGAGTCGACCTAGGGGATGCCCAGGACAGGTTCAGATTATTGTCACTCATGTTGGTGGGCGTGAGCATGAACCGAACTCGTTAACAGCGACCGTTTCAACATCCAACATAAATTAAATTACGTTTCATTTCACCAGGTAAGGCCCACTGAGCTACGTAGTTCGTTTTCAGGAACGACCTGGCCACAGCTGACAGCTCAGCGAGGTAGCTCATCTCGTTAGAAACACTCTCAACGCGTTGATGTTGATTCCAAATGTGGGAAGGGAAAACCGGAGGACCCGGAGAACAAAAATCCACGCGACCACGGCGGGGCGAGACGCAAACTCCAAAAAATGTACAGCAGCAGGCGCCAGGGTCGTGATCGGACCCACGACCACCTGTATACCAGGCGAGGTAGGTAACATCTCCTAGCCACCGTGATGATGAGATAGAGAGAGAGAAACGCAAAATACAAATAAACAGCAGCAGGCGTTGGGGTCGTGATCGAACCCACGACATCCTGTATACCAGGCGAGGTAGTTAACATCTCCTAGCAACCGTGATGATGATGAGAGAGAGACACGAAAACTCCAAATATACAACAGGCGTCAAAGTCGTGATCGAGCCCACGACCTCCTGTATACCAGGTGAGGGAGTTAACATCTCCTAGCCACCGTGATGATGAGAGAGAGAGACACGAAAACTCAAAATATACAGCAGGGGCCAGGGTCGTGATCGGACCCACGACCACTTGTATACCAGGCGAGGTAGTTAACATCTCCTAGCCACCGTGATGATGATGAGAGAGAGACACATGAAAACTACAAATATACAGCAGACGCCAGGGTCGTGATCGAACCCACGACATCCTGTATACCAGGCGAGGTAATTCACATCTCCTAGCCACCGTGATGATGATGAGAGAGAGAAACGCAAACTCAAATATACAACAGCAGGCGTCAGGGTCGTGATCGAACCCACGACTACCTGTATACCAGGTGAGGTAGTTAACATCTCCTAGCCACCGTGATGATGATGAGAGAGAGAAACGCAAACTCAAATATACAACAGCAGACGTCAGGGTCGTGATCGAACCCACGACTACCTGTAGACCAGGCGAGGTAGTTAACATCTCCTAGCCACCTTTATGATGATGAAAGAGAGACACGAAAACTCCAAATATACAGCAGACGCCAGGGTCTGGATCGGACCCACGACCACCTGTATACCAGGCGAGGGAGTTAACATCTGCTAGCCACCGTGATAATGATGAGAGAGAGACACGAAAACTCCAAATATACAGCAGACGCCAGGGTTGTGATCGGACCCACGACCTCCTGTATACCAGGCGAGGCAGTTAACATCTCCTAGCCACCGTGATGATGAGAGAGAGAAAGAGACACGCAAACTCCAAATATACAGCAGACGCCAGGGTCGTGATCGAACCCACAACCTCCTGTATACCGGGCGAGGGAGTTAACATCTCCTGGCCACCGTGATGATGATGAGAGAGAGAGTCTTATCATTCCTATGGATTTATGCATCTGCCAGCCATCTCGGTAAGCCAACCCCGTGGCACCAGGGTCTGTTCCGTGACCTCCTTTCCAGCAGAGAGAGCGGTCCACACTGCACGATAACTGCATTTGTTTTTAACGCGGTCGTGCGCGTGTGTGTGTACGATTATCTGTGTGTGTGTGTGTACGAATCTGTATGTGTGTGTACGAATCTGTGTGTGTGTGTACGATTATCTGTGTGTGTACGAATCTGTATGTGTGTGTGTACGAATCTGTGTGTATGTACGATTATCTGTGTGTGTACGAATCTGTGTGTGTGTGTGTACAAATCTGTGTGTGTGGGTATGCCGTGGTGGGAGGGAGCGGTAGTGCAGTTGCTAGCGCGCTGGACTACGAACCTGGCCACATCGCTAATGACGGTCATCTGAACCTGTCCTGGGCCTCCCCTAGGTCGACTGAGCCTCACAAATGTACACCTGGTGCGATGTGTAAACATCGCCACTGGGGAGACAAAGGCGGCCGGGCGTGGTTCCGGCCACCCACCCCCTCGTGTGCCGTGCCGGCCTTCATAGTTTGCTCGCAAACAGCACTTGCCCCAACGGTCTGTTAAAGCTACGCGGGGGATCTTTGTCTTCGTGCGCGTCACGGAGCGAGCGGTGGCGCAGTGGTTAGCGCGCTGCGCTACGAACCCCAGAGTTCGCATTCCCGCTCACGGTCAATATCGGAGGCAATTTGTCCGAACCGGTAACTCAACCTCCCTTTGTAAGTCGACTCAGCAGCCTTCGAAGAAGAATACAACCGCATCAGCGCTGGGTGGACGAACACGCCCGGAGGTGGTCGTGGACACCCACCCACCCGCACGCGTGCGTCGTGCCGGTTTCACAGGAGAGATGCTGCCAACTGCACTTGCCCCAACAGTCTGCTGAAGGTTATACGGGGGGTCTTTATATTTATGCCGGTGCGCGTGTGTGCATGTGAGGAGCGGTGGCGTAGCGGTTAGCACGCTGCGCTACGAACCCGGCCACCCCAGTTCGATTCCCGTGCACGGCGAACACCCAGTGGCGATGATCTGAACCGGTCCAGGGCCTCCCCTAGGTCGACTCAGCCTCAAATGAGTACCTGGTGCGGTGCGTAAAAATATCGCCATTAGGGAGACAAAGGCGGCCGAGCGTGGTGCTGGCCGCCCACCCCATCGTGTGCCGTGCCGGCTTTCACAGGTGCTCGCTAACAGCACTTGCCCCAACAGTATACTTAGGCTATGCAGGAGATCTTTGTCTTTGGGGAGCGGTGGCGTCGCGGTTCGCGCGCTGCGCTACGAACCCGGCGACCCGAGTTCGATTCGCGTGCGCGGTCAACGCCAGTGACGATTATCTGAACCGGTCCCTTGGGACGGCTCAGCCTCAAATGAGCATTGGGTGCAATGCGTAAAGATCGTCACGGGGGAGACAATGGCGGTCACCCACTCCTCTTGCGCAGTGCCGGCCTTCATAGGTACTCGCTAATAGTCTGTGAAGGCACACACAGTGTGTGTGGGTGTGTGTAGGCCAGTGTGTGTGTACACGTGTGTGTGTACGCCAGAGTGAGTGTGTGTGTACGCCAGAGTGAGTGTGTGTGTCTACACCAGAGTGTGTGTACGCCAGAGTGAGTGGGTGTGTACACCAGTGTGTGTATGCACAGTGTATATATTTGTGTATATACACCGGTGTGAGTGTGTGTGTGTACGCCAGAGTGAGTGTGTGTGTGTGTGAGGAGCTCACAAATCCTTGAAAGATCTGGACAAAGTCCCATCGGTGAGCTCCTCCGGCAGGCAAGGCTGCGTTGGCTGGGTCATGTAGCCCGCATGCCCAGCCACCGCATGCCTAAACAGCTTTTGTTCGGCCGGATCGAGGGGGCTAAACGGGCGCGGCACGGGCTAGAGAAGATATGGAGTGATGTGGTACAGGAGGACGTTGCTACTGGGCAGTTGGAGGCAGTCGCCCTCCAACAACAACGGAGGGCGGAGGAGCGACGCTCACAGCAAGTTGGCACAGTAGGGGGCACAGGTGGAGCATCAGCCAGTCATCTCGGTCATCTCAGTCAGTCGACCCATGGCACCTGAGTCTGCCCCGTGACCTCCTGCCAGCGGGCGTTCGACACTTCACGTGGCCTCAACGTGCACCTAGCCTGGTACAAGCGCCGTGACCGCCACTTAGTGGCGAATGGCTGTTGTTGTTGTGTATGCCAGTGTGTGTGAGTGTGTGTGTGTACGCCAGTGTGTGTGTACGCCAGTGTGTGTGTGAGAGAGATCGATAATGCATTCTCCCATCAAGGCGTCTCGTGGGATTCACTCAACAGAGAAATTCACTCAACACCAGCCCCGCTCACCCTCCCGCGGACACGCGAACAGGGGCCGTACGTGGACACGTGTATAAGATTACGCAGCTAAAAACGTGTATGACACCTAGATTAGAAGCTTTCGTGACTGCAAGGATTCATATTTTTAGGTTTTTTCGGTAAAGTCACGTAGGTAAAAAATTGAAATTAAAATTAATAAAAGTAAAATTAAAATTAAAATCACGACGTTTCGGAGGCAACACAAGCTTCCGTCTTCAGGTGGAACCGTCACAGCCCGACTGCTGTATCAAGTAAATGAGAGATTACAAGAGATGCCACTCCGTATATATAATGGTTGAGGGGGGGGGGAAGGGCCAGGAACGGCTCACTTTTCATTATTATGGTAAGGTGCGGCTTGAGACTACGAATAGACTGCATAACAAATGACTGAGCCTTTATTATTAATTTAATGTTTTGCCTACGTGACTTTACCGAAAAAACCTAAGAATATGTGTATGACACCTGTGTGCCATATTCCCCCCCCCCCCGCCGCCTCCTCTTTCGCCTTCCGTATCATCGCATCCCTCCCCGCCTCCTGCGTGACGGACGCACCGCGGGGAAGCCCCTCATCCAGCAGTGGATGGAGAACAACCACAACAACCACAACAACCACAACAACAACCACAACAACAACAGGAGGAGGAGGGCTATAGCGTTCGGACTCTGAGAGATCCTTCGACCACAGTCTGCCCTCTCCCTCCCTCTCCTCCTCCTCCACCCCCTCATTCTCTCCCATGCAATGGCACCACCCCACCCCCCTCCCCCCCCCCTTGCTCCATCCCTCTCCCACCCACCCGGACCCCGGTCCCATATAAAGGGCAGCGCGATTGACTGAGAGTGTGAGCGGTGGAGTGGCGGCGGCGGCGGTGGTGGTGGTGCATCTGCTGCGTGTTCCCGCTTGCACTGCGGCTCTCTCTCTCTCAGTGTTGCACATTGGTGCGTCAAACACACACACGCACACACACTTCTACTCCTCACCACCACCACCAACCCCCACAACCTCCCTCCCCAACCACCACCAATCCCAACCCTATAGCCCCCCACCCCCCCCACCCCCCCATTCATTCCCCACCACCCGATGAGAGTCAACGACTCACCAACTCACGCACCACCCACGACAACTGCGGGCAGCAGATCGTCCCGCCGACCGCCAATGACGACGCCGACGCCGCTGACGGCCCTGGCGGTGGCGCTGGTGGTGATGGCGGTGGCGCTGTCCAGCGCGCCACCGTCTCGCGCCTCGGCGGCGATGGTCTCGACGGTTCGGGCGAGGCCTCCGTCGGGGCTCAGGTCGCTTCTCGTGGGGGCTTCGGCCGCACGGCTCGGGCTGCAAATGCGGCCGCAGCAGCAGCAGCTGCAGCTGATGCAGCAGCAGATGCAGCAGCAGATGCAGCTGCTGCGTGCGGGGATGGAGTACGGGGGGTTGAGGACCCTCGTGAAGAAGGGAGGCGGAGTGCGGCGAGGGCAGAGGGTACGACCGCTGCTGAGACCGCATCTGGAGTTCGCGCTCGGTGAGTTGGGGCAGTGGGTGCGTTGTAGAGTGAGGAGCGGTGGCGCAGCGGTTAGCGCAAGTCGCTGCGATGCCAGCGACTGCGATTTCGATCCCCCCTTTCCCTCTCACGGCCCAACATCCGTGGCGAATATCTCTAACCGGTGCAGGGCCTCCTCCCTCCCCTAGGTCGATTCAGCCTTAAATGAGTTATTGGTGTGTTTAAAATTTTTGGAAAAAATCAGCAATGGGGAAGACAAAGGTGTCCGGGCGTGGTGTTGGTCACACTAACCGCTCGTCTTTCCGTGGCGGCTTTCATTGGTGCTACTCGCTGTAGCAGCACTTGCCCCAACAGTCTGGTAAAGGCTATACGGAGGATCTTTGTCTTGGGGAGCGGGAGTGCAACGGGGAGCACCACGCTGAGCTCCGAACCCAACGAAGCGAGTTCGCGTCCCCGCTCACGGCCAACACCGGTGACGATTATCTGAACCGATCCTGGGGCTCCCCTAGGTCGACTCAGCCGCAAATGAGTACATGGTGCGGTGTGTAGTAAACATCGCTACTGGGGAGACGAAGGCGGTCGGGCGTGGTGCTGGTCACCGACCCCCTCGTGTGCCGTGCCGACCTTCACAGGTGCTGCTACTCGCTATACCAGCACTTGCCCCAACAGTCTGTTAGAGGCTATACGGGAGATCTTTGTCTTTTCTCCGCGTGTAAAGTGTGTGTCTGGATAGTGTGTACGTGTTGATAGTGTGTGTGTGTGGATAGTGTGTGTGTGTGGTTTCGGTGTGTGGAGAGTGTGTGTGTGGAGTGTGTGTGTTGATCGTGTGTGTGTGTAGTGTGTGCGGATAGTGTGTGTGTGTGGAGAGTGTGTGTGTATAGTGTGTGTGTGTGGAGCGAGTGTGTGGTGTGTGTGGAGTGTGTGTATAGTGTGTGTAGAGTGTGTGTGTGGTGTATGTGTGTGCGGCGTGTGTGCAGCGTGTATGTGTGTGTGTGGCGTGTGTGTGTGGATAGTGTGTGTGTGCGGCGTGTGTGTGTGGTGTGTGTGGTGTATGTGTGTGGTGTGTGTGGTGTTTGTGTGTGTGGTGTGTGTGTGTAGTGTATGTGTGTGGCGTGTGTGTGGTGTGTGTGTGGTGTGTGTGTGCGGTGTGTGTGTGGTGTGTGTGTGGTGTATGTGGTTGTGTGGTGTGTGTGGTGTGTGTGGTGTGTGTGGTGTGTGTGTGGTGTGTGTGTGCGGTGTGTGTGTGCGGTGTGTGTGTGCGGCGTGTGTGTGGTGTGTGTGTGGTGTGTGTGTGGTGTGTGGTGTGTGTGTGGTGTGTGTGTGTGGTGTGTGTGTGTGGTGTGTGTGCAGTGTGTGTGTGCGCACACGAACGAGTGAAGCGAGGATGTACGCGCCACTCGCTCTCTATCGCCTTGTGCGTCGCACTCAACTGGAGGCGAACTTCTCGGTCCACCGATGCTGCTGCTGCTGCTGCAACTGTTTCGAGCGAGACTCGGTGCGACGTGGATCTCCTCCCTCCCTCCATCACTCCTCTCTCTCTTTCTCTCTCTCTGCACTGAGAGAGTCTCCTGTGAGTGGAACAAATCAACGCCCGCCGTTCCGAGCGTTCCAACATTCTCCAGATTTTGTGTTTCTCATTTATTATTATTGTGTAGCAAGACCGAAGCAATAATAATAAAATAGTGTGCGATGGTGTGAGCTTGGGACTTGACTCCAGCTCCGCTCGCGCCGAAAGTCGCCCCCATCTCGAGCTCCTGTCGAACACGATGAGAATTCACGCGATGCGCTCGCCCTCCTCGCTACCCGCACCACGACTGCGATCGCCTGCTCGTGTTGGACCTGAGCGGCGTGAGTGAATCCGTGTGCGGTCAGTGTGGGTGTGTCTGTGTGTCTGTGTGTGTGTGCGTGTGTGAGCAGTCAGTGTGTGTGTGTGTGTTTGTGTGTGTGTGAGCAGTCAGTGTATGTGTGTGTGTGAATCCGTGACCAGTCTGTGTGCGTGTGTGAGCAGTCGGTGTCTGTGTGTGCGTGAGTGAATCCGTGAGCGGTCAGTGTATGTGTGTGTCTGTGTGTCTGTGTGTGTGCGTGTGTGAGCAGTCAGTGTGTGTGTGTCTGTGTGTGCGTGTGTGAGCAGTCTGTGTCTGTGTGTGTGTGCGTGTGTGTGTGTGAGCAGTGTGTGTGTCTGTGTGTCTGTGTATGTGTGAGCAGTCTGTGTATGTGTGTGTGTGTCTGTGTGTTTGTGTGTGTGTGAGCAGTCAGTGTGTGTGTGTGCGTGTGCGTGAGTGAATCCGTGAGCGGTCAGTGTGGGTGTGTGTCTGTGTGTGTGCATGTGTGAGCAGTCAGTGTGTGTGTGTGCGTGTGTGTGCGTGAGTGAATCCGTGAGCGGTCAGTGTATGTGTGTGTCTGTGTGTCTGTGTGTGTGCGTGTGTGATCAGTCAGTGTGTGTGTGTGCGTGTGTGTGCGTGAGTGAATCCGTGAGCGGTCAGTGTGTGTGTGTCTGTGTGTCTGTGTGTGTGCGTGTGTGAGCAGTCAGTGTGTGTGTGTGTGTGCGTGAGTGAATCCGTGAGCGGTCAGTGTGGGTGTGTGTTTGTGTGTCTGTGTGTGTGCGTGTGTGAGCAGTCAGTGTGTGTGTGTGCGTGTGTGTGCGTGAGTGAATCCGTGTGCGGTCAGTGTGTGTGTATCTGTGTGTGTGCGTGTGTGAGCAGTCAGTGTGTGTGTCTGTGTGTGGGTGAGCAGTCTGTGTCTGTGTGTGTGTGCGGGTGTGTGTGTGAATCGTGGGGAGCGGTAGTGTAGCGGTTAGCGCGCTGCGCTATGAACCCCGCGACCCGGGTTCGATTCCCGCTCACGGCCAACATCAGTGACGATTATCTGAACCGGTCCCGGGCCTCCCCTAGGTCGACTCAGCCTCAAATGAGTACCTGGTGCGGTGTGTAAACATCGCCGCTAGGGAGACAAAGGCGTTCGGGCGTGGTGCTGGCCACCCACCCCCTCGTGTACCGTTCCGGCCTTCATAGGTGCTACTCGCTAACAGCACTTGCCCCAGCAGACTGCCACAGGCTACACGGGGGATATTTGTCTTTGTATTGTGGGGAGCGGTGGCGCGATAGTTAGCGCACTGGCGCACCGAACCCGGCAAACGCCTAGGTTCGATTCCCGCTCACGGTTCAACATCCTCAGTGACGAATATCTCAACCGGTCCCGGACCTCGCCTAGGTCTACTCAGCCTTTCTCGATGAGCACCTGTTGCGGTGCGCGCGAGAAGCAGTTGTGGGGAGACAAAGGCGGCCGGGCGTGGTCCTGGCCTACACACAACTTGCCCCAGCAGTCCGTCAAGGCTATACGGGGGATCTTTGTCTTCATGGCACGCGCACTTTTCACTGGCAAGGGATTCCTGAACGGGCCCTCGGTCTGTCTCGCCTACGTCGACTCAGCCTGAAGTGAGCAGCTGGTGCCGCGTGTCCGTACGCCGTTCGTGTATCAGCCGTGGGGAGACAAAGGCGGTCGGGTGTAGTTCTGGGCACACCGCCGTCTTCTCGTGTGCCGTTCCGCGCCTTAATAGGTGCTCGCTAACCAGCCCTTGTCGGTATGTGTTGAATCTGAGCGGCGTGTGTGTGAATCCGTGAGTAGTCTGTGCGTGTGTGAATCCGTGAGCAGTATGTGTGCGTGTGTGAATCCGTGGGGAGCGGTTGTGTAGCGGTTAGCGCGCTGCGCTATGGAACCCAACGACCCGGGTTCGATTCCCGTTCACGGCCAATACCAGTGACGATTATCTGAATCGGTTCTGGGCCTCCCCTAGGTCGACTCAGCCCTGAACGAGTCGTTGCGTGTAACCCTCATCACTGGGGGACATCATCATCATCACCACAGCCTCCTCCTCATCCTGTACCTCCCCCTCCACTCCCACCCCAAGCTGCAGTGGTGTACAACATTCTCTGGCACGTGTCGTGACGGGCACTGCGAGATGCGACCGTGTCCGTCCAGTGCGAGCCGAGCTGCATTGGCTTCCGATTTGCCGAACGAACACGTGGTTCTAACGAGGGTCGCGCTCATTGCACACACAAAGCGCTTGCCACAGATGAACCACAACTCCCTTGCTGGTCTCGTCCAGGAGAATAAACCACCAGGCACGCGAACTCCGGGGGTCATACTCGCAGCAGCGGCTTTTGGGCTGCGAGCCATCGGACAAAAAGACGACGATTGTCACCGCATCGCGGGGCGCTTTCAGACGCGCTTCTGCGGCCGTCTGGAACGCTCTTCTTTCCGATGTTATGAAGTCACTGGAGCTATGCACTTTTAAATCATCTTCTAGATTGGCAAACTCACTTCTTTAGAACTGCTTTTGTTGTGTTGAGTTTGTTGTCCTTCTCCCGCTCCTGTGATGAGCACGGTTGGCGACGTACGGTGCAAAAGAAGTTCAACATACACATGTACCTCGCTGATCTCGTCCAGGAGCATAAACCACCAGGCACGCGAACTCCGGGGGTCACCCTCGCAGCAGCAGCAGCGGCAGCAGCGGCTTTTGGGCTGCGAGCCATCGAACAAAAAGGACGGTGGTGGTCACCGCATCGCGAGGCGCTTTCAGATGGCGCTTCTGGGGCCGTCTGGAACGTTCTTCCCTTCCGATATGAGGAAGCCACTGGGAGCTATGCAAACTTTAAATCATCATCATCATCACGATCTAGA
The DNA here is from genome assembly GCF_964198595.1 of Lampetra fluviatilis. Lineage (NCBI taxonomy): Eukaryota > Metazoa > Chordata > Hyperoartia > Petromyzontiformes > Petromyzontidae > Lampetra > Lampetra fluviatilis. The sequence goes on from NC_136297.1 coordinate 4,769,505, forward strand.
TGGACGAACTTGTTTCTGTAGAACTGCTTTTTGTGTTTAGTTTGTTGTCGTTACCCCCCCGCACCTCCGATTAGTACGGTTGGCTACGTACGGTGTGAAAGAAGTTTAATATACAGACGTACCTCCTCCATCTCCTCCGCCTGCCCCCCTCCTCCTCCTCCATCTCCTCCTCCTCCTCCATCTCCTCCTCCTGCCCCCCCCCTCCTCCTCCTGCCTCCTCCTCCATCTCCTCCTCCTCCTCCTCCTCCATCTCCTCCTCCATCTCCTCCTCCATCTCCTCCTCCTCCATCTCCTCCATCTCCTCCGCCTGCCCCCCTCCTCCTCCTCCATCTCCTCCTCCATCTCCTCCTCCTGCCCCCCCCTCCTCCTCCTGCCTCCTCCTCCATCTCCTCCTCCTCCATCTCCTCCTCCTCCTCCATCTCCTCCTCCTCCTCCATCTCCTCCATCTCCTCCTCCTGCCCCCTCCTCCTCCTCCATCTCCTCCTCCATCTCCTCATCCTGCGTCCCCCTCCTCCTCCCCCATTTCCTCCTCCTGCATCTCCTCCATCTCCTCCATCTCCTCCTTCTGCTCCTCCTCGTCGTGTCCCAGGCTATTGACGAATGCGTTCAGATTTTCACTTCTCAAAAGCAGATGTCCACGACGGACTCGACTCAACAATCGGGTCAGTGCGAGTCTCGAAGGAACTGCTACTTCTTCCGATCGCCTTTGCCCGAGCGCTCTCGCAGAAGACGCAGGAAGGGGAGGGTCTCGAATGCCGCTCAAAGTCGACCACGTGGCAATCCAATGCTGGATGATGGCCTGTCTACTAGTAGAGTAACTTAGCGCGGGGGGGGGGGGGTGCCTTGCCCCGCTCCCTCACTCCCTCTCTGGTGGCCAAAGCTACGAGTTGCCCCCCCCCCCCCCCCCCTCCAGCGATGAAGAATGATAGAGGAGTTGTTAGTGAGTAAGGACTTGTCCCTTGCTTCTTGTTCGGCGCGTGTGCGGCGATGATGCAGCCGTCGATCGAGGGTCGAATTCGAACCGCGTTGTGTGATCGGCATCGCGCTCGCTGAAGCTGTTGATGCCTTCAGGGAAGTCGTGTGGACTGTTGACGCAACTGCGAACAATTCTGTGAGTCACTTATAACTGCTTTGCCGTTACTTATTGTCAATTATGGACTCAGACTATTGTCCCATCATCTCATAGAGTCCCTGGCACATCATAATGTGCTACACAGTGGCAGTGGGGGTAGCAAAATGCCGATTTATTACTAATAAACCCCAATGATCCGATCGAAATAAAGGATTTCGATCGGATCATTGGGGGGGGGGCACGTGCCACCCCACCCCCCTCACTGGCGGTGGGCTAAGCACTGCGCCACCGCTCCACGCCCCCAGCGGTCTCGCGTGTGAGGACTCAGCCATTGGGCTGGAAACACCTTAAGGACGAGAGGACCGCAGAACTTGGGGGGGAGGGATTGTTGGTGGCGCCGGCTCCTTGCCCCTGCGTGGCTGCTGCTGCCTTCGAGCTCGTCCGTGGCTCCTCCTCCTCTCTCTCTCTCTGAGTCGTCCTCTCTCTCTCTCTCTGAGTCGTCCTCTCTCTCTCTGAGTCGTCCTCTCTCTCTCTCTGAGTCGTCCTCTCTCTCTCTGAGTCGTCCTCTCTCTCTCCCTCTGAGTCGTCCTCTCTCTTGAGTCGTCCTCTCTCTTTTTGAGTCGTCCTCTCTCTCTCTGAGTCGTCCTCTCTCTCTCCCTCTGAGTCGTCCTCTCTCTTGAGTCGTCCTCTCTCTTTTTGAGTCGTCCTCTCTCTCTCTCTGAGTCGTCCTCTCTCTCTCTCTGAGTCGTCCACTCTCTCTCTGAGTCGTCCTCTCTCTTGAGTCGTCCTCTCTCTTTTTGAGTCGTCATCTCTCTCTGAGTCGTCCTCTCTCTTGAGTCGTCCTCTCTCTCTCTCTGAGTCGTCCTCTCTCTCTCTGAGTCGTCCTCTCTTTCTGAGTCGTCCTCTCTCTCTGAGTCGTCCTCTCTCTCTCCCTCTGAGTCGTCCTCTCTCTTGAGTCGTCCTCTCTCTTGAGTCGTCCTCTCTCTCTCTCTGAGTCGTCCTCTCTCTCTCTGAGTCGTCCTCTCTTTCTGAGTCGTCCTCTCTCTCTGAGTCGTCCTCTCTCTCTCTCTCTGAGTCGTCCTCTCTCTTGAGTCGTCCTCTCTCTTTTTGAGTCGTCATCTCTCTCTGAGTCGTCCTCTCTCTCTCTGAGTCGTCCTCTCTCTCTGAGTCGTCCTCTTTCTCTCTCTCTGAGTCGTCCTCTTTCTCTCTCTCTGAGTCGTCCTCTCTCTCTGAGTCGTCCTCTCTCTCTGAGTCGTCCTCTCTCTCTGAGTCGTCCTCTCGCCCTCTGAGTCGTCCCCTCTCTCTCAGAGTCGTCCTCTCTTTCTTTGAGTCGTCCTCTCTCTCTCTGAGTCGTCCTCTCTCTCTGAGTCGTCCTCTCTCTCTGAGTCGTCCTCTCTTTCTCTCTGAGTCGTCCTTTCTTTCTCTCTCAGTCATCCTCTCTCTCTGAGTCGTCCTCTCTCTCTCTCTCTGAGTCGTCCGCTCTCTTTGAGTCGTCCTCTCTCTCTCTCTGAGTCGTCCTCTCTCTCTGAGTCGTCCTCTCTCTCTGAGTCGTCCTCTCTCTCTGAGTCGTCCTCTCTTTCTCTCTGAGTCGTCCTTTCTTTCTCTCTCAGTCATCCTCTCTCTCTGAGTCGTCCTCTCTCTCTCTCTGAGTCGTCCTCTCTCTCTCTCTGAGTCGTCCTCTCTCTGAGTCGTCCTCTCTCTCTGAGTCGTCCTCTCTCTCTCTCTGAGTCGTCCTCTCTTTCTAAGAGAGCGAGGAGTGGATCCCGTATGGCAATGGCAACGACGCAGCGTTACGAGTTAACATCGTTGTTGTCATTATCATCATCATCATCACGACCGTCACATGTTTACGAGTTGACTCTGAGCTGCGGTTAAACCTCACAATATTGACTACATCCCATCATTAACATCATCAAGACAACAATAATAATAATTATTATACTATTAGACGATACACGCATTTCACTTTGGCGCGGCGATCGGATGTCTCAGCGCAACTCGGCCAGGAGACACCAGTGGCAGCCAAAGTGTTGACATATTTACGGGTTTTTAAAGAAACGATATATATTAATTACAACAATACTATCGTTATGATGTAAACATTCCCACAGTTTATTTGGTATTCGAGCTGTCTTCACGAAGGAAGGCGCTGCTGCTGTGTTTCACGGATGGGTCAAGTGGCCCACCTGGTCACTCAACCACCCATCCACTCACTCACTCAACCACCCATCCACTCACTCACTCAACCACCCATCCACTCACTCACTCAACCACCCATCCACTCACTCACTCAACCACTCACCCATCCACTCACTCACTCAACCACCCATCCACTCAATCAACCACCCACCCATCCACTCACTCACTCAACCACCCATCCACTCACTCACTCAACCACCCATCCACTCACTCAACCACCCACCCATCCACTCACTCAACCACCCACCCATCCACTCACTCAACCACCCATCCACTCACTCAACCACCCATCCACTCACTCAGTCAACCACCCATCCACTCACTCAACCACCCACCCATCCACTCACTCACTCAACCACCCATCCACTCACTCAACCACCCATTCACTCACTCAACAACCCATCCACTCACTCAACCACCCATCCACTCACTCAACCACCCATCCACTCACTCACTCAACCACCCATCCACTCACTCAACCACCCACCCATCCACTCACTCAACCACCCACCCATCCACTCACTCAACCACCCATCCACTCAGTCACGCACCCATCCACTCACTCACTCAACCACCCATCCACTCACTCACTCAACCACCCATCCACTCACTCAACCACCCACCCATCCACTCACTCAACCACCCATCCACTCAGTCACGCACCCATCCACTCACTCACTCAACCACCCATCCACTCACTCACTCAACCACCCATCCACTCACTCAACCACCCACCCATCCACTCACTCACTCAACCACCCATCCACTCACTCACTCAACGACCCATCCACTCACTCACTCAACCACCCATCCACTCACTCACTCAACCACCCATCCACTCACTCACTCAACCACCCATCCACTCACTCACTCAACCACCCATCCACTCACTCACTCAACCACCCATCCACTCACTCACTCAACCACCCATCCACTCACTCAACCACCCACCCATCCACTCACTCACTCAACCACCCATCCACTCACTCACTCAACCACCCATCCACTCACTCACTCAACCACCCATCCACTCACTCACTCAACCACCCATCCACTCACTCAACCACCCACCCATCCACTCACTCACTCAACCACCCATCCACTCACTCACTCAACCACCCATCCACTCACTCACTCCACCACCCATTCACTCACTCAACCACCCATCCACTCACTCAGTCAACCACCCACCCACTCACTCAGTCAACCACCCACCCACTCACTCAACCACCCATCCACTCACTCACTCAACCACCCATCCACTCACTCAGTCAACCACCCACCCACTCACTCAACCACCCATCCACTCACTCACTCAACCACCCATCCACTCACTCAACCACCCATCCACTCACTCACTCAACCACCCATCCACTCACTCACTCAACCACCCATCCACTCACTCAATCACCCATCCACTCACTCAACCACCCATCCACTCACTCAACCACCCATCCACTCACTCAGTCAACCACCCACCCACTCACTCAACCACCCATCCACTAACTCAATCACCCATCCACTCAGTCACCCACCCATCCAATCACTCACTTAACCACCCATCCAATCACTCAACCACCCATTCACTCACTCAATTACCCATCCACTCACTCAACCACCCATCCACTCACTCAACCACCCATCCACTCACTCACTCACTCAACCACCCATCCACTCACTCAACCACCCATCGGCTCACTCACTCACCCACCCATCCACTCACTCAACCACCCATCCATCCACTCACTCACCCACCCATCCCCTCACTCAACCACCCATCCACTCACTCAACCACCCATCCACTCACTCAACCACCCATCCACTCATTCACTCAACCACCCATCCACGCAGTCACGCACCCATCCACTCACTCACTCAACCACCCATCCACTCACTCAACCACCCATCCACTCACTCAACCAACCACTCACTCAATCACCCATCCACTCATTCACTCCACCACCCATCCACTCACTCAACCACCCATCCACTCACTCAACCACCCATCCACTCACTCAACCACCAATCCACTCACCCACCCACCCATCCACTCACTCAACCATCCATCGGCTCACTCACTCAACCAAAACACTAACGGCGCGTTGGAATTTTATGGTGAATGCGCACACAGCTGCAGTATTATCCGGGGCGGCCCGTCGGCAGAGTCGAACCGCTGTTCTGACTGGGTTATCTCTCTACATTGTGACTTTACCGAAAGAACCAAGAATATTGGGAAAGTATTGATTTGTGCTGGTCGGTGTTGCTGTTTGTGTTCTGTGATGCCGGTCTCCCTTGAGAGAGAGACAATATCGGCAATATAGCCTCTCGCTTGGTTATCAATAGCAGCACGCGATCAATGCGGCTGAAAATATGCACTCCCAGAGGGCCGTGGGTCTGATGGGATGTAAAAAAAAACAACGTGAAGGAGCCACTCTAAAAACAACCACCCATCCACTCACTCACTCACTCAACCACCCATCCACTCACTCACTCAACCACCCATCCACTCACTCACTCAACCACGCATACACCCACTCACTCAACCAAGCATCCACTCACTCACTCAACCACCCATCCACTCACTCACTCAACCACCCATCAGCTCACTCACTCACTCAACCACCCATCCACTCACTCACTCACTCAACCACCCATCAGCTCACTCACTCACTCAACCACCCATCCACTCACTCACTCAACCACCCATCCACTCACTCACTCAACCACGCATCCACCCACTCACTCAACCACGCATCCACCCACTCACTCAACCACGCATCCACCCACTCACTCAACCACCCATCCACCCACTCACTCAACCACCCATCCACTCACTCAACCACCCATCCACCCACTCACTCAACCACCCATCCACTCACTCACTCACTCAATCACCAATCCACCCACTCACTCAACCACGCATCCACTCACTCACTCAACCACCCATCCACCCACTCACTCAACCACCCATCCACTCACTCACTCACTCAATCACCAATCCACCCACTCACTCAACCACGCATCCACTCACTCACTCAACCACCCATCCACCCACTCACTCAACCACCCATCCACTCACTCACTCAATCACCAATCCACCCACTCACTCAACCACGCATCCACTCACTCACTCAACCACCCATCCACTCCCTCACTCAACCACCCATCCACCCACTCACTCAACCACCAATCCACCCACTCACTCAACCACGCATCCACTCACTCACTCAACCACCCATCCACTCCCTCACTCAACCACCCATCCACCCACTCACTCAACCACCCATCCACCCACTCACTCAACCACGCATCCACTCACTAACTCAACCACGCATCCACTCACTCACTCAACCACGCATCCACTCACTCACTCAACCACGCATCCACTCACTCACTCAACCACCCATCCACTCACTCACTCAACCACGCATCCACTCACTCACTCAACCACGCATCCACTCACTCACTCAACCACCCATCCACCCACTCACTCACTCAACCACCCCTCCACCCACTCACTCAACCACGCATCCACGCATTCACTCAACCACCCATCCACACATTTACTCACTCAACCACCCCTCCACTCACTCACTCAACCACCCATCCACTCACTCACTCAACCACGCATCCACTCACTCACTCAACCACCCATCCACTCACTCACTCAACCACCCATCCACTCACTCACTTAACCACCCATTCACCCACTCACTCACTCAACCACCCATCCACTCACTCACTCAACCACCCATCCACTCACTCACTCAACCACCCATCCACTCACTCACCCACCCATCGACTCAATCACCCATCCACTCACTCGGGACTTATTTATTGTGTTTATCTACAAGACTCACCTATGATGTTATTGATATTCTCTACAACGACGGTCACGATGAGTGTGCGTTACGTATTGCCGTGCAGTGCATCATTCTGTGTCGAACGATGACCCATATCGTAAGGAGGGGTCCTTTACTAAACATCCACTATCAATTCGCCAGCGAGTCTGACTGCTGCTGATGATGCACGGAGTGTCAAAACCGGTCCTTGACTATCAAAATCGCGCAGTTCGTCAACATTGGTCCGAGCGAGCCTGACTCGCGCTGCTGATGAGACATTGAATGGCGAAGCCGATCCAGAGTGTTGCCTGTGCTGAATCAATGCTGCTGATGGGACATGTGTGGTCGGGACCTGTGCAGTCGTTCGTGTGGAGGGACCGCGTGTGTGCATGGCACTCTGTCTGGGTGTCCACAGCGATGTCGTGGGTTATTTAGCAATGGGCGGATTGAGTGATTGTGTTCGGAGCGTGCCGACATAGTGGCAACCACAACGAACTACCCACCGATATCACCACGACCACCTCCACCACGATTATCCATCTCTCTCTTCACCTCCCTCCGTCCCCCCCTCTCTCACTATCACACTCCCTCTCCCACTCTCCATCCATCCCCCTCCATCCCCCTCCATCCCCCTCCTCCTCCTCCTCCCCTCTCTTCATCTCCCTTCTTCCTCCTCTGTCCATGTCGCTCCGTCCGCCTCTCTCCCTCTCACCATCTCCCCCCCCCCCTCTCCCCCCCCCCCTCTCTCTCTAACCATCTCCCCACCATCTCCCCCCCTTCTCTCTCTGCCCCTCCCCCTACCCTACCATCTCCCCCCTTCTCTCTCTGCCCCTCCCCCCACCATCTCCCCCCACCATCTCCCCCCACCATCTCTCTCTGCCCCTCCCCCCTCTCTCTCTCTCTCTGCCCCTCCCCCCTCTCTGCCCCTCCCCCCACCATCTCCCTCCCGGTGATGCGGCACCCCGCTGGAGACAGCGCCCCACGCTCCAGCAATCAAAGCGCGCGGGCCGCATTCCCTGCCGGCGCTGTTGACACGGGGGGCGCGCTCATGCGAGAGGGGGGCCCGAAGCGATGTGTTGAGGGGGGGGGGGGCAACGCCTGGGGGGGGGGGGGTCACAAAGTCAAAGATCCTCCCCACCTTGTATAGCCTGCAACAGACTGTTGGGGCAAGTGCTGTTAGCGAGCAGCGCCTATGAAGGCCGGCACGGCACACGAGGGGGGTGGGTGGCCAGCACCACGCCCGGCCGCCTTTGTCTCCCCAGTGGCGATGTTTACTACACCGCTGCACCAGGTCCTCATTTGAGGCTGAGTCGACCTAGGGGAGACCCAGGACCCCGTCACCGGTGTTGGTCGTGAGTGGGAGTCGAACTCGGGTCGCCGGGTTCGTAGCGCAGTGCGCTAGCCGCTACACCACCGCTCCCTACAACATACACACGCGCACACAGCAAGACACACACACATACACACACAAAGACAAAGGTCCCCCGTATCGCCTTCACGTACTTTTTGGGGCAAGAGTGGAGAAGTTTCCATGATCTAGGCAGTCTGCTTACGACCAGCTCCGACCGAGCGGCGTTATCTTTCCATCTGGTTGCGTAACGCTGCGTGGAAGCTACCTGGTCTGTCTCTCCCCACGATGCTGCCGGCTTCGTTTCGACTACAGTTAGTCCCTCCATTCTCGGCTGCTTGCAACATGCCGAGGCCTTTCAAGGCACATCTGCGCCGGTTTGAAACATTCAGGCTGGGCCGCCTGTGATCCATCCTGGGTTTAACCAGACCGGATTCCAGTGGTGAGGATCTCACATAATCCTTGACAGATTCTGGACAAAGTCCCATCGAGTGAGCGCCTCCGGCAGGCGAGGCTGCGTTGGCTGGGTCATGCAAGCCCGCAATGGCCAGCCACCGCATGCCCAAACAGCATCTGTTTGGCGAGATAGAGGGGGCTAAACGTTGCTAGAGAAGAGATGGAGCTGATGTGGTGCAGGGGGATGTGGAGGCTGAGTGTATTTGCCGATGACTGGTACCGGAGGTGTCAAGATCGGCCTCTGTGGAGGAGGAGGCTCGCGAATGACGCTGCTGCTGCTGCTGCTGGGCAATTGGAGGCAGTCGCCTTCCAACAACAACCACAACAACGACGGAGGGCGGAGGAGCGACGCTCACGACAGAGAGTTGGCACTGTGGGGCGCGCAGGTGGTGAATCGATCTGCCGGTCATCTCATTCTCAGCCAGTCAACGCAAAGCACCTGGGTCTGTCCCCGTGACCTCCTGTCAGCGAGCCTAGGAACCTTCACGTGGCCTCAAGGTGCACCCAGCCTGGCACAAGTAGTTGTGTGTGTGCGTGTTTCTTTGGGGAGCGGTCGTGTGGTTGTTAGCGCTGCACTGCGCTACGAACCCGCTAACATATCCGAGTTCGATTCTCGCTCACGGCCAACGACTTTGACGAATATCTGAACTCGATCCTGGGCCATCCCCTAGGTAGGCTTAGTTTTAAAAATGAGTACCTGGTGCGTTGTGTAGTTAGCATCGCCACCGGGGAGACAAAGGCGGCCGGGCGTGGTGCTGGCCGCCCTCACCTTTCGCGTGCCGTGACGGCCTTCGTAGGTGCTGCTCGCTAACAGCACTTGCCCCAGCAGCACGTTGAGGCTATACGGGGGACCTTTGTGGTGTGCTGTGTGTTTCCGCAGCGCTGGTCCCGAGGGATGCCGGGCTGAAGAGCAAGTACCTGAGACACCACACAGGTGTGTGTTCACCTGTGTGTGTTCACCTACGTGTGTGTGTGTGTTCATCTGTGTGTGTTCACCTGTGTGTGTGTGTTCACGTGTGTGTGTGTTCACCTATGTTTGATGACGTGTGTGTGTAGATGTGCTCGCCTGTGCGTGTTCATCTGTGTGTGTTCATCTGTGTGTTCACTTGTGTGTGTTCGCCTGTGTGTGTGTTCATATGTGTGTGTGTGTGTTCACGTGTGTGTGTTCGCCTGTGTGTGTGTTCATATGTGTGTGTTCACCTGTGTGTGTTCACGTGTGTGTGTTCACCTGTGTGTGAGTTTACCTGTGTGTGTGTAGGTCACCTGTGTGTTCACGTGTGTGTGTTCACGTGTGTGTGTTCCCCTGTGTGTGTTCATCTGTGTGTTCACGTGTGTGTGTGTGTTCACCTGTGTGTGATGACGTGTGTGTAGGTCACCTGTGTGTGTGTGTTCACCTATGTGTACGTGTGTTCACGTGTGTGTGTTCACGTGTGTGTGTGTTCACCTATGTGTGATGACGTGTGTGTGTGTAGGTGTATTCACCTGTGTGTGTGTTCATCTGTGCGTGTTCATCTGCGTGCGTGAGTTCACCCGTGTGTGAGTGTTCACCTCTGTGTACGTGTGTTCAAGTGTTGATTGTGTTCACGTGGGGAGCGGTGGTGTAGCGGTTAGCGCTACGCTGCGCTACGAACCTGACAGCTCACGGCCAACACCCAGTGACGATTATCTGAAACGGCCCTGGGCCTCCCCTAGGTCGACTCAGCCTCAAATGAGTACCTGGTGCATTGTGTAAACATCGCTGCTGGGGGAGACAAAGGCGGCCGGGCGTGGTGCTGGCCACTCACCACCGCCATGTGCCGTACCGGCCTTCATAGGCGCTACTCGCGAACAGCACTTGCCCCAAAAGTCTGTTTCAGGCTATACGGGGGACCTTTGTCTTTTGTGAACGTGTGTGTGTGTAGGTCACCTGTTCTTCCCTCGGCAGTGCAGCGCTCACTACTACCGCCTGTACCACACCTCCCGTGACTGCACGACACCCGCGTGTGAGTGAACACACACGCACACACACACACTGCCAACACACGAAGACAAAGATCCCCCGTATAGTCACGCAGACTGCTGGGTCAAGTGCTGTCAGCTGGTAGCGTGGCCAGAGCCACTACCAGTGGGGCCTTCGCCTCTCCAGTTCTGATGTTTGCAGTCCTAAACCAAAGCAGGTACACATTTGAGGCTGAGTCGACCTAGGGGAGGCCCAGGACAGGTTCAGATATTCATCACTGAATTATTGTGGTGATGGTGGTGATGATGGTGATGATGGTGGCGGTGTTGACGGTGGTGATGGTTATGATTGCCTTTGTGTTGATTTGTGTTATGATGGCATTTGTGTTGTTGGTGGTAGTGATATTGATTACGATGGTGACGGCATTTGTGGCATTGATGGGGTTGATGGTTTTAGTATCGATGGTGTTGATGCTGATCGTGAGTATGATGGTGATGATGTCTGTGATGATTATGATGAAGTTGATGATGTGTGTAATCATGGTGACGATCATGATGCTGCTGATTGTGTTTATTATGATGATGGCGGTGATGATGGTGGTGGTGGTGGTGTTGATGGTGGTGATGGTGATGTTGATGGTAGTGATGTGAATGATGTTGATGGTGGTGATGTTGATGGTGGTGATGTTCATGGTGGTGATGGTGATGGTAGTGATAATCATGTTAATGTTGGTGATGTTGATGATGTTGATGGTGATGTTGATGGTGGTGATGTTGATAGTGGTGATGTTGATGGTGATGTTGATGGTGGTGATGTTGATGGTGATGACTTTGATGGTGATGTTGATGGTGATGTTGATGGTGATGGTGGTGATGTTGCTGGTGATGTTAAAGGTGATGGTGATGTTGCTGGTGGTGATGTTGATGGTGATGATGTTGATGGTGATGTTGATGGTGATGTTGCTGGTGGTGATGTTGATGGTGGTGATGTTGATGGTGGTGATGTTGACGGTGGTTATGTTGCTGGTGATGTTGATGGTGATGTTAATGTTGCTGGTGATGATGTTGATGGTGGTGATGTTGCTGGTGGTGATGCTGATGGTGGTGATGTTGATGGTGATGTTGATGGTGGTGATGTTGATGGTGGTGATGTTGATGGTGGTGATGTTGACGGTGGTTATGTTGCTGGTGATGTTGATGGTGGTGATGTTGATGGTGATGTTAATGTTGCTGGTGATGATGTTGATGGTGGTGATGTTGCTGGTGGTGATGCTGATGGTGGTGATGTTGATGGTGATGTTGATGGTGATGCTGATGGTGGTGATGATGTTGATGGTGGTGTTGCTGGTGGTGATGTTGCTGGTGATGTTGATGGTGATGTTGATGTTGCTGGTGGTGATGTTGATGGTGGTGATGTTGATGGTGTTGATGTTGATGGTGGTGATGTTGATGGTGGTGATGTTGATGGTGGTGATGTTGATGGTGTTGATGTTGATGGTGGTGATGTTGATGATGTTGATGTTGATGGTGGTGATGTTGATGGTGGTGATGTTGATGTTGGTGATGTTGATGGTGATGTTGATGATGTTGATGTTGATGGTGATGTTGCTGGTGGTGATGTTGCTGGTGATGTTGATGGTGGTGATGCTGATGGTGGTGATGATGTTGATGGTGGTGGTGTTGCTGGTGGTGATGTTGCTGGTGATGTTGATGGTGGTAATGCTGATGGTGGTGATGATGTTGATGGTGGTGGTGTTGCTGGTGGTGATGTTGATGGTGTTGCTGGTGGTGATGCTGATGGTGGTGATGATGTTGATGGTGGTGTTGCTGGTGGTGATGTTGCTGGTGATGTTGATGGTGATGTTGATGTTGCTGGTGGTGATGTTGATGGTGGTGATGTTGATGATGTTGATGTTGATGGTGGTGATGTTGATGGTGTTGATGTTGATGGTGTTGATGTTGATGGTGGTGATGTTGATGGTGTTGATGTTGATGGTGTTGATGTTGATGGTGGTGATGTTGATGGTGTTGATGTTGATGGTGGTGATGTTGATGATGTTGATGTTGATGGTGGTGATGTTGATGGTGGTGATGTTGATGATGTTGATGTTGATGGTGGTGATGTTGATGGTGTTGATGTTGATGGTGTTGATGTTGATGGTGGTGATGTTGATGGTGTTGATGTTGATGGTGGTGATGTTGATGGTGTTGATGTTGATGGTGGTGATGTTGTTGATGTTCCCGTGTGCAGATTACAGGCGTTGTGCCCGACTGCTGTCTCGCCTGGCGGCGAGTCCAGTGTGCCGCGCCTAACAACACACACTTACACACTTACACACTTACACACACACTTACACACTTACACACACTTACACACACTGACACACTTACACACTTACACACACTTACACACTTACACACACACTTACACACAATTACACACTTACACACTTACACACTTACACACACACTTACACACACTTACACACTTACACACTTACACACACTTACACACTTACACACTTACACACACACTTACACACTTACACACACACTTACACACACTTACACACTTACACACTTACACACACACTTACACACACACTTACACACTTACACACTTACACACACACTTACACACACACTTACACACTTACACACACACTTACACACACTTACATACTTACACACACACTTACACACACACTTACACACTTACACACACACTTACACACTTACACACACACTTACACACACTTACACACTTACACACACTTACACACACTTACATACTTACACACACACTTACACACACACTTACACACTTACACACACACTTACACACTTACACACTTACACACACACTTACACACTTACACACACTTACATACTTACACACACACTTACACACACTTACACACACTTACATACTTACACACACACTTACACACTTACACACTTACACATTTACACACACTTACACACACTTACACACTTACACACACTTACACACACTTACACACACTTCCACACTTACACACACACTTACACACTTACACACACTTACACACACTTACACACACTTACATACTTACACACACACTTACACACACTTACACACTTACACATTTACACACACTTACACACACTTACACACACTTACACTTACACACACACTTACACACTTACACACACACTTACACACACACTTACACACTTACACACTTACACACACTTACACACACTTACACACTTACACACAATTACACACTTACACACACTTACACACACTTACACACACTTACACACACTTACACACTTACACACACACACTTACACACACACTTACACACTTACACACGTACTCACTTACACACACTTACACACACTTACACACACTTACACACTTACACACTCACACACACACTTAAACACACACTTGCACACGTACACACTTACACACACTTACACACACTTACACATTTACACACACTTACACAGTTACACACTTACACTTACACACTTACACACACTTACACACTTACACACACTTAGACACACACACACTTACACACACTTACATACACACTTACGTACATACACTTACATACACACATTTACACACACCCTTACATACACACACTCACACTTAGATACACACATTTACATACACACATACTTACACACACGTACATGCAAACTTACAAACACAAAAGACGCACTTACACACACACTTACATACACACACACACTTACACACACACACTTACATACACACACACTTACATACACACACTTACACAGACACACTTACATATACACTAAAACACACACTTGCATACATATACTTACATGCATACATACACACATACACTACAAAGATAAAGACAAAGATCCCCCATATAGCCTTAACAAACTGTAGGGGCAAGTGCGGTTAGCGAGCATCTATGAAGGCCGGCACGGCACACGAGGGGGTGAGTGGCCAGTACCACGCCCGGCCGCCTTTGTCTCCCCAGTGGCGATGCACCAGGTACTCATATGAGGCTGAGTCGACCTAGGGGAGGCCCAGGACCGTTTCAGATAATCGTCACCGGTGTTGGCCGTGAGCGGGAATCGAACTCGGGTCGCCGGGTTCGTAGCGCAGCGTAGCGCTAACCGCTACACTACCGCTCACATACACACACTCACACTTACATACACACACTTACACATACACTTACACACATACTTACATAGATACTTATATACATACATACACACTCGCGTAGATACATACACACGCACATACATACATGCACACGTACAAACTTACACATACTCACACGCACACGTACACACTTATATACCAAAGACACATACATACCTACACGCACACACCTACACACAAACACACTTATATACACATACACAACTACTCACGCACACAAACAAGCATGCACATACACAAAGACAAATACACACACGTATACACACCACGCCTCACCGCTAATGCTTCCCCAGTCCTGAAGTTTACACACCGCACCAAGTACTCATTTATGGCTGAGTCGACCTAGGGGAGGCCCAGGACCGGTTCGGATATAATCATCGCTGATGCTGGGCCGTGAGCGGGAATCGAACCCGGGTCGCGTTACACCGCAAGGACAAAGATCCCCCGTATAGCCTCCACAGACCGTTCGGGGCAAGTGCAGGTTCTGAAAGTCAGTGAGCGCCTGACTTTCAGAACCGGTAGTCGATCCTCAAATCGGTCACCGGTTTAACGGTTACCGGTTTCACCTGCCGCGGTGCACACGTAACGCCGCGTACATTATGCTCAGCCATACGGCCACGCGGTACCATTGTGCTGTTAGCGAGCACCTATTAAGGCCGGCAGCGCTCACGCCCGGCCGAACTTTGTCTCATCGGCACTGATGTTCCATAACCAAGGCACCACGATTTAAAGCTTTCGTGACTGCAGGGATTCATATTCTTGGTTCTTTCGGTAAAGTCACGTAGAAGGGAAATAATAAAATAATAAAAATTTTATATAATAAAATCAAATTCTCACGACGTTTCGGCCACAACACAAGCAGCCGTCCTCTGTTGATATGTAAACTCCTTTGTCAAGGCACTCTGCTCCTCCCACCCAGCTTAAAATTCGCTGCCAAGCTTAGCAGTGTTCATTAAGACGCTGTCTTTCCGACAGCTCTGTTTCTTCACCTGACGACGGCTGCTTGTGTTGTGGCCGAAACGTCGTGCTAATTTTATTTTATTATGCTTAATTACTATTTTATTATTTCCCTTCTACGTGACTTTACCGAAAGAACCAAGAACACAAGCCACCACGCTTCACGTGACAACTTGTGTTAGCAAGGCTGCTGTGTAAGGTGGAGAAGAAGTCTACGACACGCGCACACACGCACACACGCACACATCTTACTCGAAGATTCCACCTGACAATGGCCCACGCCAGCATCAAATATTCGAACTCGCGGGCAGCAATGAAACCCGCGTGACCCCTTGCGTCACAATGGCTCTGTTCGTAAGTCGATTTGTTCGTAAGTCCAACTTTACTCCTGTCGATTTGAAACGTGTTGTACGGCGTGTACACTAAACACGGGGAATGGCTTTAAAGTTGTATAATCTCCTGCAGATGTAGATGCCACTGGTTCTTCCCGCTCTGCAGATGTAGATGCCACTGGTTCTTCACGTTCTGCAGATGTAGATGCCACTGGTTTTTCACGTTCTGCAGATGTAGATGCCACTGGTGTCTTCACGTTCTGTAGATGTAGATGCCACTGGTTCTTCACGTTCTGCAGATGTAGATGCCACTGGTTTTTCACGTTCTGCAGATGTAGATACCACTGGTGTCTTCATATTCTGCAGCTGTAGATGCCACTGGTTCTTTACGTTCTGCAGATGTAGATGCCACTGGTTCTTCACGTTCTGTAGATGTAGATGCCACTGGTGTCTTCACGTTCTGCAGATGTAGATGCCACTGGTGTCTTCACGTTCTGCAGATGTAGATGACTGGTTCTTCACGTTCTGCAGATGTAGATGCCACTGGTTCTTCACGTTCTGTAGATGTAGATGCCACTGGTGTCTTCACGTTCTGCAGATGTAGATGCCAGTGGTTCTTCATGTTCTGCAGATGTAGATGCCACTGGTGTCTTCACGTTCTGCAGATGTAGATGCCACTGGTTCTTCACGTTCTGTAGATGTAGATGCCACCATCGCCATCTATTGCGCGGCAGTTGAACTTACGACTCTCAGTCCGAACAGGCCTCTTGACATACGGACAGGTTTGTTCGTATCTCTGAAAGTTCGTAAGTCGAATGTTCGTAAGTAGAGGCGTCTCTGTATTGTTATTCATTAAAGTAATTTCACATTCAATACACGATCGTACACACATCAGAGCCAACACCTTCTGCGATTAGCGCTGCTGGCTACTCTGTACGGTGCGAAAGAAGTTCAACGTACAGTACGCGCATACAGCACACATTACATATGCAGTACACATTGCATTATGCAGTACAGGACACATTACAGTACACATGCAGTACCGTACACATCACACTGAGCAGCACACGAACATGGATAAAGACCTACAATTGGGGTGAGTATGATGATGATGATCATCATCAGAAGCAGAAGTAATCGTAGTTATGTATATCTGCCATATGAATCATTATTCGTATGATGATCATCAACCATCATTGACGTTGATCTGAGCCACAAATCGTATCGCGTTATGTGGCGATGCTGCTGCTGCGTTGGCAGTGCGGCACAAACAACAACACACTCAACACATTCATCAATAAAAATAATAACAATAATCCTGTGTGTGGCGAGATGTTAACTACCTCGCCTGGTATACAGGAGGTCGTGTCGGTTCGATACCGACCCTGACGCCTGCTGCTGCTGTATATTTAGAGTTCTCTCTCTTTCCCCGTGTTTTTTTCTCCCCGGATCCACCGGGTTTTTCCTCCACATTTACAATCAAGATTCGTTTAAGAGTATTTAGCTGATATACATTTTCACGTGATGATAAGCCACTTCGTTGAGCTATCATTTGTGGCCAGGTCGCTTCTGAAAAAGAGCCATACAGCTCAGTGGGCCTTACCTGGTAAAATAAAAGTTGTTTTACGTTGCCTCTTTTATATAAAACTCGCCTATTTGCCCGTCCAAGGATCGGGTGTATTGCAGTAAATCTGAAACTTGCAAGCAAAAATCAGACTGCGACGTGATATATTCATTGCATCAATTCGTGTGCAATTTGTAAGGGCGCGGTGACACAGACCTATTTCATGTAAAGGTTATAATCCCTTGTTCATCATGACGTCCTTTTTACTTTGATGTCTCAACAGCGTGACGGAGATCACGTGACGTGAGGGTTCTGCCTTTGTAGTAGTGAGGGTTGTCAGTTGACGCCCAGGAAGGGGGGAGGAGGCGCCTCGCCCCTCCCCCATGTGGAGTGACGTCACCCGCTAATTAATTTTAATGTAGGCGGTGTCCATTTGGAAGACGTCACCTCTTCATGATTATTAATGTGGGGGGCTGTTCGATGTGGAGTGACGTCACCTGCTCATGATTATTAATGAGGGGGGGTTCCATGTGGAGTGACGTCACTTGGTCATGATTATTCATGAGGGGGGCTGGCCGACGTGGAGTGACGTCACGCGCGGGACACACAGACATTCTTGGCTTATTATAGTAGTAAATAGCAGTGGATTGATCACGGCTGACTGTTGTCTGTAATCGTTCGCAGATGACAACTGCACGTGTTGGGACTTCTCCAGACTGCCAAGTGCCTTTTCACAACACGAGAGAAGAGAGGGAGATGGAGAGAGAGCACGGAGAGGAAGAGATGACGCCGTGACTTACGGTGTCGGTAGAGGGGACGTGACTCACAATGACGGTTGAGGGGCGTGACTCCCGATGTCGGTTGAGGGGCGTGACTTACGATGACGGTTGAAGGGCGTGACTTACAATGACGGTTGAGGGGCGTGACCCACGATGTCGGTTGAGGGGCGTGACTCCCGATGTCGGTTGAGGGGCGTGACTTACGATGTCGGTTGAGGGGAGGGACGTATGATGACGGTTGAGGGACGTGACTTATGGTGTCGGTTGAGGGGCGTGACTTGCGATGTCGGTTGAGGGACATGACTTACGATGTCGGTTGAGGGGAGGGACTTACGATGACAGTTGAGGGGCGTGACTTACGATGTCGGTTGAGGGGAGGGACTTACGATGACGGTTGAGGGGCGTGACTTGCGATGACGGTTGAGGGGCGTGACTTGCGGTGTCGGTTGAGGGACGTGACTTGCGATGACGGTTGAGGGGCGTGACTTGCGATGACGGTTGAGGGACGTGACTTGCGATGACGGTTGCGGGACGTGACTTGCAATGTCGGTTGAGGGACGTGACTCACGATGTCGGTTGAGGGGCGTGACTTGCGATGGCGGTTGAGGGGCATGACTTGCGATGACGGTTGAGGGGCGTGACTTGCGATGACGGTTGAGGGGCGTGACTTGCGATGACGGTTGAGGGGCGTGACTTGCGATGACGGTTGAGGGGCGTGACTTGCGATGACGGTTGAGGGGCGTGACTTACGATGACGGTTGAGGGGCGTGACTCACGATGTCGGTTGAGGGGCGTGACTTGCGATGGCGGTTGAGGGGCGTGACTCACGATGTCGGTTGAGGGGCGTGACTTACGATGACGGTTGAGGGGCGTGACTTGCGATGACGGTTGAGGGGCGTGATCTACGATGTCGGTTGAGGGACGTGACTTGCGATGACAGTTGAGAGACGTGACTTAGGATGTCGGTTGAGGGACGTGACTTGCGATGACGGTTGAGGGGCGTGACTTGCGATGACGGTTGAGGGACGTGACTTAGGATGTCGGTTGAGGGACGTGACTTGCGATGACGGTTGAGGGACGTGACTTGCGATGACGGTTGAGGGGCGTGACTTAGGATGTCGGTTGAGGGACGTGACTTGCGATGACGGTTGAGGGGCGTGACTTAGGATGTCGGTTGAGGGGCGTGATTTGCGATGACGGTTGAGGGGCGTGACTTGTGATGGCGGTTGAGGGGCGTGACTTGCGATGACGATTGAGGGGCGTGACTTGCGATGGCGGTTGAGGGACATGACTTACGATGTCGGTTGAGGGGAGGGACTTACGATGACAGTTGAGGGGCGTGACTTACGATGTCGGTTGAGGGGAGGGACTTACGATGACGGTTGAGGGGCGTGACTTGCGATGACGGTTGAGGGGCGTGACTTGCGGTGTCGGTTGAGGGACGTGACTTGCGATGACGGTTGAGGGGCGTGACTTGCGATGACGGTTGAGGGACGTGACTTGCGATGACGGTTGCGGGACGTGACTTGCAATGTCGGTTGAGGGACGTGACTCACGATGTCGGTTGAGGGGCGTGACTTGCGATGGCGGTTGAGGGGCATGACTTGCGATGACGGTTGAGGGGCGTGACTTGCGATGACGGTTGAGGGGCGTGACTTGCGATGACGGTTGAGGGGCGTGACTTGCGATGACGGTTGAGGGGCGTGACTTGCGATGACGGTTGAGGGGCGTGACTTACGATGACGGTTGAGGGGCGTGACTCACGATGTCGGTTGAGGGGCGTGACTTGCGATGGCGGTTGAGGGGCGTGACTCACGATGTCGGTTGAGGGGCGTGACTTACGATGACGGTTGAGGGGCGTGACTTGCGATGACGGTTGAGGGGCGTGATCTACGATGTCGGTTGAGGGACGTGACTTGCGATGACAGTTGAGAGACGTGACTTAGGATGTCGGTTGAGGGACGTGACTTGCGATGACGGTTGAGGGGCGTGACTTGCGATGACGGTTGAGGGACGTGACTTAGGATGTCGGTTGAGGGACGTGACTTGCGATGACGGTTGAGGGACGTGACTTGCGATGACGGTTGAGGGGCGTGACTTAGGATGTCGGTTGAGGGACGTGACTTGCGATGACGGTTGAGGGGCGTGACTTAGGATGTCGGTTGAGGGGCGTGATTTGCGATGACGGTTGAGGGACGTGACTTGCGATGAAGGTTGAGGGGCGTGACTTGCGATGACGGTTGAGGGACATGACTTGCGATGTCGTTTGAGGGACGTGACTCACGATGTCGGTTGAGGGACGTGACTTACGATGTCGGTTGAGGGACGTGACTTGCGATGACGGTTGAGGGACGTGACTTGCGATGACGGTTCAGGGGCGTGACTTAGGATGTCGGTTGAGGGCCGTGACTTGCGATAACGGTTGAGGGACGTGACTTGCGATGACGGTTGAGGGGCGTGACTTGCGATGACGGTTGAGGCACGTGACTTGCGATGTCGGTTGAGGGACGTGACTCACGATGTCGGTTGAGGGGCGTGACTTGCGGTGGCGGTTGAGGTGCATGACTTGCGAAGGCGGTTGAGGGGCGTGACTTGCGATGACGGTTGAGGGGCGTGACTTGCGATGGCGGTTGAGGGGCGTGACTTACGATGGCGGTTGAGGGGCGTGACTTGCGATGGCGGTTGAGGGGCATGACTTGCGATGACGGTTGAGGGGCGTGACTTGCGATGGCGGTTGAGGGGCGTGACTTAGGATGTCGGTTGAGGGACGTGACTTGTGATGACGGTTGAGGGGCGTGACTTGCGATGACGGTTGAGGGGCGTGACTTGCGATGACAGTTGAGGGACGTGACTTAGGATGTCGGTTGAGGGACGTGACTTAGGATATCGGTTGAGGGACGTGACTTGCGATGACGGTTGAGGGGCGTGACTTACGATGTCGGTTGAGGGACGTGACTTGCGATGACGGTTGAGGGACGTGACTTAGGATATCGGTTGAGGGACGTGACCTGCGATGACGGTTGAGGGGCGTGACTTAGGATGTCGGTTGAGGGACGTGACTTGCGATGACGGTTGAGGGACGTGACTTGCGATGACGGTTGAGGGGCGTGACTTAGGATGTCGGTTGAGGGGCGTGACTTGCGATGGCGGTTGATGGGCGTGACTTGCGATGACGGTTGAGGGACGTGACTTGCGATGTCGGTTGAGGAACGTGACTTGCGATGTCGGTTGAGGGACGTGACTTGCGATGACGGTTGAGGGGCATGACTTGCGATGACGGATGAGGGGCGTGACTTGCGATGACGGTTGAGGGACGTGACTTGCGATGACGGTTGAGGGGCGTGACTTGCGATGACGGTTGAGGGACGTGACTTGCGATGACGGTTGAGGGACGTGACTTGCGATGTCAGTTGAGGGACGTGACTTGCGATGACGGTTGAGGGGCGTGACTTGCGATGACGGTTGAGGGACGTGACTCACGATGTCGGTTGAGGGACGCGACTTAGGATGTCGGTTGAGGGACGTTACTTGCGATGACGGTTGAGGGACGTGACTCAGGATGTCGATTGAGGGACGTGACTTGCGATGACGGTTTGAGGGACGTGACTTACGATGTCGGTTGAGGGACGTGACTTGCGATGACGGTTGAGGGACGTGACTTAGGATGTCGGTTGAGGGACGTGACTTGCGATGACGGTTGAGGGGCGTGACTTGCGATGACGGTTGAGGGACGTGACTTGCGATGTCGGTTGAGGGACGTGACTCACAATGACGGTTGAGGGACGTGACTTGCGATGACGGTTGAGGGGCGTGACTTAGGATGTCGGTTGAGGGGCGTGACTTGCGATGACGGTTGAGGGACGTGACTTGCGATGGTGGTTGAGGGGCGTGACTTGCGATGACGGTTGAGGGGCGTGACTTAGGATGTCGGTTGAGGGACGCGACTTAGGATGTCGGTTGAGGGACGTGACTTGCGATGACGGTTGAGGGACGTGACTCAGGATGTCGGTTGAGGGACGTGACTTGCGATGACGGTTGAGGGACGTGACTTGCGATGACGGTTGAGGGGCATGACTTAGGATGTCGGTTGAGGGGCGTGACTTGCGATGACGGTTGAGGGACGTGACTTGCGATGACGGTTGAGGGGCGTGACTTAGGATGTCGGTTGAGGGGCGTGACTTGTGATGACGGTTGAGGGACGTGACTTGCGATGACGGTTGAGGGGCGTGACTTGCGATGACGGTTGAGGGACGTGACTTGCGATGACGGTTGAGGGACGTGACTGAGGATGTCGGTTGAGGGGCGTGACTTACGATGTCGGTTGAGGGGCGTGACTTGCGATGACGGTTGAGGGGCGTGACTTACGATGTCGGTTGAGGGACGTGACTTGCGATGACGGTTGAGGGACGTGACTTACGATGACGGTTGAGGGGCGTGACTCACGATGGCGGTTGAGGGGCGTGACTTACGATGACAGTTGAGGGGCGTGACTTACGATGACAGTTGAGGGGCGTGACTTACGATGACGGTTGAGGGTCGTGACTTACGATGACAGTTGAGGGGCGTGACTCACGATGGCGGTTGAGGGGCATGACTTACGATGACAGTTGAGGGGCGTGACTTACGATGACGGTTGAGGGGCGTGACTTACGATGACGGTTGAGGGGCGTGACTTACGATGACGGTTGAGGGGCGTGACTTACGATGACGGTTGAGGGGCGTGACTCACGATGACGGTTGAGGGACGTGACTCACGATGACGGTTGAGGGGCGTGACTTGCGATGGCGGTTGAGGGGCGTGACTCACGATGGCGGTTGAGGGGCGTGACTTACGATGACAGTTGAGGGGCGTGACTCACGATGACGGTTGAGGGACGTGACTCACGATGACGGTTGAGGGGCGTGACTTACGATGACGGTTGAGGGGCGTGACTCACGATGACGGTTGCGGGGCGTGACTTACGATGGCGGTTGAGGGGCGTGACTTGCGATGACGATTGAGGGGCGTGACTTGCGACGGCGGTTGAGGGACGTGACTCACGATGACGGTTGAGGGACGTGACTCACGATGACGGTTGAGGGGCGTGACTTGTGATGGCGGTTGAGGGGCGTGACTTGCGATGACGATTGAGGGGCGTGACTTGCGATGGCGGTTGAGGGGCATGACTTACGATGGCGGTTGAGGGGCGTGACTCACGATGACGGTTGAGGGGCGTGACTCACGATGGCGGTTGAGAGGCGTGACTTGCGATGGTGGTTGAGGGACGTGACTTACCATGGCGGTTGAGGGGCTTAACTTGCGGTGGCGGTTGAGGGGCGTAACTTGCGATGTGGGTTCGGAAGCCGTGCGAACGTTTACACAACAGAAAATGTTTTATTTTCCTATGTACAAAAAAAATAGAAAGGCCACTCTAGTTTATCGATTCCAAGGCTGGAGTAGTAGCGATGTCGTCCCTCGTAATGCGTGGTAGTCGTCGTCGTGTTGTAGCGGTCATGTCGTGTACACACGGTGTAGTAGAAGTAGATTGTCAGTAATTATCTGCATCAGTCATCATCGATATTCTGTGGAATTAATCTAATCGTGAATCCGTGACGTAGTCTGCAACGCAATCGCTTTTTAGTATTCAGCAGAGCATGCGTTTGCTGATGAGTACAGTGAAGGTGACACCAGTACAACTGTAATAAACTTAAGCTAAACGTTTAAAAATCGTATCAGAAAAGGCCTCACTGAGCTATAGATGCCCACGTGATAAGCCACTTCGTTGGGCTATCATTTGTGGCGAGGCAGCTTCTGAAAAAAGAGATGCATAGCTCAGCGAGCCTTGCTTGGTGAAAAAAAGTTGAGCAAATAATAGTTGAATGGGTCGAAGCCAGTTCAGAGTTTGCTCGCTTAAACACAATCTGCTGGCTGCTCATACTCGAATAATAAGCCAAGAATGTGTGTGTGTCCCGCGCGTGACGTCACTCCACATGAAGCCCCCCCCCTCATGAATAATCATGAGTGGGTGACGTCACTCCACATGCCGCAACCCTCCCCAATAACCATGAGGGAGTGACGGCACTCCACATGCCGCACCCCTCCCCAATGACCATTAGCGGGTGACGTCACTCCACATGTGGCAACCTCCCCCCCTCATTAAAAGTCATGAGCTGAACAATTTTTCAATTGAATATTTCAGATTTACTGCAATATACACCCGTCCTTGGACGGGCAAACAAGCTCGTGGATAATGTTGGTCTGGAAAGCAGCAAAGAGGGCCCATGGACTCGATCACACATTTGTATTTTTACGCAGTGACGAAATTATTTCCAGCGACTCCTCGACTTGCGAACGAGTTATGTTCCAGAAGTCTATTCACAAGTCGATTCCCAACTTTACACCCGTCGATTCCAAACGTGTTACGGCATCTACACTAAACACGGGGGAATGGCTTTAAGAGTTTATCATCTCCTGCAGATGTAGATGCCACTGGTTCTTCACGTTCGGCAGATGCAGATGCCACTGGTTCTTCACGTTCGGCAGATGCAGATGCCACTGGTTCTTCACGTTCTGCAGATGTAGATGCCACTGGTTCTTCACGTTCGGCAGATGCAGATGCCACTGGTTCTTCACGTTCTGCAGATGTAGATGCCACTGGTTCTTCACGTTCGGCAGATGCAGATGCCACTGGTTCTTCACGTTCTGCAGATGTAGATGCCACTGGTTCTTCACGTTCTGCAGATGTAGATGCCACTGGTTCTTCACGTTCTGCAGATGTAGATGCCACTGGCTCTTCACGTTCTGCAGATGTAGATGCCACTGGTTCTTCACGTTCTGTAGATGTAGATGCCACTGGCTCTTCACGTTCTGCAGATGTAGATGCCACTGGTTCCTCACGTTCTGCAGATGTAGATGCCACTGGTTCTTCACGTTCGGCAGATGTAGATGCCACTGGCTCTTCACGTTCTGCAGATATAAATGCCACTGGTTCTTCACGTTCTTCAGATGTAGATGCCACTGGTTCTTCACGTTCTGTAAATGTAGATGCCACTGGTTCTTCACGTTCTGCAGATGTAGATGCCACTGGTTCTTCACGTTCTGCAGATGTAGATGTCACTAGTTCTTCACGTTCTGCATATGTAGATGCCACTGGTTCTTCACGTTCTGCAGATGTAGATGCCACTGGTTCTTCACGTTCTGCAGATGTAGATGCCACTGATTCTTCACGTTCTGTAAATGTAAATGCCACTGGTTCTTCACGTTCTGTAGATGTAGATGCCACTGGTTCTTCACGTTCTGTAGATGTAGATGCCACTGGTTCTTCACGTTCTGCAGATGTAGATGCCACTGGTCTCTTCACGTTCTGTAGATGTAGATGCCACTGGTTCTTCACGTTCTGTAGATGTAGATGCCACTGGTTCTTCACGTTCTGCAGATGTAGATGCCACTGGTCTCTTCACGTTCTGTAGATGTAGATGCCACTGGTTCTTCACGTTCTGCAGATGTAGATGCCATTGGTTCTTCACGTTCTGTAAATGTAGATGCCACTGGTTCTTCACGTTCTGTAAATGTAGATGCCACTGGTTCTTCACGTTCTGTAGATGTAGATACCACTGGTTCTTCACGTTCTGCAGATGTAGATGCCACTGGCTCTTCACGTTCTGCAGATGTAGATACCACTGGTTCTTCACGTTCTGCAGATGTAGATGCCACTGGTGTCTTCACGTTCTGCAGATGTAGATGACTGGTTCTTCACGTTCTGCAGATGTAGATGCCACTGGTTCTTCACGTTCTGTAGATGTAGATGCCACTGGTTCTTCACGTTCTGCAGATGTAGATGCCACTAGTTCTTCACGTTCTGTAGATGTAGATGCCACCACCGCTATTTATTGCGCGGCAGTTGAACTTACGACTCTCGCTTCGAACAGGCAACTGGACATACGGACGAGTTTGTTCGTATCTCTGAAAGTTCGTAAGTCGAATGTTCGTAAGTAGAGGCGTCCCTGCATTTGTATTCGACCCATGCTGCTCCACACCAACGGAGAGTGGATATGTTGCGTGAATTTGAAAACAAAATTGGCCATTCATCCCAATGTAGCAGGACCCTCCTGAAAAGGAGTCTTGAGCCTCAGTGGGGCTCTTCTGGGCAAACATAGGTCTCAGTCGCCACTGGCTAGTATCGAGACCCAATGACTTACATGTAGATACATTCATAATATAAAGTTTACGTGTTAAACGATATATATATACATA
Organism: Lampetra fluviatilis; assembly: GCF_964198595.1. Lineage (NCBI taxonomy): Eukaryota > Metazoa > Chordata > Hyperoartia > Petromyzontiformes > Petromyzontidae > Lampetra > Lampetra fluviatilis. The sequence continues at coordinate 4,796,432 of NC_136297.1, forward strand.
TTGACGTATAGAGACCCAGAAACTTTCATGGAAACCAATAGACTTACAGCCAGATCCATAGACTCGCGATGACCCAATGACTTACATAGAGACCTATAGGCATACATCGAGAAATATTGACTCACATAGAGACCCAATAACGTACATAGGGTTCCTATAGACATACACAGAGACCTACTCACTCACGGAGACTTGAGTTGTGGCTAAACTGGGTTATCAAGCCTAAGCCCAGCTACCAAACACTGCATTAAAACACACAAACATACAACCTCAGCTGGTTAAATTATTTGTGTAGTTTTCACAATAGTTTGACCAAATTCCAACTCGGAGAAGTGAATAAAAAATTTATATTGGCGTGAGTGCCAGGCGTCAAAACAGCAATGGGCGTTTAAAAGTATTCATACGTATGTAGTGGTGATACGCGCTGGGTGTATACGTCGTGTGCCAGCGCGTATGTACGGGTGTGTGTGTGGTGACGCGCGCTGACGGGGAGGAGCAGGCGTCAGTGCGCGGGTGGGGGTAGTGCTGCTGATTGGCTGTGTGCCGGTGACGCGCTGAGAGGGAGTGATCGGGTGGCAGCGCGGTGTGATTGGTCGGGGAGTGGAAACACGCGCTGGGCGGAAACGGATCGTAGAGATAGCGCGTGGTGATTGGGTAACTGAGGAGCGGTGCCGACGTTGAGGTCCGCATCCGCTCCGTCTCCCGGGAAGAAGAGATATATAAGGTGATGCACAGAGGAGTAGGGGGGCAGAAGTGGAACCATCTAAGAATGAAGACGAAGGTGCAGAGATAGAGCCCGGAGAGGAGAGTAAAGGAGAGTAATGGAGAGTAGAGGAGAGTAAGGTATAAGTGTGTAGCCAGAGAGAGAGAACGGTCTACACGAGCTGAGTAATGTATAGTGTGTAGCCAGAGAGAGAGAACGGTCTACACGAGCTGAGTAATGTATAGTGTGTAGCCAGAGAGAGAGAACGGTCTACACGAGCTGAGCGATGTATAGTGTGTAGCCAGAGAGAGAGAAAGGTCTACACGAGCCGAGTATGCATACGGTGTAGCCAGAGAGAGAGAAAGGTCTACACGAGCCGAGTATGCATACGGTGTAGCCAGAGAGAGAGAAAGGTCTACACGAGCTGAGTAATGTATAGTGTGTAGCCAGAGAGAGAGAAAGGTCTACACGAGCCGAGTATGCATACGGTGTAGCCAGAGAGAGATGCAAAGTCTACACGAGGCGAGTGGAGAGTGTAGCAGAGGCGCAGAGTCTACACGAGACGAGAGAAGAGTGTAGCCGAGGCGCGGAGTCTACACGAGGCACAGAGAGCCAGCAGCACAGAATCTAAGAGAGTCAAGAGAAGCGTAGGGCGGAGAGAAGAGGTCACGAGTTGTACCGTTGTATGGTGACCGCATTGTGAAGAAGAGAGGCCACGCGTTGTATCGTTACAAGTCAAGATTTAATAAAAGAAGTGTGTTCCCGTCAAGGAGTTTCCTGCCGTCATTTTCCAATACTTCATCTGGCGTCAGAAGTGAAACGGGCTTCCAAGCATGGAGACAAGGAAGACCCGTAGGACCCACGGGATTGACCGCGAGGAAAACCTGGACGACTCGGGGCCGCTGGTGGCGGGGGGTGAGGAGGAGGACTTGCCCACGCTACAGGATCCGTCGACGGCGCCGGCCGAGCGACCGGGGACCGACGCCGGGCTTCGTGAGGCGCACTCCCGACTGGTGGAGCTGCTGCTCGCCGCCGCGTCCATCTTGGCGGAGATCAGCTCGTCGGGAGGAGCGGGGACGGTGGGGGACATTTTACAAGGTCGCCCCGCAGATTCCCGCCAAAACGAATGGGGGATTCCCGCCATTGCGCCTGGGCCTACTTTTGGCGGGAACGGCGAGCGCCACGTGGTGGTGGGTTCCCAAGCGCGCGCATCGACGTCATCAGCGCGCGAGGGGGTCCGCCATTTTACGTCTGCTGCTGGAGCCGCCATCTTACACACCGACGGAGAGGCGGAGAGGAACCACGAGGCGGATGACTTCATTTTTCAGCAGCGTCTGCCCACGTTGTCAGCCTTCAAGGCGGAAGGCGGAGACTGGGGCCAATTTCAGCGAAGGTTTTTGGCGCATCAAGAGATGTCAGCGTGGTCCGATGCTACGGCGCTGCGGGCGTTGCCCGCCATGCTGGACGACGATGCGCTCGCGGCCTTCAGGGCTGCACGGAAGTCGGACCGCTCCACGCTGAAGGATGCGCTGGGTTTGTTGGCCAGGGTCTACGGACCTCCCTCGGCGTGCCGCCATCATTTCTACGCAAGACGGAAAGCGGCCACGGAGACCGCGCTGGCCTATCGCACGGCGTTGCTGGCTCTTGCTGATGCTGCGTTCCCTCGGATGGACGAGGAGGGCCAAGACGCGATGGTTTTGGAGCAGCTGCTTAAGTTGGCGCAGGACCTGGGGGTCCCTATCAACACAGCTGACGAGATTGATATTTCTTCTTTGAGAGTCGCCACGAGTATTCAAGCGCACGAGGCCCTACAACGGAAACAAGGCGTTGGTTGCAACGCTGCTGTCGTCGCAGCCCCGGGTTCGGTGGTCACCGAACCCCAAGTCGTCAGCCCACGAGAGGAGGCGTTCGCCACGGGACGACCAGGGGACTGGAGGCCGGGGGCCCGGTCGCCTCTGCGATCGGGCCGAAAGTCGGAGCAACCAAGATCTACTCCGACCCTCGTCACGTGCTATAACTGCGGCCTCCGGGGCCACGTGGCGTCCGGGTGCCGCGCTCCGCGGCAGCGCGCCATGGGAGCTCGGCTGGACGACGACCGAGAGCCCAAGTCATCTCTACAATTCCCGGTGTCTCGGAACTGACAGCTGCCGATCACCGGCGGCCGGATCTCCGCGGCGGGGCCGGCCCTTTCAGGCCCGTTCCGCGCCGTCTGGAGCAGCCGGAACCGCCAGACGGTCGTCAGTGTCCCGCCCCATACGACGGACCAGCCAGACGGACTCGCGCCAGGTCGTGCTACTTTGCATGACCTGCCTCGTGAGGAGTCGGGGCAGTTGGAGCGCCTCGTCACTGCGTGTAGTCGCAGGGACGTGGGGCGCGTTCGTTTTTTGGAATTTGCTTGTATCGTGTTATTGTTGACTTTTCGTGTTCATTGTCAATCTGTACATAGTTATTCTTGTTGTTGTTGTTGTTATGTTACGGGGCACACTGGGGGGGTTACGGGTTTTTTTTGTTGGTTGTCGTCTTATCGTTGCGGTTGGTTGTTGTTAGCAGCCGAGCCGGCTGCGAGCTATGTGGGAGGGGGTGATGTAGTGGTGATACGCGCTGGGTGTATACGTCGTGTGCCAGCGCGTATGTACGGGTGTGTGTGTGGTGACGCGCGCTGACGGGGAGGAGCAGGCGTCAGTGCGCGGGTGGGGGTAGTGCTGCTGATTGGCTGTGTGCCGGTGACGCGCTGAGAGGGAGTGATCGGGTGGCAGCGCGGTGTGATTGGTCGGGGAGTGGAAACACGCGCTGGGCGGAAACGGATCGTAGAGATAGCGCGTGGTGATTGGGTAACTGAGGAGCGGTGCCGACGTTGAGGTCCGCATCCGCTCCGTCTCCCGGGAAGAAGAGATATATAAGGTGATGCACAGAGGAGTAGGGGGGCAGAAGTGGAACCATCTAAGAATGAAGACGAAGGTGCAGAGATAGAGCCCGGAGAGGAGAGTAAAGGAGAGTAATGGAGAGTAGAGGAGAGTAAGGTATAAGTGTGTAGCCAGAGAGAGAGAACGGTCTACACGAGCTGAGTAATGTATAGTGTGTAGCCAGAGAGAGAGAACGGTCTACACGAGCTGAGTAATGTATAGTGTGTAGCCAGAGAGAGAGAACGGTCTACACGAGCTGAGCGATGTATAGTGTGTAGCCAGAGAGAGAGAAAGGTCTACACGAGCCGAGTATGCATACGGTGTAGCCAGAGAGAGAGAAAGGTCTACACGAGCCGAGTATGCATACGGTGTAGCCAGAGAGAGAGAAAGGTCTACACGAGCTGAGTAATGTATAGTGTGTAGCCAGAGAGAGAGAAAGGTCTACACGAGCCGAGTATGCATACGGTGTAGCCAGAGAGAGATGCAAAGTCTACACGAGGCGAGTGGAGAGTGTAGCAGAGGCGCAGAGTCTACACGAGACGAGAGAAGAGTGTAGCCGAGGCGCGGAGTCTACACGAGGCACAGAGAGCCAGCAGCACAGAATCTAAGAGAGTCAAGAGAAGCGTAGGGCGGAGAGAAGAGGTCACGAGTTGTACCGTTGTATGGTGACCGCATTGTGAAGAAGAGAGGCCACGCGTTGTATCGTTACAAGTCAAGATTTAATAAAAGAAGTGTGTTCCCGTCAAGGAGTTTCCTGCCGTCATTTTCCAATACTTCACGTATACAGGGTGGCAGAAAAATCGGGACACATAGGGTTATTGCATTTACTTCAACAAATCGTTCAACCTAACGTCCATTAACATGACTGAATGCTGCATGAATTCTCTCTTGAAATTAATTTCGGACTTAAAAAAATAAAAATTACAGTTTTAACCTTTTAACACTTCGCAATTATCTTCCGTCTCAATTCCAATTCGTTCCATTTTTGAACGTCATCTGAACATTAAGAAGAAACAAATAGATATAAATAATGACAATAGATACGATATTAACTGAAATAATAAGCAATTAAAATTTTTAATGCCAGTGTTAAAATGAAAGGTACCATATGTGTCCTGACTTTTGGGCCACCCTGTATAAAGTCAAGGACCGTCCGTGTAGCCTTAACAGCCTGTTGGGGCAAGTGCTGTTAGCGACCATCTATGAAGGCCGGCACGGCACACGAGGGGGTGGGTGGCCAGCAACTACGCCCGGCCGTCTTTGTCTCCCTAGTGGCGATGTTTACACACCGCACCAGGTACTCATTTGAGGCTGAGTCGACCTAGGGGAGGCCCAGGACCGGTTCGGATATAATCATCGCTGATGCTGGGCCGTGAGCGGGAATCGAACCCGGGTCGCGTTACACCGCAAGGACAAAGATCCCCCGTATAGCCTCCACAGACCGTTCGGGGAAAGTGCCCGTTCTGAAAGTCAGCGAGCACCTGACTTTCAGAACCGGAAATCGAACTCGGGTCGCCGGGTTCGTAGCGCAGCGTAGCGCTAACCGCTGCACCACCGCTCCCCATGGACCACCCTGTATATGTACACACAGACACACGAGAGAAATCTAGATGATGTCGAGTTAAAGTGTCAGGACCAGCGGGGCCCTGGCGGCCCCTGGTGGGCCTTTAGTGTGGCCCCTGACAATTCACAAATATGAAAACACCGCCCGTGGTGCTGTCAAAACAACCCAAACGGTTGCAAATGTGTGGCGACACTCATATCGTTGATGTCTTCTTGGCGAAATTTCCACTCCAATTCCGGCCCCCCACCCCCTCTCTCTCTCTGGAAACGAGTGAAGAACACCGTTGGAGTGCTCTCGTGATTCCCAGAGATGATTCTCAGAGATGATTCCCAGAGACGATTGCCAGAGATGATTGCCAGAGATGATTCCCAGAGATGATTCTCAGAGATGATTCTCAGAGATGATTCCCAGAGATGATTCCCAGAGATGATTCCCAGAGATGATTCTCAGAGATGATTCCCAGAGATGATTCTCAGAGATGATTCCCAGAGATGATTCCCAGAGATGATTCCCAGAGATGATTCTCAGAGATGATTCCCAGAGATGATTCCCAGAGATGATTCTCAGAGATGATTCTTAGAGATGATTCTCAGAGATGATTCTTAGAGATCTTCGTCCTCGTGATGCTCAGAAATCGGAGTTCCCGTTGCAGCCGTTTCCCCGTGTTGCCCTCCGCCCCGCGCCCCCCGCCCTCGGTCCCACCACGCGGTGGTGCACTGCTCACTGCGCCAAGCTGCGAGGCGCCGACTCGTCACCACCCCCGTCTCTTGACGACATCCGCAGCTGTGGAGCGACACAGCCAGCCGCGTGCTGCACGCAGAGACGAGGCCTCTCCGCCAACCCACGTGATGTGTCCACAAGCCGGTTGTGTTTTTCGATTTAAAGCTTCTTTCGTGACTGCAGGGATTCATCTTCTTGGTTCTTTCGGTAAAGTCATCACGTAGAAGGGAAATAATAAAATAATAAAAATAAAACATGATAAAATAATTCTCACGACGTTTCGGCCACAACGCAAGCAGCCGTCCTCAGGTGAAGAACAGGTCTGTCGGAAAGACAGCGTCTGAATGACGCGGTTGTGTTTGCGTCGCATGTCCGCACGCGCGCGTCGTAGGAGCGGTCGTGGGAGCGGTGGGTGTAGTGGTTAGCGCTGCGCTGCGACACCCGGCGACCCGGGTTCGATTCACGCCCACGGCCAGCAACCAGTGACGGTTATCGGAACCGGACCTGGGCCTCCCCTAGGTTGACTCGGCCTCAAATGAGAACGAGGGAGAAGTGGCAATGTCAAAGACACAGGCCACCCACCCCCCTCGTGTAGCCTTAACCGACCGCTAGGGGCAAGTGCTGTGCGTGAGGACCTATGAAGGTCGGCACGACGGGGTGGGTGGCAGCACCAGGCCCGGCCGCCTTTGTCTCCCCAGTGGCGATGCTTTACACACCGCACCGGGTAATTATTCGCCACCGTTCTTGATCGTGAGCGGGAAGCGAACATAGTCCGACGTTTCGCGGGTGGATGCAGCAAGCATCGTGAGGCATTTGCCACAAATGTTGCCACGAGTCAGATTTCTGGCGACTGCCTGATGTAGCTACCAGCGAATGATCCACACACACACACACTAAACAACTGGGTAGTCCGACGTTTCGCGGGTGGATACAGCAAGCATCGTGAGGCGTTTGCCACAAATCTTGCCACAAGTCAGATTTCTCGCGACTGCCTGATGTTGTCACTACCATACTTCCCAATTGGCTGCTGCTGCTGCTGCTACTGAAGGAGTGAAAAATATATCCGCCGCGTTTGTTCACCGCGTGGCAACTTCATCCATAGGCTGCCGTGTCGGGTGGAGGAAGGGTGCACGACACAGACATTTAACTCGCGTGGCAATCTGACTCCATTCCGAAGAATTGTTCCATTATGAATCGGAAATAAATCAATGTCACCACCACCATCATCATCACCACCACCACCATCATCACCACCACCATCATCACCACCACCAAGGCGAGAAGTTCAGGTCCGGGAGGACGCGTGATAATTGATGTGGGCTTAAATTTCGATGTAAAGCTTTCGTGACTGCAGGGATTCATCTTCTTGGTTCTTTCGGTAAAGTCACGTAGAAGGGAAATAATAATAAAAAAAAACATAATAAAATAATTCTCACGACGTTTCGGCCGCTTGCGATGTGGCCGAAACGTCGTGAGAATTATTTTATTGGTTTATTTTTATTATTTTATTATTTCCCTTCTACGTGATGACTTTACCGAAAGAACCAAGAAGATGATGTGGGCTTGACCGCGGCGGTGATGCTGATGTACCGCCTCCTGGCTCCATGTGCCTGCTGCTGTACCACGTGACAGCCGCTGCTTGTGCCACGCGCCGACTGCTATGCGATGTCGGGTCGGGCTGCTGTTGCTGCTGCTGTTGTTTCTATGTATCGGTGTTTGCGATATCGAGACTGCTTCATATGCGTCGTCGTGTTGGTTGTTGCGTGTCTCTCCGCGTGCTCTCGCCTGACGCAGTGATTGTCCGGGTGTTTGATTTCCGCTCATAACCTCCCCACGTGGTCGTAGTAAAGCAACGCGTGGGGAGGCGCATCCTCAAGACTCTTCTCAAGTTTGTGGGTGGGCGGTGGCGGTGGTGATGGGAAGTCTGGAAATGTCAAGCTATTTAAACAGTGCCCCCCCCCACCCTCCCCCGTACATTGATGAGTTTGAATCGATAATCAGATTCATTCGATGTATGATTTTTTTTTGTACCCGTCGAATATCAATAAGATGTGCGCCAGAATATGAATGCATCGATTAAACCTCGTGTTTGCCACCTCTGCGGTACAGAAATCCGGGACTCGTTGCATTGACGGACCGATTCGTTTTTGATCAATAATAATAATCAGCTTCATCCGAGCGATTGACCAAATCCCCTCCCTCACCCCCAAACTCCGTGGATCCGCTACTGCACCGTGACTCGTGTTGGAGCTTTGGGGCTGAGCTCCGGAAAATATTGTCCCCGGCCTCGCCCTTATTGTTTGCACCCCCCCCATCCCCGCCACCCCCCCCCCCCCCCCAAATCAAGTAAAGGTAAATAAATCCATCTTCTTGCTTCTTTCGGTAAAGTCACGTAGAATGGGAATTATAAAATAATAAAAAATAAAACATAATAAAATAATTCTCACGACGTTTCGGCCACAACGCAAGCAGCCGTATTCAGGTGAAGAACAGGTTCTGTCGGAAAGACAGCGTCTGAATGACGCGGTTGTGTTTGCGTCGCATCTCCGCACGCGCGCGTCGTAGGAGCGGTCGTGGGAGCGGTGGGTGTAGTGGTTAGCGCTGCGCTGCGAAACCCGGCGACCCGGGTTCGATCCACGCCCACGGCCAACACCCAGTGACGGTTATCGGAACCGGACCTGGGCCTCCCCTAGGTTGACTCGGCCTCAAATGAGAACGAGGGAGAAGTGGCAATGTCAAAGACACAGGCCACCCCCCCCCTCGTGTAGCCTTAACCGACCGCTAGGGGCAAGTGCTGTGCGTGAGGACCTATGAAGGTCGGCACGACGGGGTGGGTGGCAGCACCAGGCCCGGCCGCCTTTGTCTCCCCAGTGGCGATGCTTTACACACCGCACCGGGTAATTATTCGCCACCGTTCTTGATCGTGAGCGGGAAGCGAACATAGTCCGACGTTTCGCGGGTGGATGCAGCAAGCATCGTGAGGCATTTGCCACAAATGTTGCCACGAGTCAGATTTCTGGCGACTGCCTGATGTAGCTACCAGCGAATGATCCACACACACACACACTAAACAACTGGGTAGTCCGACGTTTCGCGGGTGGATACAGCAAGCATCGTGAGGCGTTTGCCACAAATCTTGCCACAAGTCAGATTTCTCGCGACTGCCTGATGTTGTCACTACCATACTTCCCAATTGGCTGCTGCTGCTGCTACTGAAGGAGTGAAAAATATATCGGCCGCGTTTGTTCACCGCGTGGCAACTTCATCCATAGGCTGCCGTGTCGGGTGGAGGAAGGGTGCACGACACAGACATTTAACTCGCGTGGCAATCTAACTCCATTCCGAAGAATTGTTCCATTATGAATCGGAAATAAATCAATGTCACCACCACCATCATCATCACCACCACCATCACCACCACCATCACCACCACCACCATCATCACCACCACCATCATCACCACCACCAAGGCGAGAAGTTCAGGTCCGGGAGGACGCGTGATAATTGATGTGGGCTTAAATTTCGATGTAAAGCTTTCGTGACCGCAGGGATTCATCTTCTTGGTTCTTTCGGTAAAGTCACGTAGAAGGGAAATAATAATAAAAAAAAACATAATAAAATAATTCTCACGACGTTTCGGCCGCTTGCGTTGTGGCCGAAACGTCGTGAGAATTATTTTATTGGTTTATTTTTATTATTTTATTATTTCCCTTCTACGTGATGACTTTACCGAAAGAACCAAGAAGATGATGTGGGCTTGACCGCGGCGGTGATGCTGATGTACCGCCTCCTGGCTCCATGTGCCTGCTGCTGTACCACGTGACAGCCGCTGCTTGTGCCACGCGCCGACTGCTATGCGATGTCGGGTCGGGCTGCTGTTGCTGCTGCTGTTGTTTCTGTGTATCGGTGTTTGCGATATCGAGACTGCTTCATATGCGTCGTCGTGTTGGTTGTTGCGTGTCTCTCCGTGTGCTCTCGCCTGACGCAGTGATTGTCCGGGTGTTTGATTTCCGCTCATAACCTCCCCACGTGGTCAGAGTAAAGCAACGCGTGGGGAGGCGCATCCTCAAGACTCTTCTCAAGTTTGTGGGTGGGCGGTGGCGGTGGTGATGGGAAGTCTGGAAATGTCAAGCTATTTAAACAGTGCCCCCCCCCCACCCTCCCCCGTACATTGATGAGTTTGAATCGATAATCAGATTCATTCGATGTATGATTTTTTTTTGTACCCGTCGAATATCAATAAGATGTGCGCCAGAATATGAATGCATCGATTAAACCTCGTGTTTGCCACCTCTGCGGTACAGAAATCCGGGACTCGTTGCATTGACGGATCGATTCGTTTTTGATCAATAATAATAATCAGCTTCATCCGAGCGATTGACCAAATCCCCTCCCTCACCCCCAAACTCCGTGGATCCGCTACTGCACCGTGACTCGTGTTGGAGCTTTGGGGCTGAGCTCCGGAAAATATTGTCCCCGGCCTCGCCCTTATTGTTTGCACCCCCCCCCCATCCCCGCCACCCCCCCCCCCCCCAAATCAAGTAAAGGTAAATAAATCCATCTTCTTGATTTGAAGCTTTCGTGACTGCAAGGAATCATCAAGAAGATGATCCATCTTCTTGGTTTTTTCGGTAAAGTCACGTAGAATGGGAATTATAAAATAATAAAAAATAAAACATAATAAAATAATTCTCACGACGTTTTGGCCACAACGCAAGCAGCCGTCCTCAGGTGAAGAATGAAACACCACCAAGCTTGGAGCGTATATTTAAGCTGGGTTGGTGGGAGAAGAGCGCATTGACAAAGGAATTTGCATATCAAGATGAATTTAGCATATTTATGGGAAATGCATTTGCCATAAATATGCAAATTCCTTTGTCAAGGCGCTCTTCTCCCACCAACCCAGCTTAAATATACGCTCCAAGCTTGGTGGTGTTTCATTCTTCACCTGAGGACGGCTGCTTGCGTTGTGGCCGAAACGTCGTGAGAATTATTTTATAATGTTTTATTTTTATAATTTTATTATTTTCCTTCTACGTGACTTTACCGAAAGAACCAAGAAGATGAATCCCTGCGGTCACGAAAGCTTTAAATCGATAAATAAATCCACCCATCATCAGCAGCGGCACGGCGTCAATGTCGTGGTCACTATTGTTATAATTGAACTGTAAGACTGCTCAGTTGAACACGTAGGTTTTCACGACCAGTATTATTCATTATATCGGTGTTTGGGTTAGATCGCGTTATTTATAAATGTGTCGTAACCCTCCACCACCCGACACGGCCAAACAGTAAAAAAGTGTCACGTTGACAAAAGACAAAATAATTCACTTCTTTAGCCCACCGGTGTGTTGAAGAGAGAATCAACATCGTTCAAAATGTGAGTCGTACGACGTTTCGCTGGTAATTACATCCAGCATCATCGGGCGATTTGCCAGAATGGTGAGGCTCTCATCTTGCTCCCGGTCTTAAATAGAGCAGCAGCAGCAGCAGCAGAAGAGTGACGTTAGACTGCTGCCGGTAGAACACCGATGAGGGTAACGAGCGTCATCGATGACAACAAACGCCATCAGTGCCATCCACAGTATCGGTGCGTCACGTCAAAGAGAACATGCCAATAGGTTTGTTCACGTGCCAAAACCCTTACTAATCGGATGTGTCGGGTGGTGGCGGGTTTAACGACACAGTGATATCTAGATTTGAAGTTTTCGTGACTGCAGGGATCCATACTCTTTGGTTCTTTCGGTAAAGGTATAAAATAAAATACATTAGATCACGACGTTTCGGGCGCAACACAAGCAATCGTCATCAGGTGGTTTTCTGGGAAACGTCGTGATTTAATTATTTTATAGCTACGTGACTTTACCGAAAGTACCAAATAGTATGGACACAGTGATATATTTACGTGATCTAACTCCCTCCCCCCTCTATATTATGGATGATATTGTCCGCGAAAGCCTCCCACGCCTGATCCTCAGTGCCACTCACGCGCGTGTGACGTCATGGTCACCGGTTCGCTCCGATCTCCAGGCGCGGCACTTGACAGAATGTCGACGTTTCGAGCTCCGAAGCTACACCCGAGACCTAAACCGTCGCCCGAACACTCAGCCCCAGGGGCTCCAGGCGGCTCTTGAAGGGACTTACTTGCGTGGCGTTGACTGCTTACACTGGTCAACACACTTTTTCTGGTATAAGGTATTCCAACGGTTTATAAGGTAATTTTGGGGTGCTGATTCCAAATCTGGCATCAGTTTTTGTCTATCACATCAGGTTTTTTGAGATATCAAATATTGCATTTTCAATAAAAACTGCAGAAGAAAAATATTAAATAAATGTGGATATCTACATAAAATTATATTATAAACACACTATCCTAAAAATACAGCACCATATTTTAACACTAAAGCAGTCAGTGACTCGCAACAACTTGCAATCATAAGTGACGGAGTTAATTTCGGGTAAAATCAATTAAAATGGGGTATGCCGATAGCATAAAAAATGAGATGCGATAGAGCAAATCTGAGATCAGATTTGAAATCAGCACCCTGAAATTAGTCTAGAACAGCTGCAAAAGTCCAGGCCAGAAAAAAATTGAATTTGTTGTTGTTGTTGTTGACCAGTGTAACTGTTTCGCTCTTTTTGTTCTTTGGGTTTCCGCACCCTGCACTAGCCATGGCCCTTCCTCTCAACTCGAGCCCGAATCATAACCCTGTCCCGGGTTCTAACCCTAGCCCCGAGCTCTGGAGCCAATCCTTGCTCTGATCAAAGCATGACAGGGGATCGAACCGAGACTGTGAGTCCGCTGTGAAATAATTTCTCCTCGTCGAATCAACATCATCCTCATAGCTACCATGATCATCACCATCATCATCGCCATCACCATCATCATCGTGACCATCAACATCACCAACATCATTGTCATCACCATCGCTGCGACCATCATCCCCATCATCATCGCCACCAACAGCATCACCATAATAATTGTCATCATCGCCGCCACCATCATCGTCACCATCATCATTATCACCACCACCATAACCATCACCATCATCACCCTAATCACCGTCACCATCGATGCAATGATAGATTGTACGATGTTTAAATCCCACGTGATTCTTCATCATCCAACGCCAAAGTTCGCTACAACTCTCTCTATCCACTGCTGGATGAAGGCCGTGATTGCTGTGGCAGTCATGAGGGGTTCATAACCATACTTCACCATTTTAATGGGGATAGTCAAAGGGGGGTGGGGAGGGGGGTTCAGTTAAGACTCGCCACTGATGTTAGCCGTGGCGGAAATCGAACGCAGGTGACCGTCTTCACAGCGAGGTGGCGCTAACCACTGCGCCACCGCTCTCCACAGGATACCAACACACACGGGCGCGCGCATATGCAAAAAGACAAAGATCCCCCCTATAGCCTCAACAGACTCTTTGGGCAAGTACTTTTGTAGGGCACTTATGAAGGCCGGCGCGGCACACGAGGGGGTGGGTGGCCTGCACCACGCCCGACCGCCTTTGTCTCCCCAATGCTGATGTTTATACACCGCACATGCCGTGAGCTCGAATAGAACCCGGAGCGCCGGGTTCGTAGCTCAGTGCGTTAACCACTGTGTCCATCCACGTGCACATACACATGATACACACACACAGAGAGTGCGGATTTACACATGTATCAAAACACACACACACAAAGACAAAGATCCCCCCTTTTATCCTCAAAATGATGTTGGGGCAGAATGAGGGGGTGGGTGGCCAACACCACGCCCGGCCGCCTTTGTCTCCATAGTGGCGATGTCTTTTACGCACCGCACCAGGAACTCATTTGAGGCTGAGTCGACGTGGGGGAGGCCCAGGACCGGTTTAGATGACCGTCAGTGGTGTTCGTGTTGGCCGTGAGCGGGAATCGAATTCGAGCCGCCGAGTTCATAGCGCGGCGCGCTAACCACTACACCACCGCTCCTTCCATTCTTCTCCCCACCAAAGACAAAGATCCCCCGTATAGCGTTAACAAACAGTTGGGGCAAGTGCTGTTAGCGAGCACCTATGAAGGCCGGCACGGCACACGAGGGGGTGGGTGGCCAGCACCACGCCCGGCCGCCTTTGTCTCCCCAGTGGCGATGTTTACACACCGCACCAGGTTCTCATTTAAGGCTGAGTCGGCCTAGGCGAGGCCCAGGACCAGATCAGATAATTTTCGCTGGCGTTGGCCGTGAGCGGGAATCGAACTAGGGTCACCGGGTTCGTAGCGCAGCGTTGCGCACACCGCTACACTCACCACCACCACCACTTTTACCTCCTCTCCCCACAGCCCCTCCCCCCCATCCCCCCCATCACCCCCCCCCCCCCGCAAGTCGCGAGGTGCAATGCCCCCCAACGTTGTGAATGATCAACACGGCAGCATCGGAACTCGCCAGCAGCTGCGAGCGACCAAATGTTTCATTGGGCCGCGTGGTGACGCCGTCACGAGGCTCACGCCTAACGCGTGGGTCTCACGTCCAATGCGTGAGACTCACGTGCAGAGCGTGAGTCTCACGTGCATTGCGTGAGTCTCACGTGCAGAGCGTGAGACTCACGTGCAGTGCGTGAGACTCACGTGCAGTGCGTGAGACTCACGTGCAGTGCGTGAGTCTCACGTGCAGAGCGTGAGACTCACGTGCAGTGCGTGAGACTCACGTGCAGTGCGTGAGACTCACCCGGCCGGGTACGGGTAGCCGGGTATCGAGTAGGGTACGGGTATCGGGTACCCGGTTGCGACCTCTGCTGGGAGCCCATAAGTTTTCCATGGGACGCGAGGTGGGGCTGCGACGCTTCGTGCCGAGCGTGAGGAGCGGTGGCGCAACGGTCGGCGCGCTGCGCTACGAACCTGGACCATCCGAGTTCGATTCCCACTCACGGTCACCGACAACGGTGACGATTTTCGGAACCGGGCCTGGGCCTCCCCCTAGGTCGACTCCGCCTCAAATGAGTCCCCGGTAGCGGTGTGTCAAGTAAAATAAAAACATCGCCACTGGGGGAGACAAAGGCGGCCGGGCGTGGTGCTGGCCACCCAACCCCTCGTGGGCCGCGCCGGCCGTGTGCGTACGCGTGTTGAACTTCTTTCGCACCGTACGTAGCCCACCGTGCTAATCGGAGGTGCGGCGGCGGGAGGGGGATCACAAACTAGCGACACATCGGTGCTGCTGCAGCTGCTTGCTGACAGCACTTGCCCCAACATTGTCACAGGGCTACACGGGTGATCTTTGTCTGTGTCTGTGTGCCGCTCTCTGGTTCAGCTCACGAACTTCAACCGAGGGGGCGAGGAGATGCCGACGAGCAGCCATCCCGTGTTTGTTCGACGTGGCACGAATCAAGTCAAATAAAAAACGTTGTGTCTCGCCCCTCGTCTCCTGGCGTCTCCCTCACTACTTCGTCGTGGGTTAAACATATCTTCGCCACCGTGATGATGATGAGAGAGAGAGACACCGCAAACTCCAAATATACAGCAGCAGGCGTCAGGGTCCCGGGGATCGAACCCACGACCTCCTGCATACCAGTCGAGGCAGTTAACATCCCTCCACCGTGGCTCTCCGCAAACCACACCAGGTACTCACTTGAGGCTGAGTCGACCTAGGGGAGGCCCAGGCCCGGTTCAGAAAATCGTCACTGCTGTCGGTGGCCGTGAGCGGGGATCGAACTCGGGTGGCCACCACCACCTCCACCACCACCTCCACCACCACCTCCACCACCACCTCCACCACCACCTCCACCACCACCTCCACCACCACCTCCACCACCACCTCCACCACCACCTCCACCACCACCTCCACCACCACCTCCACCACCACCTCCACCACCACCTCCACCACCACCTCCACCACCACCTCCACCACCACCTCCACCACCACCTCCACCACCACCACCAGCACCACCACCAACCACCATCTCCACCACCACCTCCACCACCTCCACCACCACCACCACCACCACCTCCACCACCTCCACCACCACCACCACCACCTCCACCACCACCACCACCAGCACCACCACCACCACCACCTCCACCACCTCCACCACCACCACCACCAGGACCACCACCACCACCACCACCACTACCACCACCACCACCACCACTACCACCACCACCACCACTACCACCACCACCACCACCACTACCACCACCACCACCACTACCACCACCACTACCACCACCACCACCACTACCACCACCACCACCACCACTACCACCACCACCACCACTACCACCACCACCACCACCACTACCACCACCACTACCACCACCACCACTACCACCACCACCACCACTACCACCACCACCACCACCACTACCACCACCACCACTACCACCACCACCACCACTACCACCACCACCACCACTACCACCACCACCACCACTACCACCACCACTACCACCACCACTACCACCACCACCACCACTACCACCACCCCCACCACCACCACCACCCTCACCACCACCACCACCAGTGGTCCCCTTCACTTATTTTCAGAGGGGGAGGGGCACTTTCGCCGATAGGACATCATCGGTGTGTGTGAGGGCCACCACAGCATTTGAAACCATTGGTGGGTTGACGGCAGCAATGATGGGTGGGGGGTGGGGGGTGTTTTCGCTCTTTGTGTTTTGTCGGGGGCCGCACTCAAGGGCCACCTGGGCCTGCCAGTGGCCCGCGGACCTTACAATGAAGAACGCCGCTCACCACCACCACCATCATCCAATACCAACACCCGCCATTCGCCACTAAGTGGCGGTGATGTCACCACGACGCCTGTGCCAGGCCAGGTGCACTTTGAGGCCACGTGAAGTGTCGAAGGCTCGCTGACAGGAGGCCACGGGACAGACCCAGCAGGTGCTATGGGTTGGTTGACTAAGATGACTTGCAGAGGCACCTACTGTGCAAACTTGCTGAATTTTATCCGGCCGGCGCTCCACTCGTTGTTATGAGTGTCGCTCCTCTGCCCTCAGTTCTTGTCGGAGGGCGACTGCCTCCAACTGCCCAGTAGCAGCGTCCTTCACGAGCCTCCTCCATCGAGGCCGATATTGACACTGCTAGTACCAGTCGTCGGCAAATCCACTCAGCTCCACATCCTCCTGTACTACATCACTCCATCTCTTCTCTAGCCCGTGTCGTCCCCGTTTAGCCCTTTCTATCCGGCCAAACAGAAGCTGCTTGGGCATGCGGTGGCTGGGCATGCGGTGGCTGGGCATGCGGTGACTGGGGCATGCGGTGGCTGGGGCATGCGGTGGCTGGGGCATGCGGTGGCTGGGGCATGCGGTGGCTGGGCATGCGGTGCCAGGGCATGCGGTGGCTGGGCATGCGGTGACTGGGGCATGCGGTGGCTGGGCATGCGGTGGCTGGGGCATGCGGTGGCTGGGGCATGCGGTGGCTGGGGCATGCGGTGGCTGGGCATGCGGTGGCTGGGGCAAGCGGTGGCTGGGCATGCGGTGGCTGGGCATGTGGTGGCTGGGCATGCGGTGGCTGGGCATGAGGTGGCTGGGCATGCGGTGGCTGGGCATGCGGGCTACGTGACCCAGCCAAGACAGCATCACCGCCACCACCGCAACCGACTGCCAAACCCGCCCGGTGGATCGACGATGGAGGGACCGGACTGAGCATTGAGAAAGTTGGTGCCTGATGTCCGTGGGCGCTCACCTGTTTAAATAAAGGGTCTCTCTGGAGGATTGATTGGGGTTGCCTGCCCAGGAATAGCATTTAATTAAAAGCGGAGCGGCTGGCCGAGAGTGTTGCGGGAAAGAGCTGTCGGGTTTTATCCGGGCCATTGACGTCACTCGGGTATCCATCCCCTGTATAATTCATGAGCACGTGGGCGGCTTGAAGGAGGGAGGGATGAAGGAGCGGGTGAGTGTGTGAGTGAGTGTGTGAGTGGATGCGTGAGTGTGTGAGTGGACGTGTGAGTGAGTGGGGGTTTGTGTGAGTGAGTGAGTGTGTGAGTGAGAGGGGGAGTGTGCGAGCGAGTGAGTGAGGGAATGTGTGAGTGTTTGGAGGAATGTGTGAGTGAGTGGATTTGTGAGTTTGTGAGTGGGTGGGGGGATTTGGGGAGTGTTGAAGCAGTGAATAGCGAACTGCGCTATGAAACCGGCGACCCGAGTTCGATTCCCGCTCACGACCAACACCAGTGACGATTATCTCAACCAATCTTGGGCCTCCTCTAGGTCGACTCAGCCTCAAATGAAGATCTGGTGTGGTGTGTAAACATCGCCACAAGGGAGACAAAGGCGGCCGAGCGTGGTACTGACCACCCACCCCCTCGTGTGCCGTGCCGGAACTTGCCCCAACAGTCTGTTAAGGCTATACGGGGATCGTTGTCTGTGTGTGTGGGGGGAGGGAGGCATGTATTAGTGTGTCTGTGTGTGGGTGAATGAACGTGTACACGGGGGATCTTGTTTGTAGTGCTGATAGTAGTGGTGCTGAAGATGGTGGTGCTGATGCTGGTGGTGGTGCTGATGGTGGTGCTGATGGCGGTGTTGATGATCGTGGTATTGATAATGGTCGTGGTGCTGAAGATGGTGGTGCTGATGCTGGTGGTGGTGCTGATGGTGGTGCTGATGGCGGTGTTGATGATCGTGGTATTGATAATGGTCGTGGTGCTGAAGATGGTGGTGCTGATGCTGGTGGTGGTGCTGATGGTGGTGCTGATGGCGGTGTTGATGATAGTGGCATTGATAATGGCAGTGACCTGATGGTCGTGGTGCTGATGGTGCTGGTGCTGATGATGGCAGTGGGCTGAAAATAGTATGATGGTAGTCGCCTGATGATGGTGGTTGTGCTGCTGGCTGATGGTGGTGATGCTGATGGTGGTGCTGATAGTATTAGTGGGTTGATGGTGGTGGTGCAGATGTTGGTGGTGTTGATGGTGGTGGTGCAAATGTTGGTGGTGGTCGTGGTGTTGATGGGGAGCGGTGGTGTCGCGGTTAGCGCTACGCTGCGCTACGAACCTGGCGACCTGGGTTCGATTCCCGCTCACGGCCAACACCGGTGACGATTGTCTGAACCGGCCCTGGGCCTCCAGTAAGTCGATTCAGCCTCAAATGAGTACCTGGTGCGATGTGTGGACATCGCCACTGGGGAGACAAAGGCGGCCGGGCGTAGTGTTGGCCACCCATCCCCTCGTGTGCTGTGCGGGCCTTCATCGGTACTTGCTAACAGCACTTGCCCCAACAGTCTGTTAAGGCTATACGGGGGATTTTTGTTTTTGGTGTTGATGGTGGTGCTAATGATTGTAGTTGGCTCATGGTGGTGCTGATCGTGGTGGTGCTGATGGTGGTGGTTCTAATGGCGATAGTTTCTGAATGCATTATTCATGATACTGACGAAAGAGCCGAGTGCTCTTTAAAGACAGAGAGGTCTCTGTGGAGATCAGGGATACCGGGGCGATCGTGAGAGTGTGCGTGTGTGTGAGAGTGTGTGTCTGTGTGTGTGAGAGTGTGTGCAGTGGGAGCAGTCGTGTAGAGGTTAGCGCGCTGCGCTATGAACCTGGCGTCCGAGTTCGATTCCCGCTCACGGCCAACACCAGTGACGATTATCTGAAAGGGCCCTGGGCCTCCCCTAGGTCGACTCAGCATCAAATGAGTACCTGGTGTGGTGTGTAAGCATCGCCACTAGGGAGGCAAAGGTGGTCGAGGGTGGTTGCTGGTCACCCACCCCCTCGTGTGCTGTTCCGGCCTTCATAGGTGCTCGCTAACAACACTTGCACCAACAGTCTGTTAAGGCTATACGGGGGGTCTTTGTCTTTTGCTCGGGGAGCGGTGGGGCAGCGGTTAACGTGCTGCGCTACAAACCCGGCGACCCGGGTTCGATTACCACTTAGGGTCAACAGCAGTGGCAATTATCTGAACCGGTCCTGGGCCTCCCCTAGGTTGATTCAGCGTAAAACTTGTACCTAGTGTGATATATAGACATAAACACTCTAGAGACAAAGGCGGTCGGGCTTGGTGCTGGCCACCCACCCACCCCTTTTTTTGCCGTGCCGTCCTTCATAGTTCCTCGCTAACAGCACTTGCCCCAAAAGTCGGTTAAGGCTATACGGAGGATATTTGTCTTTGTGTGCACGTGTGTGTCTCTGGTACATATTAATTGTACGTATTTGCGTTGAACTTCTTTCGCGCCGTACGTAGACAACCGTGCTAATCGGAGGCGCGATGGAAGGGCAGCAAACTAAACACGAAAAATAAGTTCTAAAGAAATGAGTTTTCGGTGTAGATTGAAAAGTGCATCGCTACAGTGGCTTTTTAATATCGGAAGGAGGAACGTTCCAGACGGCCGCAAAAGCCCATCCTGAAAGCGCGCCATTCAGTGCCCGTCTTTATTCGATGATTCGCCAAAAGCCGCCACCGCCGCTGCTGTTGCTGCTGCTGCTGCGAGGATGACCCCCGGAGTTGGCGTGATGGTTTACCCTCCTTGACGAGGTCAGCGAGGTGTCGTGGTGCAATTGATGCAGCACACGCGTGTCCTCAAATAGCCGTCGCCCCGTTAGTTTCACTCTGGTCGAAAAATATATCGTACGTTATATATTTAAGATCCGCGATTATCGTATCGTCCGTTTGTTTTCATCCCGTAGTTTATGTTTAGGTAGAGGGCCGTGTGATTATCTGACCTGACTTGTGTCGTTAAGACCCTCCTGGTGTGAAAACATATTTATAGCTCATCGGATTCTTCCAGTATAAGCCAATATTCGGATTCCTGATTTAGCAATGCGCCAATTTTTATTTGGGAAAAAATTAACCCGTAAAACAAAGTTTTTCACTATAAATCCTTTATATGCGTGGCGGCTAGAGTCCTCTCGTCCTCTGGCTTGAGATGGCTGCCACCTATGGGTCAGATGATTGCCTGCCACCATTAAGCAATTGGTAATTAAATATAATTTTTTTTTCCTAAAAAGTGTAAAAATTTGGAAAAAAAATTTCACGAAAATTAATTGTCACGCACAACGAGTCTGTGTGCAAAATGTCAGCTCGATTGGATCACGGGAAGTGGGTTAAAAAACGACCGAAAGATTTGCATGGTCGTAAGCGCGCAAGCGCGCAAGCAAGTGAACTTAATATAAAGGATTTAAAAAAAGCAAACAAAATTCAACACATTCCGTGTCAATAACACCGCGCATGGGACCTTAAAATACAACGAATATAATAGCAGACGACGTTTCGGGCAATGCCACTTATTTTGTCATTAGTTCAGCTCACGTGTAAATCGAAGGGCAATTCCCAGAAGCGGATTTAGAAATAGATATTTACAGCGGCTCATTTGATTCGTCTTAAATATGTAATTGTAGTTCGTGATATTCGCTGCAACAAATAACTCAAAAGGAGAGTACTCTCTATTTGCTGTGAAGAAGGGCCATTGCCCCGAAACGTCGGGCATTATATATTTCCCTGCATGCCCAAACGCGTCGAGTTTGTCCATAGGGTGGCCACAAAAGTCAGGACACACATCGGGTTATTTAATGTTATTTTGGTCACGTGGCAAGGTTTGTGATGAGTCAACTCCAGGTGAAGTTCACCAAAGCACATTAAACAAACCAAGACAAGCGCTTAATATAATTCAATTAACAATGCTTTTGGGGGGGGCTGATATTATCGCGATAATCGTCAATATCTGTAGATCTTTCATCGTATTGGAGAGTCACGGAGGGAGCGTACCCACAGAACAGCAACACTGCCCTCTTGTGGAAACGGTGCGTAGCTGAATTCTACTCAGTTCTTTCGGTAAAGTCACGTAGGTAAAAATGAAATTAAAATTAATAAAAATAAAATTAAATAAAAATCACGACGTTTCGGAGGCAACACAAGCTTCCGTCTTCAGGTGAAACAGTCACAGCAAAATATCTGAAGACGGAAGCTTGTGTTGCCTCCGAAACGTCGTGATTTTTATTGTTTTATTTTTATTAATTTTTATTTCATTTTTACCTACGTGACTTTACCGAAATAACTAAGAGTATGAATCATTGCAGTCACGAAAGCTTCGAATCTAGAAATAGCTGAATTCTGTAAATCGTAGCAACCACCAAAGACAAAGATGCCACGTATAGCCTTAACAGACTGTTGGGGCAAGTGCTGTTAGGGAATAGCAGCTATGAAGGCCGGCACGGTGGCACACGAGGGAATGGGTGGCTAGCACCCGCGCCTGGCCTCCTTTGTTTCCCACGTGGCGATGTTTACGATGTTTACGATTTTTCGATTTAAAGCTTTCCTGACTGCAGGGATTCATTTTCTTGGTTCTTTCGGTAAAGTCACGTAGAAGGGAAATAATACAATAATAAAAATAAAACAATAAAATAATCAGACGCTGTCTTCCCGACAGACCTGTTCTTCACCTGAGGACGGCTGCTTGCGTTGTGGCCGAAACGTCGTGAGAATTATTTTATTATGTTTTATTTTTATTATTTTACTACTTCCCTTCTACGTTACTTTACCGAAAGAACCAAGATGTTTACGATGTCTAAGATATCCCCACGTGGCGGTGTTTACCTGGCGATGTCTCCTTTTTTCTCCCACGTGGCGATTTTTACATCTTCTTAGGTTTTTTTTTTTTTCGGTAAAGTCACGTAGAAAGTAAAATAAAATAAAAACAA
This sequence comes from Lampetra fluviatilis, assembly GCF_964198595.1. NCBI lineage: Eukaryota > Metazoa > Chordata > Hyperoartia > Petromyzontiformes > Petromyzontidae > Lampetra > Lampetra fluviatilis. Next base: position 4,818,926 of record NC_136297.1, read on the forward strand.
AAATCACGACGTTTCGGAGTCAAGTCTTGATACAGCTAATCTGGCTGTGACGGTCCCACCTGATGACGGGGACTTGTGTTGCCTCCGAAACGTCGTGATTTTTGTTTTTATTTTATTTTACTTTCTACGTGACTTTACCGAAAAAAAAAAAACCTAAGAAGATGATTCCTTGCAGTCACGAAAGCTTCAAATCTAGCGATTTTTACACTTTCCAACTAAACTATATTTTCAATTTAAAGCTTTCGTGACTTCAGGGATTCATCTTCTTGGTTATTTAGGTAAAGTCACGTAGAAGGGAAGTAATAAAAAAAAATATATAATAAAATAAAATAATAATTTTCGATTTAAAGCTTTCGTGACTGCAGGGATTCATCTTCTTGGTTTTTTCGGTAAAGTCACGTAGAAGGGAAGTAATAAAATAATAAAAATAAAACATAATAAAATTAAACAATTCTCACGACGTTTCGGCCACAACGCAAGCAGCCGTCCTCAGGTGAAGAATGAGACACTTCAAGCTAGGAACTTACATATAAGCTGGGTTGGGGGTGGTAGAAGAGCGCCTTAACAAAAAGAATGTGCATATCAAGATGAGTTTAGCATATACATGGGAAATGCGCAGGGGGCGGGGGGGCTTCAAAGTCATACCATGCCCACGCACTATGCAGGATGAAGAGCACCAAGGGGGGGTGCAGGGATTAGCATTAACAAAGGAAAGGAATGCCAAATAATAATATTACGTTTTGTTTTTATTATTTTATTACTTCCCTTCTACGTGACTTTACCGAAAGAACCAAGAAGATGAAACTATATTTTTTGTGACCACGTAAGGCCCACTGAGTTGTGTGCAGCTCTTTTTTTCCAGAAGCGACTTGGCCACAAATGACAGCTCAACCAAGTGGCTTACCGCGTGGCAATGTATAGTAGCCGAATACTCTCAAGGCATACTTCTAAACGTGGAGGTTGAAAACCGGAGGACCCGGAGAAAAATCCACGCGACCACGGGGAGGAAATGCAAACTCCAAATATACAGGTATCAGGGTCGGGATTGAACCCATGAGCCTCCTGTATACCAGTTTATATATTAATATATTTACGCGATCTAACCCAAATAAAACTCTATTATAGTACTGTGCATGTTTTCACGTTTACAAATATATTATGGCTAAAGTGTATGGAAAAATTACGTCATAAGTATTCGGTAGGACCGCGTTTCATGACGTCAGTACAACCACCGCGTGCTCGATGGAACGTGACGTCGCAACCCTTTCCCGGTAATCCGTCCCGGTATACGAGTGCGTGACGTCACGCTCAGAACACTCTACGGGTTACATGACGTCACGCAGGCACTGCCTCCCCCCACTACATATAAAGAGTGACGTCACGTCCGCCTTCTCTCTCTCCCGTGCCCGGCAGCCGAGGAAGCCATTAGTGAGTTTTCCTCTCCGTTCCATCGCGCGCCATCCGCCTCCATCCGACACCATCCGCGCGTTTCGTCGCCATGTACGCGCGCCTCGGTGTCGCGGCGAGCAGCCCCACTCATCACGTCGCCTTTGTTTTCGCAGGTGAACGAGCGAAATGGCGGAGGCGGAGGCGTAAGTGTTCACTGCTTTACATACCCGAGTTGATAACGCGCGGACCTATAAAGTTGACCCGAGCATTGTAATGGGACGAGTTTGCGTTCCCCCCTCAAGCCACCCACCCCAGCTATTAATTGTAGCCATCGTTGAGCAGGAATCTGGGAACTTGTTAACGAAGTTTAGAAATAAACGTGAGGTTGTGTACGATTCTTAGGTTTCCCTGGTGGCACGTGAGGCGTCGTGTAAGCTGAGTTTTCGAGTCTGCTCTTGAGACTTAAGGACATATTTGTGGTTTCAATTATCATCGTTAAAGTTTCAGATTCATAGTCCGACTCGGGCTGCTTTAGTAGTCCCAAAGTGCTGTGCCCCATGGCTCGCGGTGCCAGAGTTAAGGGCTCTCTGGATTCCAATCGTTGCGTTATAATTATTGAGGTCCGTATAGCAAGCCGACTAAGTAGCCCTCGTAACATTTTACATTTCCGTTGTGAATTATTGAGGGCCCAGACTGAGGTTAACTTGTGACCTATTAAAGTTCTGTGTTCATGTGCGAGGCGCGTAGCCCCAAAGTATTTGTTCTTTTCAAATATCAGCAGAATTGTATTCCTCGCATGTATATGTACGCAAACGTGTTTCAACATATATTGTTTAGCCTTTTATTATGCCATGTTGAGTATGAATGTGATTGCGCTTTGAGTGGCAGATTAGTTTCGCCAACAAAGGCCCCCACGTGTATGCAAACAAAAATACAATTGGTCTGACAACCAGATGTTATTGGCAAGAGCACTTCGTGGAGGGGGGGGGTACAGTTTTCATTCCCCAGGTAGAGCCACACACGAGAGGGCTTTCTAGGCGTTTGTTCACACTTAACAGTTTGCTCGCTTAAGCAAAATTCTGCTGGATAAAATCGGTGTCGGAAGCCAAAATAATCCCTTCTACGTGACTTTACCGAAAGAATCAAGAATATGAATCCCTGCAGTCACGAAAGCTTTAAATCGAAACGTACATTTATGTTTGTGGAGTAGCACTCGATGGATTTGTGATCACGGTAGTTTTCGGAGGCAGATTAATACACACGAGTCGCGATAGTTTTAAGAGTTTCTCGAGGGTTTCGGAGCCAAACTCGGGGATACCCTCACGATGATGTTGTAGGCTTTGTTGCTAGTGCGCCAGGTTCTTTGAGCCAAGCTGAAGCCTCCTTTTATTCTAGATTTGAAGCTTTCGTGACTGCAAGGATTCATATTCTTAGGTTTTTTCGGTAAAGTCACGTAGGTAAAAAAATGTAAATTAATAAACGTAAAATAAAACAATAAAAAATCACGACGTTTTGGAAGCAACACAAGCCTCCGTTTTCAGGTGGAACCGTCACAGCCACGACAGCTGTATCAAGTAAATGAGAGATCACAAGACATACCACCCCGTATATATAATGGTTGAGGGGGGGAAGGGCCAGGAACGGCACACTTTTTTTGACGAGGGCTCGTGGTGCCACACCAGGGCTTCCTAGGCCCAGTACCCGCGTAGCTGTGTTGATGAACTTGACGTCGGATTCCCAATCACTCCTCGATGAGTGAGAACGTCTTCTGAGCAGCAGCGGGGTAGGTCCACTGGATGTGTTCGAATTGTCTCCACTCACGTGTGCCACTGCATCTGCACGAACGTGTCCCCAGTAGGTTCGAGTAATTGGCTGCTCTTAATGAGCACGTGATCAGCCAGGTCTCTTCTGAAAAAGAGCTGTGTAGCCCAGTGGGCTTTGCCTGGTAAAATAAAAAGTTTAGTATCGTACTGGTGTCACTTTCACTGGTACGTTACCAGCAACGCATACTCTGCCGAGTACTAAAAAGCGATTGCGTAGCAGACTCACGGATTTACGATGAGGTTAATTCCACAGTATAGCATTGATGATAATTATGATGAAGATGATCACTGACGATATACTCCTACAACACGTGTACACGCCATCGCCGCCACGAAGCGCCGCTATATTCATCTTCTTGGTTATTTCGGTAAAGTCACGCTGTCTTTCCGACAGACCTGTTATTCACCTGAGGACGGCTGCTTGCGTTGTGGCCGAAACGTCGTGAGAATTATTATGTTTTATTTTTATTATTTCCCTTCTACGTGATGACTTTACCGAAAGAACCAAGAAGATGAATCCCTGCAGTCACGAAAGCTTTAAATCGAAATTTAACTCAGCTATATTGTTTGCAATAGTTTAGTATAACTCTCCTCTCACGTGTGCGTGTGTCACTGCGCGTGCGTCCTCAGTGTCAGCGGCGGACCCATGGACGTGAACACGGCCTTGCAGGAGGTTCTAAAGACGGCGCTGATCCACGACGGACTCGCCCGCGGTCTCCGCGAGGCGGCAAAGGCCCTCGACAAGTGAGGAGCGAGCGGCAGTGTGCAGATGCCACCGCGGCCACGCTTACAAAATAATAGCCGCAGCCACACACCTTCAATATCTAAAGGCCTCGGCACCAGATAACAACCTCAACAGCTCACGTGTCGTGCTTGTGCTCATTGGCCTTTGTGCGCGTGGTTGTGAGGATGTGCTCAAGTGGGGAGCAGTGGTGCAGCGTGATGTGTAAACAGCGCCACTAGGGAGATGAACGCGGTCGGGCGTGGTGTTGGCCACCCACACGCTCGTGTACCGTGCCGGCCTTCAGAGGTGTTCCCTAACAGCACTTGCACAAAAGTTTAAGGCTACGCAGGGGGGGGATCTTTGTTTTCGCTCTGGTGTGATAATAATGGCAGTGATGCTACCCTTTGCTGATATATTTTGCGTGATATTGCGTGTACGTGCATTATTCCGTGTTGCGTGCGTACGCATGCTTTTCCGTGTGTGATTGTTTAATGTGTACAATACTCCGGTTGTGTTGCGAGCGTGCCGTATCAGTGCTCTTGCTTCAGAGTGCACATTGCCTGGCTCTAGCGCTGTTGTGACGTCCTACTCTTGACGCAACTATCCAGCTCGCCCACCTCGATGTAATATCGCAGTTCTGGCTCTTATGACAACATCGGCCAATACGAAGAAGCGGCAAATGGTTCTTGTGTTTTAACTTTGCCGCGGTGTCGTGTTTGCGTGTGCAGGCGGCACGCCCATCTGTGCGTCCTCGCCAGCAACTGCGATGAGCCCATGTACGTGAAGCTGGTGGAGGCCCTGTGCAACGAGCACCAGATCAACCTCATCAAGGTCCGTTGGCTGGATTGTGCGTCCTTTATCCCGGGAGATTCGGTAGCGCATGTATATTTGGCGACGCTGCTGCTGTGTTGGTAGTGGTGCGTGAGCGCGATGAACAACCTCGACACGTGCATCAATAATAACACTGGCCTTACAAGGACAAATAATGTAACATGTTGTGAAGAAGGGCCATTACCTGGAACGTCACCCATTCTAGGCGTTTTTATTTTTATAGCCACACAATGTTATTGTCGTAATGTGTGGAGTTTGCAATGAACCCAATGAGAGCCGTGAAACAACATTGCCTCTTGCCAGGGTGATTTGGGTGCGTCTAGAGCAATTAAGTATGTATTTGTATGCGGACATCTTGTAATGCAGCAGCATTTGTTTAACAAACCTGTCTGTTGATCGACCTAGATTGTCGAAACCTGATTTAAAGCTTTCGTGACTGCAGGGATTCATATTCTTGGTTCTTTCGGTAAAGTCACGTAGAAGGGAAATAATAAATAATATAAACAATAACAATTCTCACGACGTTTCGACTGCTACACAAGCAATCATCAGGTGTGAAATCCACAGCAAGAAAATTATCAGCAAGACAATTTTCTTGCTGTGGATTTCACACCTGATGATGATTGCTTGTGTTGCAGTCGAAACGTCGTGAGAATTTTTATAGTTTTATATTTTTATTATTTCCTTTCTATGTGACTTTACCGAAAGAACCAAAAATGTCGAAACCTGGTCAACAGTTTGCTCGCTTAAGCAAATGCTGCTGGATAACATTGGTCTGGAAAACCAAGAAAGGCTGATGGGACTACAACGTACATTTATGTTTGTGGAGCAACACCTGATGTTTTTGGAGGCAGATTAAAACACAAGTCCCAATAGTTTTAAAGTTAATGCTTCAGGTTCTTAGAGCCAAACTCAGATACTCCTTAGGATGGTGTAGGCTTTGTTGTTAATGCGCCTGGTTCTTTGAGTCGGGTTGAAGCCTGCTTTTATTTATGAGGGCTCCTGGTGCCACACCAGGGCTCTCTAGGCCCAGTACCCGCGTAGCTGTGTTGATGAACTTGACGTCGGATTCCCAATCACTCCTCTATGAGTGAGAACGTCTTCTGAGCAGCAACGTGGTTTGTCCCCCCCCCCAGGGTCCACTCTGAACCCGACTACCCGAGTTTGATTCCCGTTCAGGACCAACATCCGTGACATATCTAAACCATTCCTGGGTCTCCCCCTATGGCGAATCGGCCTTAAAGAGATTACCTGGTGCGGTGTGTCAATATCATGAGGGAGACAAAGGTGGCCAGACATGGTGCTGGCCAACCACAACTTCATGAGCTGCGTTGGTCTTAATGGATGCTCGCTAACTGCACTTGCCCCAAAAATATTTTAAATGTTACGGGGGATTTTTGTTTTGATGGTAGTATTTAGTGACGTTAATGATGGTGGCAGTGATGATTGTTATGGTGGTAGCAGTGGAACTGACGCTAACGATGACGACGATGATGGTGTTGATGCACAACACAGGTGGACGATAACAAGAAGCTTGGCGAGTGGTCGGGGCTCTGCAAGATCGACCGCGAGGGGAAACCACGCAAGGTGGTCGGATGCAGCTGCGTGGTCGTGAAGGTACGTAAGATAAGTGGGACTCAGCGGCCCAGCGTGTCATCACGAGCGTTGTGTTCATGTGTGCGCGTGTGTGTTCGTTCGTGTGTGTTCGTGCATGCTCATTTGTGAGTCCTCCTGTAATGTAACGGACTGGTGCGTCCCAGCATGTAATCACGAGGATTTTTGCACGTTTGTTTTTTTTCGTACTAGGGAGTGTTAGCGTAATGCGTTGCCAACGTAACGAGCCGAGTTATATTCGCAGCTCAGACTAACAGTGATGAATGTCCTACCAGACCCTGGGCCCTCCGTAGGTCGACTGCCTTAAATGAGTACTACCTGGTGTTGCGTTTGTTAACATCGATACTGCTGGGCGACACCACTCACCCCCTCAAACCTGCGGCCGTGCCTTGCCTTCATAGGCGCTTGCTTTCACAGCACTTGCCCCAAACGGCCTGTGTAGGCTGCATGGGTGATCTTTGTATTTGTGTTCTCGCGTGCGCTTCCCCATCCCCTCAAACCTGCACCATGCCGGCCTTCATAGGCGCTTGCTTTCACAGCACTTGCCCCAAACGGCCTGTGTAGGCTACATGGGTGATCTTTGTATTTGTGTTCTCGCGTGCGCTTCCCCGTCCCCTCAAACCTGCGCCGTGCCGGCCTTCATAGGCGTGCTTGTTTCACCGCACTTGCCCCAAACGGCTTGTGTAGGCTACATGGGTGATCTTTGTATTTGTGTTCTCGCGTGCACTTCCCCGTCCCCTCAAACCTGCGCCGTGCCGGCCTTCATAGGCGCGCTTGTTTCACCGCACTTGCCCCAAACGGCCTGTGTAGGCTACATGGGTGATCTTTGTATTTGTGTTTTCGCGTGCGCTTCTCTGCAGGACTACGGCAAGGAGACGCAAGCCAAGGACGTGCTGGAGGAGTACTTCAAGGGCAAGTGAAGCTCTTGCTGCTGCTCCTGCATCGTCCCGACGATCGCGATGGAACAATAAAAGTGTCACTCAACCTGCCGCCGTCTCCCTCCTGTTGTGTTTGTTTAGCTCTTCGAAACGCGTTACACAACCTCATGAACGCCACATTACACTGGTCAACACACTTTTTTTGGCATAAGGTATTCCAACGGTTTTAAGGTAATTTTGGGGTGCCGATTCCAAATCTGGCATCAGTTTTTGTCTATCACATCAGGTTTTTGAGATATATTGGATTTTCAATAAAAACTGCAGAAGAAAAATATTAAATAAATGTGGATATCTACATAAAATTATATTATAAACACACTATCCTAAAAATATAGCACCATATTTTAACACTAAAGCAGTCATTGACTCGCAACAACTTGCAATCATAAGTGACGGAGTTAATTTTGGGTAAAATCAATGAAATGGGGTATGCCGCTAGCATAAAAATGAGATGTGATGGAGCAAATCTGAGATCAGATTTGGAATCGGCACCCTGAAATTAGTCAAACAGCTGCAAAAGTCCAGGCCAGAAAAAAATGTTTTTTTGTTGACCAGTGTTATCTGGTGCATAAGCACAAATGACAACAAGAAACTCAACACGTTAGTCAAAAACATTGTGACCTTACAAGGAAATATACGTAATAGGCCGCGTTTCAGGCAACGGGTACGTCTCCATAGAACATAAATGTGAGAATGTCCATTGCCTGGAAACAACTATATGATTTTCAAGGGCATGGTGTTATGAGTTTATCATTAGAAATAATGGGATGGTCACATCAACTCCCTTTGATAATGGTGGCCTAAACGATAATAGTTCTTTTGAGCTGGTGGTCTAGACAAGGCTGAGAGCATTGTAAGTGCAATTTGGTTGCACAAAATGCACGTAGATGCGAGTTGTCTGAGCAGCACACCTTTGCATGCGTCTGGTAAAAAATGTAGAGCGGCCAAATACTCTAAAACATGTTTGTAAATGTGGAGGGAAAACGGGAGGACCCGGCAAAAAATCCGCACAACAGTGGTGAAAGCATGCGTATTTGATTTGTCAGCCAACACTGGTAAAAACATGGGCATTTTCGTTCTCTTCTATCATGTGCACCAACAGGTGCTTGTGCACAAACATGTACACATCGTGCTCTCTTTTAGCCCCACCCCCCCCCTCCTAATACGTTCCATTCATTGGCTACCACATTCTGATTAGCTCCCCCTTAACTTGTATTTAAGAACTTGTATCTTGGAATCCCTGCCTCACTTGATACAGCAAATCTAGCTGTGACGGTCCCACCTGATGACGGAGACTTGTGTTGCCTCCGAAACGTGATTTTTATTATTTTATTTCTATTTTATTAATTTCATTTTTTACCTACGTGACTTTACCGAAAAGACAAAGAGTATAAAGCATGCAAACTCCAAACACGTTCCTTCGCAATGGGCAGGTAGGAACTTTGTTGGACAGCACATTCTTGCGATACGTGGCACAAGCTGCGTGGGGTGGCACGCCACGTGGTGCCGAGCCTGCCCGAAGCGCTCTGAAATACAAATCGAGGGCGAGGCTATGCACGACAGACGGACAATCCCTGGTGGGCAGTGTGGAACTGCTGTTCCTACCTGTAATATTCAAGACTTGTGGCTGAATCAACGACCACTGCATACCAGGCAAGCGGTGGCGGCTCGTGACATTTCCACTAGGAGGCGCTGTTGTGATCTGAAAATTTGTTTTAAGAAAAACTTCTAATGTTATTGGCCTTACGGTGAAAGTGATACAACTCTTATCTTTAATGGTAGGCATTTATAAACAAAGCATTCAAATGCGGTCACCATGACCATCCAGGCCACACCATATAACCCCTTGGACACTGCAAAAGCGTCGAGCGTGTAGAGTGTAGACCATCACCTGTGATGTCTGCACAGTGCAACCTAGCGTTGTGACATCGTCATTGCAGCCATGGGTGCCTTTTTCATCGCCCTGAATGGGTCGCAAACGGCGTGGCTGCAATGCGAAGCTCATCGCATTGAAGGAATATCGGATGCCTTCACAGCCGCTCCGAGACCTCGCCCGAGGCACAAATCAGACTTGCAGCGGTTTCTCATTAACTTAAAATGTTATCTTCATTAGAAAATTCGCCGCCAGCCAGCGGCGAGCGTGGAGAGAGAGAGAGAGACGCGACGGTGGAAGAGTCACGGCAGTAGAGAGGGAAGACATCCAGAGAGAGAGCAGAGCTGTGCAGTCGTTAATACTGGTAGGAACCCACTGGTTCCACCAGCCCACAGGGGATTATTGTGTCCGTCCGTCGTGCATCCAAAAATGACGACCAGGTGATGCTCATTGCAGGCCGGCTTGTCCGCATTGTGCGGCTCTGTGATTCTTCGGCCCGGATAACTTTGGGCAGAACCGCGAGAGACCCTAACCGAGCTGTAACGCTAAGATACGAACGTGACACGTCAATGGGGCGTCCGTGTTCTTGAGTCACGGCTTAGCTCCGGCTTGTCCCTCCCTCCCCCTCTCGGTTGCTTTCGACGGCAGAGGAGTAAGCGGCTCATCCTTGGCTCTGGCTCAACTCATGTGAATATTGAGCATACTGTTAGGGTTTTTCGGTAAAGTCACGTAGGTAAAAAATAAAAGTTAATAAAAGTCATAATGGAAATCAAATAATAAATCACGACGTTTCGGAGGCAACACAAGTCTCCGTCATCAGGTGGGACCGTCACAGCTAAAATGACTGCATCAATTTTTTTTTTGCATCAATTTTAGCTGTGACGGTCCCACCTGATGACGGAGACTTGTGTTGCCTCCGAAAACGTCGTGATTTATTATTTTATTTCCATTATTGCTTTTATTAACTTTTAATTTTATTTTTTACCTACGTGACTTTACCGAAAAAACCTAACAGTATGAATCCTTGCAGTCACGAAAGCTTCAAATCTAGAAATATTGAGCATGCTTGTGACCCATACTCGAGAGCTGGCTCCAGCATGGCTCCGAGCCAAGCCAGAGGCGGGTTTCTCAGTTCCGAATAAAGCATGTCATCCGACTCGTGTTTCAAGTGTTTTACCCTTAACATAGCCTTATTCTGGCTCTATGAATCTGGCGTTACCGTCATCTTTCTTGATGTTATAGTTTGGCTCTGTTGATAGCAGTGAAGTCTAGAAGTAACCTCACAATATTTCTACGTCCAATCGTGCACCGAGCTTTGACAATGAGTGGACACATTCCACCACGAGGCGAGCATGGTGGCTCAGCGGTAGAGTCAGTGGGCCACAATCGGCAGGTTGAGCGTTCACATCGTGGTTGGAGGTTGACTCAGCCCTCGGACCTTTTGAGGTTTCCACACAAGAGTATGTCGTAACTTGCTGACCCACCCATACCGGACATCCGTGAAAGTTTAATAGCTTATTGGATTCTTGTAGTCGAAATATTCTGATTCTGAGGACTGCACACGCCGAGAGTTGAGGCATGTGCATAGCAGCTGGACAGCCAACAGATCATAGCAGTCCACCAGGGGGCATTTATTAGTTTAATTGGTATACAAGTCATCCATTAATTTAAGTCTGATAATTCGTTTTTTACCCTTTTATCTGGCAACAAAACCGACACCTTTTTTTACAAGGAGTCATGTTTGCATTGACCACAAAACCTGCAGTCGGAAATGCAAACAAATAACATAACTCTGATGTATGCACTGTCCTTGAAATTGAGACTAGGCTCTAAGGAAAGCTGTCTCGGGTGTGGGCCAATCAATTTCAAGGACAGTGCCTACATTATCAGTTGTTTTTTGTTTGCATTCCGACTGCGGGTATTGTGGTCAATGCAAACATGACTCCTTGTAAAAAAAGGTGTCAGTTTTGTTGCCAAATAAAAGGGTAAAAAATAAATTTTCATATTTTGCTACTGGCAAATGCGGTTCCATTTGTGCAAGTTAAAGTCCTAACTTATTTCAAGAAAAAACAATAAAACAAGTTTTCACGTCAGCAAGAGCCTGGCGTTTCAGCCAACTGGCCTTTTCACAAATGTATGTGTAATAACAGCCATAGAGGGTTCACGTGGGGATTGGCTTGCCGGTCCTGCTTTGTAGCCAATAAGGGTTGAGACAGGGAGCATGGCCCCGGCATGATCACGGCATGTCAGCAGGGGTGATTGGCCTGGCCATTCGGGGCCCCAGCTAATGGGGAGCCGGATCAGAGGCGTGGTCCCGGGATTGACAGGGAACCATCGAGAACGGTCAAGGCTGTCCATGGAGGATTGGCTGGGGGGTACCACGTGACGAAGGGATTAAGAGAGAGAATGATCGAGAGCAGACTTGGGAACGACAAGAGCAGGGTCACACGCGTACGGGGGCTCTGGGTGCCACGTGCGCGGTGGGGACTTGGTGTGAAGTCTGCCCTCTCTCCGTTGTCTGCCAGCAACGGAGAGTGTGTGAGTAAAGTGTATTTGTGGAAGTGGAAATAAAAAGGACTGATTCCGAAGCCGTCTCAAGAAGGATTATTACATATGCTTTACACGATCAGGATGAAAAAAAACACACCAAACACTATCAACCAACAAGCAAACAAGACACTTCAAAATTTTTCATTTTTATTTTTCAAATTCTTTTAACAAATGCACGTGGGCATCGGTTCTCCACTGCTCGATGGCACTCGGTTTCCGCTGCACTCACTGCCCGACGCAACACCATCCCGCGTTAGCGTACAACGTGTACACTGTTGTGTGCACGCGCGCGCTATGCTTACTCAGTGTGAGTACGGTGTACACAATGTGCGAGTACGTGGTCACGCAGGCCCACCCGAGTGTTCCTTTACGTAATCAAACGCACAAGCACGCGCTTACACGAGCGAGCAATCAAACGGGTGGGTGAGCGATCGGGTGAGTGAGCGAGTCATCGGGCGAGAGCCTAAGCGTCGGCGATGGTGACCTCCACCTCGACGCCTGGCTCGATGCTGATGGAGGTGATCTGCTTGACGATCTCGGAGGGGCTGTGCAGGTCGATGAGCCGCTTGTGGATACGCATCTGGAAGCGATCCCACGTCTTGGAGCCCTCACCGCACGGGGTCTTGCGCGTTGTGATGCGCAGCACCTGCACAAAGCAGCGACATCATCACCACCGTCGCTGTCGCCACTGTCACCAGCCGTGAAACTATCCCAGCGCCGAATGGAGACCTCCCCAAAACCATCGCCGTCTTTCACGGGAGGGATGTGTTCCCGATTGTCAGATCAATCTGATCCAAAGTTTTGTTTTGCATAGTTTCTGCACAGTGAAACGAAATCTTGCACTTGTCCTAGATACCCAGACATAGTCTTAGGGAGCAGAAGCAGAGAAGTTGTGCAACCAAAACTGCAAAGATCGACTATCTGCCTGGAAAAAAAAAAATGGAACGATGATAAATAAAGTAGTAATAGGTTTTTACCCTTTCAACTGGTACAAAAACTGACACCTTTATACAAGGCATCATGTTTGCAATGCACACAACACAAGCAGTCAAAATGCAAACAAAAAGAAACAACTCTGATGATGATAATGATATGCACTGTCCTGTTATCATCATCAGAGTTGTTTCTTTTTGTTTGCATTTTGACTGCTTGTATTGTGGTTATTGCAAACATGATGCCTTGTATAAAGGTGTCAGTTTTTGTACCAGTTGAAAGGGTAAACAGGTCCCTGCGGGGTGGGCTGGTAGGAACGAACAAATGAATGGCTATAATAAAATGAAATGGCGGGGGTACGATACGAAGGGAGAGTTTGAGGCCTAGTTCTAGGCTTTAGGCCTAGCTGTAGGCTTTAGGCCGCTGAGTTAATTTTTAATTTTAATGTTTTAATTAAAAACTATCTCAGGGAATTATAAGGGAATGTTACACTTGTTTAGCCAGGAAAGCCTCACTGAGTCTAAAGGTTTTTGTAGGGTCCTGCCAAGTGTTTGCAGTAGGGGGCGATGTTGCCACACCTAATCGGACATCGGACGGACGATATAATCTATTGTAGGCTGGTTCACTTCGTTCCTACCAGTAAAACCTATTACTATAGTTTGCCACTGGTAAAGGAGATGTCTCATAGTGATGATAACTAAAGCAAGAAGAAAGCAGCGAGCAACTGGTGCAGGAAGGCCCCACCTTGGTGGGCATGCGGACCGGTCCCTTCACGCGAAGATTCTTGTCCTTGGCGCCACGGATGAGGTCGGCGCAGACTGCGCAGCGGACAGACGCCCCGGGGAGGGAAATTATTAAGACAGCAAAGGCAGTTATTGCCAATCAAGTGACCGCACTGCGCACACCTCCTCTGCACCTGCGCAAGTTAACATTGTACATGTACAGCCCCCTTTTGTCACTCCACCACTGGATCAGAGACTCCCCCCACACCTGGCAGACCGTGCGAGTTATTTCCCATTTACACGCACCTTTACATCATCCGCACCTAGTTTACACAACAAAGGCTCATTCCTAGCAGCGTGCTTCAGCCGCACCGAACCTCACAAAAATAATATTCAGGGTCTACCTTGGCTCCTCCCACCCTCAACCAGCATATATACAAGGACTGTTTTCTTGGAATTTATCATTTACTTGATACAGCTACCGTGCTGTGACGGTTCCACCTGAAGACGGAAGCTTGTGTTGCCTCCGAAACGTCGTGATTTATATTTTATTTTTATTAATTTTTATTTTTCACCTACGTGACTTTACCGAAAAAAACCTAAGAATATTATTTTGTCATACTTCAACTTCAGCACGTTACGGTCAGTGTGGTTTGGTGAATGCTGGTGGGGGGGGGGGGGCAGGTGGGTTACCGGTTCAGCCATCACTCGTCACTGATATTAGCCGTGGCAGGAAATCAACCACAGGTCACTGGATTCATCGTGCGGCATGCCAACCACTGTGGCACCACGGAACATGTTTTGGCAAATAATTATCAGGAGTCGAGCGCCTATCGGTGAATGCAAGCACCTACTGTAATAGATTAATAAAAATAAAACATAATAAAATAATTCTCACGGCGTTTCGGCCACAACGCAAGCAGCCGTCCTCAGGTGACAGACCTGTTCTTCACCTGAGGACGGCTGCTTGCGTTGTGGCCGAAACGTCGTGAGAATTATTTTATTATGTTTATTTTTATTATTTCCCTTCTACGTGACTTTACCGAAAGAACCAAGAAGATGAATCCCTGCAGTCACGAAAGCTTTAAATCGAAATGTAATAGATTAATCAACATTTCGTTGATTGGTTTCCCACAAAGCGGTAACCATTTTATCGGCCGCGGAGGGATGATAATTCGGCAAACACGAGCGGTGGGAGGTGTTTGGCTCAGAATAGCGTATAGGTGAATCACTGTGAATCATAGCTGTGGTTTGTCCTCATCGCCAAACGCCGCTCGCTATTACCGCGTCAACTCCGCTAACCGTGTTAACAACACCTTGTGATATTAACGATCCCCTGTTCAAATGTTACCATTGTTAGAAATACCTGTAATAAAGATCTCATTTTTATAGATACCTGTCAACACCACCCGTTCTAAAGACACTTGCCTTAGCACTCTAGATTCTGGCTTAATGCTACCTTGAACGTTACGTTTACGAAAGTTACTAGCGCTCTGATGTTGTGTCAATTGGGAAGCAACAAAACATTGCGTTAACTGGTGAGTGGCTTTAGGTGAGTCGTATAAAGTATCATGTCACACGATTTATAGGATGGGCTGCCCACCAGCAATAAAATAATAAGAGGGTCACACTACATGGGGATGTTTGGCCATGAATCCCATTAGCGGGCGCGTTTGGCTTCATATCCACACTCAACACTCCGCACAGATGGATTCAAGAATCCGCGGCCACTCACCCTTCTCCAGAGACTTGACATTGCGGCTGGTGAGGGTGATGCGGATGCGATGGATGGACACCTCCGAGTCCACGGGAGCCTTGCCTGCGTCTTTGTATGCCTGGCGGAGTCACACACACACGGGTTACACACTACTGTATATCCAACACGTAACATACATGTACAGCAAGACGGCCATTGCCTATGAACATCTGGCAGTACTCCAGAATTGGTTCAAGTAAGCCTAACTGCTGATGCGATGACGAACGTCAAAAACAGGCCCAGTTTGCTCGCATTATTCCGAAGCTGCTTAAATTATGCATTCTCGGATGCCTGTGTTGCTGATGAGATGTATAAATTATATATATTCTTCATGTCGAGGGGCAAATTTGGGGCGATTAATCCGTTAAGTAAACTAAAAATACAATCCAGTAAACCACTCGTTTCTGTGCATGACGTCAATCATATGTAATTGCATTTGAATAATTTATTATTTTAATTCATGTTAATTGCATCCCACAACGCTTTACAATAATTCAGTGGTTCTTAACCTTGACTGCTGCAGCCTTGCACCCCCCCCCCCCTTTTGTTCTAATTCGCAAAAAAATGTATGTTAACAAATACATAGGTTTGAGTAAACAAAGTTGTAACTTAACGTGGCCATGCTTAATTTGCGTTTAGATTTACCTTCGAAAACAAAATGCGGGCATTTCTCGCACCCCCATAAAGGGCATCTCGCACCCCACAGGTTAATAACCACTGCAATAATTGTATACAGGGACCAAATACATATAGCGATGACAAAGAAAATAAAAACTGCCGGAACGTAAAAGTAAAAAAAAAGCACAAAAATATATAGGAACACAAAGTTGTCACGCGAGAAAGTATTCCAAATCACATCCTAGACCCAAAACGTAGGTCTCCTTGTTGATCCCACACCCTACTTTATCGACCGCGCAAGGGGCTGATGGATGTTGGAATCGCTGCACACACGTGCTGTCGTTGGGTGCGTTTGGCTCAGAATAGCGTATAGGTGAATCACCGCAAAGTCATATATATGGTTTATCCTCATAGCCAAACGCCGCTCGCAACCACCACGGGTCAACGTATCCTTTATATATATATATTTTTTTTTTTAAAACGCGGGGAGAAAGTGCGTCTCTTACAATGCCTGCTGCCCAAGGGCTCGCATCACACAGGCCGCAATGGCGGACCCAGTCGTTAAAATCCACCACCACCACCACGTCAACTTGCACCGCGTGATACACCAAACACCATTCGCGAGCGAGTGTGGCGTGCTGGTCACGAGGCGAGAGACGCTCACCATCGTGACCGCCGGCCGACGTATTCGTCCCACAGACAATGAGATGAACTCTCTGAAGCGACGAACAGCGGTGAGCCGGGCACGCGTCTCGCTCCTCCTCGTGCTGCTGCTGCTGCGCGCGGGGGTGCTTGGGAAAGGGACGGCGTCACGTGACGCGGCGGCTTTTATAACGCGAAGGGGGGATGGGGGGGGGAGGAGGCGGGGCAGCCAAGGGGTTCCGTGACATCACCGCGTAACGTAGACAGGCGGCGGCCATCTTACGTGAGGGTACGGGAGATGGGGGGGTTAACGGTTAAGTGTTCGGTGCCGCGGCCATTTTACGTAAGGGTTACGAGCGATGTGTGGGGGGATCACCGGTTGTTGGGCGCCGCGGCCATCTTACGTGAGGGTACGGGAGATGGGGGAGAGGTAATCGGTTAAGAGTGTTGGGCGCCGCGGCCATCTTACGTGAGGGTACTAGCGATGTGGGAGGATCACCGGTTGTTGGGCGCCGCGGCCATCTTACGTGAGGGTACGGGAGATGTGGGAGGGGGTCATCGGTTAAGTGTTGGGCGCCGCGGCCATCTTACGTGAGGGTACGAGCGATGTGGGGGATCACCGGTTGTTGGGCGCCGCGGCCATCTTACGTGAGGGTACGGGAGATGTGGGGGGGTCACCGGTGAAGTGTTGGGCGCCGCGGCCATCTTACGTAAGGACTCAGAATGGGGATATTTATTTAGACTGTAGCAGGAAATCAGATGAGATTTGAAGTTCTTTGTCACAGATGTCAAGTGCGGCTGTGGTGAAAGGAGTTGCAGCCCGCTGTGAACGGAACGTAGACTGATGGCCCCCCACCAAACACAAAATCTGAATATTTAAGAATACTCGAGGAGGAATCCTATGAGCTATAAGGCAATTTTTTTCCACAGAAGTCCAGTAGGGGGCAGGTCAAAACTTTGTTACAACAAATGATACAAACTACACAATAGGAGTGCAAGGTACAGGAAAGGTAAAAAAATCACTTAAATATACATACAAATAAAACTAAACTTTTTTTTATTACCAGGTAAAGCCCATTGAGATATTAGCTTATTTTTCAGAAGCGAACTGTCAACAAATGATAGCTCAACTTAGTGGCTTATCATGTGGAAATGTATAGCAGCACCTCAAAATACATGTTATAATAATAATATGTTGAACTTCTTTCGCACCGTACGGAGCCAACCGTGCGAAACAGAGGTGCGAGCGAAGGACAACAAGCTAAACACGATAATCAGTTATGAAGAAATGAGTTTTCGATCTAAATTTCAAAGTACACAGCTCCTATGGCTTCCTAATATCGGAAGGAATCCAGTAATATCCCAATTTATGTCGTTTAGCAAATACGTCGTCATTTATTCATACCATGACCCGATTTGCGTCGCCTCAATCCACACTTACGTTGCTGACAGCATTGTCCGTTCTTTCTCGTATCCGTCACCTCTCAGTCTTCGCCTCCACGACACACCCTTCTAAAACGGCTTTGATTTACGTCGTTTCGATATTCGTCATCGCACCTTTTAGGGACGCATCACCGACATTTCCTGCAGTTTCACCGATATGTTTACGTTTTTTACTTTTGAGGAAGGAAAATACACTGAAATTTAATTTACAATCACATCATACAATTTTTGCTCATTCACAGCTTGGTCAACTCCCTTCACTGCCCCCTCCATCACTTCCCCATTCAACCAAAAAACACAGAGCTTACTTGCGCGTGTGCCTAACCTCTTTTGACGCCTCCTGCTCCCACATGTTTTTCACTGTCTTCTTTCTGTGTGCGTGTGTTTATGTCACTGTTAGACTAACACGGTCGGCTACGTACGGTGCGAAGGAAGTTCAACATACGTGTACCTGTACCTAACTTTTTCAGCTTCACATTTACACTGGTTTTGGCTCGCGTGTGTTTCCTTTTGGGCCGTCAAATACCTCGTTTGGTAGTTGGGCAATATTCCCTAAGGACCCTTGTCTTGTTCTCTGCAATATATTGTTTTTGTTGTTGTTGTTGATGCTGTGCGCACGCACCACTGGATCTCCGTGGTGCGTGAGTTCCTTCGTACTCACAACTGATACCCCTGTCATTACCTCCCGTGGCCACCAGTCCCTTCGCACTCATCAACTGACTCCCCTGTCATTACCTCCCGTGGCCACCAGTCCCTTCGCACTCACAACTGACTCCCCTGTCATTACCTCCCGTGGCCACCAGTCCCTTCGCACTCACAGCTGATACCCCTGTCATTACCTCCCGTGGCCACCAGTCGCTTCGCACTCACAACTGATACCCCTGTCATTACCTCCCGTGGCCACCAGTCCCTTCACACTCACAACTAATACCCCAGTCATTACCTCCCGTGGCCACCAGTCCCTTCACACTCACAACTGACTCCCCTGTCATTACCTCCCGTGGCCACCAGTCCTTTCGCACTCACAACTGACACCCCTGTAATTACCTCCGGTGGCCACCAGTCCTTTCGCACTCACAACTGACTCCCCTGTCATTACCTTCCGTGGCCACCAACGTTCATACGGTGCATATGGGATGATGGCCGATAAATGAGACTCACCGCTTCATCTCTGGGCAAATCACTCTGTATAGGGTCCCCTAACGCCTTCAAATTGAACCGCGAGTATTACATCTGACACCGTGACATCGAAAAACCTCCCCCCCCCCAACCAAAAGCCTGGGGCCCGGGGCGATCGCCCTGATTCGCCGTGCCCCAGGGATGACTGTGGCCCTGGATATTATTTTTGTGAGGTTCGGTGCGGCTGAAGCACGCTGTTAGGAATGAGCCTTTGTTGTGTAAACTAGGTGCGGATGATGTAAAGGTGAATGTGAAAGGGACTGAGCCTTTTTTGTTATGTAGAGATGATGCGGCCTACCTTGGCTCCTCCCACCCTCAACCAGTATATATACAAATACTGTGTTCTTGGAATTTCTCTCACTTGATACAGCTATCGTGCTGTGACGGTTCCACCTGAAGACGGAAGCTTGTGTTGCCTCCGAAACGTCGTGATTTTTTTGATTTTATTTTACTTTTATTAATTTGAATTTTTTACCTACGTGACTTTACGGAAAAAAAATCTAAGAATATGTATTTGACCGTGAGTGATGGCACAGACGACGCGGGGGGAGGCCCACATCCATCAGTGGAGAGACAACGATTTCTGCCATTGCTCATGATGACAAGTGATGGCGACGATTGAGATAGTATGTCAACCAATTGGGACAGGAATGGAGAGAGGCAAAATTCGTTCTCCTTTCTCGATAAGGGTGACAGGTTCGAAGGTAATACCAATCGCATTTACACTAACCTCTGCTGCTGCTGTAACTTATTCTAATGCTAAACGAATTCTGTCTAGAACTAGCTTAGCTCTTATCTCAGAGAAAATCAGACTTACGCGCATCGAACTAGATCAGTTAGACAAGATACTCTACAAATCACACTTATCTTTGACTGAAATTCCTCTTGATATGCACATTATTTTGTCAAGGCGCCCTTCCCCCCTTCCAACCCAGCTTAAATAGACGCTCCAAGCGTGGTGGTGTTTCATTCAGACGCTGTCTCCCCGACAGACCTGGTCTTCACCTGAGGATGGCTGCTTGCGTTGTGGCCGAAACGTCGTGAGAATTATTTTATTATGTTTTATTTTAATTATTTTATTATTTCCCTTATACGTGACTTTACCGAAAGAACCAAGAATAAAAAAATTAACCCGTAAAAACAAAGTTTTTCACTATAAATCCTTTATATGCGTGGCGGCTAGAGTCCTCTCGTCCTCTGGCTTGAGATGGCTGCCACCTATGGGTCAGATGATTGTCTGCCAGTATTAAGCAATTGGTAATTAAATATTTAATTTGTTTTCCCTAAACAGTGTAAAATTTTTGAAATTATTTTGCACGAAAATTAATTGTCACACACAACGAGTCTGTGTGGAAAATGTCAGCTCGATTGGATCACGGGAAGTGGGTTAAAAAACGACCGAAAGATTTGCACGGTCGTAAGCAAGCAAACAAGCACGCAAGCAAGCAAGCACGCAAGCAAGCAAGCGAACTTAATATAAAGGATTTAAAAAAGGGTGACAGGCTCGCAAAATGTCACTGTGGAGCCATCTGAGCTGGGAAGGATGACGGTGATGGAGCGTTCGATGCCTGCGTGTTGCGTCCGCCAAATTAAGACATTCCACAAATAAGCCCCAGCGTGTTCCAAAAATATGCACAATCACCAACAAAATGGCACCGTTTGCGTATTATTAGAATGGTTTTGACAATTGCTGGCTGTGAAGTTGCCTAATTTGTGGAACTGCCGATCGGTAGTCGAGTGAGACATTGAGTTGCGGCCAGAATTAGACGGAGTGGTTTTTTTTGTTATTGTTGGAAGGCGCCAGCGGATTTAGCCCCCCCCCCCACCTCTCTACCCCCCCCACCTTTATCCCCCCCCCCACCTCTCTACCCCCCCACCACCTTTCTATTCCCCTACCTCTCTACCCCCCCCCACCTTTCTATCCCCCCCACTTCTCTATACCCCCCCCCGCCATTCTATCCCCCCCCCCACCTCTCTACCCCCCCCCCACCACCTTTCTACCCCCCCCCCACCTATCTGTTTCCCCCCCACCTTTCTATCCCGCCAACTCTCTATCCCCCCCCCCCTTTCTATCCCCCCCACTTCTCTATTCCCCCCCCCCACCATTTTATCCCCCCCCCCACCTCTCTACCCTCCCCACCACCTTTCTATCCCCCCCACCTCTCTACCCCCCTCTACCATTCTGCCCCCCCTCTCCCCCCCCCCCCCGAGAGTTAAAAAAAAACCAAAGACCCCCCGTATAGCCGTACCAGACTGTTGGGGCAAGTGCTGTTAGCGAGCACCACAGAGACAAAGATCTCCTGTATAGCCGTACCAGACTGTTGGGGCAAGTGCTGTTAGCGAGCACCACAGAGACAAAGATCTCCTGTATAGCCGTACCAGACTGTTGGGGCAAGTGCTGTTAGCGAGCACCACAGAGACAAAGATCTCCCGTAAAGCCGTACCAGACTGTTGGGGCAAGTGCTGTTAGCGAGCACCACAGAGACAAAGATCTCCCGTATAGCCGTACCAGACTGTTGGGGCAAGTGCTGTTAGCGAGCACCACAGAGACAAAGATCTCCCGTATAGCCGTACCAGACTGTTGGGGCAAGTGCTGTTAGCGAGCACCACAGAGACAAATATCTCCCGTATAGCCGTACCAAACTGTTGGGGCAAGTGCTGTTAGCGAGCACCACAGAGACAAAGATCTCCTGTATAGCCGTACCAGACTGTTGGGGCAAGTGCTGTTAGCGAGCACCACAGAGACAAAGATCTCCCGTAAAGCCGTACCAGACTGTTGGGGCAAGTGCTGTTAGCGAGCACCACAGAGACAAAGATCTCCCGTATAGCCGTACCAGACTGTTGGGGCAAGTGCTGTTAGCGAGCACCACAGAGACAAAGATCTCCCGTATAGCCGTACCAGACTGTTGGGGCAAGTGCTGTTAGCGAGCACCACAGAGACAAATATCTCCCGTATAGCCGTACCAAACTGTTGGGGCAAGTGCTGTTAGCGAGCACCACAGAGACAAAGATCTTCCGTATAGCCGTACCAGACTGTTGGGGCAAGTGCTGTTAGCGAGCACCTACGAAGGCCGGAACGGCGCACGAGGAAATGGAGTGGCCAGCACCATCCCCGGCCGCTTTTGTCTCCCGAGTAGCGATGTTAACAATTTGAAGGCGTTTACACAGCGCCACCGGGTACTCATTTGAGGCCGAGTAGAGCCACTCCGCTGACATACAGAGCACACGGTTGATGATGATGGTAGTGATGATGCTGCTGCTATGATGAGGGTGATGATACCGTGGTGATGGAAGTGATGCTGCTGCTAAAATGCTATGACAGTGATGCTGCTGCTATGCTAATGGTGTAAGTGTTGGCAATGGTAGTGATGCTGCAATGATTGTGATGGAGCCGTGTTAAAACGATGGTAGTGATAATTGGTTTTTTTACCCTTCCATCTGGCAACAAAACTGACACCTTTTTTTACCAATTATCATATTTTTTACTGGCAAATGAGGTTCCAATGGTGTAAACGCTTACCCCGAGCTCTCATACTCTGATGGTGCATTGTCTTTGAGTTGTGCGCCTTTTGGCGTCATCTGGTCCAAACCATGAGACTAGGCTCTAAGGAAAGCTGTCTCGGGTGTGGACCAATCAACTTCAAGGACAGTGCACATTATCAGAGTTATGTTTTTGTTTGCATTATGACTGCAGGTATTGTGGTCTATGCAAACATGACTCCTTGTAAAAAAGGTGTCAGTTTTGTTGCCAGATGGAAGGGTAAAAAAACAATTATCATATTTTTTACTGGCAAATGAGGTTCCAACGATGGTAGTGATGATGTTGTCATGGGAATGTGGAATTTCCACCACCGGCTCAGGGTTGTGAACAGGTGATTAGCACCGCATCGATGATAATTTTGCATCGATGCGGTGCGTTAGAACTGCCTTTTGTGTTGAGTTTGTTGTCCTTAGGGGCCGTCCATAAATGACGTTCAGCAATTTTGGACGATTTTTGACCCCCCCTCCCCCTTCGTCACACGGCGTCACAAAAAGTCAGACCCCCCCTCAAATATGACGTCACAAAGCTCTGCCCCCCCCCAAATAAAACATGCTTCAAATCGCTTTAAACTATTGTCATTGTAGTGCGTATTTAATGTGGCGCTGCACTCTGATGTTGTAGGAGAAAACATTTATAAAAAAAAGTCTAATTAAGTAGAACGTGTTGTCTATATGTATTTAAAGTTGCGCATTTTGATGTGACGTCACATTTCTCAAACACCCCCCACCCCTCGTCACACATCGTCACAAATGTCTGACCACCCCCCCCCCCTAAGGTGCGTGACGTCATTTATGGACGACCCCTTACCCCGCATCTCCCATTAGCACCGTTGGCTACGTACACTGCGAATAGAAGTTCAACATACGTACCATCAGTTTAACACGTAGGCTTTCGCGACCAATATTATTCATAATCAACGTTTTTGGGTTTAGATCGCGTTATTTATAAATGTGTCGTAACCCTCCACCACCCGACACGGCCAATCAGTAAAAAAGTGTCACGTTGACAAAAGACAATTAGTTCACTGCTTTAGCCCACCGGTGTGTTGAAGCGTGAAACCACAACAATTTACAATTTGAGTACGACGTTTCGCTGGTAATTGCATCCAGCATCATCGGGCAATTCGCCAGAATCTTGGCAACAAAAAAAACCACTTCGATCTTTTGGGCTATTGCCCGAAACGTCGCCCTTTTCTTTTTTCAAGCACAGCTTTTCACACAGAGCTGGTGAGGGGGGTGAGGAGGAAGCCACGGGTCAGCGAAACGGAAGGGTTAATCAATAACACAACTTCGTAACACTGCAGTCAATCATAATTATACATTGTGATGATTCATAAGAATCGATGATGCTGTCATTGGTGGTGATGATGGTGGTCGTGATGATGATAATGATGATGGTGATGATGGTGATGATGCTGTGTTGCCGCTATGATCATAGTCATTGTGACGCCTTGTTGATGATTGTGATGCTGCTGGCAACACATTCCTGCGGAGGGAGCTGGTAGGAACGTTGGGTTGCTCGGTCAATGGCCAGGGTCAACGGCGGCGTGGTGTATTCCGCAAATATGCCCGACTGTGAGGGTGGGCACAAGCCGGCGTGAGTAGGTTAAACGTTGAGTTGTATAAGGGCACCACGGGGTGACCAGCACCTCCCCACCCAGCCCCACCCCTCCCACCCCCCACCCAGCCCCACCCTCCCCACCCAGCCCCTCCCCACCCTCCCCACCCAGCCCCTCAAGCCCCTCCCTCCCCACCCAGCGCCTCCCTGCACGACGGACACAATAATCCCCTGTGGGCTGGTGTAACCAGGAGGTTCCTACCAGTATATTGCAGCTATATTAGTAATTATGATTCTGCTGATATGACACTGGTGTATGTGTTGATGAGGGTAGTGATAGTGCTATGTTTGTGATTATTCCGTATTGCTGACTAATGGGAGTGATGCTGCTAATACGATGATCGTGATGATGCTCTGTCGATAAAGATGATGGTAGTAGCAGTGACAATACTGTGTTGATGGTAGTGATGATGATGATAATGTTACTGTTATGATGATTGTGATGACGATACGTTTATGATGAGGATGGTACTGAAGCTGCTGATATGATGATCGTGATGATGCTCTTTTGATGATGATGATAGTAGTCGCAGTGACAATGCTGTGTTGATGATGGCAGTGATGCTGCTGATATAATGATGATGATGATAGCGATGATGTGTTGAAGGTTGTGATGTTACTGCTATGGTGATTGTGATGACGATGCGTTGATGATGATGGCAGCAATACTGCTGATATGATGACAGTGATGATGATGATGGATCTGCTATGATGATGATGATGGTAAGGGTGATCGTGTTGAGGGCTGGAAGCATCACCCGGCCCGGATCGCGCAGTCACTGGACCGGAGTGCGAGTCGTGACCAGTGGCTCCACGGGGTAGGAACGGAGGAACTCGGTGTACAAGGGGGTGGGGGTGTGTACATGTGCACGTGTGTACACAGGTGAATGTTCACGGTGTGCATGTCATTACAGGTGTGTGTGTGTAGGAGTGTGTCCATCACCACTGGGGAGACAAAGGCGGCCGGGAGCCATGTTGGCCACCCACCCCCTCGTGTGCTGTGCCGGTCGTCATAGGTGCTGCTCGCTAACAGCACTTGCCCCTACAGTCTGTTAACGCTATAGGGGTGATCTTCGTGTTTGTACGTGTGCGTACGAGAAGGTACACATATCTTGGTGTACACCAATCTGTGTGTACCCGTGTGTGCACACACACACACCCGCGTGTACATACACACACTCACGTGTACACACACACGTGTACACAGCCTCGGATGTACACACATGTGTACACATCCCTAAGTGTATACACACACACGTGTACACACCCTCGGATGTACACACACATACACACGTGTATACATCCCCGGTGTACATATACAGACACACGTGTACACATCCCTGGGTGTACACACACACACGTGTACACACTCACGTGTACACACACACGTGTACACAGCCTCGGATGTACACACACGTGTATACATTCCTGGGTGTATATACACACACACTGTGTACACACACACATTCACGTGTACACACACACACGTGCACACATTCCTGGGTGTATACACACACGTGTACACACACACTCACGTGTACACACACACGTGTACACAGCCTCGGATGTACACACACGTGTACACATTCCTGGGTGTATACACACACTCACGTGTACACACACACACTCACGTGTACACAGCCTCGGATGTACACACACGTGTACACATCCCTGGGTGTATATACACACACGTGTACACACACTCACGTGTACACACACACGTGTACACACACACGTGTACACACACACACACACTCACGTGCACACACACACAGGTGTACACACACACACGTGTACAAACACACACGTGTACAAACACACACACGTGTACACACACACGTGTACACACACACACGTGTACACACACACGTGTACACACACATACACTCACGTGTACACACACACAGGTGTACACACACACACGTGTACACACACACGTGTACACACTCACGTGTACACACACACACACGTGTACACACACACACGTGTACACACACACACGTGTACACACACACGTGTACACACTCACGTGTACACACACACACACACGTGTACACACACACACACGTGTACACACACACGCGCACCGCGTGCTGCAGTCGTGTTATTTTCATTGCTTCGCTCTCTCTCCTCCGTCTGGCTCCGCGGGTGGTCGCCAAGGCAACCGCGCGATGAGCGTTTCCCTGGCGACGAGGCGCGCGGATGCTGGTCTGCGGGTCACGTGACCCCCCCCCTCCTCACCACCACCACCAACTCCTCCTCCCACCTCACCGTCTCACTCCCCATCCATCTCCATCCCTCCCTCCCTCTCTCTGCACACACGGCACACACACACAGCGCGCTCTCTCACGACACACTTCGTGCGGATGTCCATCGGAGACGAGCGCACAACGCAGCCAACACCACCAACACCACCACCAACACCATCGCCACAGACGGTGGTTGTTGTGACGGCGTCTGCACGGTGTGTATGCTACAAACCTCGAGTTGGACATTTGATGTTTGGATAATTTAACAACCAAAAAAAAATAACGAATTTCATTGTCGATTAGAATATTACATCGATCTGTTTTTTTTGAGTTCGTCTTCATGATTTCTGTATTTTTTTTACACGCCGCGGTTGTGTTGCTGCACGGATGCAGCTGTCAATAACCATGTTAATTAACACTATAGCAATTTAAATGTATCCTGCATCATCATCATCAGCAGCAGCGTGAGCCTTGATCTATCCACTGTTGAATGAAGTCATCCTCTCCCTGCTCCCTCTTACGATCCACCCCGCGATGTTTTATCTATCGATCCATCCATCCAGAACCCCTTCACACACTCCGTCTCCACGGTGGAGGTCCCCTCCCCCTTCTCTCTCTCTCGTTCGCGTGGCTCCACATCTCCTTTGGCCGCCGCCGTCAGCACATTTAAAAAAAAAAATTGTGTGTGTGGATTTGCTCTCCGACACACAAACCCGCCGTGTGCTCTACTAGTAACTAACTGGCACGTTCCGTTTACGTGACACACCTTTGACGACACACAAAAAAAACACCTCTACTACGGATGATGACATTGCTCGCGAAAGACACCGACGCGTTACACTGACACCGACAATTCTTCACCGTTCGCGTTTTGCGCTAGGCGGAGGTGGCGATTGTATTGGGGGGTGGGATGCCTTCATCCAGCAGTGGATTGCACATGGCTGATGGTCATTATTCATTTCTCTCCCCCCCCTCTCCTCCTCCATCCCCCGTCTCAACTCCAGCCCGACGACGCCTCCATCGCCTCTCCCCCCACGTCTCAGGGCGACGTGTCTGAGTACAGTACAACGGCGTGGAGAGACGGACACGAGGAGCGATACGCAGCAGATACGAGGTGAGAGAGAGAGCGAGAGCGCGCCCTTGATGGCTTCCGTTCATCTTCAAAGGACCGTAAATATTAATCATACATATGGGGGGGGGAGCGAGCGGTGGCGCAGTGGTTAGCGCGCTGTGCTCTAAGAATCCCTGCCACAACATTCGTTCGATTCCCAACCGCCGCGGCTAATCTCTCCCCCTGCACCCACCCTTCACGAACCCGCACTGACCAGCGCGGTGAAGTATGGTCAAACAACACCCCGCCCCCAGCCCCCTCATCCCATTCATCCCATGGGCGACACGGCCCCGTGACCGAAGCATCAGACGTGCGCTCGATGGCACTCAGATCTCGGGAAGCTAAGCAGGTTCGAGCCTGGATCGCGATTGGGTGGGCGACTACCTCCGTGCAAAGGCAAAGATCCCCCGTATAGCCTCAACAGAATGTTGGGGCAAGCGATATTAGCGAGTAGCACCTATAGAGGCCGGCACGGCACACGAGGGGGTGGGTGGCCAGCCGTTGTCTCCCCAGTGGCGATGTTTACTACACACCGCACCAGGTACTCATTTTGAGGCTGAGTCAACCTAGGGGAGGCCCAGGACCGGTTCAGATAATCGTCACTGGGTGTTGGCCGTGTGCGGGAATCGAATTCGGGTCGCCGGGTTCGTAGCGCAGCGTAGCGCTAACCGTTCCACCACCGCTCCCCACCTACCACCGTGCACCCCAGGTATTACAGGCGTATTCCAGGCAGTGCCGTGGCGGTCAGCAGAGGGCAGTGCGGCCCAAAGTCAATTGTTGTGTTGTACTTCTATGTTTCCGCACCTACGATGTAGCCCGTCAGTTTTGTTGCCAGATAGAAGGGTAAAAAAATAATTATCATATTTTTTACTGGCAAATGAGGTTCCAATGGTGTAAATGCTTACCCCGAGCTCTCATACTCTGATGGTGCATTGTCTTTGAGTTGTGCGCCTTTTGGCGTCATCTGGTCCAACCCATGTGAGACTAGGCTCTAAGGAAAGCTGTCTCGGGTGTGGACCAATCAACTTCAAGGACAGTGCATACATTATCAGAGTTATGTTTTTTGTTTGCATTATGGCTGCAGGTATTGTGGTCTATGCAAACATGACTCCTTGTAAAAAAAAAAGGTGTCAGTTTTGTTGCCAGATAGAAGGGTAAAAAGACAATTATCGTCTTCACCTTGTTAACCATACGAGGGTCAGGTCAGAAGGTCAAGTTTGCCGGGCACGGCGATGACATCAGTTACTCGGGGCACGCACGACACCGGCTGACGACGGGCATGGTGAAGTATGGCTGTGAGCAAACCGCCCACAAGCGACAAGGCGAAGTGAACTGCCCCTCGGTTCAACCAGCGGTGGATTGTAGGCGGCACTGGTGCAGTACAGGGCGGGGGTATGGAACATCGATTACGATAATCATGATAACAATACCGATGAAGTAATAGATGCTCAAAGATGCATCACACACACACATTGATGGCACTGGCCACGGCCCAGCGAGTGCTGTGCTTATGCACCTGCCTAGCCTCTAGCCCAGTGCCTCTTCACCTGGGGTGGCACGCACCCTCTGGGGTTGCGAGATGCCCTTTCTGTGCGTGCGAGACACGGGCAGATTTTTTTTTATATTTAGAAGGTAAATTATCGACACACAAATTAATCACAGACACGTTAAGTTACAACTTACTTTAATAATAAGGGTTTTTTCCCCCCTTTTTTCTGGCAACAAAACTGAAACCTTTTTACGAGGAATCACGTGTGCATTAACCACAATACTTGTGGTCAAAATGCAACCAAAAAACACACCCTGATAATATAGTGCATTTGTCCTTGAAACTGATTGGTCCACACCAGAGACGGCTTTCGTTGTTAACGACTGAGGAGCAAAGGGGTCCAAGGCTGCAGTGAAAGGTGAAGAACCACTGCTCTCGATGGTGTTTTGGCCTACTCCTCCATCGTTGGCCAGGCGCCAGAGGGCGTCGGTGGGAAATGTGTGGGGGAGGTGGAGTGGCGGAGGTGGGGGCATTTTTTAAAAAGAAAATAGCCATATTCTTAGGTTTTTTCGGTAAATTCTAGATTTGAAGCTTTCGTGACTGCAAGGATTCATATTCTTAGGTTTTTTCGGTAAAGTCACGTAGGTTAAAAATTTTCATTAATAAAATAAAAATAAAATAAAACCGTCACAGCACGATTGCTGTATCTTACTTGATACAGCAATCGTGCTGTGACGGTTCCACCTGAAGACGGAACGTCGTGATTTTTATTGAATTTTTATTTTATAAATTTTAATGTTTTACCTACGTGACTTTACCGAAAAAACCTAAGAATATCTTCCGGTAAAGTCGCGTAGATATAAAAATAAGTGAATAAAAAAAATGAAATGAAAATAATTGAAAAACAAAAAAACACTAATGGAGACTGTAGCCTGGTTCTTAATCGGAGTGAGGAAACTGGCAGTCTTTAATGTAGACTGTAGCCTGGTTATTAAGCTGGGTGAGTGTACTGGCAGTCCTTAATGTAGACCGTAGCTTGGTTATTAAGCTGGGTGAGTGTACTGGCAGTCTATAATGTAGACCGTAGCTTGGTTATTAAGCGGGGTGAGTGTACTGGCAGTCTATAATATAGACTATAGCCTGGTTATTGAGTTTGGTGAGTGTACTGGCAGTCTATAATGTCGACTGTAGCCTGGTTCTTAATCTCGGTGAGCGTACTGGCAATCTATAATGTAGACTGTAGCAATGGTTATTAAGCTGGGTGAGTGTACTGGCAATCTATAATGGCGACTGTAGCCTGGTTCTTAATCTCGGTGAGCGTACTGGCAATCTATAATGTAGACTGTAGCAATGGTTATTAAGCTGGGTGAGTGTACTGGCAGTCTATAATGTCGACTGTAGCCTGGTTCTTAATCTCGGTGAGCGTACTGGCAATCTATAACGTAGACTGTAGCAATGGTTATTCAGCTGGGTGAGTGTACTGGCAGTCTATAATGTCAACTGTAGCCTGGTTCTTAATCTCGGTGAGTGTGCTGGCAATCTATAATATAGACTGTAGCCTGGTTCTTAATCTCGGTGAGCGTACTGGCAATCTATAATGTCGACTGTAGCCAGGTTCTTAATCTCGGTGAGCGTACTGGCAATCTATAATATCGACTGTAGTCTGGTTCTTAATCTCGGTGAGCGTACTGGCAATCTATAATGTCGACTGTAACCTGGTTCTTAATCTCGGTGAGCGTACTGGCAATCTATAATGTCGACTGTAGCCTGGTTCTTAATCTCGGTGAGCGTACTGGCAATCTATAATGTCGACTGTAGCCTGGTTCTTAATCTCGGTGAGCGTACTGGTAATCTATAATGTCGACTGTAGCCTGCTTTTTTAAGCTTAATTGCCAATTCTATAAAACTGTCAGCTGCCCCACTCCGGGAGAACGATGGACGCAGGCCGCTAAGCGCTCTCGCAGGCTCCTCCTGTGCATGAGCGACGAGACTCAGCGGTCAGCGGTGTTCGGAGGGTGTTGGCATGATCGGGTGAGTGTTGCTTGGAATGAATGAATGAATGTAGAACGCAAGCGAATCGGATATAGAGGAATGATTTGGTCCAGAATGATCTCACGGGTGTTATCAGAACCTCTTGTACAGTACTCGGAAAGCCACACGGTACGAGATAGACACGGGGGGGGGGGAGAGGGTGTGATGTACTGTACATCTCGCACTCACAAAGTTCCCCCATATAGCCTTCAGGGGCAAGTGCTGTCCACGAGAAGCACCTATGAAAGCCGGCATGGCACACGAGGGGGTGGGTGGCCAGCACCATGCCCGGCCGCCTTTGCCTGCCAAGTGGTGATGTTTACACACCCACGCCGGGTACTCATTTTGAGGCTGAGTCGATCCAGGGAAGGACTAGGACCGGTTCAGATGATCGCCACCGGCGTTGGCCGTGAGCCAGAAGCGAGCTCGGGTCGCGGGTTCGACGGCTGATCGCTGCGCAAACGCTCCCCACTACAAAGACAAAGATCCCCCGTATAGCCTTAACAGATTTAAATTTCGATTTAAAGCTTTCGTGACTGCAGGGATTCATCTTGCTGGTTCTTTCGGTAAAGTCACGTAGAAGGGAAGTAATAAAATAATAAAAATAAAACATAATAAAATAATTCTCACGACGTTTCGGCCACAACGCAAGCAGCCGTCCTCAGGTGAAGACCAGGTTTGTCGGGGAGACAGCGTCTGAATGAAACACCACCACGCTTGGAGCGTATATTTAAGCTGGGTTGGAAGGGGGGAAGGGCGCCTTGACAAAATAATTTGCATATCAAGAGGAATTTAGCATATTTATTTAGCATATTTATGGGAAATGCAGGTATGTGATTAGTACTACGCCTTAACAGACTTTTGAGGCAAGTGCCATTAGCGTGGGACCTATGAAGGCCGGCACGGCACACGAGGGGTTGGGTGGCCACGCACATACACATCCAGACACACAAGAGTGGGAGATAATTATTGAATCAGCTTGTGAATTAGAAGAATCTATACGTTTATCAGTGACGCATGCGTAAAGTGAGACAGGAGAGACGCGGAGAGAGAGATGGGGAGACATAGTCATGGAGACAGAGAGAGCGACATCCATGTATAAAGTGTGTCTGTGTCTGTACCCTTATCGGTGGGGAGCGGTGGTGCAGTGGTTAGCACGCTGCGCTACGAACCCGGTTCGATTCTCGCTCCCGATATTCGTCGCAATAAGAGTGACGATTTTCTAAACCGATTCTGGGTCTCCCCTTAGGTCATCTCATCCTCAAATGAGTGCCTGGTGCAATGTGTAAACATCGCCACTGCAGAGACAAAGGCGGCCGGGCGTGGTGTTAGCCACCCACCCACTCGTGTGCCGTCGTTGATAGGTGCTCGCGCATAACACTTGCCCCAAAAGTCTGTTAAAGCTATACGGGGGGTCTTTGTCTTGTAGTAGACGTAAAACATAAAAACTAAACTATTAAGTATTTTTTATTTTACCAAGTAAAGCCCAACTCAGAAGCGACATGGCCACAAATGATAACTCAACGAAGTGGCTTATCACGTGGAAATTATTATTACAGCCAAATACTTTAATGTGGAGGGAAAAACCGGAGGACCCAGAACAAATCCAAACGACCACGGGGAGAGAAACACGCAAACTCCAAATATACAACAGCGGGCGTCAGGGTCGGGATCCAACCCACGACCTCCTGTAGACCACGCGAGGTAGTTAACATCTCCTAGCCACCGTGATGATGATGAGAGAGAGAGAGACACGCAAACTCCAAATATACAACAGCAGGCGTCAGTCAGGATCGAACCCACAACCCATCCTGTATACCAGGCGAGTTTGTTAACATCTCGCCACCGCGGCGCTGTATCTCTTGCAGTGCAGAGACGGTGAAACAGATACGTAGAGATAGAGACAGAAAGACAGAGACGGGCAGATAAGGCAACCAAGAGATAACGACCCCGACAGAGATGATGACTTAGCACGGAGGTTTTCGCGACCAATAATATCCATAACAAATCTGGCTCTCGCCTGATTATGCCGGTTGTGATCGCTGGCGAAACGTCGTACTCGAATTGTAAATGTTGTGCGTTTACTCTCCAACACACCGGTGTGCTGTACTAGTAACTAATTGGCATGTTTTTTTGACGTGACAAGCCTTAACTAATTGGCTGTGTCGGGTGGTGGCGGGTTTAACGACACATTTATATTTACGCGATTTAACCCCCTCTATTATGGAGAGATGATTATCATTCCGCTTGTTGACCCAGGAAAGTTTCACTGAGTCTCATGACTCTTTTTCAGGAGGGTCCTGCCAGGCTCACGCAGAAGGGGGTGATGTTGATTGCTGCTGCTGCTGCTGTGTGATTTTCTGAACCGGTCCTAGGCCCCTCCTACTGTAGGTCGACTCAGCCTCAAATGGGTACCTGGTACCGGTGTGTAAACTGCGCCACTGGGGAGACGAAAGTGGCTGGGCGTGGTTTTGGCCACACCACCTACAGTACCTCCTCGTGTGCCGTGCCGGCCTTCATAGGTGCTACTCGCTAACAGCACTTGTTCTAACAGTCTGTTCAGGCTATAGGGGGGATCTTTGTCTTTGCTATAATTACACACAAAGTGCTTGACACAAAGGAACCACAATACCTTGCTGATCAAGGAGCATAAACCATCACGCGAACTCCGGTGGTCGTTCTCGTAGAAGCGGCTTTTCGCTGTGAGCCATCGAACAAAGACGGTCACTCCTTCGCGCGGCGCTTTCAGATGCGCTTCTGCGGCCGTCTGGAACGCTCTTCTTTCCGATGTTATGAAGCCACCGGAGCTATGCATTTTGAAATCATCATCTAGATTGACAAACTCATTTTTTTAGAACTGCTTCTTGTTGTGTTTAGTGTTGTTAGCACGGTTGGCTACGTACGGTGCAAAAGAAGTTCAACATACTTGCATACATTGAGTCATTTTAGAGATGCATAGACAGAGACGGGCAGCATCAAACAGAGCGAGACGAACACAGAGGCAGGCAGGCAGAAACAGGCACGAGTAGATATAGAGACAGACACAAACAGACGGAGGTTGTGAGGGTGGGGGGGTTGATGTCGTCAAACTCTGAGGGTGGGACGAGACTGGGCATAGGCAGGGAGAAAAACAAAGGTGGCGAGGAGGAGAGAGAGATGAAGAGAGAGGGGAGAGATGGGGGGGGGGCGAGAGAAAGGTAAACTCGGTGAGCGGTAATCCTGTAATGAGAATAGTTAACGGAGCGTTGGCAATCGGGTTTCTAGCGCAGTGTGCTCACTGCTGCGCCACCGCTCCCGCCACCTACCCCACCCACCATATCGCGGTGACCTTCACGATGATGGATCGTTTGCGGTCAGCGATGGTGTCGATGTTGATGGCAGTAACACTGGCGATGTCAATGATGATGATGATGAAGAATGTATGATGATGTCAACGATGGTGTTAATGATGGCAATTTTACTTTGATGATGATAATGATCAGTGCCGGATTATCCTAGTTGCACAAGTAGCTACAAATGCTACGGGCCGAGCACTTTCAAGCTATCAATTCCGGTTCAGTGATTCTGCACTTGCTCTATTACTATAGTACTATACCGCCTTCAACTTTTATGAACGACTGAGTGTTTAAGGTTAGCGATTTGTCGTATTATCTGGCTGTATAGCAAATTAAACATTACAATTGTTTTACTATGCAAGTAAAATATGTATGTGTTTTAATATTAACGTTTTTTTTTAAAATAACATATACTACAGGCCCCGCACTAGCTTAATCCGGCACTGATAACAATGCGGATGTTGTCGATGATGATTTTTGTTATTGGCGATGATGATGATGATGATAGCAACGCTACTCACGGCGACGACGTTGTTGACGATGTTGTTGTTGTTGTCGGTAATTATTCCGATGTTGACGTCGGCCATGAGTAACAGTGAGGGCCGTTGATGTTGTTGCTATTCACGGCGACCACGTGGGTGACGTCAGTGACCGTGACGTCAGTGACCGTGACGTCAGTGACCGTGACGTCAGTGACCGTGACGTCAGTGACCGTGACGTCAGTGACCGTGACGTCAGTGACCGTGACGTCAGTGACCGTGACGTCAGTGACCGTGACGTCAGTGACCGTGACGTCAGTGACCGTGACGTCAGTGACCGTGACGTCAGTGACCGTGACGTCAGTGACCGTGACGTCAGTGACCGTGACGTCAGTGACCGTGACGTCAGTGACCGTGACGTCAAGCAGCGACGTTGCCGTTCGCCAGGCTGCCTTTTGCTGGGCCATCAGGCCATCTCTTCACGTGCGCCTCCTTGATGCGCACGTGAAGATGGTTCTTCCATTCGCGCTCACGGCCACCAAGACCAGTGACGAAATCTGAACCGCTCCTGTGCCTCCTTTAGGTCGACTCAGCCTCGAATGAGTACCTGGTGCGGTGTGTAGTTAACAATCGCCACTGCTGTGAGACAAAGGCGGCCGGGCGTGGTGCTGGCCACCCACCCCCTCGTGTGCCGTGTCGGCCTTTAACGAACAGCACTTGCCCCCCCCAACAGTCTGCGAAGGCTATACGGGGGATCTTTGTCTTTGCTCATGTCAATGGTGGTGTTCCTCAGGCCCACGGCGATGGGAAAGCAACGCCTGACGCTGGGACTCCGTCTCCCGCGCTCCACTCCCCGCAGGAACAGCCTCTCGTCTTCCCTGGAGGCGCTCTCCCTCTACCTGCCCTGCCTCTCGCCTCCCGGCTCGCACCCCGGTGCGGGTGCGTGCATGCGTTTAGGTCGACTCAGCCTCGAATGGGTACCTGGTTGCGGTGTGTTGTAAACATCGCCGCTGGGTCTTCTTCTTGGTTCTCTCGGTAAAGTCACGTAGAAGGGAAGTAATAAAATAAGAAAAATGAAACTATTATTTTATTATATAATATTATTATATTATTTTATTATGTTTTATTTTTATTATTTTATGACTTCCCT
This sequence comes from Lampetra fluviatilis, assembly GCF_964198595.1. NCBI lineage: Eukaryota > Metazoa > Chordata > Hyperoartia > Petromyzontiformes > Petromyzontidae > Lampetra > Lampetra fluviatilis. The sequence continues at coordinate 4,854,963 of NC_136297.1, forward strand.
TCTACGTGACTTTACCGAAAGAACCAAGAAGATGAATCCCTGCAGTCGCGAAAGCTTTAAATCGAAAAACATCGCCGCTGGGGTGAGACAAATGCTGCCGGGCGTGGTGTTGGCCACCCACCCCCTCGTGCGCCGTGCTCGCTAACAGCACTTGTCCCGATGGGCTGTGAAGGCTACCCGGGGTGCCTTTGTCTTTGTATGCGATGCTTGCCGAGTGAATTGGGGAGCGGCGGTGTCGCGGTCAGCGCGCTGCGCTACGAACCCGGCAACCCGAGTTCGATTCCCGCTCACGGCCCACCAACGCCAGCGACGATTCTCTGAACCGCCTCAAATGAGCACCCGGTGCGGTGTCGTTAACATGAGTACTGGAGAGACAAAGGCGGCCGGGCGTGGTGTTGGCCACCCACCCCCCTCGTGCACCAGAGTGCGTGGCCTTCATACAGTGAGGGGAAAAAAGTATTTGACCCCCTGCTGATTTTGTACGTTTGCCCACTGACAAAGAAATGATCAGTCTATAATTTTAATGGTAGGTTTATTTGAACAGTGAGAGACAGAATAACAACAACAAAATCCAGAAAAACGCATGTCAAAAATGTTATAAATTGATTTGCATTTTAATGAGGGAAATAAGTATTTGACCCCTTCTGCAAAACATGACTTAGTACTTGGTGACAAAACCCTTGTTGGCAATCACAGAGGTCAGACGTTTCTTGTAGTTGGCCACCAGGTTTGCACACATCTCAGGAGGGATTTTGTCCCACTCCTCTTTGCAGATCTTCTCCAAGTCATTAAGATTTCGAGGCTGACGTTTGGCAACTCGAACCTTCAGCTGCTCGGTAACAGCACATGCCCCAACGCTCTGTTGAAGGCTATACGGGGGATCTTTGTTTTGCTGGACACGCGTGTGTAGTAGGGTTAGGTGGCGGCTAACCACGTGACCTCTAGTCCATCACTGTGGAGGCAACAGCAAGGGGTTAGTGGATCACACAGACATGCTGTGAAACTTCCCTTGCCCGTGGGTGGGCGTCGAGGAGGAGCCGTTAGCCGTACCCCATGGCTCTGCCAGGAGAAGGCGGCACAGCAAAGATGTGTATTCTTAGGTTTTTTCGGTAAAGTCACGTAGGAAAAAAGTTAAAATTAATAAAAGTAAAATAAAAATCACGACGTTTCGGATTTTTATTTTATTTTACTTTTTATTTTATTTTACTTTTATTAATTTTAACTTTTTACCTACGTGACTTTACCGAAAAAACCTAAGAATATGAATCCTTGCAGTCACGAAAGCTTCAAATCTAGAAGCAAAGATGTGGACTTCCATCTGTTCCGCCTGCACGGGGATAGAGCGTTTCCCCCTCGCGTGCGTGGGTTTTCTCTGGGCGCTCCGCTTTCCTTCCACGCGTAAACATTCATTATTGGCACCACGGTGGCGAGATGTTAACCACCTTGCCTGATTTAAATTTCTATTTAAAGCTTTCGTGACTGCAGGGATGCATCTTCTTGGTTCTTTCGGTAAATTCACGTAGAATGGAAATAATAAAATAATAAAAAGAAAACATAATAAAATAATTCTCACGACGTTTCGGCCACAACGCAAGCAGCCGGGTTCGATCCTGACCCTGACGCCTGCTGTATATTTTGAGTGTGCGTGTTCTCCCCAATAGCACATTCATATAAACAGTGGATCGCAGAGCTTGGGCAATTGTTGGTAGCGCCGGCTTCTAATCACCACGTGGCTGCTGCCGCTGCCTCCCCACTCGTCTGTGGTTCCTTCTCCTGGCGTCTCTGAGTCGTCCTCCTCCTCCCTCTCTGAGTCGTCCCCTCTCTCAGTCGTCCTCTCTCTCTCTGAGTCGTCCCCTCTCTGAGACGTCCTCTCTCTCTCTGAGCCGTCCCCCCCTCTCTCTGAGTCGTCCCCTCTCTGAGCCGTCCCCCCTCACTCTCTCTTTGAGTCGTCCCCTCTATGAGTCGTCCCCTCTATGAGTCGTCCTCTCTCTCTCTGAGCCGTCCCCCCTCACTTTCTCTGAGTCGTCCCCTCTCTGAGTCGTCCTCTCTCTCTCTCTGAGTCGTCCCCCCTCCCTCTCTCTCTGAGTCGTCCTCTCTCTCTGAGTTATCCCCCCTCTGAGTCGTCCCCTCTATGAGTCGTACCCCCTCTCTCTGTCTGAGTCATCCCTTTCTCTGAGTCGTCCCCTCTATGTGTCGTCCCTGAGTCGTCCTCTCTCTTTCTCTCTTAGTCGCCCCCTCTCTCTATGACTCGTCCCCTCTCTCTGAGTCGTCCCTTCTCTCTCCCTGAGTCGTCCCCATCTCTGAGTCGTCCCCCCTCTCCCTGAGTCGTCCTCTCCTATCTCTACGAGAGCGAGGAGCGGATACTGTGCAGCAGCGCAGCGTTACGAGTTGAGCTCATTATGATTACAGTATTATTGCCCTAACCCAGTTTCCTTCACTAATTTTCAGGGGGCGGGGGTGGTGGGACACTTTCGCCGATAAGACATAATCCGTTTTGAGGGCCTGCCACGCATTTGAATCCATTAGGGCAGGGGTCGGCAACCTACGGCTCCGGAGCCGCATGCGGCTCTTTGCGGGCTGCTTCTTGACGATATGTACGTATGTACAGTATGTACTCAGATGCATTGCGGCTCTTGAAATACTGAATTTTGTACCGAATTGGAAAGAAATGGCTCTTCTTGTTATTTTGGTTGCCGACCCCTGCATTAGGGTGTTATAAAAAAAAAAACCCCGTTAATATTAAAACACATACATGTTTTACTTGCATAGTAAAGTAATTGTAATTTTTTCATTTGCTATACAACCGGATAATACGACAGACAAATCGCTAACCTTAAACACCCAGTCGTTCACAAAAGTTGAAGGCGGTATAATACTATAGTAATAGAGCTAGTGCAGAATCACTGAACCGGAATTGATAGCTCGAAAGCATTTAGCGCGGTGCCCTTGAAAGTGCGGGGCCCGTAGCTACTACATGTGTAGTAGCTACTACATATGTAGTAGCTACTACACATGTAGTAGCTACTACATATGAAGTAGCTACTATCTTCTTGGTTCTTTCGGTAAAGTCACGTGCAAGGAAAATAATAAAATAATAATAAAACATAAAAAGTTATGTTTTATTTTTATTATTTTATTATTTCCCTTCTACGTGACTTTACCGAAAGAATCAAGACGATGAATCCCTGCAGTCACGAAAGCTTTAAATCGAAATGTAGTAGCTACTACTTGTGCTGCTAGGATAACCCGGCACTGACGTCATGGGGTCGCGCTAAAGGCCACCAAAAGCCGCCATTGGCCAGCGGGTAGGGCCTTGCAATGACGAAACGCTGCCAAACTAAAACCGTGGCGAACCACGGCTGCAACGGCCACCTCCTCGCGACGCGCACGGGGCGAGCCGTGGGGATCGGTGGGCGCGCGTGTTCCACCAACCCCTCTCGAAGCCGCTGCATCCCACTGCCGCTGTGTTGCAGGCGGCCACGTGCAGCATCGCCCCCCCCGCCCCCCCCCCCCCCAGCTGCGCGTCGTGGGCCACACGGGGAGATCTTTAAAACTCGACTATTTTTTATTGTACCAGGTAAGGCCCACTGAGCTATGTAGCTTTTTAAATTTTCGGACGTGACCTGGCCGCCACAAATGACAGCTCAACGTGGAAATGTTTTTTGCGGGAGCCAAATACTCCGAAGAAAAGGCGTGATGTTGATTCTAAATGTGGAGGGGAAAACCCGGAGGACCCGATGAAAAATCCACGCGACCACAGGGAGAGAGAGAGAGAGAGACACACTGCAAACTCTAAATATACAGCAGCAGGCGTCAGGGTCGGGATCGAACCCACGATCTCCTGCATACCAGGCGAGGGAGTTAACATCTCATAGCCACCTTGATGATGATGAGAGAGAGACACGCAAACTCTAAATATACAACAGCAGGCGTCAGGGTCGAGATGGCGGCACCCTTACCCAAAAGTAAGGGGTGCCACGGTGGCTCGGAGATGTTAACTACCTCGCCTGGTATGCATGAGGTCATGGGGTAGATCCCGACCCTGACGCCTGCTGCTGTATATTTGGAATTTGCGGTGTCTCTTTCTCTCTCTCCCCGTGGTCGCGTAGATTCTTCTCCGGATCCTCCGGTGTTTCCCCCTCCACATTTAGAATCAACGTCGCGCGTTTAGAGTATTTGGGCTGCTGTACATTTCCACACACTGATGACCAGCAACTTCGTTGAGCTGTCGTTTGTGATGGCCAGGCCACTTCTGAAGAAGAACCACATAGCTCAGTGGGGCCTTACCTGGTAACATAGAAACATGTTTAAATATGAATACTTTTTGTCTGTCCCCCCCCCCATGCCCCCCAATTTACCCCCTCCCAATGCCCTCCCCCCAATGCCCCCCCATGCCCTCCCCCCAATGCTTCCCCCCCATGCCCTCCACCCCATGCCCCCCCATGCCCTCCCTCCAATGCCCCCCCATGCCCTCCCCCCAATGCTTCCCCCCCATGCCCTCCACCCCATGCCCCCCCATGCCCTCCCTCCAATGCCCCCCCATGCCCTCCCCCCAATGCCCCCCCATGCCCTCCACCCCATGCCCCCCCATGCCCTCCCCCCATGCCCTCCCTCCAATGCCCCCCCATGCCCTCCCCCCATGCCCTCCCCCCATGCCCTCCCCCCAATGCCCCCCCCCATGCCCTCCACCCCATGCCCCCCCCCATGCCCTCCCCCCAATGCCCCCCCCATGCCCTCCCCCCAATGCCCCCCCCATGCCCTCCACCCCATGCCCCCCCATGCCCTCCCTCCAATGCCCTCCTTTCAATGCCCCCCCATGCCCTCCCCCAAATGCCCCCCCCATGCCCTCCACCCCATGCCCCCCCATGCCCTCCCCCCATTCCCTCCCTTAAATGCCCCCCCATGCCCTCCCCCCATGCCCTCCCCCCATGCCCTCCCCCCAATGCCCCCCCCCATGCCCTCCACCCCATGCCCCCCCATGCCCTTCCTCCAATGCCCCGCCATGCCCTCCCCTCCGTGCCCCCCCCATGCCCTCCCCCCAATGCCCCCCCCTCTACCCCCAGGTGTGCGTCGGCACAGCACGGTGCGGCGCAGCACGGAGACGGGTTTGGCGGCGGAGCCCCCCACGCGCTCCCCCCGGGGGGGGGCGCCCCCCCCTGCCGGCCTCTCCCCCCGGCCCACCCCCACCCCGCACCCCCGCGCCTCCGTCTCCAGCCGAGCTCACAGCCTGCCCTGCGAGTCCACTCTGTACGCGGCCACAGCACGGGGGAGGGAGGGGGGCAGCACGCGAGTCGGGGGGGGGGGGGGTGAGCACAGAGCAGCAGAGGAATATCGGGGGCAGCGTGGGGGCAGTACACAGAGCAACAGCGGAGGCACGGGGAAAGCAGAGGAAGCATGGGGGTAGGACAGGGCAGCACGGGGCAGTACAGGGCTGCACGGGGGCAGGATAGGGCAGCACGGGGCAGTACAGGGCAGCTCGGCGGCAGTACAGGTCAGCTCGGGGGCAGTACAGGGCAGCATGGGGGCAGTACAGGGCAGCTTGGGGGCAGTACAGGGCAGCATGGGGGCAGTACAGAGCAGCATGGAGGCAGTACAGGGCAGCTTGGGGGCAGTACAGGGCAGCTTGGGGGCAGTACAGGGCAGCACGGGGCAGTACAGGGCAGCATGAGGGCAGTACAGGGCAGCTTGGGGGCAGTACAGGGCAGCACGGGGAAAGCAGAGGAAGCATGGGGGAAGTACAGGGCAGCACGGGGGCAGTACAGGGCAGCACGGGGCAGTACAGGGCAGCTCGGCGGCAGTACAGGTCAGCTCGGGGGCAGTACAGGGCAGCATGGGGGCAGTACAGGGCAGCTTGGGGGCAGTACAGGGCAGCATGGGGGCAGTACAGAGCAGCATGGGGGCAGTACAGGGCAGCTTGGGGGCAGTACAGGGCAGCTTGGGGGCAGTACAGGGCAGCACGGGGCAGTACAGGGCAGCATGGGGGCAGTACAGGGCAGCTTGGGGGCAGTACAGGGCAGCACGGGGAAAGCAGAGGAAGCATGGGGGCAGTACAGGGCAGCACGGGGGTAGGACAGGGCAGCACGGGGCAGTACAGGGCAGCACGGGGGCAGGACAGGGCAGCACGGGGCAGTACAGGGCAGCTCGGCGGCAGTACAGGTCAGCTCGGGGGCAGTACAGGGCAGCATGGGGGCAGTACAGGGCAGCTTGGGGGCAGTACAGGGCAGCTTGGGGGCAGTACAGGGCAGCTTGGGGGCAGTACAGGGCAGCTTGGGGGCAGTACAGGGCAGCACGGGGCAGTACAGGGCAGCATGGGGGCAGTACAGGGCAGCTTGGGGGCAGTACAGGGCAGCACGGGGCAGTACAGGGCAGCATGGGGGCAGTACAGGGCAGCTTGGGGGCAGTACAGGGCAGCACGGGGCAGTACAGGGCAGCACGGGGGCAGTACAGGGCAGCACGGGGGCAGTACAGGGCAGCTTGGGGGCAGTACAGGGCAGCTTGGGGGCAGTACAGGGCAGCACGGGGCAGTACAGGGCAGCATGGGGGCAGTACAGGGCAGCTTGGGGGCAGTACAGGGCAGCACGGGGCAGTACAGGGCAGCACGGGGCAGTACAGGGCAGCAGCGGAAGCACGGGGTCAGCAGAGGAAGGTCGGGGCAGCATGGGGCAGTGGGGGCAGCAGGAGCAATGCAGCAGGAGCAGTTGTAAGGTGGGCATGGTGTGAGGGTGAGTTTAGTAGGGAGCACAGAACAGGGCACGGTTGAGTGGTTAAAGGTAAGGGTGGCTAGGCCGTAGCTAGTTGACGCAGGGCGCTGTACCCCCAAATTGTAATTGTTGTGGTGGTTGTGGTTGTGGTAGAGTGCTGTACCCCCCAATAGTAATTGTTGTGGTGGTTGTGGTTGTGGTAGAGCGCTGTACCCCCAAATTGTAATTGTTGTGGTGGTTGTGGTTGTGGTAGAGCGCTGTACCCCCCAATAGAAATTGTTGTGGTGGTTGTGGTTGTGGTAGAGTGCTGTACCCCCCAATAGAAATTGTTGTGGTGGTTGTGGTTGTGGTAGAGCGCTGTACCCCCCAATTGTAATTGTTGTGGTGGTTGTGGTTGTGGTAGAGTGCTGTACCCCCCAATAGAAATTGTTGTGGTGGTTGTGGTTGTGGTAGAGCGCTGTACCCCCAAATTGTAATTGTTGTGGTGGTTGTGGTAGGGCACTGTGCCCCCCCGCCATAGTAATTGTTGTGCGTGTTGTGGTTGTGGCAGGGCGCTGTACCCCTCAATAGTAATTGTTGTTGTGGTGGTTGTTGTGGTTGTGGCAGGGCGCTGTACCCCTCAATAGTAATTGTTGTTGTGGTGGTTGTTGTGGTTGTGGCAGGGCGCTGTACCCCTCAATAGTAATTGTTGTTGTGGTGGTTGTTGTGGTTGTGGCAGGGCGCTGTACCCCTCAATAGTAATTGTTGTTGTGGTGGTTGTTGTGGTTGTGGCAGGGCGCTGTACCCCTCAATAGTAATTGTTGTTGTGGTGGTTGTTGTGGTTGTGGCAGGGCGCTGTACCCCTCAATAGTAATTGTTGTTGTGGTGGTTGTTGTGGTTGTGGCAGGGCGCTGTACCCCTCAATAGTAATTGTTGTTGTGGTGGTTGTTGTGGTTGTGGCAGGGCGCTGTACCCCTCAATAGTAATTGTTGTTGTGGTGGTTGTTGTGGTTGTGGCAGGGCGCTGTACCCCCCAATAGTAATTGTTGTTGTGGTGGTTGTTGTGGTTGTGGCAGGGCGCTGTACCCCTCAATAGTAATTGTTGTTGTGGTGGTTGTTGTGGTTGTGGCAGGGCGCTGTACCCCTCAATAGTAATTGTTGTTGTGGTGGTTGTTGTGGTTGTGGCAGGGCGCTGTACCCCTCAATAGTAATTGTTGTTGTGGTTGTTGTGGTTGTGGCAGGGCGCTGTACCCCCCAATAGTAATTGTTGTGGTGGCTGTTGTGGTTGTTGTGGTTGTGGCAGGGCGCTGTACCCCCCAATAGTAATTGTTGTTGTGGTGGTTGTTGTGGTTGTGGCAGGGCGCTGTACCCCTCAATAGTAATTGTTGTTGTGGTGGTTGTTGTGGTTGTTGTGGCAGGGCGCTGTACCCCTCAATAGTAATTGTTGTGGTGGTGGTTGTTGTGGTTGTGGCAGGGCGCTGTACCCCCAGGTGAGGCTGCACTCCCACGCTGAGCTGAGCGGCTTCCTGGACGGACTGGGGCCGGGCCAAGTGGCAGGGAGACAGAGCCTGGCCACCCTCTCCCTCGGCACGGCAACCACCAACAACAACAACAACACCACCACCAACAACACCACCAATACTAATACCAACACCACCACCAACAACACTAATAATACTCTACTAATACACTATTAATACCACCAACACCACCAACACCACTACCAATACTAATACCAACACCACCACCACCACCACCAACAAGACCACAACCAACACAACCAAAGAATAACACCACTATCAATACCACCAAGAGCACCACTGCCAATGCCACAACCACCATCACCACCCACAATTACACCACCAACACCAACACCACCAACAACAACAACACCACCACCAACACCACCACCAATACTAATACCAACACCACCACCACCAACAACACCACCAACACCACTATCACCACCAACACCAATACCACCACCAACAACACCACCAATACCACCATCACCACCAACAATAACACCACCGCCACCAATACCACCATCACCACCACCACCACCACCAAAATTAGCCCAACACCAACAACAACTACAATAATATCACCACTAACGCAACACTACCACCGTGTGCAATGAATGGGGAGTGTGTGTACGTGGTGGTATGTGAATGTGCTGTGTGTATTGGTTTGTTCTGTGTATTGGTGTGTTCTGTGTCTTGGTGTGTGCTGGGTGTTGGTGGTGGTGTGTGTGGTGGTGGTGTGTGTGGTGGTGGTGTGTGCTGTGTGTGGTGGGGTATGTGGTGGTGTGTGCTGTGTGTTGGTGGTGGTGTGTGTGGTGGTGGTGTGTGCTGTGTGTGGTGGTATGTGAATGTGGTGTGTATTGGTGTGTTCTGTGTCTTGGTGTGTGCTGTGTGTTGGTGGTGATGTGTGTGGTGGTGGTGTGTGTGGTGGTGGTGTGTGCTGTGTGTGGTGGTGGTGTGTGTGGTGGTGGTGTGTGTGGTGGTGGTGGTGTGTGTTGGTGTGTGCTGTGTGTTGGTGGTGGTGTCTATGGTGGTGTGTGTGGTGGTGGTGTGTTTGGTGGTGGTGTGTGTGGTGTGTGGTGGTGGTGTGTGCTGTGTGTGTGTGTGTGGTGGTGGTGTGTGCTGTGTGTGGTGGTGGTGTGTGTGGTGGTGGTGGTGTTTGCTGTGTGTGGTGGTGGTGGTGTATGCTGGTGGTGTGTGTGGTGGTGTGTGTGGTGGTGGTGTGTGCTGTGTGTGGTGGTGGTGTGTGCTGTGTGTTGGTGTGTGCCGTGTGTGGTGATGGTGGTGTATGCTGTGTGTGGTGTGTGGTGGTGGTGGTGTGTGCTGTGTGTGGTAGTGGTGTGTGTGTGGTGGTGTGTGCTGTGTGTGTGCTGGTGGTGTGTGTGTGCTGGTGGTGTGTGTGTGCTGGTGGTGTGTGCTGGTGGTGTGTGTGGTGGTGGTGTGTGCTGTGTGTGGTGGTGGTGTGTGCTGTGTGTTGGTGTGTGCCGTGTGTGGTGATGACCAGTGAGTGTGTGTATGTGGTGGTGGTGTATGTGGTGTGTGTAGGGGACGTGGAGCTGGGCGTCTCTCTGAAGGACGAGGGCCTCACTGTGGATCTGCTGCGAGCCCGCAACCTCGTTCCGAAACCCGGAGCCAAGACACTGCCACGTGAGAGCCACAACCACGACCACAACCACGCCACAACCACGTCACAACCACAACCACGCCACAACCACACCACAACCAATGCCACAATCACCCGACCAGCATGTCATGCCACGCCAAAAACCACCCCACAACGAAACCACAACCATGCCATGCCACACCACTCCACAACCACCTCGCAACCAAAGCACAACCACGTTATGGCACACCACGCCACAACCACACCACAAACACGCCACATCCACAGCAGAGCACAACAACCCCACAACCAAACCCACACAACAGCACAACCACAGCACGCCACAACCAAACCACAACCAAACCCACACCACGCCACAACCACGCCACAAACCATCCCACAACCAACCACACAACAGCACAACAACACCACAACCACAGCACGCCACAACCACACCACAACCAAACCCACACCACGCCACAACCACGCCACAACTACGTCACAACCACGTCACAACAGATGAAGTGATGAAACGGAGACTGTGTGTGTGTGTGTGGAACTCTGTGTGTGTGTGTTTGCATGTTCAGCGCTTACAGCGCTGCGCTATGAACCCAGCAACCCGAGTTCGATTCCCACTCACGGCCAATATCAGTGTGAACATCACACGGGGTACTCATTGGTGATAACGTCAGCCGGGCGTAGTGCTGGCCACCCACCCCCTTGTGTGCCATGGCGGCCTTCATCAACGCTGCTCGCTCACACACCCCCACTGGTGCGTGGAGGCTACGCGGGGGATCTTTGCCTGTGCCTGTGTCCTCACTTGCCCCGGTGGGTGCATGGAGGCTACGCGGGGGATCTTTGTCTGTGTGTGGCAGTGCTCACGGTGAAGGTGTACCTGCTGTGCGGTGCGTAGAGGCTACGCAGGGGATCTTTGTCTGTGCCTGTGTCCTCACTTGCCACGGTCGGTGTGTGGAGGCTACACGGGGGATCTTTGCCTGTGTCTGTGTCCTCACTTGCCACGGTCGGTGTGTGGAGGCTACACGGGGGATCTTTGCCTGTGTCTGTGTCCTCACTTGCCCCGGTCGGTGCGTGGAGGCTACGCGGGGGATCTTTGCCTGTGCCTGTGTCCTCACTTGCCCCGGTCGGTGCGTGGAGGCTACGCAGGGGATCTTTGCCTGTGTCTGTGTGTGGCAGTGCTCACGGTAAAGGTGTACCTGCTGTGTGGTGTGGAGGCTACGCGGGGGATCTTTGCCTGTGCCTGTGTCCTCACTTGCCCCGGTCGGTGTGTGGAGGCTACGCGGGGGATCTTTGCCTGTGTCTGTGTCTTGACAGTGCTCACGGTGAAGGTGTACCTGCTGTGCGGGGGGGCGTGCGTGGACAAGCGCAAGGTGCGTGCCGCGCAGCGCTCGCTCGAGCCGGACTTCCACCACAAGCTGACCTTCGACGAGACCCCGCGCGGGAAGGTCCTCCAGGTGAGGTCGCACTCACCACCAGCGGCCACGCTCACCACACTCGCCACGCTCACCACACTCGCCACGCTCAACACACTCGCCACGCTCGCCACACTCGCCACGCTCGCCACACTCGCCACGCTCGCCACACTCGCCACGCTCGCCACACTCGCCACGCTCGCCACACTCGCCACGCTCGCCACACTCGCCACGCTCGCCACACTCGCCACGCTCGCCACAGTCCCCGGCTCGCCGCACTCGCCACGCTAGCCGCACTCGCCACTCGCCAACTCACCACATTCGCCACACTCCCCCACTCACCACAGCAGCGGCAGCAACAAGAAAAGCCGCAGTTCGCCACCAAATGCAGATTGCGTCCCCACCACGGCGCCTGTGCCAGGCTAGGTGCACTTTGAGGCCACGTGACGTGTGGCTCTTTGCTGGCAGGAGGTCACGGTGCAGACCCAGGTGCTGTGAGTTGACCGACCGAGACGACCGTTTTATCTGCCCGGCGCTCCGCTCATTGTTGTGAGCGTGGCTCCGTTGTTGCCGTAGGGGGGTAGGGGGTGGCTGCTCCCTCCAACTGCCCAGTGGCTCCCTCCCAGTGGCTCCCTCCCAGTGGCTCCCTCCCAGTGGCTCCCTCCCAGTGGCTCCCTCCCAGTGGCTCCCTCCCAGTGGCTCCCTCCCTCCCTCCCAGTGGCTCCCTCCCAGTGGCTCCCTCCCAGTGGCTCCCTCCCTCCCTCCCAGGTGGTGCTGTGGGGCGACTACAGCCGGCGCGACAGCAAGTCCTTCATGGGGCTGGCTCAGATCGCTCTGGACGAGCTGGGCCTGCACCCTGCCTCCTCGACCGGCGACGAAGACGAAGAGGAGAGCGGCGGTGGCGGCGGTGCCAACAACAACAACAACAGCAGCGGTGCCAACGCCGGCGACTCCGGGGGCACGGACGCCGCGGCCCCTGCCGCCGCCGCCGCCGGCGCCCCCCCCGTCTCGACCATCGCTGCCGCCGAGTGCCACGCCCCGGCGTGGTACCGGCTGTTCCCGCGCGGCGCCGGCGCCCTGCTGGCGGGGCGGCCCACGGCGCGCGCCATCTCCGAGTCGTCGCTGGAGAGCGCGTCGGCGCTCGACCCCAGCTCGCCGGGCTACGAGTCGCTCTCGCCGGGCGTCGAGTCGCTCTCGCCGAGCCCCTTCGGCTCGCGCTCGCTCATCACGCCGAGCCCCAGCTTCGAGGGCCACGCGGCCGGAGGGGCCGGAGGGGCCGCGGCGGCGGCACCGATGGCCGGCGCGAGTTCGCTGGAGCGGCCGCTGAGTTACGGCGAGGTGAGAGGAGAGGCGTCGTGAAGGGGGACGAGAGGCCGGAGGGGGGCGACGATGCTGCTGCTGCTGCTGCGTCGCGCCGTGAGGGAGACGCTGCCACGGGAGACAGAGTGAGCGGGGGGGGGGGGAGGTGCTTGGGAGAGCGAGTCTCTGATACTGATGTTCCACAGTTTTTATTTATTTTTATTACGATCGTCGGGGAGATTTTTTCGTCCCGAGGTTGTTGCGTTTCCGCCCATTCGCTGCCCTATTCACTATTTTGCGTCGGTAGCCCCCAGCTCATGGAATACGGAGGGGGAGGCCCCTTGGTTGGTGTCTGTGGAGTGTTCGGGATCGAGCTTAGCGCTAGCTGTTGTTACTCTGGAGGGTTAGCGTTAGGGTTTTGAGTTAAGGCTGATGGGGTATAGGGGTTAGGCTGTAGCTTTAGGGTTACTAATGAATTAGAGCTTAGCGGTAAAGTCACGTAGGTAAAAAAAATAAAAATTAATAAAAGTAAAAAATAAAAAATAAAATAAAAATCACGACGTTTCGGAGGCAACACAAGCTTACGTCTTCAGGTGGAACAGTCCGAAACGTCGTGATTTTTATTTTATTTTTTATTTTATTTTTATTAATTTTAATTTTTACCTACGTGACTTTACCGAAAAAGCCTAAGAATATGAATCCTTGCAGTCATGAAAGCTTCAAATCTAGAATTAGAGCTTAGCGGTTAGGGTTAAGGATTAGTGTTCGGAACCACCCCACGCAGCAGGAACCACCTATTTGTTCTAGATTCAACGACTAACGCCAGCAGACTCGTTTCTGAGATCAGACGCAATAGACGGGTCACAAGACTTCCCCAACACGATTTTCTAAGATGATCATCACCGTCAAAATGACCCCCTTGCCGCCCAATTCGCCGAACGTCGTTGCGTTGTCGGGGGCGGACGTTGCGCGAGCGAGAAGCGAGGTCAGAACGGACGCGAGAGGCAGCGGCGACGATGGGGGGGGGGTGGAGGACGAGACGGTGGTGGTGGCGGTGGTGGCGGTGGTGGCTGTGTTGGCGGCGGTGGTGGTGCGGTTAAAATCTGCGACGTGCACCTCCCGTCATCGTCGTCGTCGTCAGCTGCTGCTGCTGCTGCTGCGCTATCCTGATCAGGGCTGCCCAGACAGGTTGGGGGTGGGGGGGGGGCGGTGGCGGTAAGCAAAGAGCCGCTTGGCACCGGGCCTCACACGAAAGAGGGGACCCCCGCGGCACTGATGCCGATTGATCTTTACAAAATAATAAATAATGCTCTATGTAAGAACGGGAGACAGAGCAGAGCCTCACCATTCTGGCGAATTGCCCGATGATGCTGGATGCAATTACCAGCGAAACGTCGTACTACTCAAATTGTAAATGTTGTGGCTTCACGCTTCAACACACCGGTGGGCTAAAGCAGTGAACTATTTGTCTTTTGTCAAGGTGACACTTTTTTACTGATTGGCCGTGTCGGGTGGTGGAGGGTTATGACACATTTATGAATAACGCGATCTAAACCCAAAAACGTTGATTATGAAATAATAATAATTAACAATCTTACCGAAGCATTCATTATTTATTAATATCCATCCAACAAAAAAGGGCTGTCCCGTTGCGATCTTCGTGCCGGCGAGCGAGCCATTGGAACCTTGCGCAACACGGACAACGCCGCGGGTGACAACGCCGACCGCCTGTGGCGACTCCGCACTTAAAGAACGGAGCGCTCTGAACGTCGGGGATCCAGGGCTGCGTCGGGCGCACGGCAGAGGTCGCAACTGGGTACCCGTACCCGTACCCGGCCGGGTACGGGTAGCCGGATATCGGGTAGGGTACGGGTATCGGGTACCCGGTTGCGACCTCTGCTCTGATCAAGCGTGGCGCCATAGGCTTTGTCGTGCGCCAAAGCCTATGGCCAAGCGTGGCGCGAAAGTCGGACGCTTCTCGTTTTTAATGTTTCCCGTCACGGTTCTTGGGTGGGCTCCGGGGGAGGTGGGGGTCGTACGTTCCGAGCCGGCACCGCCGAACTCCTGGGTTCGAATCAGCGATGGAGCCGAGGACTCGAGTCATACCGACGTCGACGTTCTCAGCCCGGTCACTCGACGACCGCCGAAACAAAAAACCACTCGCTCGCATTCGATTTAACGGAAAGTTTGAACTTCCTTTGGCTAAATTAGAAATCCGAGAATTGAAAAAATGTATTTAGATTTAAAGCTTTCGTGACTGCAGGGATTCATCTTCTTGGTTCTTTCGGTAAAGTCACGTAGAAGGGAAATAATAAAATAAAAAATAAAAACATTTTATTATGTTTTTTTAAGCGTGGCGCGAAAGTCGGACGCTTCTCGTTTTTAATGTTTCCCGTCATTTTATTATGTTTTTTTATTTTTATTTTATTAATTCCCTTCTACGTGACTTTACCGAAAGAACCAAGAAGATGAAAAAATATCGATCGGTTCAACTGCCGCGCGACGAGCATTTGCCTCCGCGGCAGAACGAGCGCCGCCCCATCGTGCACGCGCGTGCGTGCGGATGAAAGCAGGCACATCATTGGTACCTCATTTGCCAGTAAAAAATATGATAATTGGTTTTTTACCCTCTTATCTGGCAACAAAACTAACACCTTTTTTACGAGGAGTCATGTTTGCATAGACCACAATACCTGTAGCCATAATGCAAACAAAAAACATAACTCTGATAATGTATGCACTGTCCTTGAAGTTGATTGGTCCACACCCGAGACAGCTTTCCTTAGAGCCTAGTCTCACATGGGTTGGACCAGATGACGCCAAAAGGCGCACAACTCAAAGACAATGCACCATCAGAGTATGAGAGCTCGGGGTAAGCATTTACACCATTGGCACATTTGAAGGGATCTCAGAGGTAGCTCTGCCATGTCCGCTTCAGCGGGGTCGTTCCCTAACACGTGGGGTGACGCAACTCCGCTCTGCGAGATTTCCAAATGGGTTCCCCCCCCCCCCCCCCCGGTTCATAGCACAACGGCGATAGCACAATCAGAAAGTGTCAAATGCAGCTGAATCCCTCTCAACGACGGTGATTGGTTCCGCGGAACCGGTCGTCAAGTGATTTGGTCGTTAAGCGAGTACAGGAAATGCACGTTAAAGGCTTCAATCGTTCCGATAGCATCGAAAGTTACCATCTTTGACCCGAAAAACGTACTTTATCATATTTAAATACTGGCTATTCATATTTACAGATACCAACAACAGTAGAAACACACAATTTATTAAAAGAAACAGTTAATTAATGCATTAATTGTTATTTACTGTAGCTACAACAGCTTGTTGTTAACAGGGGAATGGTCGGTAAGCGAACACATTGGGCTCTATGGAGGCACTACACTACTTTACACTACACTATACACTACACTACTATAAACTACACTATACACTACACTATACACTACGCATTGGGCTCTATGGAGGCACTACACTACTTTACACTACACTATACACTACACTACTATAAACTACACTATACACTACACTATACACTACGCATTGGGCTCTATGGAGGCACTACACTACTTTACACTACACTATACACTACACTACTTTACACTACACTATACACTACTATACACTTCACCACTATACACTACCATTCACTATACAACTATACACTACACTACTATACACTACACATTGGGCTCTATGGAGGCCCAAGAACCAAGAATATGAATCCCTGCAGTCACGAAAGCTTTAAATCATAAAAAGACACAATTATACTTACGCGATCTAACCCCCAAAACATCTTTACGAATCGGAACTAACTTGGGGGTGGGGGTGGGGGGGAAAGCCACGACACTTAACAAAAAAGCGAACACGACGACAGGTCGGTTACTCGATGGCGCGGGGTGTGACGTCACAGTGCGCAGCGTTGCCGTGGCGACCCCTCCGGTGATGTCGCCAACGGTATCGTGGTCGCGGCTTCACGGAAAACCTTTAGGAATGCCCGAGTTAGCGGTGGAGGTGGTGATCAATCAGCCGGACTAGCTTCAACTCCTGCGTGTATATATATGTCGGCTAGAAAGCTGGGCGAAAAAGAAATGTATGCTTATAAAGTCGGGGCCATGAGCGCAGCCTGGCTGTCGCCTGAGTACATTTCTCTACGTGGACTCGAGACATCGCACTCCCTTTCCTCTCTCGCTCCATCCCTGGCTCCGTCTCTTCCCCGTCTCTCCCTCTCCGCGCTCTCCCAGCCCGACTCCTCTACGTGTGTACGCGTGCGTTTTTGTATGGAGTCCTGTTTTGCACATTTTCTTACGTTTTTTTCTAGTATTTTGTAACCGTGAGCCGCGGAACTGCGTGTGTGTACGTGTGTGTACGTGTGTGTCTCTGTGCTACGGTGTGTACGTGCGCTTGTGTGGTGTGTGGGGAGCGGTGGCGTAGCGGTGAGCGCGCTGCGCTACGCACCCGGCGACCCGAGTTAGAGTCCCCCTTCGCGGCCATCAACACCCGGTGACGATTATCTGAATTGGTCCTGGGCCCCCTCTAGGTCGACTCAGCTTCAAATTAGTACCTGGTGCGATGTGTAAACATCGCCACGGGGGAGACGAAGGCGACCGGGCGTGCTGCGGGCCACACCACGTGTGCCGTGTCGACCTTCATCGGTGCTACTCGCCAACAGCACTGGCCCCCAAAAGTCTACGAAGCCTATACGGGAGGTGGATGTGGTGCGTATGTTCGCGAACATCACTTACTTAGGCCACCAGGCAACTGCGATCGTCCACGCGGGTGGCTCTCAACGGGCTCCACCGCGATGTACCGCCAGAAAGCTGTGGTCAACAAGCGCCCCGGGTGGATAGATTTTTTGTTAAGAGACAGAAAACGTAAATATATCTTAAATTTACTAATAGGGGTTTTCTCCTTTTTTCTGGCAACAAAACTGACACCTTTTGCAAGGAATCAAAAGGTGTCAGTTTTGTTGCCAGAAAAAAGGGGAAAAATCCTATTAGTATATTTTGGTACTGGCAAAGGAGGTCCCATGATATATCTGAAATTTGTTTAAACTTAAAATCCACGGTCTGCTATTGTGATATTTAAAACAACCGCCTCGTGACGGAGTGGCAGCCGAGGTAGGGACCCGCGCGGGGGGTGGTGGTGGGGGGGATGACTACTGTGGACAATCACCGCTGCGGTATTGTTGAGAGGTGGTGGCGATGTGGGGGGAGGGGGGGCCTTTCGTCCAGCAGTGGATTGACCATGGCCGACGATAAAAAACGATTAATTGATGAGCATCGATCCGAGAGGCGGGCCGCATCGTTCCTGTCCGTGCGCGTCGAGGGCTCGTGGGTTGGCACGTGGCACCTGCGGGCACTAGAGGCCGCCATATTGGCCGCATACACAAAATGATGGATTTCTTCAATGGAACTGCGATGATTCGGGGGCGGTCAGGGTCACATTACAAATTCAGTATTATTTTTCACTCCGTTTACTGTAATGAGATTACAAAAATGGGCTCCCGTATTCCAGTATTATCAGTCCAACTTTTTCAACGTGTAATGAGATTACAGTTTCTTAGCATCTGCCGGTGAATTACTGTCTTGGGATTACTTCCACATGCGGGGATCTTGTTGTTGTTAATGATGAATCTATTCCAAGAACAGACAAAAGCTGAGTTTGCAGCCTGGGTAAATGAGGGTACCAGGTGCAAATACAAGCGTTGGCATGTTTACCGAATCAGAAACTTTACGTAGACTGGTAGAGAAATCCGATGAGCAATGAAGCTTTTTTTGTTTTGTTACACACAGATGTCCAGTATGGGCAGGTCAGCAAGTTGAGCAGTGGTGTTCAGAGCAGTCGATATTGATACGAAGCAAAAGTAATCATAACATAGTAATCCGATTACCTTGCTTTTTAAAAGTCCCGATCCACATGATTACAATGCGCTATTGGCTACAGCGCTTGCGGTCACAGCACAGCACAGCGCCGCTTGTCAACGCAATGTGAGGTCGTACAGCCGCACTAAGCACTCGTGGGTGACCTTTGTATGTTGGTACGTACGTGTCTGTGTGTGTGGTGGTGGTGGTGATGATGATGATATCAGCTACGATGAGCCGGCTGATGTCGTGTGATAGACCTTTGGGATCTGTAAAAACGGCAATAGCTCAGTGGGCTTTATCTGGTTAAATAAGATAGTTGAGTTAAATATAAATCATAACTGGTGGTGGTTTAACGCGTATTAAACAAGGGTCAGTGTGATGGAATCGGTCCACTGGCCCCAAAGACAAAGCTCCCCTGTGTAGCCTTAACAGACCGTTGTGGGCAAGTGCTCTTCGCGAGTAGCAACCGTATGAAGTCCCGGAATGGAACAACGTTGGGGTGGGTGGCCAGCACCACACCCGACCGCCTTTGTATCCCCGGTGTTCGATGTTTTTTTACCACACCGTACCGGCTACTCATTTGAGGCCTGACTCGACCTAGGGGCAGGCCCAGGGCCGGGTCAGATAATCGTCGACGGTGTTGGCCTTGAGCGGGAATCGAACTCGGGTCCGCCGGGTTCGTAGCGCTGCTCAGCGGCCCCACCACAGAGAGCCCCCCCCCCGACCCCCCATGGCACCGGCCTATCTGCTGTAGAATTTAGAAACGAGCCTCTGCGTCACGTCTCCGGGCTACTGTAGATGGTGGAGCGGATGGGTAGCATCATCGTCCGTCAGGTCCGACAAGACGAATTCTAGTCAAGTTCGTTCATTGCGTTTCTTTGAGCCAACTGGCCAGGATCGCAGCAAAACTTCGCCCCGCTTTTCACCCAGGCGACTGGAGCGGCGGCAGCGGTATCACCAACAATGAACTATGGCAACAAACCCCTCGGCTCAAAGCGTCCACGTTGCTCGCCGCACGCGCGCACGCGCGCACGGCACCGCGAGCTTTCGAACGACTCCGCGAGCTTTCAAACGACTCGGGATGTTCGTCGGTATCGCCTGGACCAGCGGTGCTTTCTTCTTACCCAAGGGGTTGCACGCACCGCAGGGGTTGCACGCACCCCAGGGGTTGCTCGCTGCACCCTGGGGGTGCGAGATGCCCTTTCTGGGGGTTGTGCGAGACATGGCCATATTTTTAAAATATATATATATATAATTCTAGATTTGAAGCTTTCGTGACTTCAAGGATTCATACTGTTAGTTTTTTCGGTAAAGTCACGTGGGTAAAAAATGAAATGTAAATTAATAAAAATAAAATAATAAAAATCACGACGTTTCGGAGGCAACACAAGTCTCCGTCATCAGGTGGGACCGTCACAGCCACATTTGCTGTATCAAGTGAGGCAGGGTTTCCAAGATGCAAGTTCTTAAATATATATATAAGAAGGAAAATCATGGAAAACACAAATTAAGCACGGGGCACGCTAAGTAACAACTCACTTTGTTTCGATTTGAAGCTTTCGTGACTGCAGGGATTCATATTCTTGGTTCTTTCGGTAAAGTCACGTAGAAGGGAAATAACAAAATAATAAAAATATAAAACGTCGTGAGAATTTTATTGTTTTATTTTTATTATCTTGTTATTTCTCTTCCACGTGACTTTACCGAAAGAACCAAGAATATGAATATTACTTTGTTTCATCAAACCTTTATTAACATTGTACTTTTTTTTTGACCATTGAGAACCAACAGGGATGCAAGGCTGCAGGAAGGGTGAAGAGCCAACGATCTGGACAAATGTACAAACACACGCACCCAGTGCCAGTATTAAGCGAGTGCTGGGCCTGTAGCATATGTTATAAAGGGGTCCTAAATTTGAAACAAAAACAAATATTAAAACACAACTTTGTTTTACTTGCCTAGTAAAGTAATCGTATGACATAATTTGCTATACAGCCAGATGATACGACAAATCGCTAACCTTAAACCCCCAATCGTTCATGCAAGTTGAAGGCGGTATAGTACTATAGTAATAGAGCAAGTGCAGAATCACTGAATCGGAATTGATAGCTTGAAAGCATTTAGCGCGGGGCTCTTGAAAGTGCGGGGCCCGTAGCTACTACACATGTACTACATCTGTAGTAGCTACTACATATGTAGCTACTACATATGTAGTAGCTACACATGTAGTAGCTACTACACATGTACATGTGTAGTAGCTACTACATATGTAGTAGCTACTACACATGTAGTAGCTACTACACATGTACTACAGATGTAGTAGCTACTACATATGTAGCTACTACATATGTAGTAGCTACACATGTAGTAGCTACTACAGATGTACTACAGATGTAGTAGCTACATATGTAGTAGCTACACATGTAGTAGCTACTACATGTGTAGTAGCTACTACAGATGTACTACAGATGTAGTAGCTACTAAATATGTAGCTACATATACACCTGTAGTAGCTACTACAAATGTAGTAGCTACTACATATGTAGCTACTTGTGCTTCTGGGACAATCCGGCCCTGCACGTACCCGAGACGCCATGCATACAGGCACCTTACATGCGGACTCATCGCTCGTTATTCTATCAGTTCAGTCCGCAGCTACTGCCGAACACCCGACAGAGCCACAGTGATGGCATCACCTTTACCTCGCCCCCACCCCAACCCCATCTATTGAAGACCGAAACAAGACCAGGAATTAATTCTAGATTTGAAGCTTTCGTGACTGCAAGGATTACTCTTAGTTCTTTCGGTAAAGTCACGTAGGTAAAAAATATCTGTTAGCACCTGAAGACGGAAGCTTGTGTTGCCTCCGAAACGTCGTGATTTTATTGTTTTATTTTTATAAATTTTTATTTCATTTTTTACCTACGTGACTTTACCGAAAGAACTAAGAGTAAGACCAGGAATTCTCCACAATTCTGACGAATCGCCTAATGCGGCTGGTTGTTGTTATTGTTGTAGTCACCGGAGAAACCTCACGGTGCTGGGAGTCTCTCAATGTTGCGTGGAGTTGAACTCTCCAGCACACAACCGGCGAGTGCTTAAGCAGTCACTAAATTGGCACGTTGTGTTTCCGCGACGAACCCTCGCTAATTGGCTGCGTGTCGGGTGGTGGCGGCTCAAACGACACAGTTACATGTACCCAACAAAAACAAATCTTCATTATGTTTAACATTGGTTTTCGCCCTCATTGGGAATCGTCACATTTATATTGACGCGATCTAACTCCAACAAAATGACTTTATTATTATGCTGAACATTGGTTTGACCCCTCATTGGGAATTGCCTGTGCTGCACTGCCACAGGTTATGCTCTGGGCAATGTTGCATGGAACGAGCTCGGCCTTTCGTGCCCAAATGACCCCCCCTCTTACACTTCTCGCCTGTGAGCAATAATGACAAGCCGTGCGACGCGTCTATGGTGGCTCCTAGGGTGTTTGCCAACTTTCCACTTTCCCACCGGGGTGTTTCTGATTTTGAACTGCGCGAGTCCCGTTCCTTGCCTCTGAGATCCGACGCCGGAGGTTGTTTTTGACGCACGTGCGCCACAACACGGCGTGGATCTGCTTTGGTGGAACGTGGAGTGGAGCGCGTTTGTGTTGTGTAGAGTTGGTACCCACAACACGGAGTGGATCGTGTTTGGTGGAACGTGGAGTGGGGCACGTGTGTGTTGTGTAGAGTTGGTACCCACAACACGGTGTGGATCTGCTTTGGTGGAACGTGGAGTGGGGCACGTTTGTGTTGTGTAGAGTTGGTACCCACAACACGGCGTGGATCGTGTTTGGTGGAACATGGAGTGGAGCACGTTTGTGTTGTGTAGAGTTGGTACCCACAACACGGCGTGGATCGTGTTTGGTGGAACGTGGAGTGAAGCACGTTTGTGTTGTGTAGAGTTGGTACCCACAACACGGTGTGGATCTGCTTTGGTGGAACGTGGAGTGGGGCACGTTTGTGTTGTGTCGAGTTGGTACCCACAACACGGCGTGGATCGTGTTTGGTGGAACGTGGAGTGAAGCACGTTTGTGTTGTGTCGAGTTGGTACCCACAACACGGCGTGGATCGTGTTTGGTGGAACGTGGAGTGGAGCGCGTTTGTGTTGTGTAGAGTTGGTACCCACGACACGGTGTGGATCGTGTTTGGTGGAACATGGAGTGGAGCACGTTTGTGTTGTGTAGAGTTGGTACTCACAACACGGCGTGGATCGTGTTTGGTGGAACGTGGAGTGGGGCACGTTTGTGTTGTGTAGAGTTGGTACTCACAACACGGCGTGGATCGTGTTTGGTGGAACATGGAGTGGAGCACGTTTGTGTTGTGTAGAGTTGGTACCCACAACACGGCGTGGATCGTGTTTGGTGGAACATGGAGTGGAGCACGTGTGCATTGTGCATAGCTGAAACCCACAACACGGCGTGGAAAATGATTCGTAGGGAGTGCAACGTACTTGCACCGTGTATAGGCTTTAACCAAAACGTGTCATGGAGCATGCGTCGTGGAACATGGAGCGGAGGACATTACGTAATGTGAAGTCGATAGAAATAAAAAAACGTGTCTCAACATTGATTAATTTTTCAACCCATGAGCCTAATTGATTGAGATGTTCCACCATGCAGTCCGCCGCCCCACCCACACCACCACTCTGCCATCACCACTCGAGTTTATCAGTTTTTAAAATAGAAATTAGAAAGTTGGCAAACCTAGCAACCGTCTTTCTTTTATGCATATCAAAAAATCGTAATTTTCTCTCGTATATTTTTGTTTAAAGTTGGCAATAACAAGGTGGCATTCGCTTGCGACCTTCACTTGTAAGACGATGGGTGCCAACGCCTCTTTTTTTCCATTGTACAACCGGTGCCATGCCAAGCCAGCCCGGCGCCAGGTTGCTTTTCCACTGCAGAAGGCGAGCCGTGCCACAGACATCGTCCTGGACGTCCGGGACGATCTGTTGAGTTGGACTGACTGACGTTGGATGCAATGGATGAGTCATTTGCTGTGCCCGGGTGCTTGGCCCTGTGTTGCCCCGATCCAAATCACAGCTTCGTTCTGGTTCGGCACTGCAAACAGTCAGTGGAAACATAATCACCCGTACCGTGAGGCCCCCGCGTTGACTTGGCTCGGATCTGGCAGTGGAACAGGGGTATAAGAGGCCCAACGTGAGAGAGATTAGTTGCCGATCGAAAAAGGTTTGGGATTCCTGAAATGGGAGCTTTGAATTGTGGGTAGCTGGTTGTGGCAGTCGTGATGTTGGGGATTGTGCTCTGGGATGTGACTTAATGGAGTCATTTATTTGTTGTGATAACTTGCTTGTGACTTGTGCCTTTTATTTTGGTGCCATTTCTTGATTCGTTTTCACATTCTTATTTTCTGAGCGTTTTCATTTGCTCGGTAGTTGCTATAAATATGATTTGGCCCTTATTTATATAATTAATGTACAGCGTTGTGGGATAGCATGAATGACGCTAGAAAAAATGTAATTAATTGTTATTTGAAAACAAAAAAAGTTGTATTTACGACGGAAAAATGTTCCAATGCAAACTGCTAAACACATCTTGGTGCCACAAAGCAAAAAATGGCCGCTTGAATGCGGCCATACTTTATTTTACCCACAATGCAAGTGAGGAAAGCCACCTTGTCCCGTGATCGACGCAGCGTTTCTTCAGCGCTCCTTGGTCTCGCTCGACAGTTCAACTCGGGTGCTACCGACGCAAACGCGGAGAGGTTCCAGATTATTTTCTTTATTTGCAACCGGTTCACGCTGGTGGCAGTCGATCGTTAGCCCGATGGGCAGCTTCATCGCTGGCTCGCTGCATGCCGCGCGCTGGCCTCAAGGTGGCAGTACAGCAAGTGGGATTGCGAACTCGTCTGGGTAGCAGATTTTTTTGCGAGTACTGTCCTGTTCCCTCGTATGCGTGGTGGGGTTTCCTCCGGGTACTTTGCTTTGCCTCCTCCATTATGTGAACATAAAAGCCCGCACATGTATCGTAAATAAACGAACCGTCCAGACGTGTCGATGTTGCAGGACCCTCCTGAAAACGAGTCTGTTCCAGACTCCGGCTGGGCTTTCCTGGATAAAAAAAAATGTCATTAATATTATTACCGTGTTATTATTCATAGTTAAGGAGCATCTGGTGACGCCTTAATCAAAGATGTATAATGATTATTGACAATTATGCAATCTTTAATCAGATTTGCAGAGGCATAAAAATTACACTCAATCAACGGCAGGTGCATAGGGTTTGGGGGGGTGGGAAGGGTTTAACGCACAATATTTCTGCTTGCGAAGCACAATTGACGATGAAAGCACTTGTCCAATTTGGAAGAGATGTGAAACACGAATATATATCTATATACAAATTGTGATATATATATCGAGCGTATATATAAAAATACAATTATAAAGGGGATGGTTTGGAATATTTTATTTTACTTCGAATCCTCAAAGGTCAGAGTTAAAAGCAATTTGGGAAACATTTTGTGTTCGTCTGAGTTCGGTGATGACTTGTGTTGCATGAACCTTTGCACGTGGTTTTTGCACGCTCGGGACCACGTTTTTAGAACGTTTTGCGGTTGAATCTTGCGGGGGTGGAGGGAGGGGGGTTGTGGAAACGTCGAAGGAGGAATCCAACTGTGTGTTTTTTTGTAGAATTGCAAACGCTTAGATGTGGAATGAACGGGAATGAGGTGATGGTTAACAATTTAATTCCTGCTCTTGAGAATACGGTTTGCGATGAATTTTTGTTCAGAGCAGACGATCCTATACAGAATCAGAACCCTCGTCTCATCCGAGACAGAACCCTTGTCTCATCCCATACAGAACCCTTGTCTCATCCCATACAGAACCCTTGTCTCATCCCATACAGAACCCTGACCTCATCCGATACAGAACCCTTGTCTCATCCCATACAGAACCTTCACCTCGTCCTATACAGAACCCTCGTCCTGTCAGTGTGCCTTAGTTTGTGGCTCAACGAGTGTTGATTAATCCGTCTCGGTCGCATGACAACTCTTGACGCTGAAAGACTGTGTTGTTTAAGCACCATGAACACCACCGCTACCGACTGAACCCCGATTTAACGGTGATTGTAATGTTTGTAACGATGCAATGAGATTCATCGGTTCATATGAATCCCCCCGGCCTCGCGACACATCCCATCCCATACATCGAATCGCGCGCCCAAAAGGAGGCACATTTGGATCCGCATTTGTCATCGTTCCTCAAACTCCGGTCTCCTCGCAACTGAAGGAGCCGTCCGGATTTCCCTCGTTTGCCAATCGCCTCCATTCGCATGCAAAGGGAGGGATCGCGCAACTGGGCAACGCCTGATGATTTCTAAACGGGAGCTCCACGCGATGCAGAACGCAGTTTCATAATTTAGGCAGCCATCATCTGTGTGTAGCACCCCCCAGTGTGCCGTGGCGGCCTTCATAGGTGCTACTCACTAACGGCACTTGCCCCAAAAGTCTGTTAAGGCTATATGGGGGATCTTTGTCATGTAGCCTGCCCAGCCACCGCATGTCCAAAGAAGCTTCTGTCTGGCCAGTTCGAGGAGACTAAATGGGCGCGGTTCAGGCTGGAGAAGAGATGGACTGATGTGGTACTGGAGGATGTGGAGCTGAGTGGACTTGCTGATGACTGGTACCAGCGGTGTCAAGATAGGCCTCTGTGGAGGACGAGGCTCGTGAAGGACGTTACTGGGCAGTTGGAGGCAGTCACCCTCCAGCAACAGCAGAGGGCAGAGGAGCGACGCTCACAACGAGCGGAGTGCAGGGTGGCTAAAATGTAACAGGTTGGCGCAGTTGATAGCATAGGTGGTGTATCTGCGGTCATCTCAGTCAACCCATGGCACCTGGGTCTGTCCCATACTCTCCTTCTGCCAGCAGCGAGCCTGCCACACTTCACGTGGCCTCAAAGCGCACCGAGCCTGGCACAAGTGCTGGTGGTGATGTCACCACCACTTCGTGGCAGCTGTTATTACGTGCGTCCCACGTGACGTAGGCTGGCTGTTTCAAGTTAAATCAGCTGGCTCTCCAATTACGAGTTTCACAATCATCAGGCGTGGGCAGCTTGTATCCGATCTATGTGCGCTGAAACGGAGGTCAATTGGTCTAATCGGAAAGTTTGGGAAATCCTGGTGTTCGCGTGACTCCCGCAGCAACCAGAGGCCGCTAACATTTACCACAATGTCAAAAAACAATAATAGATTCTCGAATGGAATCATGAAGCTGAACCGCGACAATTCTTCGAATCGCTGGGATGGAGAATCGTTGCGCCGCTAAGTTTCAGTATCGTTACACTTGTCGCCATCCACCTGCATGCGTCGTCCGATACTGAGAAAACCCGAGGCGGAATTTTACCTCTTTTCCACCGTACAAACCGAGCCGCGCCGGGGCTGTGCCGTGCCGGCCCAGGAGGTACCAGATCGATGTTTGTTTGTTTGTTTTCACTGCAACAATCGAGCCGAGACGAATGATATCCTACTGGACATCTGTGAAAACTACAGGACATCTGTGAAAAAGAGCTTTACAGCTCAACGGATTCCTCCAATATAAATATATATATTCTGATTCTGAATGTACTCGTGCCGACATCACGCGCAGTGAAATCGTAGCGACAGCGCTGCATTGGAGGTTCCGGCTTGGAACGGCAAATAGCCAGTGGCAACCCACCGGGACCGTGACCCCCCGAGCAGTCCCTTGCTGGCTCGGTTCGGATGTGCCAGTGGATAAGGGGTACTAGCCTCCTCAACCCGCAGCCTCCTTTGGCCTACTCATCCTCCACGCGCGTCAACACTGCTGCCTCTGTATACGCTCCTGCATGACCTCCTCCTCTTCACGAGAGGTGCCAACGTTTTATGTGCCGCGAGATAATCGCAAAAAAATGGGCGAGTTGTCGTCCTCGCGATGGGCTTTTTATCTGTGACGACGCCTGTCCTAGCTCCACACTATGCAGATCCGGCCGCGTGTATCGCCAGCTTTTTCTTACCAAACGCTCTATCGTTTTCTACCAGACGATTTATTTTTTATTGCTGCATTCGGTGAAGATGTAGAGACAAAGAGACAGAGGCGTGGGTCAGGTGGGCGGTAGATCAATGCCACGTGCGCCCCCATAGGTGCTCACATTCGTAGGTTATCCGAAGAACGGGTGCTGCCTATGTTCTGTCGGAAGAATGAGTTGCCATTGTTTTTTCTTTGTCCGTGTGGCCGTTTATCACTGATTATCGGTGGCAAATGATTAATTTATTTTGTATTATCACGGTTGTGAGTTATGGATCATCGATCAAGCGCAGGTGGGGGTACGAACTGGGTGCTCTAACCCATGTATGGCAAAACAAGTATTTTGCTCGTAGGCTTTCGCAACCAATGTTACGATTCACGATATATATATATATATATTTTGTTTGGGTCGGATCGCGCGAGCGAGTAAAATGTGTGTCGTTACACCGTACTCCACCCGACAGCCAATGAATAAAGTTGTCACGTGATGAACAAACAATTCTGGCAGCTGTCCGATGTTGCTGCTTGTAACCACCAGCGAAATGCCTGTAGCATTTGTGAAATCTTGACTTAAAGCTTTCGTGACTGCAGGGATTCATATTCTGTGGGTCTTTCGGTAAAGTCACGTAAAAAGGATCAAAGAAAATAGCAAAAAATACCGAAAAAACTACGACGTTTCGATCACAACACAAGCGGTCGACCGAAAGACCCATAGGATACAGTTGTGAAATGTTGTGCGGATCACTGTCCAAAAACAACACACCGGTGGTGTTGCTGAAACAGAACGTTCATCACGTGACAACTTTATGAATTGGCTGCGGGACGGTGGAGGGTGTAACAACACATTTAATCACCCGGCGATCTGACCTTGAAAAAGTCAATTGTGAATCCTAGAAGTATTCCAACTTGTATGTCAACAGGTGCGTCGATGATTTGTCAAAGCAGCAAACCCGAATTGCGTGACATTGCAAGACCTCTTACCCTAGGTGTGCAGCATGTGGCATTGGCCTACCCCTGGCCCCCCTGTTGAAGCTTCGATACGGAGAGCTCTTTGCAGACAGCGCTGTAGCAGAACCGTCCAGCGTTCTCTGTTATGTCGGTGGATGGTTCTTGCAAGACAGAAGTGTAAACTAAACAGTGGACGGGTTTCCAAAATGTACCTTTGAATGTGAAACGTGGTCCCAGAGAGATCTTCTTAAGGCCACGTACTCTCCTCCAGGAGGCCAAGTAGTCTCCGCCAGTAGACTCATGACTCTCCTCCAGGAGGAAGACAGTTATTATTCTCCTTGGAAGCCGAGTACTTCCTTCCAAAGGATGAAATACTCTCTTCCAGGAAGCTGAGTAATCTTCTTAATGGGAGTGACTACTCTCCTCCAGGAGTCCAAGAACTCTCCTACAGGAGACCCAGATACAGAGAGGTATTCAATGATGCCTGTACAAGAAATGATGGAGATCATTTATAATCCCAAAGTCGTAACAACAAAACATAAAGCGATGTATAAATGTGCAATTAAAACATAACACAGAATGTATTCAAGTTTTGGAAACCCACCACATGTGTGTGTCGCCAGAGACCGGTATGTTCAACGTTATCAGACAAATCATAGGGCATGCTAATATGAGTGACTTTGGTTGTACGGTCTTAACTTTTGAGTAAATATACTCAATTCCTAGGGTGAACATCGAAAGTGAAGTGTTTTTTTTCCTTTGCTGATGAAACGTGATTACTTTTGGGATTTTAAAAATACGATCATATATATATGACGTTTAGGAGAATATGTCAAGGAGCTTTGAGAACTTTGAAAAAGCCTGCAAAGGTTGAAGGGCGCATCATATTTCACGATTTCACAACCGTTTCACATTCAGTCCTTGGCGTTGCCATCAATACACAGTTACCCCCTCCAGAGCAAAAAAGTGGAGTGCATTTGGTAGCTCATGGGTTTGTTCACGATGGTCACGTCTTGGCCAACGCATAGACGCAGCTGAGAGCCTGGGTTCGACTCCAGGGTTTTGGCATAGAGGTTCTTGTCTGCACTCAGTTCAATTCAGAATCAGAATGTGTGTTTCTACTGTAAGAATCCGATAAACTATAAAGCTCTTTTCTCACAGATGTCCAGTAGTGTCGGGTCAGAAACGTTACAACAACAAACAATATTAAAACGATATGAGTGCAAAGTATCGGAAAGGTAAACAAATCACTTTAAAAAGATATACAAATGAAACTAAACTTTTTTGTTTGTTTTACCAGGTAAAACCCGCTGTGCTATGAGGTTATTTTTCAGAAGCGACCTGGCCACAAATGATAGCTCAACGAAGTCGCCAATCTTGTGGAAATGTACACTTTGCCTCGGCCTGGTCGCTAATAACGTCGTATTAATTGGATGTTTTTTTTTTACTTGCCACTCGAGTCAGCTGTGAGAGGACTCATTCAGCAGATACGTGGCAAGGCTGAAGACAGTCGTGGTGGTGGTGGTAAGGGAGGCCCTTAGGATTCTATTAGTGACCTGTCCATGGTGCCTTTCCAGTTGCATTCCATAATGAAATGTAATTTCTCATGCCTAAAATAGACGAAGAAAAGCTGGATCTTTGCACCCACACACTGACAGCGGGCGGCTGTTGTGACAAATGTGGTGAACAAAAATGCGAACGACGATAATAATTGAACAGACGAAGAGTAATAATGTTGCAGTAGATGATACCCTCCCAGTCTCCATGGTCATCCTCCCATGGATTCATTCAATTAGTTATCGCATCATCGTCATCAACATCATCATCCTCATATCTATAACGTTCACCGCGCCCATTCCATCTGGTCCCATGCCCCACAGTGTGTTTTTGTCCCGTCGTTAATTCACTGTACAGCGCTTTGGTTAACGCGCTTATTTTTCATACCTTGATACTGGAAAAACACTTCCTACGATGTAGCTGCTCACCCTGATCTGTAAATGCTCTGATACGTGCATGGTCTTCGTGCTGTTCGCCTTTTGGCGTCCTCCAGAGGTGTGGACTCGAGTCATGTGACTTGGACTCGAGTCAGACTCGAGTCATGAATTTGATGACTTGCGACTCGACTTGGACTTGCATAACAATGACTTTGTCCCACCTATGAGATGTGGACTCGAGTCATGTGACTTGGACTCGAGTCAGACTCGAGTCATGAATTTGATGACTTGCGACTCGACTTGGACTTGCATAACAATGACTTTGTCCCACCTATGAGATGTGGACTCGAGTCATGTGACTTGGACTCGAGTCAGACTCGAGTCATGAATTTGATGACTTGCGACTCGACTTGGACTTGCATAACAATGACTTTGTCCCACCTCTGGCGTCCTCTAGTCTGGCACTTTTGAGAGTAGGCCATAGAGAAGACTGTCTCTGGTGTAGGTCAATTAGTTTAAAAAAAAACAATGCATATATTAGCGGAGCATGTTCACCACAAGTACGTGTGGTTAATGCGGACTTGATTCCTTGACAAAGGTATCTGCTTGGTGTTTGAACATCTTAACACCACCTGATGTATTACCAGAAAGGTTAAAACCTGTTCAACACGTCGGCTTTCGCGACCAGTATTATCCAAAATAGAGTTTTTTTGGGTTAGATCGCGTAAATATAAATGTGGCGTTAAGGCAGCCAACACCAGACACAGCCAATTAGTAAGGTTTGCCACGTAAACAAAACATGTCAATTCGTTACTAGTACAGCACAGTGTGTTGGAAAGTAAACCCACAACATTTACAATTCGATTACGACGTTTTGCCAGTAATTGCAACTAGCATCATCGGGCGACAGACAGATTTGTGGAGAAATCCTCCTGTTTCGTTCTTAAAAAGAGGGATACATATGATGTCGTCACTTGTGATCCAATCTATTCTTAAACCTATTCTTATTTTTCATATGACATGGAGCAGTTGGCTGCTATACATTTCTAAGTGACAATAATTAGCCACTTTGATGAGCTATCATTTGTGATGGTCTGGTCGTGTCTCAAAAATAGCTACATTGCACAGTCGGCCTTGCCTGGTAAAAAATAAAAAGTAGTTTTGAATATTATTTGGTTAAAATAGTTTTAAATAGCTACATTGCACAGTCGGCCTGACCTGGTAAAAATAAAAAGTAGTTTTAAATATTACTTGGTTAAAATAGTTTTACATATTACTTTGTACAATAAAAAAAACCTCCAAGACGATCTGCACCAGCATGGAAGGGGGGATGCTCTCAAGAGCCCCCGCTATAGTCGAGGCCCCTATCGCAAGGCATTGTGGTGTGAGCATTTACCTTTTTAAATCCTTTATATTAAGTTCACTTGCGTGCTTGCTTGCGCGCTTACGACCGTGCAAATCTTTCGGTCGTTTTTTAACCCACTTCCCGTGATCCAATCGAGCTGACATTTTGCACACAGACTCGTTGTGCGTGACAATTTATTTTTGTGAAATTTTTTTTCCAAAATTTTCCACTTTTTAGGAAAAATTTTTTTTCAGATTTAATTTAAAATACCAATGTGATAAAAATGAAACTCTTACTCAAGAAAAACAGAAATGAATAATAAAATAAAACTGATGCCACGCATATAAAGGATTTATAGTGAAAAACTTTGTTTTTACGGGTTAATTTTTTATTGTTGTCCAAGACGTCGTATGCAAAAGCAGTTCACGTCACATCTGCAGCCAATCAGAAGCGCTATCGATTGACGGCAGCGTTCAAAGGGGATTCTGAAAGAATCGAATCACGATCCCGAATCAATCCTTGTCACAATCAATCGCTATCAGCATCACGATTATCCATAATAAAGGTGTTTTGTGGGTTCGATCAGGTAATAGCCAGATGAAGCTGGTGGTGGTTGTTGTTATCATCACAGTACTCGGGTTGTAAATGTTGTAGTGGGTTTACTCTCCAACACACAACCGGTGAGTGCTGAACTAATAACAAAATTGGCACGTTTTGTTTACGTGACGAACCGTAAATTAATTGGCACTGTCGGGTGGTGGCGGGTTTTACGACACATTTACGCAATCTAACCCCCCCTCCCCCACCAAAAAAACCAACCACCTTTATTATGGATATTACGTGTCTGGTGGTGGTACTTGTGTAGTGACTAACTCGGAGACACGAAGAGTAGGAGGCCCTCTATTTATTCAACAGCCTTGGCAGTTCACACTTTAGCAACTCCGGTTCCCGCTCAGGACAGCTGGCAGACTGCCTCACTGGCGGTGACGGCGACGGTGAAGGCAGCGACGAAGACTCCAGCAGCAGCACGACGGAGATCCCACTCCAAACGACAGCCCCGAGGTCCCCTCCCAGGGCCCCTCCTACACTGTGGGCGTGGCCTGCTGGCTACGCTCCCAAGGCCACGCCCACCTTCTGGAACCCACGAGCGGTTTCTCGATGCGCCCCTTCCCTGACCTTTCCCCTACATCCCTCTCTCTGGTTTATCACGTGACCTGCTGTCAGTCAGGGCTGCTGTAAGCTGCAGATCCCCTTCCCTACCAGCAGCCAGCGCTGTGCTGCCACGTGACCGATTCTATGTCACTACACTTGTATCAGAATATGTATTAATACAGGAGGAATCCAATGGGCTATAAAGCTATTTTTTTCACACGTGTCCAGTCGGGGTGGGTATCCACAGTTCTCAAAGCTCCTGACTGTCTTCTCATGCATG
Organism: Lampetra fluviatilis; assembly: GCF_964198595.1. NCBI lineage: Eukaryota > Metazoa > Chordata > Hyperoartia > Petromyzontiformes > Petromyzontidae > Lampetra > Lampetra fluviatilis. The sequence goes on from NC_136297.1 coordinate 4,888,079, forward strand.
TGTGTGTGTGGACGTGTGCATGTGTGCGTGCGCGCGCGTGTGTATATATATTTGAGGGCAGTGGTAATATTAATGCCTAAGGGTTAATCTGTTATATTTGCTTCATATTTTAAAATATGCATTTCGCTGTCGCATTAAAACACCCTTCTCGTCACGCTTTTTTCAAACATCGCTCTGCCGCGAACGGTGGCCCAACGAGTGACTACCCGCAGTGGTTGTCCAAAAGACTCGCCCCCCCCCCGCCATATGAACGTGGACTACCATTGGCTCAGAGCGCTGTAAACATCATGATGAGCACTACCACAACACCTTTTAGCCGTACGGCGCGCCGCTCTTTGTTGTGAGCGTCGCTCCTCCGCCCTCCGTTTGGTGTTGGAGGGCGACTGTCTCCAACTGCCCAGTAGCAGTGTCCTTCACGAACCTCCTCCACAGAGGCCGATCTTGACACCGCTGGTACCGGTCATCAGCAAGCCCACTCAGCTCCACATCCTCCTCTACCGCATCAGCTCCATCTCTTCTCTAGCTTGTGTAAAGCCCGATCACCCCTCTCTATTCGGCCAAACAGAAGTTGCTTGGGCATGGAGGCTACATGGCCCATACAAAGACACATCACCAGGATAGATATTTTAGGCTGTTGGGGCAAGTTCTGTTAGCGAACATCGATTAAGGCCAGCAAAGCACACGACCAAGACCACGCCTGATATTTACACCGAGGACCAGGTACTGTTGTTATGAGGTTTAGTCGACCTAGGGGAGGCCCAGGACTGGCTCATATACTGCCGACTAATGTTAGCCATGGCTGGAAAGCAAACTCGGGAAATCGGATTCGTCGGGCAGTGCGTTGGTTACTGCGCCACCACTCCCACGAAAGTCATTAATAATTCATATCATTTGGATCCCACTAGATACATTTATTTTTACATTAACAGTAAATCGCACGGGGAATTAAAATACTCGAAGATCTATCCCTATTCACAATGGTCTCTCACGTAGTTAAATAAAGGAGTTGAATCCATACTCATACTGGTAGGAACCTCCTGGTTACAACAGCCCACAGGGGATTATTGTGTCCGTCGTGCAGGGAGGGGCTGGGTGGGGAGGGGCTGGGTGGGGAGGGAAGGGTGGGGAGGGTGGAGCTGGGTGGGGGGTGAGAGGGGTGGGGCTGGGTAGGGAGGGGCTGGTCACCCCGTGGTGCCCTTATAAAACTCAACGTTTAACCTACTCACGCCGGCTTGTGCCCGCCCTCACAGTCGGGAATATTTGCGGAATACACCACGCCGCCGTTGACCCTGGCCATTGACCGAGCAACCCAACGTTCCTACCAGCTCCCTCCGCAGGAATGTGTTTTAAATCTCCCACCAGGGCCTCCTCCCGTCGCTGAAACCTGCGAATCTCAATGTTCACGATTGGCTCCCCACGCATCACTGGCAAGCCTCGTCTTGGCGGACGTCTGCACCTCCCGCAAAATGACGCGAGTCGCTCTCTTGGAGTGCTCCACTCGTCTTCCAGATCCATCGTCGCTATTCTAATCGGCCGTGATCTAGCCACTGCTTGATGAAGGGCCTCCTCCCCAAGCGAGATGTTATCTACCTCGCCTGGTCTACAGGAGGTCGTGGGTTCGATGCCGACCCTGACGCCTGCTGCTGTAGATTTGGAGTTTGCGTGTCTCTCATCATCATCATCATCACGGTGGCTAGATGTTAACTACCTTGCCTGGTATGCAGGAGTTTGTTTGTTTCTCCCCGTGGTCGCGTGGATTTCTCGACAGCTCCTCCGGTTTTCCGCTCCACATTTAGAATCAACACCACGCGTTTAGAGTGTTTTTGGCTGCTCTAAATTTCCACTTCGTTGAGCTATCATTTGTGGACAGGTCGCTCCTGGTAAAACATAGTGAAATAGTAGAATCCGTCACGATCTCGCGATGCAACAATCCACCCAGCGCCTGCACTGCCTGCACTCGAGCCGATTCCATGGCTCCATCTCCTGCAGTGGTCCGCCCTTCGCCGTTTCGACTGCCAATCCGTTGTTAGTCTCGACCGTCGACCACCGTCGTTTCTCTTGCCCACAGGGCCCGCCTACTCTCCTCACAACCCCGCCCACAGCTCAGGTAGCCCCGCCCACAGCTCAGGTAACCCCGCCCACTGCTCAGGTAACTCCGCCCACTGTTCAGATAGCCCCGCCCACATCTCAGATAGCCCCGCCCACTGTTCAGATAGCCCCGCCCACTGCTCAGGTAACCCCGCCCACAGCTCAGGTAACCCCGCCCACAGCTCATGTAGACCACACCCACTGCAGGTACTGAGACCAGCTTCCTCCCAATGGAGGTCCTCTTCGCCTGGAGTAACGACGTTGCAGGGGCTGCGCCTGTACCCTTCGTTCACATTGAGACGAGGCCAGCGCCTGAGAAGGCCACGTGGTCACCTCCGGTCGTCAACCAATCAAAGGAGCTCCCTGACGTTCCGCTCAATTGACAACGTAAGACGGTTTGACTTTATTAGACCTTACATTAATGATTTTATTTGCAATGACTTACATTTACCTTATCAGGCCATTTACACATCCGCACATCGCACCCACGCACACAAAGACAAAGACGCCCCGCACCCCAACCACCCCCCCGTATAACCCACACTGACTGGTGGGTCAAGTGCTACGAACGAGTAGCAACTATGAAGGCCGGCACGCCTCAGAAGGGTGTGGGAGGCCAACACCACGCCCGGCCGCCATTATCTCCCCAGTAGCGATGTTGACACATCGCACCACGTTCTCATGTGAGGCCAAGTCGACCGAATCGTCGCTGGCGTCGGTAGCAGCGAGCGGGAATGAAACTCTGGTTGCCGGGTTCGTAGCGCAACGCGCTAACCGCTACACACAACACACGCGATTCCAGGAGCGAGGTGATCTGCTTCCGGTTCAGCCGTTGAATCCGATTGGCTCAGACCCGGGCGTCTATTGTGACGTCGCGAGGCTGTTGTGACGAACACGTGGCGATGGCCACTGCCCACTGGGTCGTTGGTTCCGCATTGAGACACGGGGTCACTCTCCTTACCTGTGGTCAGATGTGATCGCTCAAAACGAAGGCATGCACGAGGCTACCTCACGACGGCGGGTGGTCGTAGCCAGGTGCAATGAGGCCATATTTGGGCGCCACGGTGGCCAGATGTTAACTCCCTCGCCTGGTACGCAGAAGGTCTTGATTTCAATCCCTACTCCGACGCCTGCTGTGTATTTGTAGTTTACATGCCTCTCTCTCTCCCCGTGGTGGCGTGGATTTTTCTTTGGGTCCTCCGATTTTTCCCTCTGCGTTTAGAAAGACGCGTTTAGACTATTTGGCTGTGAAAAATGTCCACGTGACAAGCCACTTTGTTGAGCTGTCATTTGCGATAGCCAGGTCGCTTTTGAAAAAGAGCTACATAGCTCAGTGGGCCTTAGCTGGTAAAATAGCAATAAAAGTTTTAAATATTGTTTTTAGTTAGGCCACGTGGTAGTAATTGTGTTACAATTGAATTGCTTATTTATCCCGAACAATTCGCCACTTCGTGGCGGCGACCGTCACCACCGTGTTTGTGCCAGGCTAGGTGCACTTTCAGGCTACGTGCAGTGTTGAAGGCTCCGCCGGCAGGAGGTCACATGACTGACCCCAGCAGGTGCCGTGGGTTGACTTGACCGGGGTGACCGCAGACGCCCCGACTGCGCTCCCCCCTACCGCGCCAACTCTCTGCGTTTTATCCGCTCAGCACTCCGCTCGTTGATGTGAGCGTCGCTACTCTCCACCCTCCGTTGTTGCTGGAGGGCGACTACCACCAAGTTTCCCCACCAGCAGCAGCAGCAGCAGCGTCCTTCACGAACCTCCTCCTCCGCAGAGGCCGCCGACCTTGCCACCACCGCCACCGGCCATCGGCAATCCCACTCAGCTCCACA